>NC_090922.1:97865036-99065036 GCF_040938575.1 Ambystoma mexicanum
TGCATTTTTCACTACAAAATTCAATTTATGGAATATTTAAACCATTTATATCTTTTTAATTTCTACGGATATCCTGTTTTAACAACTCTCACATCTGCCCCCCTTACATGTAATTTCCTTTGCATCCGAGCATTATGTCTGTGGAGTAGACATGTAATTTGCATTCTTGGTTCAAGTATTTTTTCCATGCCCCACATTGCACTTATATATCACATTCAGCACTCTTAACTCATTATTTAGGAGCCGACAAACCCCAGGCTCGAAACATGTAGCCATTCAGGCATATATTTAAGACATTCTTTTTTTTCTCATCATGCTTTCTTTCATAACCTTTTGCAATAGCCCCCCTTTTCCAACACAATTACTTGTTCCTCAATTATAGAACTCTGGCTTCATTTGAAAAACACAAGACAGAGTTCTGAAGAGATGTGTAAAATCCATTATAGGAAACACTGTCAGGAAAGGAAGAAGGCGATGGATATGGCAGGGGAAATGTGCACAAAATACACAGTAAACAACCTTGAATATAACAACGTGCATTCAATACCCAAGACTCGTGTATACCACTTTAAGAAAAGGAATGTAGGGTAAGCACTTAGAACCTCCTTATGACTGAAAGGAAAGTCGGCAAACTCCTTACCCACTATGCTATTACAGATACTGACAGCGCTAAGCCCACGTAGAGGGCAAGCAGGGACAGAATCTGTAAGCTGACACTCTAGACGGTAATGGATAAGGAATTTGGAAACAGTACTCACAAGGACCGGAATGACCACATGAATGCCAGTACTCACGAAGACCGGAAAGACCACTTGGATGTCCGTATTCACGAGGACCGGAAAAAGACCACTCAGAAGTCAGTACTAACCCACAACCCTGTAAATCAAACAAGAACCCAGAAGGCAGTAAAGGCAAAGAGTGAGGATGACTAAATACCTAAACCCAAGTCAAGAGGCAAGAAGGAATAGTACAGTGTGGAAAACAAAAGATAATCACACAGGGGCTAGTTACAACAGCTTCCCATACCTAATAATAAAATAGGAAATAAATGTAAAAGTGTAAAGGAAAACATGGCATGGATCCCAATAGAAGGCAAGGATCAGGAGCAGTGAAAACGATTTCAAAAGGGAAACTTTCCCACCCATCCAAGGTGAAAAGGCAGGAAACTAAACCTGTAAAGGAAAGATTGATGCAACAAGTCTTTCAGTAGCAAAGGGCAATTTCTAGGAAACAGTGAACACAGGCAATTGGGCTACAGCAAAAGGAAAGCTCAGAGAAAGGCTGCCTGCAGACAGAGAAAGGGAGAAAGGGATTTCCAAAAGGCAGAAATCAATTAGGCATACAAATACGAATTCCAGGACAAGGAACAAGAAACACTAACTAGAACTGGGCACAAAAACTAGGAACCAGGAACAAGGGACCAGTCACGACAGGAACGCTGCAACAATGACCAGGGCTGGACTGAAGCAGACTGAGGCTTTTAAAGCTGCTTAACGAGCACACCCCTCAGGCGTGTCGCCTGCTGCACCTGCAGCCACAGGTGTTGCCTATCCTCCACCCAGCCTTGTCCTGCAAGGGAGGAGGTGAGGCAGTGAGCCAGGCATTCTGGGAAGCATAGTCATTTGATTATAGTAGCAGTAGCATGCTGGCTGCCAAAAACCTGGAATGGATCCGGAAGGGAAGTAATTTGGGAAATAAGGTTTTAGCGCTCCCAATTCATCTGGACACTGTAGCATAAGGTTCGGAGGAAATGTCCAGTAGGGAAGAAGCCCCAAAACATGCCCCCAAGTGGCGGGAACGGGAGCGAAGGGAGCGAGCCGTGACACTATACCCCCTTCCACAGCCGACTCCAGGCGGCCGTTACTCGCACAAAACATCTTCTTTCCATGACAGGAGCGCTTTGTCTTCAGAAGTGGCACTGACGGAAACGATGACCCACGGGCAGAAGCAGAAGGGCTGGAATGAATAGAAGCAGGCCGCAGTCTATAAGAGCCATAGGTGGGCTTTCGGTGAGGAAGAGACTCATGGGTCGAAGAAAGGCATGAAGGACTTGCAGGACCCGAAGCAGAGTTGGAAGGTCCAGGAAGCTTAGTCACTGGAAGAGGATATGCATACATCCTTGAGGAGAGAGGCAGGCTGGTGCTACATGCCTTAGACAATGGTAGAAGTTCTGTTAGCCTCACTGCCGAGAGTGGACACACAGGAGGTGAGGAAACAGTAGGTTTCAGGAAATGTTTATGTTCGGAAGAGGAAGGTGGCGGCTGAGGTAGAGGTTCGAATACTCTGTCATCCATCTGGGTAAAGGTTTGTGGTTGAAAGTGACAAAGATTCGCCTGCATAAGTTCCTTGCCTTGGAAGTCTGGAGATCCAATGGGTTGTACGAGGCTGGCACTCCCATTGACAGTCATGTAGCCAGTCAAGTAGCCACCTTGTTGCACGTGGGATACAACCGCAGGAACGTTTGGCATACTGATAGGAGTGTTAGACACAGTACTCGGAACATCAGGCATACTAGCAGCGGGAGCAAAAACAGGCACATCTTGAACTGCAGCAGACATTCCCCTCCTTTGGCTACTAGTACCCAACTGGCGCTGCAGCTGGAGGGCCGTGCCCGTCCCTTCCCTCAGACTCATGTGGGATCCGGCAACAAAAGGGTTGTCAAGCGGTTGATCCAAACCGGACTCCAAACGCGGACCGTCCAGCCCGCTATCCTGGTCGGCTACTCGTTCGGTGACTGGCCGTGGTGGATGGCATCCGTTTCTCTCTCGTAATACTCCAGGCAAGTCCAGCGGCCTCGCATGTAAGGCCCTCCCGAGTCGTGAGCTGGCTTGATGTTTCTGAAGAGAGAGCTGGCAGAAGTCTCAGGCTCAGATGTTGCATATTCGGGAGGCGCTGATGCTACAGTCAAGTAGTTGGGAGAATTGTTTTGTGTACAAGGCAGACATTCTGGTGATCCCCCTGAAGCATAAGAAGGGCAAGATGAACGTTCATCAGTAAATGGTTGGGATTCAGGAGGAATCTCTGGAGCAGAGGAATATGCAGCAGGATCTGACAGTGTAGACAGGTACACCTCCGATATTGGCAGCGAGGCTGAGCAGGTCACAGGTCTCTCATGAACTGAAGCCAAACTAGCAGTAGGCTCTGGGACCGAAGACATGCACCTAGAATGTACTACCGGAGGCTCCATGGCTGAAGGATAATCTGCTGGATGAGTCACTGTAACCGAAGACAAACATGCCAAAGGAAATTCCGAGGCTGAGGGCATGCAAGCTGGAGCCGTCTTGTTAGCTGAAGACAAACTTGTCAAGGTCTTTGGCTCTGACTGCGTACATGGTGAAGGCTCTTGGGTGACTGGCAGACATAGCACTCCTTTATTGATCGAAGATACGTGTGCCAACGATGACTGCAGAGCTGTGGACAGGATTATTGAAGAGTCAATGGTAGTAGGAGGACAGTCTGAAGTCCCAGAAGTCGGCAGACACACTTGTGGTTCAGAAATGGAAAGCCCCTTTAAGGCAGTTGACCCCTTGGCACCAGTAACCAAAGTCTGAGCTGTACCCCTGCCGTCCCTCTCCTTAGTGGATGACACAGAGTCTCTTCCTTTGTAGAAGTCAAAATCAACCAGAGGAATCACCATAGTAAAGTCTCTGTTAATCAGGATTTCGTCAATTGACCATTCCTCTGTCTTAGCTTCTGAAAGTGGCTGATTAACAATCAACAGTTCAGGGATCGCCTGCCGGGTTTTTGGTTCAGTAATCTGTGGAATGAGTCCATCAAAACATGAATTCTGCACTGTCTTTGACTGCTCGTAGTGACCGAAATTGGCAGAAGGAAGAGCGAACACAGAGGCAGCATCGTTTTCCACATCAGCTTGAATGTCTACTTCAGTCTCAGCAGCTAGATCAAGGGCAGAACCTAAGCCTACAGTTGTGACAGATTCTGTGTATGCCACCATTGTGGATTGTGTTTGGAAATCAGAAGCATGTATGTGTTCAAGCTCAGAGTTATGACAAACTGCTACACAGGAAGCTTCAGGTAAAGGAGTGGCTTGTGAATCTTCAACTAACAGCAATTCCTGACAAACGGTAGGACAGTTGTCAGAACCTGTGCCCTGAATAAGCGCTGTGCTTGAAAAAAGACTTTCACTCCCAATAGATCTTACATATTGACAAGTATCATGATTTACAAAAGTCTCCGCACTCAGGGACTGAACAGTATTCACTTCATCAACGGATAAAGTTGGAGGTGTATTCAGAAAAGACTGTAACATCTTATTCTCCTCTTTTAAGGAAATGTATTCTTGTTTTAACTCCTCAAATTCTGTTTTTAGCATGTCCCGCATTAACTGTACATCCCTATCAGTAGGCACAGGGGAAGGCATGGTGGCATCAGGGCTGGATCCAGCACTAGCCATCTGGAAGTGCATTGATTGTATATTGTCATCTACTGCTTGCAGGTCTTGTGATCTATACTCTCTCTTACCGACGTGGTCTGTGTTTCTTTTAAGAAGACTATTGGCATCAGACCCCTTGGCATTAGTGACCACAGTAAGAATCTGTGCAGAGGAGTAAGCTGTAGACTGAGGGCAGAAAACAGAAGATATGCAAGGAACCCCTCCATTCTTCATGCTTGAATCATGAAACTGTTCAATCTGAGGTAAAGCACAACCGGAGTCATGGGGTTCAATAACAGAGGTACTTGTGTGTATAAATTCTTGCAGTGTGTTGTTTTCCACTGCTAAGGCTTGTGCGGATATAGACTCTGGATCAGAATTAAAGACAGAGCTAGGATCAGGCAATGTACGATGGGCCACCCAGTGGGAAAAATACTTTGCACGTAAATACCCATTCGTGTCAAGGAGTTCATTTAAGTCAGGAGCAGAGATTCGATTTTCACGGGTAATTGTAAGGGAAGCTTTCTGTATAGACTTGTTAGAGGCCTTGCTGCCTTTCCTTCGTAATCTGGCCATGTTCGAACGGGAACAACGGCTGGTCATTCTGTCAGGAAAGGAAGAAGGCGATGGATATGGCAGGGGAAATGTGCACAAAATACACAGTAAACAACCTTGAATATAACAACGTGCATTCAATACCCAAGACTCGTGTATACCACTTTAAGAAAAGGAATGTAGGGTAAGCACTTAGAACCTCCTTATGACTGAAAGGAAAGTCGGCAAACTCCTTACCCACTATGCTATTACAGATACTGACAGCGCTAAGCCCACGTAGAGGGCAAGCAGGGACAGAATCTGTAAGCTGACACTCTAGACGGTACTGGATAAGGAATTTGGAAACAGTACTCACAAGGACCGGAATGACCACATGAATGCCAGTACTCACGAAGACCGGAAAGACCACTTGGATGTCCGTATTCACGAGGACCGGAAAGACCACTCAGAAGTCAGTACTAACCCACAACCCTGTAAATCAAACAAGAACCCAGAAGGCAGTAAAGGCAAAGAGTGAGGATGACTAAATACCTAAACCCAAGTCAAGAGGCAAGAAGGAATAGTACAGTGTGGAAAACAAAAGATAATCACACAGGGGCTAGTTACAACAGCTTCCCATACCTAATAATAAAATAGGAAATAAATGTAAAAGTGTAAAGGAAAACATGGCATGGATCCCAATAGAAGGCAAGGATCAGGAGCAGTGAAAACGATTTCAAAAGGGAAACTTTCCCACCCCTCCAAGGTGAAAAGGCAGGAAACTAAACCTGTAAAGGAAAGATTAATGCAACAAGTCTTTCAGTAGCAAAGGGCAATTTCTAGGAAACAGTGAACACAGGCAATTGGGCTACAGCAAAAGGAAAGCTCAGAGAAAGGCTGCCTGCAGACAGAGAAAGGGAGAAAGGGATTTCCAAAAGGCAGAAATCAATTAGGCATACAAATACGAATTCCAGGACAAGGAACAAGAAACACTAACTAGAACTGGGCACAAAAACTAGGAACCAGGAACCAGGAACCAGGAACAAGGGACAAGGGACAAGGGACAAGGGACAAGGGACAAGGGACAAGGGACAAGGGACCAGTCACGACAGGAACGCTGCAACAATGACCAGCGCTGGACTGAAGCAGACTGAGGCTTTTAAAGCTGCTTAACGAGCACACCCCTCAGGCGTGTCGCCTGCTGCACCTGCAGCCACAGGTGTTGCCTATCCTCCACCCAGCCTTGTCCTGCAAGGGAGGAGGTGAGGCAGTGAGCCAGGCATTCTGGGAAGCATAGTCATTTGATTATAGTAGCAGTAGCATGCTGGCTGCCAAAAACCTGGAATGGATCTGGAAGGGAAGTAATTTGGGAAATAAGGTTTTAGCGCTCTCAATTCATCTGGACACTGTAGCATAAGGTTCGGAGGAAATGTCCAGTAGGGAAGAAGCCCCAAAACATGCCCCCAAGTGGCGGGAACGGGAGCGAAGGGAGCGAGCCGTGACAAACACAACATCTGAAACAAGGAATTTATTTTATGCACAATGTTCTTACCAAATGTGCTTCTTTCCATTGTATCAATTCATTTAAAAAATATATATGGACTGTTAAAAATTCTGTATACTGCCGTGATGAAGCAATATCTCTGTGCAAAACATGTTTTCACAAGAGTATACAAAACAAACACATTTTGAATTTACACTACAATTGTATTTATTTCTCCAAGGAAAGTAACAGCTGTTTTCCTTCTTTATTCAAATGTAGGGTCCTCACTGTCTTGTGCCTTGTGTGCAATGTACACCCAATAAACTTTTTATTTTTTTCTATTTTTTATTTATTATTAATGTGATACAGTTTTTTAAAACAAAAAGTTTACACATAAATCAAAATCATATTAATGAATTCATACAAACATAATCAAAAGAATATAAGATATATAACATGTACTGAACATCACAATAGTAATGTGTTTGTGTATATATAAATAACATTTCCAATCCAACTGAGAATTTGTGACAGGGTTTGAGATCTCAAAGCACAGTTTATATTACATACTATTCAATATGTCATTCATAATCAGGTAAAGGTTAATCAATTTGATGGTACCTTATTATTAAGGAGGTGGTCAGCACACAGCCATACTCTATATACAGACAAATGAAGACTGGCGTTGAGGGTATTTAAGCATGAATACCAGAAATCATCGTCCCCAATATAATCCAGATTGTGAACATATCTCTCATAATGTTTTTTTTTTTTAAGGTTTTTATTTTTCAACTTCCACATGCAAGTACCTTACATCATATAGCTCTCTTGTTTTTACATAACAGTGTACACAAGCCATTAACCCATGATCTGTAACATTTATACAACATACATTTCTCATTTCTTATTAACTTATCGAACGGGTGACAATGACATCTCTAATCATTAAGCTCCTCATCCTCGATGATATTGTCGGCTAGATATTGCTTGTATCTTGCCCAAATGTCTCTCGGTCTTGAGCTATGGTGTAGTTGCTCAATATATGCTTCTTCGTTATCGTTTGCCCATATCATGTCTCTCTCCCATTTCTCTTTCGTAGGAGGATTCTTACTCTTCCAGTTTAACAATATTACCCTTTTCGCCAGGAGCAAACCAAAGTTCAACAGCTTCCTCCACCCGAGGTTCATTTTCCCTATGGCTCCCAGTAAGCAGATCACTGGGGACCATTCTATAGGTTGGTCTGTCATTGGGCCTCATTAGGACCCAGGCGGTAAGGGGTTTACGGCGGCGTAAACAGCGCCGACCCTTACCGCCTGATTCCGAGGTCCCTTAGCGCCATGGAGGTTTTAACACCTGCTTTTAGCAGGTGTTAAAATCCATGGCGCTAAGGGACCTTGTTGTTAATTACGCCACCGTAATTTACGGTGGCGTAATTAACGCCTTCCCCACTCCCATTATGCCGTATGGGGCAAAAATGGGAATGGGGAAGGGTAAATGGGTTAATGGGGACTTACCGCCCCACTCACCTCGGAATGGGGCGGTAAGTCCGCCAACCACCATGGTGGTAAAGGTACGACCCAGGCGGTAACTTACCGCCTGGGTCGTAATGAGGCCCATTGCATCCATTACATTCCTTATTTCTGACCAGAACCCCGTCAAGCGTGCGCACGACCAGAACATGTGCAGTGTGTCTGCTTCTTCTGATCCGGATCTAGGGCAGCGATTATCTGCAGTGGGGTATATGCGTCTTAGCCTGGCCGGTGTATATTGTATCCTATGTATAATCTTATAGTGTATTAATCTATAGCGAGCAATACAGGATACTTCTTTAGTAAGGCTGCATATCTGTTCCCATTGGTTGTTCGTTATCGTATGACCCAGTTCCACTTCCCATTTTTCTTTCGCTCCATAAGTGGTAGGGGGGTGGGTGGTTATTATCAGTTTGTATAGCGTGGAGGCTTTTATTTTACCCTTTCCTGCCATAAACATGTATCCCAGCCCTGGGTGTATCTTGGGTTCTGCAGGAAATGACTTCCACATCATTGCCATCGAGGATCTCATTCTCATATAGTGCATTTTCTGGTTGGGAGTGTCTCCTATAATATGTTTTATCGTTTCCCATTCTATGCATTTTTTATCCATAAATAGATCACCCATCTGATTGAGCCCCCTACCTCCCCAGTGCGTAGCTATTTCCGGGTCAAGTGTTAGGGTGATATGTTGTGCTCCCCATATTGGCATGCTTGGGTGATACAGTGTTTCAGGGCCCTGTGTATCAGCAATTCTAGCCCACGCCATGCGTGTAGCCTGGGCAGGGGCGATAGTGTTATAACACTTGGTGCGTTTGTGTGTTAATGTTTGAAGATGTTCCACAGAGGCGCTGGGTGGGAGATTGCTAGCAGGAGTAGTGGGATCTAAATAGTCAGTTGCCCATTTTGCGGCATAATGTGCCTGAGCGGCCAAATAGTAGTTTTCAAAGTCTGGCGTGGTCAGCCCTCCTTGTACATATTGGTCTGTGATCACCCTCCAGCTTAGCCTAGGTTGTCCCTTCCATATAAAAGAGGTGCTCGCCTTCCTTAATTTTAAGAACAATGATCTACCGGGCCAAACCGGCACTGTATTAAATAAATAAAAGAACTTTGGGAGAACAATCATCTTTAGAAGGGCTATTCTGCCTTACATGGAGATAGGTAGTGTTTGCCATCTTGCCATCTTGGTACACAAAGTATCTATTAACATTTCATAGTTTAATTTTCGAGATAAATGTGCCGTTCTCGCTACCTGCACCCCTAAATATCTAATGTGGTCAGTTCTCCACTGGAGTCCGTGACGTTCCGGTGGCTGGGGAACGCCTTCAGTGAGGGGGAGCATTTCAGATTTTGACGTACTCAGTTTTAATCCCGAGAGGTCACCAAATATTCTGACCACTTCTAGTGCTTTCCCTAAATTACGTTGTGGGTGGTTTAAATATAACAATATATCATCTGCATATACTGTTATTATATGGGTCTTTCCTGCCATGTGCTGCCCCAATCCACTGTATCCTGTTCTAAATATGTCTGCCAGTGGCTCAATAACTAGAGCGAATAGTATGGGGGATAGCGGGCATCCTTGTTGTGTGCCTCCCAGGAGCTCCAGTACACTGGTAAGGATGCCGTTAATGCTAATTCTGGCATAAGGACGTGTGTACAATACCTTAATCCATTTCATAAAGTTCGGCCCGAACCCATAGTTCTTTAATACCGTGAATAGGAAGGGCCAATATACCGTGTCGAAGGCTTTTTGCATATCTAAAGAGACAGCAACCCCCTGTGTGTCTGGCGTGACACTTGCTAATATATCGTAGCAGTGCTTGATGTTTGTCGCTGTCGATCTTCCCGATATAAATCCAGCTTGGTCTTCATGGACCATATATGGAATGTATGGTGTTAGTCGGGTTGTTATTATCTTAGCAAATATCTTGGCATCTATATTTATAAACGACAATGGCCTGTAGGACCCACATTCCTCAGGATTCTTTCCGGTTTTAGGCAGTAGAGTAATAAATGCTTCCCGTGTGGTGTCCGGTAGCTCCCCCTTCTCCACAGCTTCTAACCATACCTCGTGAAGCTTAGGAACTATTTGGTCGGTGAATGCTTTGTAAAATTCTGCGCTAAAACCATCAGAGCCTGTTGCCTTTCCACTAGGAAGTGCTTTAATAGCTTCTGATATCTCAACCAGAGTGATCGGTTGGTCTACGCTTCTCTAGTATCGGGGGATACAATGTTGTCGGGATCTTGGCTAAGTATTCTTCTATCTCTTGAACTGTAGATACACTCTGAGGCGAGTATAGCTGCTTATAAAAGTTGTAAAATGTCTCCTCTATCTCGGTTTGCTTATTGGTTATCTTACCGTCTGGACGGGTTATGCTTTGTATTGCGGTATTCCCCCTTTCGCCCCTTATCATTTTAGCTAATGCTTTCCCCGGGCGATCTCGTTCCCCGTACCTCTATTGGCTGTTGGTCTATCAAAGTATTGGATCTCATGATCCGCCGCTTTTCTAAATTCCTCTATTTGTTTCTTGATTTCCAAACCTGTTTGTGGGGTCGGGTTTTGTGCATAGGAGTCCTGTAATACAGCGATATCCCCTTCCCTTCTCTTTAGGTCTCTTCGGATGTCTTTTAGGACCCCGAATTCGGTGGCCATGGCTGTACCTCTTATGTATACTTTAAATGCTTGCCATAGTATTGCCCAGCTTGATACAGAGCCTTCATTATTGTTGAAGTATTCTTCTATATGTTGTGCTAGTGTGAGTTTATATACTGGGTCTGCCAACGCCTCCGCCTTGAATCTCCATGGTGGTCTATGCGTTTTCAGATCTGGGATCTGTATCGTGATTTGTATTGGGGAGTGATCTGAATACGTTCTTGGGTGAGTGTGTATGTTGGTGACCCATCCCAACGGACTCTGCGACATCAACCACACATCGATTCTAGAGTGCATATCATGCACCAAGGAATAGAATGTATATGCTAATTTGTCCCCTTGCAGAGTGCGCCAAGCATCATTCAAGCCTAAGTCTGCCATATGTGTTAGTATAGTACGAGCAGCGTTAGTCAGTGCCCTTGGTTGCGTTGATGTGCGATCCAGCTGTGTGCTGAGTATGGTATTTATGTCCCCCCGCATATGAGATGTGCTGTGGGATATCTAGCTATCTTTCCGAACAATGCTGTGTAGAATTCGGGGTCATCAACATTGGGGCCGCATATATTAACAAGGAGTATTTCTTGATCTTTAAGTTTCCCATGTACTAACACATACCTACCCAGCGGATCTATTTCTTCGCCTGTGTGCGTGTATGGGACTGACCTGTGTATCATGGTTGCCACGCCTCTAGCGCGACTGAATTAGGATGAGTGATAGCAGTGCAGGCCCCAGCTTGGTGCCAGTTTCTTGGCTTGGTCACCCATCAGGTGTGTTTCTTGTAAAAAAACAATCTTGGGGCCTAGTCTGTTTATATACGCCATAATTTTACGCCTTTTTATTGGGGACCCTAATCCCCGGACATTCCAGTTTAAGATGGCTATCTTAGCAATTTCACAGTTTATCCTAGCCATTTTCATGTTTGGGTTTCTCAAGTTGAACTATATGTTTGATCATTTGCACTTTATTTGCATCATCGTGTGGCCTTGCATGTGGATTTTTAACTTTAACACCCTCCTTTCTCATCTCCCCTCCTCCCCCCACCCTCATAGTTCCCCGAACTTTAACTATGTAACCCCCTGTCCCTCCCGTCCTACCCATTGTTTATAACTTGCAACTGCAATGGGGGCAGTCTGTTGCGGCGATCCAGGCCTTCGTCTTGGTCATTTGTCTTGTTGTCCGCTTTTATATGTTTCTATCACACTTTATAGACCCCGCTCTTTCATTCGGATCTCTTAAAGTTTAGAAAAGGTTCCTGTCTAGCCATTCGAGCATTGCTGGGGTCTTGTTGGGTGCATTCTATTGGGGCCATTGAAGCAGTCTCATTCACTTTGTTCGCGTCTGCTTACATCTTATATTTCTTCTTTGTGGTATCTCCTTTGTTTTTATTCCACCGTGTCATTTCCCGGTCGGAGTGATGGTTGGGGCAAGTTGGACACAACAAACTTTATTGCTTCGTCAGGGAATGTGAAAAAGTAGACTTTGTTATTATGTTGAATACGTAGGCATGCCGGGTACAGCATTGATTAGGGGACCTGGCGTTCTCTCAACATTTTCTTAACGGTGGTGAACGAGCGCCTTTCTTGTTGAACTGCCAGCGTATAATCTGGAAATATTTGGATAGTGTTCGCTTCCCATTTTAATTCTTGTTTGTCACAAGCAGCTTTTAGGACTAAGACCCTGTCCCTATAGTTCATCATCCTGGCGATGATGGGTTGCTGATATGCACCAGGTTTAGGTCTTGGGGCGAGCGTTCTGTGGGCTCGTTCCACCATGAACATGGGTGACCACCCTGGGTCGCCCAGCAATGTCTTTAGTAAATTCTCTACTACAGCCTCCATGGCGCCTTTTAGGGCATCTTCTGGCACACCTATTATGCGTATGTTATTGCTACGGGATCTAGCCTCCAAATCTTCACATTTTACTTTGACCGATCCCAAATCTTTGGCCATGGAAGTCACTGTGTTACACAACTCTTCTAATGTGTCCTCTGCGCCGCTTTTTCGGGTTTCTGCTTCCGTTATGCGGTTTGTTGTCTTCTCTAGCTGTTTTTTTATAGTAGCCACATTTGCAGTAATTCCATCAAGTTTGTCATTTAAAGCAGAGAACCCCTGTTGCATGGCCATGAAGACTGCCTGAGGGTCCATGGTGGACGGTGTAATAGCAGTCCCTCCTATTGTTGCCTGATCCGTGGCCATCTCTCCTGCTTGTGCCCCCTTGACTGGCGCAATGTGCTTCTCTATTGTTCCTCTATTCTTTTTTGGGGCGTGGCCTTTGGGCATTTTATTCAGCACGCTTATGTGGCAATACTATGATCTGACTTCCGTTACTTATATTGTCTGGCCGATGGGGGTCAATTCTGCCTCGTTGAATTTGCGTGATGGTCAACACCAACCGTTTATACCGTTTGCATGATGTGGGGCAGTGCCTCAATCGATAGTAGTATGATTCTAGCTACATATGTCCAGTTCACTCTTATTCGGGCGTTTTCATCGAGCTGTGTCTTACTTCAGGCCAGTTCAGTAATGCCTCTCACTGCTTTGTTGGCCAGAACCGTAGTGAAGTTCTGTGAGTGTCCTAAACATGTAACTATCCACGGGTTATATTTTAGTACGGGTTTTCTGCACCTTTATGTTGTCTCTTGTTCCCAAGTGAGTGTTATGTTTGTTCACTTTTTCTCTTGGTGCACGTCAATTATTTCCGGGGCAGGGGGCCTATTACTTTAGTATCTGGGCATACGCCTCAGTCTGTGCCCATCCGTCTTCGTGCATGTTTTTGTTATAGCCCCCTGTAGTTTGGCAGTTCTGTGTCCCTCTTGGAGGGTCGTGCAGTGCCTTACTGTAAGCAGGGTTTGTGTTCTTTGATCACCTGGGGGATATTGGCTTATTTGCATTGTTGCTTCCCTGGTCCTATTACGTCCTCTTTTCTCCCTCCCTCCTTACCCACTAGTTCGTGTTTGCTAGTCCTTGTAACCGTGAACTTCTGCAGCCACCCGCTGCTGTGGGGGGAGGTGGGTTCCTTATCAGGAGTCTTTTCACACAAGTATTCCGTTCCTTCACCGCCCAGGTTGTGTCGCGCGCCGCACGCGCTCAACGGCAAGCCAGAGTGTCCGCGGAGGTCCTTGAATGTGCGGGCTTCAATTGCACATGAGGCCGTTCGGGGCTTCGCACAACAGCGCCCCCCATCTCTCATAATGTTTAATGAAAACAGGGTCCATTGCTGTGCATGTCGTTAATATATGTCTGGCGGTTTCTGGTTCAGCCTGCTTAGTACAAATTCTACGGAAGCGTTCATTTTTAGGTATTGAACGTTCTGGTCCTGTAGATGCAAGCAGTGGTAGATGGTTAATACGCATGAGTAGTATAAATCACCTTAGGTTAACAGACGGACATAGATTCAAATATTTCTGTGTCTTCCTAAAGGTATATAACATATATGTGACAAAGGCATAGTTTCTCAGATTATCTAAATGGGCAGAATTGTTTTGCCAGTCCCAAATATTCATATGGTGGCCTAATTGGTGTTTCAAATGTTCATAAACTTTATGGAAGCATTTTCTTTGTGACCCCGCCTTTGAGGGCCACTATGATGTTACTGATATAATTTAGTTCAAAAAGTACCCTTATACATGAATAACCTATTTGGTTACCACCAAATAACTCTTTTATTTCAGAAAACCTTAAAAGTGTCAATCATGTTGGTAACCAACTGAATGCATGCTTGCTCTTTTTTCACGATTTATGGTATAATTTAATGTATTGTGAATATTCACACTTTGCAAAGTAGACAAAAAAAGTGTGACTTTCGACATTCACACAAACAAGCATGAGATAGATAGGAAGTACTGTGTGGATATGTGTCGCATGCTTTGGGCTAGGGGATGGGTGTGGGGATTCCTGGGGCTTGGAACTCCGAACCGCTCCATGATGCATAGCCTGGTGGAGGAATGAGGAGGTGTTAAGACGGATTTCTGAACTCTGTCCTGGCGGCGCAGAAGTTCAGAAGGCCAACCTAATTACTTGGAACAGGGTAACCTCTGGACAAGCCAGACCAATCAGGGTAGTGATCGCGGCGGTCAAGACTAGGTCTCAAGAGGGGTGAGGGTGACTGAAAGCCCGCAATGAGCACACAAAGCAAGGACACTTACAAACTACTCCAAACAGGTGTTATATTAAAAATATATACACATTTATTCCAAGGCCTTTAAAATAATGACTGTAGCGAGAAATCACAATACAACTGTAGTAAACCAACACATACCATACCAATCCAATATATATACAAATACAGACCAGCCTCAAGCGTTAGATGCACGAAATGTGTAGTCCACCTAAAAGGGAAGGAAAACAGGCAGTGCGAAATAATGCTTAGACCCAGTCCGCCTTCAGAGGCACCTAACTAAAAGGAAGTCCGAGCCCTACGAAGAGTGGAGCCTTGTGCTCAAAGGTACCTGCACACGCTGGTGCCAACGGGCAAAAGGGGGAGTCTCTTCGAGGGAATAAGGCAGTTCAGTTTAGTGCACAAATGAAGAAGAACAGAGTTCCGCGACTCAAGCGCAGCCTCCACTGTGGGCAGAAGCAGAGCGCGAGTACAGAAAGGCGTGCTGTTTTGACACAGCGGGGAAAAGCTATGGGCTCCGGCAGGAGGGCGACCAGTTCCTAGCTATGCTACTCACCGGTCCCCGATGCAAGCAGACCCAGGCTTCTCCGCGTCAGTTTCAGTCGCTGGCAGGTTCAGGAGAGCAGGGGACGTCTCGTCGTCGTGTAGATTCTGCAGCAGTAGAGTTGAGTTAAAGATGTCCCAAACGAAGTGAACCTGCACAGTTTGTTACCACAGCAGGGCAACGGAGCGGCCGTGTGTATCTCAGTCAAATGTACACTACTCACTTCAGACCTGGGAACGCCAAGTGTACGAATCGTGTGGGAGTGACAAGGACTAGAAATACAACACAACCTGGCGGCGGTTACAGAGCCAGACTCCTGTGTAGGCTGGTCAGTCTGCTGGATGGCCCAGAGACGCTTCCGAAGGCTTACGAGCAGGAGATGGTGAAAATGCCGAGAATAGCTGTTCCCGCTATTCCAAGGGACGAAGTACCAGTACAGGCCTTCTGGTTCGATCAGAGGTAAAAAAGGGTTTCACAAGGCGACAGCAGTGCAGAGGAGCAGTCCTTCAGCGGGTCACCAGCGATTCCTTGGTTCAGCCTCTTGGTTGCAGGATACTTCGCTCCTGTATTCCTTTGTTCGTGAGAACTCAGGTGATCGACATGGTAGTGGTGTTTCCAGCCCCCTCTTATCCACGGTTCCCTTCGCGCCAAAACGGAGGGGACCCAATGGGAGATCCGCTCATCAACACTCACACCATTCGTGGACCTATCACGGACCACGGTGGTCCCAGGCATTCACACCACCCTAGACTCTCTGGCACCCAGGATTTGTATTGGGACCAGACATCTCAGCCCACATCCTGGAGGCACACACAAGGCCTGTAGAAGCCCGCGAAAGCATCCGTGTTTCGCGGGAAAGTACATGCCCAAATAAGGAAGGCCCCGGGTCGGCTCGACCTGGGGAAGGTGAAGGGAGCAAGACGGTCAGCGGACAGGACAAAGGAGCCTCGTGGTCTGGCCATTTTGGGAGCCAGGCCACCATTTTGGGCAAAGCGCGAGAAACGCGCTTAAAACGCCAAAAGGAGCTCAAAACACAAGAAACGATCGCTGCCACCATTCCCATCCGTGAATCACTTGCACCGATCAGTTACAATCCAAAAAGAGTATCTAGGGCCTGTAGAAGGCTAGAGACCCAAGAGAGCAGTAACTTAGCTTACAGTGCCCTCTTGTGTCATGTTGCACGAAAGCCGCAGCATGATAAAAGAAACTACGGAAAACAGCGTTTCCCGGTACTGACTGTCTTAAGGGCATGTCAGTTTCCCCGTAAGAATGGAGCGAAAGCCCAGAGGAGTGCGGCAGAAGGCTGCACTTCTCTGGCAAAGTCTAGATCATGGTGAAAACACCAGCAAAAAGTTTAGGGGTTGCCACATGGAAGGAAAATTACCCACAATTACGAACTCTTTCCTAACAGGAGGTATCGCCCATATCCCCTTTCCATCCTTAACCGCAATGTTTATTAGAAGTCCCTGTGCCATGAGAACCATAGCGTTGACTGAAAAATTGAAGTACATTGTTAAAACTCCAGATACAATGAACCATAAGAGAATCATTCACAGACCTGCCGGTGTCCCTGGGGAAACAGATTGTGAACATTACTCATGGAGCGGGCCCTGGATGCCAATCATACCCATTTGGAAGGAATTAAGGAATTATGTTGCACACAAGTGCCAACGAGAAAGTATAGCAGCATTTGGCGGGCTTTAACAGACCCAGGGCTGCTGTCGCAATGTTTCAAAGATGACAGACGGATACTTTGTTATCTCAGGAAGTGGAGTCATGGGGCAGTCAGTTCCACAACACAAACCACTTGGGGAACGGGTAGTCTACATAGGTCTGGACCAATCCACAGACACCTTCTTACAACTCACACACCCGAGCCCTGACACACAATTCCACAACCCAACCCCAGTCTTGTACAGCTATTTAAGCAGAAGCGCTATGGTTTGGGTTTTATGAGTCGGAGTACCAAGCAGTTGATGCGGTGGAAAGTGCAGAATAGTGCACTGTGGAGCCAAGAGGAGGTGGAGGGTAGAGAGTGAAAGAGAAGATGAGGATAAGCAGAGAAGGAGGGTATCGCAGAGAGACAGGGAGTCAGGGAGGAGAGAGAGAAGAAGGAGAGGAGGGGAAGGAGAGGGTTGCAGAAACAGTGTGGTTGAGCAACGTTGCTGGGGAGTGTGGGAAGAGAGAGGAGGAAAGGAGGTGAAAAAATATTTTTAAAAGGGGAGACAAGGAGGTGTACAATAGAAGGAGCAGAGGGGAGGAGAACATGAGCAAGAAATAAGAGGAGGGGTATAGTCTAAGAGGCGAGGAATGGAGATGAAAGTAGGAATAGCAAGTAGCACAGTGTTAACACCCTGGGGCTCAAGAGGTTTTTGACTTAGTGAAGGAGGAGCCTAATTGCCTAGCAGAGGATAGTTTGGGATAGAAACTCGTTTAACAAACCAGGAAGAGAAAGTTGGTAATGCCTTTTTCGGCCCATCCAGCACCACAATGCTCGACACCCGACCTAAGCTCCCCAGGTGGGAGTAGCTTATATTAGAGACCCGAAGGACCAGCACATTGCCTTAAGGACACTGGCTACCACCAAGAAGGTCAAAGAACACAAGAAAGAGGTGTGGGACACTATACATTCCACAGACTGAGTGACTGTTGAAATCCAGAAGGTGGATGTGTACAGAAGGGGGAGGAGGGAAATAAAAGCCCTAATCACGTAAAGCGAATAAACCTTATAGTGAACTTTTATGTGGTCTTCAGTCTTTCATTCATCCCTCTGCCATGACGTGTATGTGAGGGGGATAATCCAGAGGCACTCAGGTAATCTGGGAGCCAATTGACACTACCTGCTTTGTGATGTTACCTCTAGAGGTGATGTATGGGGGATCCCTCAGTGCCCACCGAGTCACCCCTCGTTTACCTATAGCAAGCCACACACTTACCTTTTCAGGAAAGTTTGCCTTTTGGGACCCAAAGTAGTTTGTGTTATATAGCTGATAAGGAGAGTCCCCTGTGTTGGGATATTAGAGGTGGAATGACATTAGGAGGCAGAATCAAGACAGGGAATTACCTGCAATGATATGATATGATATGATAAGGCATTTGTAACGTGCCTACACACAAGTGTTTCAAGGCGCGACGAGGCAGGGAGGGGGGAACAAGGGGAAGACAGACAACGATCCTACTAGGCCAGGTGTCATTCAGACCGCGCAAGTGCAGGGGTAGGGGGAAGGAAAAAAGTGCAAGGGGGAGGGAGGGGGGTAAGTGCAGTACAAATAGTAGAATAGAAATAAAATAATAAATAAATAGGGCCAGCTGGTGGCAAGTGCAAGGTAAGTGCAGACAAGTGCTGGGCGGGGGGGGGGCTGTAGTGATACAGAGACAGTCCCGCAGTGCAGGGGTTGCCAGGGAGGCAGTGCAAGTGAAGAGTGACTGGGCCCAGGACCGAGGTCGGTGAGAGTGGCCCAGTTGCAGAATCAGTGCAGTTATGGTGAAGAATTTAGCAGGGGAGAGGGAGAGAGAAAGCAGAAGTGAAGAGGAAGGTTTTGAGGTGCTTCCGGAACCGGAGATGGTTCTCCTCAAGTTTCAGGGAGGCAGGAAGGCTGTTCCAGAGGGAGGCCCCTGCCGCGGAGAGAGATCTATCCCCAGCTCGTTGCTTCGAGAAGCGGCTGACCCTGAGGGAGTTGGAGACGGATGAGAGTAGGGCTCGGGAAGGAAGATATTTAGGAAGAGAGAGTTGAAGGTATTTAGGCCCCAGGCCCCAGAAGGCCTTGTGGACAATGCAGAGGGTTTTGAACTTAATCCTCGCAGCCACTGGGAGCCAGTGTAGAGATTTCAGTCCTGGAGAGATACGGTCCCTGGGCTTGAGGCCAAGGACAAGTCTCGCAGTTCTGTTCTGGATGAGTTGCAGAGGGCGGAGAGTGGAGGCAGGCAGATTAAGATAGAGGCTGTTACAGTAGTCCAGCTTCGAGAAAACCAGGGCTCGGGAGACAGTGAGCTTCTGGGGGAAGGAGAGGAAGGGAAGAATACCTCTGAGGAGGTGCAGCTGGTAATGTGACTTCTTAGAGACGTCAGATATATGAGGAGAGAAGGAGAGTGTGGAGTCGAAGATGACCCCGAGGTTTTTTGCCTTGCAGGTAGGAGCAGGAAGAGGGCCAAGAGAGGCCGGCCAGAGAGCTGCAGGGAAGGAGGGAGTGGGTGTGCTGATGAGTAGGATCTCAGTCTTACTAGCATTAAGGCAGAGGTCATTGGCAGCACACCATTCCTGGATAGCAGACAGACAGTCAGAGATGAGGGAGGGAGAGGAGGAGGCCGAGGGTAGCCTGAAAATGAGCTGGGTATCATCCGCATAGCACTGAAAGTTGGGGCAGAGGGCGGCGATGCGGTGGGCAAGGAGTGCCAGATACTGGTTGAACAGCCAGGGAGAGAGATTAGATCCCTGGGGAACGCCACAGGTGGAGAAAAAGATGTGAGAGAGGAAGGACCCAAGTTGGACCTGGGAGGGTCGATTGGAAAGGAAAGAGGTCAGCCACGCCAGAGCCTGACCAGTGATACCCAGGTTATCACAGAGACGGTTGAGCAGGATGGCATGGTTGACAGTGTCAAAGGCAGAAGAGAGATCGAGCAGAATGAGAACACACGGAGTGTTGGAGTCGAGGTTCAAGAGCAGGTCCTCACGGATGTTCAGGAGAGCAGTTTCCGTGCTTCTGGCCGCTCTGAAGCCAGATTGATGGTCATGGAGACTATCAACAGCTTCAGCATGGAGGTTAAGCTGGGAGATGGCCAGTTTCTCCAGGAGCTTGCCCAGGAAGGGAGTGATGGAGATTGGGCGATAGTTAGCCGGACAGGAGGGGTCGGCAGAGGGTTTCTTAAGGAGAGGGTGCACAAGGGAGTGCTTGAGGGGGGATGGGAAGACTCCAGAGGCGAAGGAGTGGTTGCAAAAGTCAGCCAGGGCAGGAGCCAGGGAGTCGATGTGGTCCTTGATAGTTTTGGAGGAACAGGGGTGAATCTGTTTAGACGAGACTTTCATAGATCGGACTTGTCTGGAAACCTCGTCAGCAGAAAAAAGGGGAAAGACAGAGAAGGAGGGAGGAGGGGTGGCTGCAGAAGGGCCAGAGGAAGAGCAGGGAAGAGAGGGGGGGAGGTGATAGGAGGAGAGTGAGGACAGGATGTCCTGAGTTTTAGAGATGAAGTGGGAGGCCAGTGCAGTGCAGAGGGCCTGGGAGGGGACAGGAGAGGTAGAGACTGCAGCAGGGTTGGCAAGCTCCTTGCAGATTTTAAAGAGTTCAGCCGAGTTGTTAGATGCCGCAGAGATGCGGGCTTGGATAAGGGCTCTCTTCTTGGTGAGAACAGAGAGGCGGTATTGCCTTTGGAGCAGGCGGCAGGCCAGTTTGTCAGAGGATGAACATGAAGCACGCCATTTCCTCTCTGCCACCCTGCACTTGCGTTTTAGGGTGACGAGATCCGAATCATACCAGGAGTTACATTTGGCTTTGGGCTTCAGGCGGATTTTCATGACAAGGGCAAGGATATCAAGAGTATCAGATATAGCAGAGTGGAGCAAGTAGAGGGCTGTGTCAGGGTGGGAGTCAGCCGAAGGGGGAGGGGTGGGGGGCAAGAAGGTGGCAGCGAAAGCCGCAACTGACACGCGCTTCATGGGTCGGATGACCGAGAAGGTGGGTGGCAATGATGAGGGTGGCTTTGCCTGTGGGGTAGGGAGGGTGAGGTGGGTGGATAGGAGAAAGTGATCACTCCAGGAGAGAGGAGTGGAGAGAGGGACAGAGAGGGGAAGGTCAGAAGAGATCAGAGCATCAAGAGTGTGCCCTGCAGAATGAGTAGGCCCAGACGGGAGAATAGAGAGTGAGAGAGAGTCGCAGAGGTCACGAAAGAGTCCAGTGGGGGGACAGGAGGCATCTAGGTGGATGTTGAAGTCACCAAGAAAGAGGAGTTGAGTGGTAGAGGACAGGAGTGAGGAGGAGAGGTCAGCCCACTCAGAGAGGAAGGAGGAAATTTGACCAGGTGGCTGATAGATAGTAGCCACGGTAAGGGAATGGCTAGGAGAGAGAGAGAGTCGGCAGACAAGACATTCAAAAGAGGAGTAGGTCTGCGTAGGAGTGACAGTGGCAGGAATCCACTCAGGGAAGATAAGGGCTACCCCCGCCCCTGCACGGTTGGGTCTGGGCAAGGAGAGGATCTTGTAGCCATCAGGTAGGAGTGTGTCAAAGCTGGTGACAGAGCTGGCCGTGAACCATGTCTCAGTAAGACCGAGGACGTCAAGATCCAGTTCCTCAAGAAGGTGACAGATATCAGAGGAATGCCTGATGGCAGAGCGAGCGTTGAGTGTGGCAATGTGGAGAAGGTTGCCATCCTTGAAGGATTTCCGGGGAGGGGTACAGATCAGAGGTACGCCCTGCAGAGGTGTAGAAGAGGGAGGTGAAGAAGGAGCAAGAGAGGGGGCAGGGAGGGAGGGTAGAGGCAAGGTAGCCGAGGACAGATGAGGGGGGACAGCAGGAGAGGAAAGGAAGTTGATGAGGCGTGGGAAGCGTCTATCAAAGAGGTGAAGGTTTGCCTGAGGGCCTTGGACCAGGACAGTCCCATTAGCGTAGACATTAATGATGGCCTTAGAGGAGAGGAAGGAGGCCAAGAGGACATCCCAACGGGTGCCACCATTAATGGGAGAAGAGGAGAAAGGAGAGAGCACAGAGACCATATGAAGGGTCCATAGGTCAGGCGAGGGCACGAAAAAGAGGATGTCAGTAAGAGTTTCCTTGGAGCAGGCACTAGTGTAGGTGTCAGCGATAGGGAGGCCTGGGTTGGAGACCAGGATGTCCTTTTTAAACTTTTTCCTACCAGATTTAGTGAAGAGAGCAGGATAGTCAATAGAGAAGCAGTTAGAGAAGATAGGCGAGATAGAGAGCACCATGGAGTAGGGGGAAAAGGGGGGGGGACAGACGAAGCAAGAGCACGAAGGCAGGAAGTGAGCGGCAAGCCCAGGTTTACCACAATTAGACAGTGAGTGCGTATTAGGTAAAAATGCCACCTAAGTTTGAGAATTCTGCGAGGGGGAAAAAAAACCAAGTTTACCACATTTAGGCAGTGAGTGCGTATTAGGTACAAATGCCACCTAAGTTTGAGAATCCTGCGAGGGGGAAAAACAAGTTTACCACATTTAGACAGTGAATGCGTATTAGGTACAAATGCCACCTAAGTTTGAGAATCCTGCGAAGGGGAAAAAACCAAGTTTACCACATTTAGATAGTGAGTGCGTATTAGGTACAAATGCCACCTAAGTTTGAGAATCCTGCGAGGGGGAAAAAAAACAAGTTTACCACAACTATGGGACACGAGCAGGTGGCGAGAGAGTCCAGGCGCCTGGCGTCCCCTGCGGACACCTGCAGACACACAGGGTGCCGCAACCGTAGGAGCCGCCCTTTGCCTGATGGGCCCTTAGCCGGGGGCCGCCGGGCAGGGGGGCTGCCCAGGAAGGGGAAGGATATAGGCGGAGGGAGGAGGGGAAGGGGAGGGGGGTGTGGGCGGGCAGGAAGGCGGGAAGGGAGACCAGGACCAGGAAGTGGGTGGGGGTGAGCAGGCAACACACAACGCGTGCTCAGAGCGCGAATGCCAATTAAAACAAAAAACAATTTCACAGGCAAGGACTCACGGAGGCCCGCGGGGGCCTGGCAGGGCTTGCCGACGTCTGCTGAATCCCTCAGGCCACCGGTGACTGCTCTCCAACGCTCGGCTGCACAAAGCTGGAGAAACAACAGAGTGGAGTGCAGATCGAACTCCAAGGGAAAGGGGGTGCTCGTTGACATGGGTTTATGTACTTAGCGAGTGAATAATGTTGGAGAGGACATACAATCAACAGAGGTATAGGAACCTGGAACTCAGGAGAGCCAGATTGCCATGATAGCTCTCTGAGTCCAAAGATGGAGGACAGTGTTTTTGAGCCCACGGCACATGGAGACCTTATTACATAAAGTGCTAGACAACACAGACAATTAGGAAACCTGTAACTTATGATGCCAATAAGTGAAAGAGGGGAAGCTCATGGAAGGAAACAGCCAATGCTATGTCCCAGAGTTAAGGAGGAAAGGGCTCGGCCAAACCCAGCAATTACTGAGGTACTTCAATCCCATGCCGCAGTCTAAAGGAACGCAGAAGGAGGCCAGCCATGTGTGAGTTAGGACAGCATTTTAGAGAGTTGGTGAGCTAGCACAAAGAGAAGCAGGATGAGAAGAAAGCGGGTGGCTACGCCAATTAATCCAAATCTGTAGAGAATAGACTTCAAGGAGAGAAAGGTTCAAGGAGCCCGCTGGGGGCTATAAGCCAGAAATTAGCAATAGTTAGAGGCTACTTGAAAAGATTTGCACGGTTAGCCTACTTGGGGGTTTGTGTTCTCCTGAGTTGAAGGGAAAGATTTTTTGAAGAACTGCCACCCTGCTGAGGCTTTGGCCTGATAGGTCATAGGAATCTTCTTAATCTGTAAAAGTATGGAGTGGTGTCAAATCCAAGAGGGCTATCCATCACTGGTTGTAAAAATAACTGAAGCCTTATAGGTCAGCAGCCTAAATGGCAGCATCATTTGGAAAAAGTAAAAAGTTGTATTGAACAACTTCTTGGGGCTATCAAAGCTTTTGCAGTAGCACATGTTGGATATTCTATAAATTCCTTGAAGCCCATTTATAACGCCAAATGTGCTTCAGTAATTACAGTAATACAATATGGGGAGAAGGACTTAAACATGAGCTTAAGAGAATGAAAGGTTATGGCTTTTTGCTAGTATACCTGTTGAGTATCTGAATACTGAGTTGGATATTCGCTTCTCTTTCTTCATTCAGAAGATACGTAGGAGGGCCTTATATTGGAAACTGATTAATTCCACAGAGAACATCTTAATGAATAGGATACTGAGAGAATGTAGTAGGACCACAATAGGTGCTATGGAAACAACTATTGCCTTACTTTTAAAGTAGGATAAAGATTTGTATTCTCATTGGGGGAATAATTCTCGAATAATCTCTGTCGACAATTTTAAATCACACATTAAAAAGAAAATCACTGAATTAGGGAACAAAACACAGTTGATCTCGCAACCAAATTGCACAGTAAATTGCATAACATATGTTTTTAAGGGAAAAACCAGTCCATCATGTTTAAATGAGTTTCCTAATAAATATATATTGCATGACTATTTGAGAAGTAAATTAATATCATAGAAACTATGGAGATTTTTGGTGCGAGGCACATATAGATAAATCCCAGAGAAAGAAAATTGGAAAGTATCAGCCACCTTCTTATCTTGTGGAAATCTGGATATGTGAGAAAGGAGGCTTTTGCCCGCACATGGGATGACTGAGGTTACACTGTGCAGTAGTGGGAATCTTTGGGTATACTTCATGCAGGGAAATATCTACTTGTTATACCATCTTACGAAATTTTGGTACAAGAATAAATCACTGTTAGATGAACTGTGATGAATTAATTGATTGAGTTCTGATTGACATATATATGTTTTTTGTTATGTCCATTTTTTATTGAGATTAAGATATTGTCGATGATTTGTGATGTATGATCTGGATTTTAAACAATTAGTATGTTAATATTTATTAAGGTTTTGCTGTATTTGATAATATTATGATGTATAAAAAGTCAATTTTGACTATAATATATACATTAAAAAATAGACTCAGCTATCAGATTACTAATTGATACATTCACTCAATCAGCACCTACATATGCTGGAAGGACAGCTCTGGGGCAACATGCTTGTCTTGGAAGCAAGACACACAGAGTAACACAGGTTTAAATCCTGGTCCTGCCCTTAGAGACGGGTCTCCGATATGGAGAATGATACAAAAGATTAATTATTTAATTACACAAAAATGAGACACAAGCCTCCTGACTTCGTGGGTGATAGGACAGCATTCTGAAGAACACTTTGTTTTATAGTAAGGAAAGATAGAGAAAGAGAACCAGGAGAACAGAACAAGTGTTAGCCAAAGAAAGAATGCCAACCAGTAGCAGGGAAGCGGTGAAGAGGAGAATCAGGAGAGTAGAGCCCGTGTTTTTCCAGCCAAGAAGGCCAATTAACTAATTGTAACTACAAAGAAGCTGAGAAGGACGTCATTGGGCCACTTAAGGCTGATATTGAGAGCAGCCAGCCCTAAGGATCATGGTAAAATAGGAGGCTTTCTTGGAACCAGGCCCAAACACTGACAGCGGTAAATTCTTGAAGAAGCATTTGGATTAAAACCAACTGGGGGCTATATCCCAGATCCTGGTGGGAATTGTGAGGCAAACAGTTCAAATAAAGACGTTTTGCAAACCGTTGAGGACCCAGATACAAAATCCCTACCCAGAATTACCAGATGTTATTGGGGGAATACCAACCAGCATCATCCTCACAAAATATCCCTCAGGCAAGAGGGGTCTGTGCAGAGCTTGGCCAGTCATCTAAAGCAAAGACAAAGAGCAAAACTAAGACATGACCAAACAAAGGCCAATACCAATGGTTAAGTGTATGAACAGACCAACGACAATGACAAGACAAAGACCATGAGCCAAGCTCATTGTGAAGACATTGGTAAAGAATTGGCTTGAGAAAAACTCCTCTGGGCAGACTCCTGAGAGTTTGAAGTGTAGATTAGGAATTGGAATCTAGACACTAGGTTCCTAAGCGTGAGCCCTGACACTGCATATATATTATCTCTCCTTTCACCCACTGTTTGGCTTACATTTGTTCCCTTTTGAGTTATAACCCAAACCTGGCTCTCATGCTTGAGAGGCCCAAATTCAGACCTGAAACCGACTAGTAAAGAAAGGACCAGCTAGGAAAACTAGGGGACTATTTGAACCCATCTCTAACCGCAGAATGTTCAATTAAAGGTTCTGTTGAGTAGGGTCCACCCCTTTTTATTGTCCATAGAATTGTTGCATAAAAGTATTCCACCATTCAGAAGTAAAACGCAATACTGCACAGGCCATTATCTCTTTGTCCCTTTTCCTCATCCCAGTCCTAAAATATGAGGCAACCTTCTGCGGGGACAGGTTCCCCATGAAATGGTTAATAAAAAAATACAATAATAATAATGAAATATATATAAGACCTATAGAGAGGGGTATAAGGATAGGCCAGATGTGAACACTACCTGTGTTTTCCTCTCTTCATGCCATGCTAAAGATAAGCCCAAAATGTGACAAGGAGCTGCGTCTTCAAGCATAAAACATCACAAATGCTCTTCCCACACAATCACCAAAAATATGAATGGAACAAACTCATCACTAAACGAATAATGCTAACATAGTCCCAAACAAAAAATATTATTGATGTCATTCAAAATTGTTGATTTTGTTTATTTCCAAATGGTATCGTGTTCTTTTGCCGACAGTAATTACTTCGTGGTACTTTACCACAAAGTAATTACTTAGAATTTTTATCTAAATATTTAGGGAATTATGGGGTAAGCGCTAAAAATGAGATAGGGAGCGGTTAAGAGTAGGGGCAGTAATAAGGGGAAGAGGTGCACAGGGGGCACCAATTGAAAAAACGAATTGATGAAAAATTCAAAGTAATTACTTTGTGGTAATGTACCACGAAGTAATTACTGTTTTAACCTTTCCAAATATGCATGATTTATAAATCAAACAAAACAGAAAAATACACATATAGCATGCTTTATTTACAAACACTAAGAGATTTAAAAAATAGTTGCTATGGAGATATGCAACTGCTCAAGACAATTCTGTACATTTATACAATATGCACAAAAAATAAAAACGAATATATGCATGATAAATCATTATTAAATATCTTACTCTGAGTCTTGCTAAAGTTCATCAAACATCTTAATCACATTGTTTATTCAGTTACTCAGAAAGCCTCAATTTGTCGACACATACAACTTTTTTATGTAACGAGAAGATCTTCATCAGGACCAAAAATATAATACTCCTATAGCTCCCAATTGGTCCTAATCTTTCCAGACATTCTTGACAACCTGCTAATTTGAGCAGCCAGTTCAAAATCGAAACAAAAAAAATACAAATACTTGTAACAGTGCTCCTTAAAGATTCTTAGTCAAAGAATAATTTAACACAGCACAAAAGTGCCACTCAGTTGGAACATCATATATCAGAACTATCCAGGATCCAGAAAGGGTAAAGATAACTCAGGCGATGGATCACTTTGCTAAGTGTGAGAAACCTGCAGTAAACCAAATTTATGAAAACCTAATAATAAATAATCCTAATTTTTTGGGGGGAATCCATGTAAAATGTGAACACTCCCCCTCTGCATATGAGCAGCAAAGGCTGATAGAGTGAGCCAGCAAACTTAGAAATGCTTTGCTGTTTCATAGACAAGTAAGACTCCACATATACTCATTATTTTTTTTATTTTTTTATTTGTGTGAATCAAAATGTGAATTTGATTTTTACAAAATTAATTTTCCCAAAGAATTTTCAATGTCAGTTTATCGAACCGCTTTCAGTAGTTCGCACATGACTTCTGAAGTACAATAAAGGGAGGTTAACTTGCTTTTTCAGCCCGAATAGGCCTTTTCAAACTGGTAGCTGAGAAAAGAGCGGATCATCCGGAGTTACAGGAGATCTGAAGACTCGGGTGATTGTAGTTGTAGCGAGTTGACTTAGCTTTCTACAATCCCTTGCAGGTTATTCAGGGTGTCTAGTTTGGACATGATTTGTTGCACTATTTTGGAAGTGGCCATTAGCCAGGTTGGTTTATCCCCACTGATCATTCTTGACCACCAGCAAGATTCACTGTCGATCGAGGGATCCGACGAGAAATGCTGCATGTAGGCTGTCCTGATTTGTTTTGTTTCTGGGCAGCCTATAACCAGATGGCGGATTGTCTCAGTTTCCTCTTTGTTCTGGCATAGTCTGCAATGAGTTGTATTTGAAAGTCCTCTGATGGCTTTAATTTCATTTGTTGGTAGCAAGTTTAGGCTCGCCCTTAAAAGACAGTTTCTGCCTTGTCTGTTTGGGAATTGTTTTATAAATCCCTGAAGCTCGTTTAGTTTCTTTATGTTAGGGGGGAGGTGTCACGTTAACTTGTTTTCCATTGCTTTTGCCAGAGTCGTGATCCAGTCTAGTTCCTTGATCTTTTTCATTATTTTTGCTGGATTTTGGATTAAATCGTCTTCTGTGCTCTCAATTGAACTCAACAGCGTGGAGATGTGTGTCTTCCAGGATTGTAAGGATTTGTTTGAGTGAACCGCTAGTTCTGCTTTTATCACTTTGTAGGGCAGAAGGCTCTCGGGGAGCAGAATCTTTCTGTATAACCTCAGGGTGTTACAGTTTATGGTCCCTTGTAAAGAAAGGAGGCTCAGTTCTCTTCGTATTGATGCGACGGGTATCGAGGCCGGAAGGGAGAGAACTGTTCTCCAATAGTAGGCTTCAAATTTTGGCCAGATGTCTCTCGGCAACAGGATCATTGCCTCTGTACCATAGGTTATAGCAGGGACTACTTTCATTTTGTAGTAGTCAATTGCAGGTATCATTGAAAAGCGCACGGGTTTTTGGTCGATCGCTTTTCCTTGAGCCGCCAGCTTCCTGATTTTTATTCTTAGATGTTCTTGCATAGCTGTTTCTTTTTTGGTGTTGTCTACTATGATTCCCAAGTATTTAAAACTTTTTACTTTTTCAATCTCGGCCGATTGGAAGAACCATTTTGATTTTTCAGTTTTCTTTGTTGATTTTTCTAGGGTAACAATTTTTGTTTTCCCTTTATTTACTTCCAAGTTTTTTGATGTTGCATAGCCAGAGAGATTTTCAAGTTGGCGCTGTAATCCGATTGGCGTCTGATCAATTATTATAAGGTCGTCTGCGTAGAGTAACCGGCTGATTTTATGTTTGCCAAGTTGCGGTGGAAAGGATCTAACAGAGGTTTCTGTTTCTTTAAAGTCACCGAGATAGGCCAGAAAAAGAGTGGGGGCCAACGGGCACCCCTGCTTGACTCCCCTTTGGATAGTTATGGATTTTGAGAGAGATCCTTGGCAATTTAATCTGACTCGCACAGACGTGTTGGTATGTAGAGATTTGATGGGATTTAAAATCTCTTTAGGATATGACCAGTTTTCCAGTTTACTCCATAGGAGGTCCTGTCAACCCTATCAAATGCTTGAGAGAAATCAACGAATGCCAAGTGGAGCTTAGGGCCTCCTTCTAGCACTTTACTTTTCAGGGCACTTATTATGAGGATATTTGCAGCAGTTCCCAAGTTCTTCTTAAATCCTGACTGGAAGGGATTGTTGCACGCCGCGTCACAAGCCCATTTCTGGAACCTTTTCTGTAGGAGGGAGCCAAATAGTTTTCCTATAGGATCCAGCAGCGCGATGGGCCGGTAGTTTGAAGGGTCATTGATGGCGCCTTTCTTGTAGATTGGAAGAATCGTCGCAGTAGTCCACGAAGCCGGAATTGAGTTGGAGTCTGAGCATCTTGAGAAAACTTTGCTGATGAAAGTGGACCAGGCTTCAGGATGGGCCTTAAGGTCGATGTTTGTAATGCCTTCGGGTCCCAGTGCTCTTGAGTTTTTCAATTTGGTTATTGCGTCATAGATTTCTTCTTTGTCATTTAAGATTGTCCAAGGATTCTCGCGGCTTTCTGGAAGCGAAATTTTTTGGTCCAATGGTAGTTTGAAGGTTTCCTTTATGTGCTTTTCCCAGGATACTTCACCAATCACGTTTTCAATGTTTTTGCTCCTGACAGCTGTCTTAGAATTTAGCAATGACCAGAATTTTCTTGAATTTTTGGTGCAGATGGCTCTCAGTATGGCTTCAGAGTCTTGTTGATGTAATTTTCTTTGGTGCGATCTTAGCCAGGTACGATAGACCAGTTTTGCTTTTAGCTTAATAGTTTTTGCTTGGTCCGTGCTCCACTTAACTACCTGTCTGATGGTCTTCCGATATTCTCGTCGCTTTTCGACTAGGAGAGAGTCGTATGAGTGTTTTGCAGATTTAGTGAACAGGTTTGTTTTTAGACAGGACTTCTTGTACAGTGTTAACAAGGGGCCATAGTCGGTCACGTACTTCCGGTCACTGGATTTGGACTTCTTGTACTTGTTAGACAGGTCTTCAATGTCTTTCGCTGAGAGGCGTAGCCTATTACCCTGAACATTTACTTCGAGGTTATAAGGCAGCGAATCTGCATGGTTGTTTGTACTTTTCCAAGATGTAAATAGAGGGTTGTGGTTGCTGGCTTTGGTTTGCTTCACCTCGAAGGACGAGATTAGATCCAGAAACGGTCGTGAGGTAAATATATGAGGATTGTAGCACGCCATTAGACCAGGTCGCTGGCCGGTACTGGTCAGGGAAGACCGCATCTAGACTTTGGAATTTTCTGGATTTCATTAATACTTGCCACTGAGTCCCTCTGAGATCTGCCGGGGTTGAAGGTTTTTTTTACGATTTTGTTGTGTACATACAGCGTTTTGGTTTCCACAGATTAGTATGTATGACACTAAATGGACTGTTAGGATTTCGTCAATTGTTGTTTAAATTTCTCTAAGAAAGGTTTCCGCTTCCATTTTCGCAGGGTTCCAATAGATGTTTAGGATTGCTAGGGGCGTACACTGTTCTTTCTTGTCAGATTCGCTTTTATGGTACCAATTTGGCAATACTGCCAAGAGGAAGTGGTTTGCACTTAGGACTTTGTCCAGGTTCAGACCGTGTCCAATGCGAGATGCCGTCAGGAGACCAGAAGAGGGACGTCCTTTAATACTTTAGAGGGCCGGGGCCAAGGAGAGTTCGCAGCTGTCTAAGGTCAGTGGTTTCGTAAGCCACGTTTCTTGTAAGCAGATTATATCGTAGTCCCCTAAGTGGATTTCTCCTGGAGAGGTCAGGTGTTGAAAGCCCCTCGTATTCCATGAGCAGAGTCTTATGGTATGTCTGGTGTCATCAGTGAGCTGCTGACCTTCGTGGCTGTGGTCCTGGAGCTTGGATTGCTATTTGGAGTTTCTTGAAGCAAGAGTTTTGGGAAGCCAAGCCCATAGGCCCAAAGCTGTTGACTTAGACTCTTTGGGGCCCGCTTTGATGTTGCAGGTTGGACCAATTGATTGGTCGTTTTTTGCAGGACTTGAGAGGTGGGGCTACTTGCGGTAGTTGGCCGTTTGCTGTTGTTGATCCTTTGCCCTTTTTCGTCATGCTTCAAATTGAGATTGGGTTTTTCCTTGGCGATTAAAATTTCATGATCGTTGGTCAGTTTATCGGGCATTAAAGTGGGATCTTTCGTGCGTTGGTTCCGCTTAGACGTGGAGCTCTCCGTGTCTCTATGGTCTTTCTTGTATTTTATTGCTTTGTTTGATGCTGAGTTGGTTTGAGATCTTTCGTGTCCCTTTGAAGAGTGAGTTCTACTGCATGCTCGTTCATTTGTGTTATTTAGATCAGTGAGATCGTAACCCAGTCTCAGTAGTTCTTTTGTTTCTTTTCTTAGTAGGTCTTTAATCGAGGCCGAAGCAATGTGTAAATATGTTTGAGCCTTCCCTTTAGTGTGGGACGGGTCGACGATCTTTAAGTCTTCCGTTTTTATTTTCGTCAGTTTTGGTATGTGGTTGAAGAGTATTAAGACAGAGCTTCGGTTTATAGTTCCCTTGTATTTGTTCTAGTTTAAGAATCCACCGCCGTTCTTGTGTGGGGTTTGAAGTTTTGCAGTAATTTTTTTCTGTTTGGGATCGATAGTGATGTTCTCTTCTTGCTGATGTTCGCAGGTCTATGTCCGGTGTTGACTTGAAGGTGTCTTTTTCTTGCTTTTGGCCTTCCTTTTAAGTGGGATAGGGTCGGAATTTGTTTCTGTCTGAAGAGCTTTTTGATCTAGAGTTTTTCACCGTTCGAGAGGGAGGTGTTAAAGATCGTCGGCTTTTGCTTGAAATTGTGGTCGAAGAGTCGCTGGGTTTCTTTTCTGTTTCGTGAAAGTGCTGGATTATTTTGTTACGGCGTTCTTCTAACCTAAGGAAGGGTGAATTTTGATTTGGACTAGCGTCCTCTATGTTGTCAAGTGTACTTTGAGAAGGGCTTACGAAAGTTACTTTTCTCTCTAGGGTTGCCGCTTTCTCCTTGGTCAGGTCATGCTGTGGACTCTCCTCTAGATGTTGGCTGAGGTTCATCAGAGACTCCTGGGCCATGAACTCTTCAGCTGTTTTAGGAGATTGTGGAACTGTCCGTTGGTTGTTTGCGGCAATCTGGGCAGAGCCCAAGATAGTGTCGCTCCTTGGAGTGACCGGCCTTTCTTTACTCGAGATTGTTTTAGAGTGTGTCGAAACAGCCAATAGTTTCATGGAATTTGGCTCTTGTTTTTCATTTCTTTTGTTTTTATCCTTTTCAGCTTTGTTTTTCTTTAAAATCAGGAAAGGTTGGTCCGCCCCTTGGGTCGGGCGGCGTTTCCCGAGGCAAGGAGATTGGGGTCGTCCACAACCAACAACACTTCCTTTTTCCGTCTTTTGTCCTGGTTTACTATATCCATGTTCATTTGCATTACATCGGTTTGAGTTTGAGCATTTCTTGATACAGTTTGTCCAGTCAGGTCTATAATTGGTGAGGTTTGTTCCCCCACCTCTTTTGTAGATTTGTTTTGCCTCTGGTCAGTGGTTAGTGGGTTTGTGTCTCTGTTTTGGTAGTGGGTTGAGGCAATGTAGTGCTTTTGTTCTTTAGCCAGTTTCAGGCGCTCTTCGTGGGCCATCACGTAGCCCTCTAGGTGTATTAGTTTGGTATACATCATTACCTGAATTGACGTATGGTCTTTTAAGGTGTTGTTAAGGGATTCGTAAGGTTTTGTGAATGGTGTAAGGCACCTTAATTTCTCACGTGCACAGTGTCAATTTCATGACACAAGTAGGACACTTGCATCTAACACACGCTGTGTCCTATATATTGCAGCGGAGACTTCTCCTGCAACTCCAGAGAACAATCACCACCTGGTCTGGCATACTCGGATTCGCCATTCCCCACGCACCATCCTGCCCTGAGACAATATACTGTTGAAGACAGGTATGTCTGAGCTTAGCATCATGCTTTTTTAGTTTCTTATTCTATAGAACCCTTTTAAACAGCACATGTCCCCCCCTTTTTTTCTTGTTCCTCATCCACAGCTTGGTCAGAGAAACACACACAAGACTACCCGATTTCACAGTCCTGAGGAAAGCTATAGAACAACCCACCATCTACTTCTGCGTTGTTATATAGCTGGAAACACATCTAAGTGTCGACTCCTTCTCAGTGCATGAACAATAATATTGCATTTGATAACTTTGTTGTATTAATGACTAAGTGTTGTTGACATTATATGCCGATACAATATAATGAAAATACAATTTGTGACAATGGACATTTAATTTGTCTAGGTCTTTTTAAAAAATCTTTTGGGGTGTGTCCCAAATAAAAATTCTTAAGCACCCGTGAAAAAAATTGTTGTTGGGTTCTATTACAAAAAAAATCACAAGTCTTACTAGCGTAGACTTGGTCTCATGTATGCTAGCGCGACACCTGTTAGTGTCTCAGAGGAAGAGGCAGCCAGAGTCCAACCCCCTTTTCTTTGCACTATTGAAATAGCCGACATAATTGAAAACATTTCCGGTTTTTCACTGGGAGGCTTGTATAGGTGATTTTCCTTGGCTCCTTGAAGTTCTTGGTGAAGAAGGAGTAGATTGTTGTGCACTTGGACATTTCTGATGGTGTCTTATAGGTGGCTGGTCTAGAGAGAATCTTCTGTGAGACCCACGTGGAAGAAGTAGAACTGGAAAGATCTTCGGGCTTTCAAAACCATTTCTTGCATCTTTGTGGATTTCTCTTTCAGGAGACATTTCATAGTTTGCTGTAGAGGGTTTGGGGTTTCCCACCGTGGGTGAGGCTTCTGTCTTATCGTGTTGTTCCGGACTCATTGTGTCCCGCAACAGAGATTCAGGAATAGAGTGGTTGTCCTTTTCCCAGGGTTCGTTTGATGGACTTGGTGGGACAGTCACTTGATCTTCAGCAGCTGAAGATAAGAGGTTTGAGGTGTCTCTGTTTGGGTTTATTTGAAGTTTTCCTTGAACTTTTTTGGTGTAGTTGGTATGCTTAGAGGAGTGCTCACTTGCTCTTCATAGGCTGAAGGTGAGAGCTCTGAGGCGTTTCCGTGTAGATTTTTTGGATGTTCTCCTGGTTCCTGAGCCTCCATTGCATTTAGGTTGATCTTCTCCGGTGCCTTTACTGGTTCAGATAGATATTTTTGTGGCACCTGGTCTTCAGCCCTCACTAGCTGTGGATCCGGATTTGGTAATACTTCTAAATGCTTTGAGGTTGTAGGCGAAACTGCACTTTGGCCCTGGCATGAGTTGGTGGGGGATAATGCCATCAACGTTCGTGAGGAGGTTGTCCTATGATCTAGTTTCCTGTGTTTCTGGATGGGTTGGCAATCTTGAAGAGCTTCCAGGATTTCCATGTTGGTTAGCTCAGCTGTTTGTATTGGCCGGGTGGTGTTTCTGAAATTAAAGAAACTTGTGAGCAGGTTTTGTGAGACGGCTTGCTGGATTGCCTTTCCTGATCTATTAGAATAAGAAGTCGTTCCATTGCCTTTTTTCTGAGTGACAACGCCATTGTGTAGGTGTAGCCCTCTCTTTTTACTTTCTTTTTTTTTCTTTTAAGGTCGTGTGTGTTTTCCTGCATTTTGAACTGTAGGGGAAACCGTGGTCGTTTTCTTATGTTGGACTGGGCCGTTGCATTAGTACTGCTTGGCTCATCCAGTACCACTAGAACAGTCTCAGGACCATCTTGGTCATAGGGGTCTGAACCGCAATCCAATGCTGAACGCTCGAGGGAAGCACCCCGAGAATCTCATCTCATGGGGGCGGCGCTCACTTGGTCGTCCTCCGCATTGCAGTGAACGATAGCTTTAACAGCTACATGGCTGCAGGGTACGGCCTCTTCTGGCTCCGCCCCGCTACACCATCCTCACTATCCAAGTCTGACCCCCCGTCATCGCTTCTGCTGCCTGCTCCGGGTCAGAGGCCTCGCCCAGCCTCGGCTGCTCCTTGCACCACCCCACCCGATCGCGATCCCGTATCCTCTACACGTGGCGACGCGGACCCGCTGTCCCCTCCGGGATTGACAGGTGAGCGCGCCATTTGGATAGTGTTCATGGGGTCTGCATTTCCTACGGTGGGGAGGTCTTCGTTTGTACTGTCTTCCAAAGCCAATGGCGGGGGAGCCTTCGTTTGTTGTTTCTTTAGTCTGTGGCCTGGTTTTTTCGGTGAGCCTGGGGAAATCTGAGAGTCATCGGAAGTCGTCTGGGTAGGTTTGATGATTATCAGTTTTTTTATGAGTTTACTTCTTTTCCCCATTTGGCTGCCACTTTCAGACAATAAGTGGACTTGGTTTGAGTCTTTTACACATGGCTTGTCTGAGATCGAGTGGGGGCGCGAACTCTGCATCCATCGCCTCTCTTGACACATGGGGGAGTTAACGGGGGAGTTAACGGGGGCGGCAGTCCTCGCAGCCTCGACTGCCATGACTGCAGGACTGCCACTCGCCGCCATTCCGGGTCCGCTCCGCGGACTGCTGGGGTTTTAGTAGCTGGGTTGAAAGGGTGCTCCGCCTCCAAAACAAAGGATAGTGAAGGCAGACTCTGCAGCTAGAAGATACTGCAGGACTGCCACTCGTCGCCATACTCATTATAAATCTTATTCTTGGGGAGACCTGAAAAAATATTGAATAAATCCTATCACTGTCAGAAATCTATAAACCTACACAAGCAGGAAAACAAAATGTTTACTGGGGAACACTCACCAGACCCTGACGATCTCTCCTCTGCCTAAGTGCGCAGAGTATGCACGACAAGTTGCCCAAAACAATCAGCTACATTTGAAAGGGAGATGCTCTGTGTGCATACCTTTTATAAAAGCCATCATGTACTACAGCCGTGCTCCTTACTACGCAAAAGTTGCACGGTATAGATACAACATTGAATATTGCCTTGGAAATGGTCACTCATAAATCGGCCATTTTAGCAGGGATGCTGAATGTTTGATGCCAATGAATATAGAATATACAATCTAAATTATATACATGAAGTGATTTTTATTGCCTAGATCTTCAATTAAAAAATGTTTAATTTGATAGGGGGAAGTAGGAACTCCTAAAAATAGAGCAAATGCTATCAAATAAGAAACATTAGCATATTAATATGTAAATACTAAAACAATTGAAGGGAGGATTTTTTATAAACCTTTTGTAATAATGTACCACTATGTGGTTGAATATATTGAAAAGAGGGTCACTTTTTCAGGCTGTTAATGAAGACCAACTAATGATATGGTTCAGCCCATTGTTGTGGGTGCTTAAGTGAAATATCCATAGTTGTTTTCTATGGTTAAACATATAACCGATAATATTAATGGAAGGTCAGTGGGTGTAGACTGGTACACTGTGCTGGCAGACCCGACATGGTAAACCACAGTGGCTCATCATGGGGAAAGTGGTAGAGGTGTAGCCCCCTATTTAATGCCTTTTTGGAATGCAACACCTTTAAGGCTTGGCTTAGCATCCTTGTAAAGGCTTCCATGAATTGTGGTTTGTCCTTGTGAGGTCAGAGGAAGCGAAGGAAGACCAAGAGACCAGCAGGAAGAAGGCAGAAGCAGCAGAGTATGGAGGCAATTGTTGGAGAAAGGTGGGGTATTGGCAAGTGAGTGCAACAATACTGCAAAGTGTGTTTGTGTGTCAGGTGGATAGAAGTTAGTGTAAGAAGCTGATGTGAAGTGAATCTTACTGAATGAAAGGAGAGTGTTTGTGTAGTGGAGTGGGAGGAGGGGATTAGTAGTAAAAGGACAAGAGCAGTAGTGGAAGGAGTGGAGTAGTAATGGAAGGAAGGGATTAGTAGTAGAATGTAGGGCGAAGTAGTAGTGAGAGTACTAGTAGTAGTAGGAAGAGGTGTAAAAGAAGTGAGAGGAGGATTAGTGTGAGATGGAGTAAAAGTAGTGAGAGGAGTAGTGCTAGTGAGAGGAGGAGTAGTAGAAGTGAGAAAAGGTGTGGTCGTAGTGAGAGGAGTATAGGTCATAGTAGGAAGAGGAGTAGAAGTGGTTTAGGAGGGAGAATTATAGTAATTGAGTGACAGAAGGTTGGTGGGGACGAAGAAGAGGAAGTGGGTACAGTAGAAGGGTCCGGTGACAGTGGGCATGTGTGGAACGAGGAAACTCTTAACGAGAAATTGCAAGGCACGGCACCATTTACCATTCACCTGTGTGCTCGTCTCCAAGAACAGACTATATTACAGGTAAGCAGCTCAAAGAGGTGAAAAACAGCAAGATCTCACTGGTGACCATGCATTAACGATGCTTGGATGATTTCATTATATGTGTCTAGTGGAGGGATTTTTTCCTCTTTTAGTATCCCTGTTAGATAGGCGGTGCAACACCTTTGCCTGGGGTTATATTTCAACCCCAGGGACAGCGTAGTCCTTCGTTGAAGGCTAGAGACGGTTTAGTTAGTGTTTTTGATTTAATCCAAGCATCAAAATTATTTGTTGACTCATGTCACCATTGTGTGTTATAGTATAGTTGTCTGGTGACAGAGTTACAGAATCCTATCTGCAATAGGTTCCCTGTTCATGGTTGTTACCGGTTTGCATTATTCAGAGGTCATGAGTACTATTCCCCCTTGTTTATCTGCTGATTTATGATAGGTTTTTGTCCCTCTTAAATGTTATGAAGCCTATTTTTCTTCCCTGGTAAGATTGTTGGAATCAAATGTGGGCGCATTTAAAGTTTCTCTAGTTCTAACCAAACATTTTTCTGAAATACCAACACATCAGCTGGCATAGGGTCCTCAGTAGGAGTGAACAACGATTTTGGATGTAACCCAGTATCCTCTTGTTCGCCTGTGAGGGATTGTCCTGAAATACCTTACATTTTATTTTCCAGAAGAATTGACATATCTCAATCTCAATCTGAAACCAATCTGTGACATTCGCCGGCACTAAAGATAGACTGGAACTAAGAAAACAAATGTCTAAAGGGCAAATGCCTTATTCGCTCAATTCAAAATAGGTAACCCTTCGGTAGAATTTACCTCTGATATGCCCATTGGTTGGTGTGGAAAATATCCAGGGAGCCCGAATTTGGCTGTTACTGGCGTCCACCGCCTCTTGGCCCCTGTACCAGCACCTAAACTGCAGCCACAGTGAACTGTGGACAGAACCCCTCGTTCCTTCTCTGTTTTGCGGGTCACACCTCTGTGGCCACAGAGGATGCTGCTCACTCCAATCCCATTGATAAGAGGGTTGGGGGAGTGCTCAAGAGAGCTCACAAGGTTGCTGATTTCGGTTTCAGAGCCCCCAGTTAGTTGTGTCACACCACCCAGTTCATGATTAATCACTTTCAGCTCATGGATTTGCTTCTGAAGGAAGGAGCAGGCGGCACAAACGATTTGGAGTAGGAAATCATGTTCTGTTCAGATCTTTCCCATGACCTCTTCATAGCCGCGGCCCTCCAAAATGTGGCTGAGGGCACAGCAATATGAGACTTCCAGCTGAAAACATGGAAGGGAGAACTATTCTCCTTCGTTAAACTTTCCTGGGTCAGCTCCTGTTTTGCCCTAAGTTGGGAAAACTGGTGGCTCATTTTGGAAAGAATCTGTCCACCATCATCAGACCAAAAAATGTCATTTCCCTGCAGGGGGGGTCTATATGTACAGTCAAGAGGGGGCCCTGGGCCCACCAGAGGACTTCAGAGGGGTTGGTTCCAGGGCATAAGTACTGTCGAATCTATACCCCCACGAGTGAACTTGACGTCTGCCCCACAGCCTTACCGATTTCAAGCAGGCATCCTGTCCTGTTCTTTGACACCAGGGATGCTTGGGAGTAGGGTGACGTCTACAAAATGTTCACATGGTGTGGAAAGGGAGGTTCACAATGCCTTCGTCTAGGTCATATTGTGTGGGACTGATATTGTATACAATTGTTTTCATTACCCCGAGATTCATGACTGGGGATTATGTCTTAGCCCATAGACTCCCTGAAGGAGAAGGCACTGCATGGGGGTATTCAGGACTTGGTTATCAAGGGAGCAGTGACCCTAGTCCCTCGCAAGGAGGCAAAGAGGGGGGTCTTCTCCATTTTGTTCCTTGTTCAGAAGCTATCAAGAGCTGGAAGATCAGCATAGACCACAAGAAGGTAAATGTTTTTGCCAATTCTGGAAGGAAACCTTTTAGCCCATCGTTCATTTGGTGACCCCAGGCAACTTAATTGCATCAATAGACCTGGAGCATGCTATTTCCATGCACCAATCCATCTGGCGCACCAGAGATTCCTGCGTTTTGCAGTAGAGGTAGCCCAGTATTAGTGTTGAAATCTTCCATTTGAAGTGTGCACCAAAGGTATTGTCCATGGTCCTAGCCCCCTTATTAAGTCTCCTCCTTCAGAGGGGTATTTCTCTTCATCCGTACATGGTGGACTGGTTAGTCCATGCCCTATCTTGGGATGAGACCACTCTGAATACTGGTCTGGTTTGCTCCACTCTCTCTTCCTTCAGATGAAGTCACCCCTAACCATAGCCCAGACAATGAAGTTTGTGGGGGGCGGTTCGACACTCGGAGGTTACAGTCTCTCTTCCTCTTGCAAGGGCACTCAAGCTGAAGACAAGACCCTCCGCTCTCCTTTAGTCCAAAGGGTCTCCTGCACTCCAATGGCTGACAGTACAGGGGGAACTGGAATCAACAGTCTACATTATTCCTTAGGCGAGACATCATCTCAGGCCCAACTACTTGTATTGGCAGGCTTCCTCCTAGGAGTACAACATATGAGTTTCCATGATGATGGCCCTAGCGGGGAAGGTTGAATGGTGGTTGTCAGACTCCACTCTTCTGCAGGGGCTTCCCCTGTCTCCACCCGCCCCAATCACTCTCATAACGGATGCCAGCTAAAAGGGTTGGGGAACCACCTGCAATCATGGCAGGTGGTCAACATCAGAAAGCAACAGTTCCTCCAACTGGAGGGAATCTGTTGTGGCACTGCATTAACTTGCTCAAAACCTCCAGGCAAAGGCTGTCCTTGTTTGCATGGTCAACCAAACCATCATGATCTACACCAACCTGCACGGTGGGACTTGTTCTCCTTCGGTCGAGCAGGTAGCAGCCTGGATAATGGATTGGGCACAAAGACGGCTTGTCTCCCTGAGAGCAGTCTATATTCCATGTACCCTGAACACGACAGTGGACACACTCAGCAGACAGTTGTTAGTGGATTACTCTCGTTCTGGACCTTCCAGCTTGTCTGTTCCAACCTCAGGTCCCTTCTTTCGCATTAAACAGGAACTGTTGTGGATCACTTAAATGCATCCTATTGGCCAAGAAATGTTTGTTTTCCACCTACATCTTCAACTCTATTTGACTATTTTGACCTTACCCCTGAGCCCCACTCCCTGAGGTGGCCGGATCTCCCTTTGGTGATCCTCTGACATCTTTATCTGATAACCTGGCACTTGAGAGGCTATAGTTGGAAAGGGATGGACCCACCTCAGAACTGTGGCCGCCCATGGTTCCAAAAAGCCCTTCTCTATTGCTGCCTTTACCTATCACTGGAGGTCCTTCTCCAATTGATGTGATCAGGTCCATCTTGATCCACTCACTTGCAACCCTGTGCAGATCTTTGAGTTTCTGAAAGAGAGGGTCATTACGAGGTTGGAGGTAAGTAACATTCCTTACCGGCATGGAGCAAATACCGTGGGCCTCATTACGATTTTGGCGGTAGCCATACCGTTATTGGCGTCATGGCTGCCGCCAAAATCGGGTCCGGGTTCCCAGAATGGGGAATTACCGGGCCATTCCGAGTTCGGAGGGCCCGGTAATTCCTCCCTGTAGGAACCCGGGCCCAGACCTTCCCCATTCCCATTTCAGCCCCCATAGGGCTGAATGGGAGAGGGAGCAAACAACGGGCCGATTACGAGCGGCCCGTTGTTTGCTCCCTCTTCCCCTCGCGGGAACCGCTCAGCACGTCTGGTAAAACCAGACGTGCAGAGCGGGTCCCGCGAGGGGACCTCGTAATGTGGCAGAATGGTGTTAACAGTTCTACATCCTTTTGCGGCACCCGTTAACCCATTCCGCCACAGTTGTAATGAGACCCTGTGTCCGTGTAGTAAAGAGCCTGCTAATAGAGGGCAATTACGAGTTTGCGTGCACGAGCTTTGCGCCATGCCGGTAACGACATTACCGGCATGCCGCTAAAGTCCAAAAAATGGCCCTTAGCGGCATCATGGAAACCACAGACTGCACTACCGGCATCAATGGATACGGCATTAGCGGTCACCACTATTTGACCGCTAATAAGCGGAACCGGAAGTAGCGTCATCGCACAGGAATGGGAAAGAGCATGGTGCCCATCTTGAAAAACACAATCCATTGCCATCTTCACCACACAGGATCTGTATCCTTTTTCTGACCACAGAAATCAACCTTCTGCACCAGCATCATGCCCAAGGCAGTAAAAAAAAGCACTTCCCGGCAGAGCAAAGAGCCTTTCAATGAGGATGAACTAACTGTGCTGGCAGAGACACTGGCAGACAATACAGAGGTTGTTTTTGCAAACAGCCTCAAGAGGGAGGCCCAGATAAAGAAAAAAGAGATCTGGCAACTTGTTGCCCAAAAAGTCAGTGCCGTAGCCAACACCCCACGCATGATCAAGGATGTCCGCAAGCGATGGGATGACCTGCGTCTGAGAGTCAGGAACATCCTGTCCACAAGTTGAGCCGGTGGGAGGAGATCTGCGCCAGTACGATTGGCATCAAGGCCATAGAAGGAGTCAGCGAGATGGAACGTGGCGCCACCTCATCGGCGGATGGAGGTGAGTGTCCTAAGAAAACACTGTAATGCAAAGTATGATGATAGTCCACCAATTTTCCCGTCCAAAGAGGCAATGCATGGCCCAATACATACACATTTGACACATCCCTGCCTAGATGCCGTCCGCGGCACAGACACATGCACATGGATGTAGAAAGGCAATGCCATACCTGACACACACCACACAAATATGAAAATGGCATAAGTCACACTGCACGCAGTCCACAACAGAAATGCATGCCACATAGCATACCTCAGCTCCAACATGAGTGAACCTTACGGATGCCTGCATGCTCCACCCATATAGCAAGCAACGTGATCACCAAAACTCCACTGCCTAATCCCCTCTAATGTGTCAAAGAACAATAATACCAATGTAAGCCTGATGCTTGTTAAACCATCACTCATGCCGACCCTCTCTTGGTCCCCCACAGGCTCAGATCCTGACAGTGAGGCCCGGGACACACCACCACAGGCAACAACTCCCCGGAAGAGGGCCAGGGAAGAAGGCAACATGCCTTCCACATCGAAAGCCCCAGCCAGGCCACGACAGGCACTGAAGTTGCTAACAGCACAGGATGCCACGGCACTGGTGCCGCTAAGGCCCATTGCCACAGTCCCCACAACACCTGTGTCACCTGCACAGGAGACAGTGGGCGATGGGGCACATTCAGCAGAGAACAGCTCTGTTGGGGAGGCGGCAGCTACGGCACTCCAGACAGACGATGATGCGCAGGTCCAGGTGTGTGTTCCTACTGAGGACGACTCCTGGGACCTCCCTGCTACACCCAGTCCCGCACCATCCCCCCAGGTCACACCTGTGTACTCCGACCATGACACCACACCGGAGCAGTCTGGAGGGGAGGACATACAAGGGAGCATGAGTCCTACAGAGGAGCCACATGGATTTGGGGATGTCACATATGCACCCTCCACCTCCACTGGTGTACAGGCAGGGGTGCAGCAGATAGGACATGCAGTGCAGCGCCAAAAGGAGCTCATTGCCCTTGTGAGGCAGTTTGTTGCAGACGGTGCCCAGGCAAGGCAGGAGGTACGTGACAACACTGCTTCCCTGAGGCAGGCCATCGAGGCAAGCACCACAAGAATATGCGAGGAGGTGTCTGCACCGAGGCAGGTCCTCTCCCGCATAGCGGATTCATTTGAGGCTGAGCGTCCGACCCCCAGACTGGAGCAAGCGGCCACCCATTCCTCATCCAGCTCCACCCAAACCAGCCCCCTACGCAGGTCAGCGCGCACCTTGCGCAGATCGGAAATGCTGCCACCAGGTGCAGGAAGTGGAAGGATGTAGATAGGGCAGCCTGATTAAGGCAATAGACGCTGACACAGGAAGCATTTGCTTGGACACCATGTGTGGGGGAGTTGGGGGGGGTGGAGGGGGAGAGGGTGTGTGGGGGAGTTGTGGCGGGAGGGGGAGAGGGGAGAGGTTGTGTGGGGGAGTTGTGGGTGGAGGGGGAGGGGAGAAAGGGTGTGTGAAGGAGTTGTGGGGGGAGGGGAAGGGGGGCGAGTGTGTGTGGTGTCGGGGGTTTGAGCACTGAATTCCATTGGACAGTTTAATACACCCGTTGTGTAAAAAATAATCTTGGGGGGACATTCCTTATTGCATATGTGTCATTTATTGATATACAGTGCATAGTGTACATGCACTTCCACACCCAGTGCCCTCTGTCCCACATTCATGTCACCCTCTGCACTGCACCCATGTGTGTTAGAAAGATTGTGCAATCACTGACTGACGCACAGCACATCCCTCCTGTGCATCGGCACCGCGATGATGTGCGCCCACATCTTCTTCATCCCCTTCATCATCACCAGGTGGTTGCAGTTCAATGTCAGGGGGCAGGGGCACGTTCCGTCGGATACACATGTTGTGCAGCATGACACATACCATGATGATCTTGGCTACCTTCTCATGGCTGTAGAGGAGTGCCCCATCCGACCGGCTAAGGCAGCGAAACCGTGCCTTCAACAGGCCAAAGGTCTGCTCGATGACCACACGGGTACGGGTATGGGAACGATTGTAGTCCTCCTCGTGCCTGTTCTGCGGGTTTCAGACAGGGGTGACGAGCCACGACTTCAAGGGATAGCCACTATCACCTGCATGAGAGGAAATTAAAGTTATATGTTAGTCGATTCGTGATGTACTTGTCACACATGCCTGCTGATAATTGATGGTCACATGCACATGTCCCTGGTTGTATGCACACATTTCTCATGCCCTCAATGTCTTCTGTGCCATGGACTAATGGTGTGGGTTGCATCTTCAAAATGATACACGGTGTACACTGCCTTGATGTTGCTCATGCATTGTGGACGCATACCGCTGTGATTGTGTTGCATATGTGATGTGTAGAGTTCTGTATGATTTTCTGACTGGCAGCGTTGGCAATACTCTCTGCATTATTTGCCATTCAGCGCTGATTATTCCCATGGTGACATGCTGCACTTCTATGGTGGTGGCGGCCCTGTGACAAGCAGTGGATTCCCTTGGTGGTTTTGTTCAGTGCACTCCCATGGATGCTTGTCCTGTGTGGGGATTTGCTGCAGATATTTCCATAGTGTATATTCACAGCATGTTGCTGGATTGTGTTAGGGAGGGTGAGGTACGATGATGGGTAGTGCACGTGTTGTGGGATGTGGGGTGGTTTTAAGTTTGGCATATTGTGATAGGTGTGCAGTTTACTTCATTGCTATGGGATTTGGTTGGCAAGTTCAGTTTAGGATGCTTTGGGGAACAGTGTTTTGGGATGTGCACATTGTGCTGTCACAACAAAAATGACACCATGGTGGTGTGTGCATCTATCCCCCCATTTCACTGCCATGTGCCTGTCATGCGAGTTACCAAACAGCCAGGCACGTCATCCTGCATGTCACTCCACGTAGCGTGGTAGCGTGGTGTTCCGCAGGACCATTGAGTCATGAGTTGATCCGGGATATCGGGCACAACAATGTGTGATGTTCTTGCTGGCGTCACATACCATCTGCACATTGATGGAGTGGTATTGCTTGCGATTGCAGTATGCCAACTCCATGGCATGCGGGACCACCAACTCCCCATGGGTGCAGTCGAGGGCACCAATACAATTTGGCATGCCTGCCAGTGCATGGAAGCCAACTTTTGTATCAAATATCTCCTGGGGAGTCTGTGGTAGGGATATGTAGTCCCTTGTGTGCTTCAGGAGGGCATCGAGCACTTGGTTCAGCATGCGAGAAAATAAGGGTTGTGATATGCCATGCATGTGCCCCACTGTGTGCTGGTAGGTGCCTGTGGCAAGGAAGTGGAGCACCGACACTACCTTCAGTAGAGGGGGGATGGCGGTGCATATTTCAATGAGGCTGACAATGTCGTCGTGTATCATGTCCACAAAAGTGGTGATGGTGCCTCTCGGTCCAGACCGTACAGGGTGTGGATCTGCTCAGGGGTTAGGTTGAAAGGACTGGCTCTGATGCGAAGGATTGGGGGCTGCCTGCGTGGTACCACTGGCTGCACTGGTGCATGCTGGACCTGTCTCACCCTCCTTCTCCTCCGGTGTCTACGCTGTGGTGCCTGCTGTTGTTGTTGCTGGTGTAGCAATGCAAGCATGTCCTCCATCCCCAGTATTTCTACTACTAGTGGTATCATTTTGGTGTGGGAAGGGGTGTGTGGGTGTGCTCCTTTTGTGCTGCCCAGACTCCATTGGCTCCACCTGTGCTGATTGTGTGCACCTGTGGCAGTTGGGAATACTGCACATAGCAGTGTGCGGGTGCTTCGCGATGCCGGTAGGTATTGCCGGCATGCCGGTATCCTGTATTAGCGCCTTCATGATGCCGGTATTTGTGTATCTGCCTGACTTGTGAAATCCTCCTGTTAGCTGCATCCCGGTATTGCCGGCCTGAAGGGCTGCATGCCCGCGCCCTTGCTGCTATTAGCGGCACCGTTATTAGCGATGCCTCTAATACCGAGTTCTTGGGTCAGAATAGCACAGAACGGTATGCAATGCCGGTAATCCTTTACCGGCATTGTTTTTTCATTACCTCCAACCTCGTAATGACCTCCAATGTCTCTCTTGGCCTTGTCTTCTCCTTCCTTAGAGGTCAACTGGCATCCAACTGTACTGTATGTGAGCTTTGGGCCCCCCTCACCGACATCAAGGACTTGGCTTTCTGCAAGGGGTTTCAGATTTCCCACCCTCATGCCAGTTCCCCCTTTCCCACCTGGGACCCCCCCCCTTCTTCTTAGTGCCCTTTCTTCTGAGATGTTTGAGCCCCTGAAAACCATTCGGTTTGCCTTTCTTTCCTACAGGTGTCTTTTCCTGGAAGCCAAATCCTTGGCCAAGAGGCTAGACCAGCTAGCTCTTATTTGTATTCCTCCCTTTATGATGTTTCCACTTGAGGGGTGAATGCTGTGTCCTTCTCCCCTGTTCTGCCACAAAACTATTTCACACTCCCATCTACATGAGGATCCGGTGTCCTGGGACGCTTTGCAAGGGCTGCACCAGCATCCTCGACAGTTTTCAAAGGTGTCATAATTAAAGATATTCGCAGAGCAGAAAACTGGCAGTCACCGGATACATTCATCAGCCAATACAAGGTGTATGTGGGTCCACCTAAACTCTCCTTTGTGTGAGCTGTACTGTCTTGTGTGAATTAATACTTTCAGTAATAAATTCCCTGTGTGCTCCACTTCCTTTTCTAGCTTGTCCTTGGCAATATCTGGCGTACTGTTTCTGTTAGGACTGGGATGAGGAAGTGGAACGGGAAGGTAACGCCTAGTTAATTTACTGGTAATTCCATTAAACTGAGTAGAATCTATAAGCTATAAATACATATGTATGTGCTATTAATAACCGTTCCACAGGGTGCCTGTCCCTGATGAGGTCTGCTAGGACTCAGACAAAGAAAACAAGGACTCAGTGCCATGGGATTACTGGTAAGCAAAGACGAAATTCCTCATTGCGTTTAGCCTTTCTTTTGAACCCCCCGACATTGCAACACTTTTTCTCTTAGTGTTGTGTTCCTCCTGCACTGTTAAACATGGTTTTCCTTTTCTTTATCTTCCTTTGCAGTTCGCACCTTATTTTGGTACTGTTTCCTACATGAGGCGGAGCTCTGTAACATTTTGGGAGAATAACAGCCAAAATTCAAGTGGAACAACAGAAGCAAGCTTTTAATCTACTTTTTTATTTATTTAAATTCCTCATTCCTCATTTCAGTAGAACAAAACCTTTGGAGATGTGGTATACTCCGGAACTGAGAGCCCAGAGACAAGTGTGCTGACGCTTGGAGAGAAAATGGCGCCTGTTATATGATGCAGACACACACAACCTTTACAAGCAAGCTGTGCTCCGCTATCATCAGATGATCCTCTCAGCAAAAGCAAAATACCATTTTATTTTTTATTTTTTATTTTTATTGTAAAACTACAGTTTTATACATGATTTATGTTAAATTTTTGTTACAATTTCCAGTTTTATCAATCCCTCTTCATGTCCTTGTTCCTATTTTGCATTTGCCTATGCTTTGCCGGCTCTCTGGTTCATTTCCGAGATTCCTGATTTAGCAACATGTTCATGTAGTCTACTACCGCGCAGACTAATTATATGTTTTCGCCTACTAAAAGGTATTTCCACCACACCCTTCAATATCATTGTTCAGTGGGTGAACTTTCCCAAATGGATTTTACGCTGAGAGATTGTTCCTGTGCACTCTGTTATTAGGTGTTTACTGGTTTTGATCTCGTTATTACAGAATCTGCAGGAGCTGTCTTTTATTCCTATATCTTTTTGCTGCCATAATGTTTCTTTGGTGCTTAATGCGTTCAGTTTCAATCTCAAGAACTGAATACGGTGATGCTTTGAAGGGCATTGTGTCAAGAATCTTGGTGGCGTATTTAGTTTGTTTTCGTTGGACTCTAGACTTGACAATGATTTCAATTTGTCCCGTGTTTGTTCGTTAACAATCCAGGACCACCGTTCAAACTTTTTTTCCGTGGTTTGAGGTGTAGTTTGCAGTTCTGATTCTTTAATATCCGCTGTTGCCAGGATTTCCATTAGTTTTGAGTTCCATTCAGTTAGTAGGGTCGTTTGAGTTCCAGTTTTCCTCTTAAAGATCTCGTATGCTGGAGTTGGAGGACTTAAGTTCATTTTCCTCCACGTTATGAGCAATTTCCATATGACTTTGGAATGTAACGAGTTCAGTGATAGTTCGTGTCTCACTGCAGCGACTGGGACGTGTCTGGGTAAGTTCAACACTCTGCGCCAGAAAGTACCTTCCAGCAAGTGCCATGTTGATTCCGAGATGTTCCACCCAGCCTCAGCACCAAACGTTATTGTCGGCACTACTTTTTGAGCATAAAACAGTAGTACTGGTGCCAACGAGAATTTGCCATTGTCTTTCTCTATTTTAGCTCCTTGAAGCACCAGCTTTTTCATCCAGTTTTTTGACTCTTCGATCCAGGGTCCTTCACTAATGGAGTTATTATAGTGAATGCCTAGATATTTTATAGAGGCTACCCTTTCTATCTTTTCACCATTTATTGTCCATGAAAAGGCTTAATCTTTCTTGTTTCCTTTTGAACCTATTACCAATATCTTCGTTTTAGCCGTGTTTATTTCGAGTTCATTATTGGCCAAGTATTTATACAATTTGCTTAACAGTCTTTGCAACCCGATTTGCGTGCGATCTATTATTACCAAATCATCGGCATATGTTATGCAAGAAATTGGTATGTTATTCAATTTTGGTGGAAATGAATTAACGTCGTTCAAATGAGTTGGCAAGTCGGCTATGAACAGTTTGAATAGCTCTGATGCCAGGGGGCACCCTTGCTTTACTCCTTTTTTAGTTTTGATAGTTTCAGACATTTCTCCATTGTTACTGAGTCGAACACGTATTGATGTGTTGGTGTGAAGGGCTATGATGGGTTCCAGTAAATTTGCAGGGCAGCCCCAAGATGTTAGTTTATGCCATAACCTGCTACGATTTATTCCATCAAAGGCCTGTATCATATCTATAAAGGCTAGAAACAACCGTTGACCTGCCTTGATGGTTTCCATTTTTAAAATGCTTATGATACAGAGGTTTACGTCAACTCCAACGCCAGCAGTAAATCCCGTTACTCTTGGATCTACGATCATTGCTGTGGTTGCCCATTTCGCAAGCTTCTTCCTCAGGAAGGATCCACAAACTTTGCCTGTGGTATCTAGGAGGGCAATTGGTCGATAGTTATTTGGATCATCCCGATCGTCCCGATCGTCCCGATCGCCCTTCTTGTAGATCGGCACCACAACAGCCTTTAGCCATGACTCTGGTATTTGCTTAGTTGAGGCTAGTCCAGTAAAGAGGATCTCAATGAAGACTAACCACTCTGCAACATTTTGTTTTAGCATTACATTTGTAATCAAGTCTGGCCCCGGGGCTCGTGAGTTTTTTAGTTGAGTTATTGCTTGAGCAATCTCGTGTACATCTGTTTTTATGTCCCAGTCCATAGTTCCAGATTCGATTTTTGTTGCTGGTTCCAATTGGGGTCTTTTGTATACATTTGCAAAGTGTTTAGCCCAAATGTTACCTGCTAGATCGTTGACGATTATTGGCTGGCATTTCAGCTTTCCGGCGTTTAGTATTGTCCATATTTCTCTGGAATTTTTCTTTATCATGAATTTCATGATGTTTTCCGCACAATCTTGCTCATTAATGACATACTGGGATTTTGCCCAGTTCCTGTATTGTTGGTGCTGTATTTTGACCCTTCGTTGTGCGTCGTCAGGTTTGTAATTTTTCTTCAGATGTCTCAGCTCTCGTCTTAGTGCTTTTTTTGCATCTTGAAGCAGCTTGTTATAATTATGCTTGTGTGCTTTGCTGAGTGCACTTGAATGGTTTTTTATAAGATTCATTAACAACGGGGCATATTCACATGTTCTCTGATCCTCACTTTCACAGAATTTTGCAGTGATTTGCTGTATCTGAGTGCCATTTATTTTCAATCTGTTTCCAGCAGAGTTTACTGTTACCAGAGGTGTTGTGCTTGAATCACTTTCGTTCCAATAGAGCAATAGAGCAACCAATTTAGACGTATCAACTTGTGATCACTGTTTTCTGTTTTAATCACTTCCATATCGATTGCTTTCCCATACATCTCTCCAGACGTCCAGACATAGTCTAATGTTTTGGCTTCACCTTTGCCAGTGCCTTTCCAGCTACTTTTTGCCGGTATGTCTCCTTTGATGTTTCTGTTGATCATGCAAAGGTTTCTCTTTGCCATCGTAACCTGCCAGGCATTTGCTCTTCCACACAGCTGGTTTTTTGAGATTTTTTGATTTGTTTCCAAAATTGGATCCCATTTGAACCATGAGCAGTTTAGGTCTCCACAGCAAATGATCCACACGTTCTTATGACTTAGCATGGCATTATCTATGAGATCCGTCACAGCTTTTGTGAAGTTATCGGTTGCAATCTTTGCTGGGTTCCAATAGCAATTGATTATTAGCATATGTTCACGATGCCCTTTGATCAGCTGATGAAATTTTATTAACGTTCCTTGCACAAAGGGGTTTGGATTTTGTGATTCTACCGGTGTCCACCCTTCGTTAATTCTGATAATCGTTAATAAACCCCAAAAGGGGCGACCTGTTCTGTTTTTTTCAGCCGGGTTGAGGAACACGCTGAAACCATCTTTTGATGGTTTTTTGCATAGCTAGGTTTCTTGCAAGCAAATGACCAGCGTGTTTTCAGACGGGACACGAAATTCTTTAAACAAGTGTGAAAAGCCCAAGTGTTCCACGACAACAGATCACACTGTCCTTCTTGTCTTCTCAGTCATTGCTAGTGGGGCCGTCCTTGTGTTCCTGGCTCTGCATGAGTGTTGCCCAGTGAATGACTCAGTGCGTTGATTTTGGACTCTGTTGATTCAGTGACCAGTCCATCGTGTGGAAACCTTCCGTCTTCAGATCTTTCTGGAGGTTCTCCCATCAGGTCAAATCCATATGCCAACAACTCGTCTGTTGCATGTAGAATTGTTGTTCGCACCGCATTTGAAGTTATGTGTAGTAGCACCTGATTTGTGGTATTTTCAGCTGCATAGTCCACTATTTTGATGTCGTCAGTGTGGATGGTCCATAAAGAAGGTACACATTTAAATAGTTTCAACACATTTGACCGGTTTAAATTCATCTCATGTTCATCTGTGTGGATGTTTTGGAGACAAAGCTTTGTGTTTTGTGTTACAAGTTTCTTTTTCTGGTACTGTTGTGTTTTGGACATGTAATGAACTGTCAAACCTATAAGGGTATAGGGGTCTCAATCCCCTCTTCCGAACCACAGAAGCCAAATAGATTGACCCCTCCCACCGTGGTTGGCACGGGTGCCTAAAAATGATATCACAGGTAGCCACGTGGCAGCCAATGGGGGGAAGATGGAGTTAGGGAAAGGGGATGGAGTGACAAAGGAAAGGAAGGGAACATAAACAAGCAAGTACATACAATATACGCAATACTCCTATACCTGTACCTCTACTTCCTGAACACCTAGCCTGATCTCCTATACATGTAATGAACCTGCTACATACCCACAGTAGTGTATCTCATTAGTGGCCCTATTAGACTCCATTTTGCCATTTTGCACACCACAAAACATAGGATTATAAACTTGAACATAGAATTTGAACATAACATAACATGCGCCTTGGGACGTATACTTCTTGAAAACACATAGGGTTGCATACAAGCAAAATGGCACAAACAAAGGGTTGTCCCTTTTCATGAAGATACAAGACTCATGGCCCGCTGGGCACAATGAAGCAACAAACAAGGGTTTAGAACAAATACACAAACACATGCCCTTGTGCTGTGTGGCCCCTAAAGAATGATTCCAAAACAAGTGTGCTTTAAAGGATAGTCTCCTATTTTCCCAGGGCACTGTATTGTCAGTTCTGAGATTCATAGCGTGTTTCCTCACACATGGCATGCCTCACACCTGGCGTGTATCCTACACATGGTGTGTTTCATCACACACTCACCGCCGTGTTCGTATCATAAATCAACAAGCGAAAATAAGCATACTCTAACACCAAAACATGAACAATGTTGGAGAAAACTTAACTGATGGTCCGGATGCCTCACGAGGACATGCGGACCCTGAAGTTCGATGCCCAACACTTGGGAAGGAGCCTGATTCACCGCCAGGGCCCGCGACTGCTTTTCTCCTGTTCAGGCTGCTAATCACCGTCGCGGCCCGGGGAAAGCTCCAAAAGTCCTTCGGCTTCCAAAACGTTCCTGCATGCCCTTGCTTCTTCAGCTGCCGCAGCCCGTGCTGTTAATCTGTAATTACCTGCACTGAGGCACGGGCGGCGGCGAGTTTTCAACAGTTACTGCTAATGAGCAGCTGGCGTACCGCGCGAAAGAGGAACTACACGCATCCAAACGCCTGATGGAAAATGTAGTTTATCGCCTCTTGGGAAACAAGAAGCGCCGCCCTCTACCCCAAATCAGATTCCTGGCAGTACCTCCTCTCTCAGGGCCCCTTCCAAGTTTTGCCTTCTCTGGTTGCTGCAAATGAAACTGTCGCACCAATTTAGGTGCATGAACCGCACTAGCCGGTTCCCATGAACAATCCTCAGGGCCATATCCTACCCACTGGATGAGATACCATAATTGATTCTGTCTCCGTCTTGAGTCCAGTATCTTCTTTACTTCATATTCTGTCTGCCCATCATTGATAATTGCTGGTGGTCTCTGCACTCGCGTCCCCGGAGCTGCGGATTTAAGCAAAGACACATGGAACACTGGATGTATCTTTAAAGTTTTAGGCAACTTTAATTTGCATGCCACCGTAGATATACATTTCACAGTTTCGTAGGGTCCAATAAACTTAGGGGCAAATTTACAGGGTTCTTTCAAAGGCAAATTGTGTGTCGCAAGCCAGACCTTATCCCCCACTTTATACTGAGGAGCCTCCCTCCTATTTCTGTCTGCATATCTTTTATACTGTTCCTTAGCCTGGTCTAAATTGGCCTGTGCCTTCTGTCTGAGGTGTAGAAGTAACTTTTTTCTATCCTGAAGCATAGGAATATTCTCCATATCAGGTAAATGTTCTGGTAACATATTCTGTGCTTGACCATACAAACATACATTTGGAGACATACCCAAAGAGGCGTGTTCAGTGTTATTATAAGTGAACTCAGCCAACCATAAAGACTGTACCCAAGATTCACAACCATCACTTAAATAACAGCGTAAATATTGTTCAAGCGTCTGTTTGACTCTCTCTGTTTGTCCATCCGTTTGTGGGTGATAACTGGTGGACAAAGCACACTCCATTCCTAACATTTTACAAAAAGCACGCCAAAATTTGGAAGTAAATTGAGGACCTCTATCAGATACAATACTCTGAGGTAGACCATGTAATCTGACCACATGTTGCAAAAACAATTCTGCCAATTTCCCTGCTCCCGGAATACCTTTACAAGGTACGAAATGGGCTTGTTTAGATAGATAATCCACCACCACCCAGATTGTATCATACTGATCATCCGGAGGCAAATCAGTAATGAAATCCATGGATATATGTTTCCAAACCTTCTCTGGAGTAGGTAGGGGCTGGAGTAACCCTGCATTCCTATTATGATCTGACTTACTGCCTACACATGTTTCACACTCTTGAATGTATTTAATAGAATCCTGTCTTAATCCTGGCCACCAAAAATATTTCTCCAACAAACCTTGTGTCTTTTTACTTCCTGAATGTCCTGCTAAAGGTGAATTATGACACCAATGCATCGCCTTCTTTTGCAAAGCGAGCGTCGGTAAAAACAATTTTCCTGCATAGTAGGGAAGACCATTGTGGAATGTTTCTGCAGGATTCGTCTCTCCCCATTTCAATTTGACCTTTCCTTTAATTTCTTGTTTTACTTATCTCAGTAACTGAGTCATTACCGCTCCTACTACCTTGTCCGCAGGAATGATAGTCTTAACTTCGGTTACACTGCTTTTCAAATTGTGCTGCCTAGATAGAGCGTTAGCTTTTCCATTATTTTTTCCTGGTCTAAAAGTGACTACAAAATTAAACTCATTAAAGTACTTTGACCATCTTAACTGCCTTGGACTCAATGTATGAGCTGTCTTGAAGTACTGCAAGTTCTTATGATCAGTGACCACTGTAACCTGATATTTGGCCCCCAGCAAATAATGTCGCCACTCTAAAAAGGCTGCTCTAATTGCCAATAACTCTTTATCAGTGATTGAATAAGTTTGTTCACAGCTAGTAAGCTTACGAGAGTAGAAAGCTACTGGATGCCACACTCCTTCATCCTTCTGAGACAATACTGCTCCAACAGCCACATTGGAAGCATCAGTTTCCACTTGGAAAGGTTTCTCTGGATTAGGGTGTCTCAGTACCGGAGCTGACGTAAATGCTTTCTTTAACTCTTGAAAAGCTACTTCTGCCTTAGAGTTCCAATCAAATTTAGTGTCATTCCTTAATAATTTGGTAATGGGTGTAACAATTCGTGAAAAATTTGAAATAAAGCGCCTATAAAAATTTGCAAAACCCAAAAAGGACTGGATATCCTTGATGCATTGAGGCGCTGGCCATTCCGTAACTGCTTGCACTTTCTTCTTGTCCATCACAATACCAGAGGGAGTCAAAATAAAACCAAGGAATTCCACTTGAATGGTATGAAAGGCACATTTTTCTAGTTTTACATACAACTGATAGTCTTGTAATTTTTTCAACACTGCTCTCACATGACCTATATGTTGCTCTTCAGAAGATGAATAGATCAAAATGTCATCAATATATACTATGACAAACTGATCTAGAAACTCACTCAACACCTCCTGCATAAAGTATTGAAATGCTGCAGGAGCATTGCATAAACCAAAAGGCATCACAGGGTATTCAAATAAACCAAACTTAGTCCTGACGGCTGTCTTCCACTCATCCCCCTCTTTGACACGGATCAAATGGTAAGCCCCTCTCAAATATAATTTGGTGTAAACCACTGCTGTTTTTACTTGGTCCAATAACACTGAAATCAAAGGCAAGGAGTACCTGTTTTTCACTGTCACCTTATTCAATGCTCTATAATCAATACATGTCCTAAGAGTTCCCTCTTTCTTTGGGACAAAGAATAAAGGTGATGAAACAGGTGAGGTGGAATGTCTAATAAATCCCTTATTTAGCATGTCATCCAGATATTCTCGTAAATGCTGGTTTTCTGTTTCAGTCAAATCGTAGATTCTACTACAAGGTAACTTAGCCCCTGGTTCCAAATCAATCACGCAATCATAGGATCTATGGGGTGGTAACCTGTCTGCTCCCCCTTTGTCAAATACTTTAGCTAAATCTTGGTACTGATTCGGGATACTCACAGCCATTGCTCCCACCATTTGTGGTTCCGCCACCTGATCTGCTAAATATAATGCAGGTCTCACCTCCTCCTCCATGTGACCTTCACATTCCACTCCTGCAAATACCACCCCCCGCTTAGTCCAATCAATCCTTGGATTGTGCTTAAGTAACCAAGGCATGCCCAAAATGAGTCCGAACTGAGGTGCCGCTATTAAATCAAATACAATTTCCTCTATATGTCCAGACTCACACCTCATTAGAATGGGCTTAGTTTGTTGACAAATGGGTCCTGAAACCAATGGTGATCCATCCACCGATTGCACCCCCTCAACCTGAGATTTTTCCCTTAACGGTAAACACAACCTTTTCGCCAATCCAATGTCAATGAAATTACCGGTGGTGCCAGAATCCACCATTGCAGATACTAACTGTTTAGTACAGGCGAAAAATAAAGTCACCAGAATGTACAAATGTGAATTTCTTTTCCCTGTCGTATTTGCACTCCAATTGGGGAACCTAGTTGTTTCTGGGCCTGTCGCCTGAGTTCCCCCTAAGGCCGGCCCAATCCTTTTCCCACCTCAACCTTGTTCCTATCCACACCTGTTCCTTTCTTGAGAGTATTCGGGCAGGTGCTAATAAAATGTTCTGGTTGTCCACAATAAAGGCACAAGTTATTAGCCTTACGTTGCTCCTTCTCTGCAACAGACAATGGCCCCCTTATTCCACCAATCTGCATAGGTTCACCTTCTGTATTCCTGTTTCCCTTACCCCGATCCAACCTGGCAAAGGACAACACTTCTGGTCTTTTCTTCTCTCCCCTGCGCTCTCCAATACGATGATCCAATCTTAGTGCTAAATCAATCATGGCCGTACATGTACTAGGTTGAGGTTCTACTTGAGCGATAGCATCCTTCAATTACTCTTTGAGCCCTTGGTAAAACAACACAGTCTGTTTATTCTCAGGCCAATCTGTTTCAATCACTAACCTGTTAAATTGGGTAACATATGAAACCAAGTCGCGTGATCCTTGTCTTAAAGCTAACAATTCTTTGTCTTGAGCCAAGGAAACTTCCCGGCGATCAAACAATCTTCCAAACTCCACTAGAAAACCATCCCAATTATATAATAAAGGATCATCCTTTTGCACCAAAGGCATTGCCCATGCTGCCGCATCTCCAGTTAAATAGGAAATAACAAATGCTGTTCTAGCCTGTACTGTCTCAAAAGCCTTAGGTTTACACAAAACATTAAGTCGGCATTGTGTTAAAAAGGTCATATATTTCTTAGGGTCTCCTGTGAACATTTCTGGTGCGGCTAATGGCACACTACTAGGGGACTGCACAATCACGGTAGACGTGGCTCTACCAGTTTGCCCTCCAGTAGAGGTTCCAGCCCCATCCAGCGGGGTGCCTTGTGCGACCAAACCCTGTACCTGGGCTTTCAATATACTGGATTCCTGTCTAGCCTTCACCAACTCTACTTGTATGTCTTGTAGTGCTTTTAGCACATCTTCTAAAGAGGGAGGATTCGTATCCATTTGGCCTGGGTGGTTCAATTACCCGAAATCGGGGGCAGGTTATTCTGTCAAACTTATAAGGGAATAGGGGTCTCAATCCCCTCTTCCGAACCACAGAAGCCAAATAGATTGACCCCTCCCACCGTGGTTGGCACGGGCGCCTGAAAATGATATCACAGGTAGCCAAGTGGCAGCCAATGGGGGGAAGATGGAGTTAGGGAAAGGGGATGGAGTGACAAAGGAAAGGAAGGGAACATAAACAAGCAAGTACATACAATATACGCAAATCTCCTATATCTGTACCTCTACTTCCTGAACACCTAGCCTGACCTCCTATACATCTAATGAACCTGCTACATTCCCACAGTAGTGTACCTCATTAGTGGCCCTATAAGACTCCACTAAACTACACCACAAAACATAGGATTATAAACTTGAACATAGAACTTGAACATAACATAACATGCGCCTCGGAACGTATACTTCTTGAAAACACATAGGGTTGCATACAAGCAAAATGGCACAAACAAAGGGTTGTCCCTTTTCATGAAGATACAAGACTCATGGCCCGCTGGGCACAATGAAGCAACAAACAAGGGTTTAGAACAAATACACAAACACATGCCTTTGTGCTGTGTGGCCCCTAAAGAATGATTCCAAAACAAGTGCGCTTTAAAGGATAGTCTCCTATTTTCCCAGGGCACTGTATTGTCAGTTCTGAGATTCATAGCGTGTTTCCTCACACATGGCGTGTCTCACACATGGCACACATGGCGTGTATCCTACACATGGCGTGTTTCATCACACACACACGCGTATCATAAATCAACAAGCGAAAATAAGCATACTCTAACACCAAAACATGAACAATGTTGTAGAAAACTTAACTGTTGGTCCGGATGCCTCACAAGGATATCCGGACCCTGAAGTTCGATGCCCAACACTTGGGAAGGAGCCTGATTCACTGCCGGGGCCCGCGACTGCTTTTCTCCTGTTCAGGCTGCTAATCACCGTTGCGGCCTGGGGAAAGCTCCAAAAGTCCTTCGGTGTCCAAAACGTTTCCGCATGCCCTTGCTTCTTCAGCTGCCACTGCCCGTGCTGATAATCTGTAATTACCTGCACCGAGGCAAGGGCGGCGGCGAGTTTTCAACAGTTACTGCTAATGAGCAGCTGGCGTACCGCGCGAATGAGGAACTACACACATCCAAATGCCTGATGGAAAATGTAGTTTATCGCCTCTTGGGAAACAAGAAGCGCCGTCCTCTACCCCAAATCAGATTCCTGACATGAACCGCTTGATTCCTTTGATTTGTTTTTAATTTTAGATTTAATTTTGTTGCAGCTTGTACTCGACTCCTTTCTTTCTCTGAGTTTGTATGTCGCGTCATTTGTGCGCTTTCTTTTAGCCTTGGGTTATAATTGGCAAAGTTTGTATTTTTTTAGACTCTTCTTGCCGTTCACTGCCAGAAACGACCTCATCTGCGTCTTCATCACTGTCGTTGTTATGCGAGTATGTTGACAGATTGCAAAGCTCTATTGATGAGGCTGAGGTAGATAGTGCAGAGCTTATATCCAAGGAATCTCGTCTCATTCATTTCCTGTTTGGTTTCTTAATTCCAGTGTTTTTGCTGGATATTTGGTTTTCTGAAATTGTTGATTTTTGATGTACTTTCTCCGTTCGTATGAACATTACCAGTCGAGTTGGTAATGGCAGATTCCTTATGAATTTTTTTGCATTCGCCATTCTTTTCCTCTTGGTCCTGCCTGAGCCTTTTATGGAGAAGAGGGGTTCTTTTGAACCATCATTTGTTGCACTTTCTTTAAGTTTGCTTTTTGGTGCTTTTGGTTTGTCTTTACTTCCACCGGTGAAGATTTTAAACGCTGTTTGCTTAGCGACTTCTACTAAGTTGATTTGGGAGGGAACAGAAGGTGTCCCTACCATGAGTTCTTCACGGCTTCGTGGTAATCTGTCTGTTTGTTTATATATTTTTTCAGCCTCGTCTCCTTCCTGCATCGTCTGAACAGGTACTTGCTTGTCGGGTAATTCTTGTATCGTACCTTGTACTATTGTATCCTCAGCATCGTTTCTCTTCTCATTATTCATTTGCAGACCATTGTGCATATTTTGAGTTGTTTCTGGAATCAAGATCTCCGAACTTGGTGCATGAGGATTCGGCTGAATCGGGTCATTTTTTGCTTTTGTTGTTTGAGTCTTTCTGTGTCTTTCGTGTGGGTTTGCTGATGCAGGTTGTCAGCCCTCATGTCTCATCCATTTCACCGCTTTCAATAAGCCTGTAGATAAGTTGACATTTTCACAGTGATACCTTGCAGCTAAGTCACCAAGACGCATTTGCCAGCTAGCAGATACATCCGCTTCTTTCTCCAGTTGGATCTGGAGGAAAGTTATAAATGTGTCCAGTTTTTACGTCTTTTGCATTAAGTTAGTTAGCATCGCACCCTGGTCTTTGATTGTTTCGTTAAGTGTTTCATACAATTTGACAAAGGGGATCATGGCCAGGGATGACGCTGCTAATACATTATTGTGTATTTGCATAGCTGCGGCTGCTGAGAGGCTTGATTTCGTTGCCACCTCCCTTCAGCCCCTCCCTGCCGTTGTTTGCAGGTTTGGTGACTCGTCACTCGTGTGACCCACTGGAGTATACAGTTCAGTGAGTTGCCGTTGTTTCGGTCTTTCGAGCACAGGAGTTCTCGCGTGCCATCTTGTTGTAATCACTTTATTTCCTGGATTCTCGCTGTTTACTGAGACAGCTGGACACTGTTTTGTTTTTAGTGACATTCCATTTGGCGTAGAACTCTCCTTGTTCGCCATGTTCTTTGTTCCCACTAGGCTCAGTTTTGCCGAGAGGTGCTGCAAGTTGTGAAATTGCTTCCGATGTTGCTTCATCTATGATTGCTGGTGACTGTTCAGCACAGTTTTTCAAACCACTTTTTGGATAATTGCCTCCTTGTGTGAGGCTTTCCTTTGCAGTTGATATGATTTTCCACTAGGTCGATTTACAGATTTTTCAAGTGTGGTTTGAGTGCCATAGTTGGTGCATTCTGGGTTCGGGTCTAGCATGTCAGGTAGTTGCACTGTTTGCGTTGTATTCATTAATTGTGTGCATTCGATGGGCTGCGTTATTGAGTCAGCATGTAGTGCTCCTAATAATTCCACATCAGTTATTTCAAAGGGTGTAAAGAATTCCTCCGGACAATCTGTACTTTGAGCTTTATCTGCCCCACTGGTGTCTTGTGAAATCTGCAACAGGTCCGACAGCAATAGTAATGCCTTGGATTTGTTCACTCCTCCCTTTAATGTTTGATGTTCGATGACACCCTCAGATTGTAACTTGTTTTCTTGCATTCTTTGCTGTATTTCTTTGTTCTCCCTTTCATTCGTTGTACTCTTTGGGGAATCTTCGTGAGGCATAGTAGCTCCAGTAATAGCCACGTCACCTGGCGAAGCAGAGTCTACTTGAGATGGCAGAGGTGATGGCTGAGCACATCCTGTGTTTTCCTCACTGGTCTTCGTGGGGTCTATTTCAGTGTTTGCTACCACCCCTCCTTCTGCTCTGTTCTTAGGGTTTTCATTTACTGCGCCTGCCTTTGCAAGCATCCATGGATTTTGATAGTCGTTGTTGTTGTATTGTCTTTGTCCTTGTCTGCGGACCTTGTTTGGCTGTCATCGTGATTGCCGCAGTGCTCGCTCTGGTATTTCTCTGTGCTTTTAAGACGATGACTGTGACTGTGACTTGTGTGTGATTCTCTGTGGTCTCGCTCTGTAACTTCCAAAAGTTCGATCGCAGGGAATTTTAGGTGTTAATCTTTTCTTTACGTTTCTCTTATAGATTGGGGCTCTGCTGTGATGTTTATTGTTTTGTTTACAGATTTCCGTGCAGTATGAGGTGCGCAGTGGTTCTGATGTCACGGTGGCAAATCGTCGCAAGATCTGATGTCAAAAGCTCACACGACCAAGCACCGGCTCGCCTCTTGTTGCCTATATGTATTCACACTCAGTTACTTGGACACTTACTTGTGGGTTCTGAGCAGTCTCCTCTAGACACGGGGATCAGTGAGTTCCCGCTCTCACTCACTCTCTCTCTCCAACCACCGTGTCTGCTGGTCTTCTTCAGGGGGAGGGGAAGTGGGGCGGACCCTGTCCCAAGACCAGGACCAGCCGTCTTCCCACAGCACTCCGAGGAACACCGAAGAACACTTCTGCTCACACTTCCGCTCCGCTTCCGCGGGGAAACAGTGTTTTGTAGGGGGGAGGGTCAAGCACACGGCACACGGGCTCAGTGCTTAAAGTAAACACTGCCTCTTTCTCCTCAACACCCAAGAACACTTCTGCTCACACGTCCGCTGTATAAAAATACTATGCAACTAGGATTATTGAGGCATCCTGTGACTCCAAATAACTGTTCTTATTAGCTAAGGATCTATCAGTGTGTCCCTATGCGAATTCTGCTAAACAACCTGATGCTCAGCTGAGATGCGATGAAATTAGTACTTTCTTCCAGGAAGAAATTGTGGCTATCCGTAAGGCCATTCAAGATTGCCAAATTGGGGAGACGGCCGCACAGACCAAGGCTGGAAATAGCTCTATTTCTACATCTCTGATAAATAACTTTGAACTCAATCCCATAACTGATGAAGTTATTGGGAAGGCCCTTTTGTGCCTTAAATCGTCTTCCCTATTAGATGCAGTTCCTTTACATATTTTGAAAGCCTTGCCTCATAGAGCTATTGGCATGCTGACTGACGCAGCCTAGTATTTCATTTCAGTGGGTGTGGTGCTGCCTGCCCTCAAACATGTGGTGGTCCTGACCCTTTTGAAGAAAATTAATTTGGACCCTAGATTGCTGGAGAATTACAGACCTATCTCCCTGCTTCCTACGATGATGAAGCTGTTGGAGACAGTGATTATCTCTCAGTTCTCCTCGTTTTTGGAGGAGAATGACTGCCTGCATCCGTTCCAGTCAGGATTTCGTCCTAAAATGGGGACTGAGACCGTGATGATTTCTTCACTGGACGATCTTGCGCTGCTTCAAGAAAGTGGAGAGACTGGAGTTCTTATCCTCCTGGATCTCTCCGTGGCTTTTGATACTCTGGACCATGAGATTTTATTGACGAGGCTCGTGCAAGCAGGAATAACCGGCTCCATTCTTGCATGGTTCCGTTCCTTTTTGACAGGTTGTTCGCAAACAGTTTCCTTTCAGACCTGCCATTCGTCTCAGGGGGAGTTACTCTGTGGAGTCCCACAAGGGTCAGCCCTCTCTCCTCTTCTTTTTAATTTATATGTTCGGCTACTGGCGGACCTCATCACAGAATGTGGGGTTCTTTTTTATTCTTATGTAGATGATACACAGTTAATATTCTGGTTGGACTCCTCCCAAGCTGCGCCTCCCGAGAAGCTGCGAGATTGTCTGGAGAAAGTGGGAAGCTGAATGGCAGCCAATTGGCTGCAATTAAATCGCAGCAAAACAGAGGTCCTGGTGGTTGGCCCCCAGGAAAAGGACCACCTCTGGAATTCACAATATTGGCCGCAAGTCACTTGGCCCTTGCCCATCCCTTTGTGCCTCAGTGAAAAGCCTCTGAGTTAAATTTCTACCTAATGGGTCACACAAGGTTCAGAATTCTGCCATTTGCAGCACTGGGCTTGGAAGACTAAAGGCTTTAAGGAAAATTCTCCCTTTGCTCCCTCCTGAAAACCAGACAACATTGGCGACATCCACCATAATAGGGTCTTTGGACAATTGTAACAGCATTTATCTGGGGCAACCTAAGTACCAGATCCAGCGACTGCAAGTCTTTCAGGATGCCGCAGCTAGATTTGGCGCTAAGTGTGCCTCGGTTGACCCCCTCTTTAGTTTTGCAACATTGTTTTCACTGGCTACCGGTGGTGGCTCGATCTGAGTTCAAGATTCTGTGTATTGTCAATCGAGCTGTGCACAATGTGGGCCCTCACTTCTTGAAAAATAAACTGGAAAGATATTGTTCAATGAGAAACTTGGGGTCAGACTCTCTTCAGCTCCTTAGGATTCGCAAATTTCGGCGGAAGCGTCTGGTGGGGTCGCTCCTTCTCAGTCCTTGCGCCTAGCCTGTGGAATGGCCTCCCGCTAGGCCTGAGAACTTTGGTTGACTACCTTCCCTTCAGGATGGCCCTGAAGACGCATCTGTTTAATCTCTTTTTTTCCTCTCTGCTAGAGGATTTGGCATCCGAGTATTTTTGAGCATAGCCTCCTCCCGTTCAGCGCCTAGGCGCCCTCTAGGCCTTAGTTGGCGCTTTATACATTTTTATAATAATAATAATAAATTGCGCAGTTGTTTTGGGTGCATGAAGGTAGGCAGTAAAACATTTTAAAATAAGGGTAATTTTTATTTTATTTTGTGCTTGTCTTGAAAATGAATTGTTCAATCCTGCTTCTTTCCCTGTCAAAAAAACATGCCCCAAGGGGCTATTTTTGCTTTCACAAAATTCAGAATTAATAGTTCATGTTCACATCCCTTAAAACAGATTGTCTGCCCTTTCCCCAATTGCACCATCTCTATGCAACTCTACAAAAGCATCCTTTTTCTAAAGAGGGAAAAAGCGCAGTTTGACACCAACAAAGTGGTGGTAAATCAATTTTTATAATAAACTGCACTTTTGACAGTTGTTGTAACATGCATGGAGCATGTTCACGGACAAAACTGGGGAGCACTCAAACATGGGTGTACCCAAAGAAAGTGAAGTAAATGAGTTAACCATTTCTTTTAATGATGCAGGGGCACTTTCATATTTTGTATTTGTATTTTATTGAATTTATATAGAGCTTTACACCAACGCTCTTGAAAAACAAAGACAACTGTACAATTAGTAAGGCAAGTCAAGTCAATTGGATACAAATTCATGTGGATAGCAAATAGTCCATAAGACGGGAACGAAAAAAAGGGAGAAGGAAGACAACATAGAAGAGCAAGAGGACATTTGTTCCAGAATGTAGGTGCAAGGATAGAGATAAAGAGCAGAAACGGGATGGGGCGCATCTAGCAAAGAGAACGAGAAGGGGAATAGGAAAAAAATCTGCAAACAAAGAAAGAGAGGGGTTTATAAACAGAACAAAGCCAGTGAAAGAGATGTGATTCCAAGGAAATCCAGTGAAGAGATAGCTGCAATGGGGAAATAGAATCACAATGGGATAAACGAAAGAGAAGACGGATAGTAGAGTTATAAATGGAGCGAAGGGTAGCTCGCTGATAGGCAGGAAAACAAAACCTAGATCAATAGAAGAGCCAAGAAAAAATCAGATATGAAACAAGAATTTAAATGCCATGAAAGGAAAGAAAGGTACAAGCTTGCTGAATGTTATAGAGATGAAAGTGACAGGAGCGGGTAACAGTAGAGATATGAGAGGAAAGGGAAACACAAGTCAAGGATAACTCCGAGATTACAAACAGAAGATGAAAATTTAATAGAGGATGGTGAAAAGAAATAGAAGAAAGACATAAAGGTGGAGGAACAGTGGTAGCAGGGAAGAAGAAAACCTCTGTTTTGGCTGGATTCATGTGCAAATAATGATCGAACATACAAGAATTAATAGCCATGAGACAGGCCACCATAGTAGAGTGAACAGTATCAGAAAAAGAGGAAAAGGGAAGAAAGATTTGAGAGTCGTCTGCATAGAATGTTGTCAAAGACCTAAGGAAGAAATAATAAAGGCAAGAAGATTTGCAAAAAGAGAAAAAATAAGTAGGACTAAGACTTGGCCTTGTGGAACACCATATTGAACGGGAAGAACAGAAGACGCTTGTCCTACCCAAGTTATAGAATGAGTAGGTTTAGAAAGATAGAAATGAAACCAATCAAGTACGGAACCCTAGAAGCCAAGATGAGAAAGGGTGCGTAAAAGAATAGGGTGGTCGACAGTATCAAAATCTGCCGACAAATCAAGCAAAATATGCAAGGAAGATTGCTTAGCATACAGAGCTGAAAACAGGGAGATGCAAAAAGATAAGTTTCTGTGGGGGGAGAGATGATGACAGCCAGACTAATAGAGTGGAAGAAGAGCAAAGTGGTTTATAGGAGCAGGAACCTGCGTATACACAATTGAACTGAAGGAGTCGCTTCAGCCCTTTAAGATGAGGTAGCAATACAGTGAGATGAATGGGAATGCAGAAGTTACTCAAACATCAATAATCTAAACAACTCAGGTAGTTGGCAAAAAGTTTCACTGTTTTAACAGTTTTAATATTAATTATCTAAAACAGGGAGTACAATGGACATCTACTGATGTCTCATAGCATGATCTCTCAATTTGCTTCATAAAAAACACTGCATTTATAGTAAAAACTCATAATGGATGACGTGAACCTACGTATTTACTAAGTCCTAATGAACATGGGGCTGGGCTTGCAACAACTTTAGTCACAAAGGACTTTATGTGGCGACTTGGAATACGCTGGGTTCCAGTACATTTAGAGCAAACAAGATAGGGACCATTTATTTGGGAACATGGATATTCTTTTATTTCAGGAAACCTGGATGGTAAACCCAATCGAGATTGAGGGTTTTACAATACATTGTTTGCCAGCTAGCCAAAAACCAAGGGGTAAACCAGCAGGGGGTCTTCTTTTAGCATTTAAAAACATCTCGATAAAAGCAGTCGCCCCGTTATTTAAAGATAAATTGGGTATTTTGGCCTGCAAAATCCATCTCAACTTCGACATTCCCAACCCAGTGTTGGTAGTAATAGACATCTACTGGAACCCCGCCTCTTCAGAACTCCAAGCATTATTAGCTATTTTAGCATCGCTATTGACAAAAGTCAAATCAGATATGGGAGGAGTTAACATCATAGTGGATGGGGACTTTAACTCTGAATGTGTTCTGCAAAGGAAAGGGTCTGGGACAGCAGTATCAAGAACACTCTCCAGAAGAGGACAACAATGGTTGAACTTTATGAGCTCATGGGACTTGAAAATGCTAAACGGGAGTGCCGGAGGTGTAAATGGGCCATGGCAATGAGGTAATTCATCATCAATTTTGGACTTCATTTTTGTCAGTCCGGGCCTATTCTCTCGAGCATCCACTTTGGAGGTGAAACACGATGGAGGCAGTGACCATTCTCATCTTGACCTATACTTTGCAGATTTATCTGTAGCCTCCCAGGTGATACACAAGCAGAAACTGACTGGAGACAAGGGAAGGCTCAGATTAGTGAAATATGGGCATGGAGGGACAGTGCTCAATAGAGCACTAAAAGAAGTTTCACATTCTTTATGGCAAGAATATTGTCAGCAAGACACATTTTTTAACTTAATTTGGTCTACGGTCCCCTTTAAAATGCCAGCTATGGGTAGTAGGCAAAAACATGTGCACGATTTCGATGAAGAAACGGATAAAAAAACAGCAAGTAAGGAAAAACATACAGAGGGTAAAATTATTAGACCTAAGTTATGAGGCATACAAAAAGAAGTCAAGGGAATAAGGATTATTTATAGGCACTGGTCAAGAAATCAAAAGATGCTCTGATCACAAAAAGATGGCAAGCCAATGTTAAAGCTCTTAGCTGAGACCAACTCGAGAAGTTTTTTGTCAGTTATGGGCCAACTAGACTCCCATTCAAATAGTTCTCTGTGTAATCTAGTACCTGAAGAGAAATGGGTGGAACATCTTACAGGCATTTTTAGGAATCCAAGAGAAGGTCAAGAAGAAAGGCGATCAAATAATGTTTGGAATCTAACCTCCGAGAAGGAGATTGTGGAAATAATCACCAAATCCTCGTCATCTAAAGCCGCTGGCCCTAATGGTCTCAATTATGAAGTACTTAAAAATGATTTGGAACTTTGGTCGAAGCTCCTGAAACAACTTTTTGGGGAGAAAGCAATTCCCTCCCTCATGGAAAACAGCTGTGGTTATTCCATACTTCAAAGGGGGCGATAGGACAAATCCGGCAAATTACCACCCTATCGCCCTCCTTGACATTGAGAGCAAGGTCTTCATGAAGCTGTTACTAAAAGATCTTCAAATCTGGGTAGATCAGGAAGAGGTTGTGTCTTGCTTCCAAACAGGTTTCAGGCGAGGACTTTCAACCTCATTAAACGGGCTGACCCTGAACCTGGTAAGCAAATTTTCTGCGGGAAAGGGAGGATTGCCGGTATATGGCACCTGGACAGATTTATCCAAGGCGTTTGATCAGACTGATAGAGCTAAAATCTGGGCTAAAATCAGGATTATGGGAATATCAGACACACTGCTCTCAATGTTGATGGAGCTGCTTAGAGGTACCTTGGGCAGGGTCCGCCTAGATGAACAAGGACATCTCTCTGAATCTATACAGGTAGAGAGAGGAGTAAGGCAAGGGTGCCTTGGGGCGCCTTTGTTCTTCAATCTATTTCTGACAGATTTGGGGGATTACCTAGAATCGTCCGCACTGGCCAGTTCAGAATTAAACGGGAGAAGGATCTTCTGGCTGGCCTATGCGGACGATATTGTTCTAGTAGACAGGATGACCACAGGGTTGCAAAGATTACTGACAAAATTGGGAGAATATGCCACCTTCAACGGGTTGGTCATAAACCCCACAAAATCAAAGATCTTGGTCTTTAAGCACCCAAAGAAAAAAAATCAGGTTCAAAAGTTGGTCCAGGAATGGCCAGTTCATTCCACAGGTGGAGGAACTAATATATTTAGGCTACAAGACGTATGCAAGACCGGCAGCATTTAAAACGGAGCTTGACATTCTAAGTAAAGCTCAGATATTGGTACCTCACATGAAAAAAATCAATACTAAGTATTGCAAATTCTCCGTCCTACCTTATGATAAAATATTACATTGCCAAAGTAGTTCCAATACTGCTGTATGGCCTAGAGGCTAAATCACAACTCTGGAGCTTAAACTGGGCCAACATTGCGGGCAAAGTATGGAAGGAGGCCTTGAATCTACCAGCAAGTACCCCTGGCTGGAACCTGTGGTTCGAACTGGGCCTAAAATCGCTAGGGTCCTTAGCTGAGTGGAAACTAATCTCACTGTATAGGGAGATTTTAAGCCCTAGGCCAAACACACTGTATGAGGACATCAAAATGCATCTTATTGACTCGAAATCCAAAATTTTGGGGGGGTTAGAAGAGAAAATTCAAACTATTCTAGCCAAACTGGCACTAGATCTAGAGACCCTAATCAGCAACCCCTTAAAGGTAAAGCGAGAACTAGAACAGTTGGAATGGATTGAAACAATAGCAAAAGTGCAGAACTCTATTCCATGTAACACATTCCTAGCAGCGGGGAAAAAAATGAGGTCTTCTCCCTCGTTATTTGGTAAAATATCCTGACCATAGGATCAGGAATAATTTCCTAAGGACAAGATTGAACCTCTTGCCCATGGGTGAGATCTTAGAGGCACGTCACCAAGGCGAGAAAGCAGTTAAGTTCTGTAATATCTGCGCTACTCAGTCGAACCAGTCCCTCCATCATCTTCTAATGGAGTGTGAAGGAACTTGGACTCTGAGAAGGGACAAATTAAGAAGATTTGTCTCAGGGGAAGAAAGAATTACATCGGATCACCTCTGGCACAGAATGATATCAGGGCATGAAACACTCCTAACATCAGCAGTGGTAGAAATACTAGGGGCCCTGAATTTATTTTCTTAATTAGATCAACTGAGATGGGGTTATTGGTTTGGCTGAGAGCAGGAAGAATAAGTAAGGAAAGAGTAATATGTTTAACGCAAAGAGAATAAGGCAGTATAAAGGAAGTTAATGGTGGATAAGGGATAAGAATAGAAGTAGATAGGAATTAACTATGACCAATATTGACTTTTATAACTGTTTATGAATTTGTTTGTAAGTACAATTGGAAGATTTTCTTTTGTTTTAATCAACTGAATTGTGAAATTCTAAAGGTTTTGTAAAGGTATACATTCTTGCTTGATTAAACCAAATACAAATAACATTTTTTTTTAAATGTCATCCTATGTGGCAAACTACTAAAACCTAGTGGCAAATTTGATAGGCTCAGAGGGAACATCAAAGTATATGTTCCATACTAGTCTAAGAAAGAGATAGGCTTCTTAATATCAGGTAGGACAACTAAGCCCTCCCCTCAAACAAGTCACCAAATACATGACGTCCCATTGGTTGTACAAACTATAGGGCTTTTAATCATGCGGCCCCCTACATTTGATTGGCACTCTTACATTCGTCAGTACTTTTCCACCTACGTTTAGCAGCACGCAGGCTAGACTTCCAGGTGATTGTGAGCTGGTCATAACCATAGCTTCCCACCAATTAGCATATCATCTATCATCACCTCAGTCGTCTGCTGTCAATTAAGGCTTTGAACTTGTCCTTGGAAATGTTCCTTGCTCTGGAGATTTCAGTGGAGTGAAGGCACGCTCTGCCTTCATGCGTAGGTGCGGTCCGCTAGGTTTGTCCAACTTCATCCTTCCACGTGATTGAAGATCACAAATTCGAGCTCTGGTGCATTAAAATACTATTTTTTAATAGACCTCCAACGTCTTCCTTGTTTTGTCCATGCCTTCTGAACAGGAGTTTTGTTCTTTCGTACGATTTGTAACTACTTTCTGCTCATCCAAGTCTGATAAGACCTTGGCTTCTTGGTATCCATCCAACCTCACCTTTCTGAGATCTGCTTCTGTAATTCAATTGTTTTTTTCAGCTGTGACACACTGGAAAAGAGGCCTTTCTTATTTCGTGGACAGCATCCATTCTTTGTTTATTCCTATATATGTATATGTTGGCGCATGCCGCAATCTATTCACTGTGTAGCTAGCCTTAAGAACACTTTGGGCCTCATTACATGGATGGCGGTAACCATGGCGCTAGTAGCGCCATGGTTGCCACTGGTATTTTACTGATTCCGTCTTGGTGAATGGGGGAAGTACCGCCCCATTCCAAGGTTGGTGGGGCGGTAATTCCCCATTCACCAAGGCCCTTCCCCATTCCCATTTGAGCCCCCAGAGGGCTCAATGGGAATGGGAAAGGAGCAAATAACGGTACCGCTATTAGTGGTACCGTTATTTGCCCTGAAGTCCCTCAGCAAGTCCCTTCCTTAACGTGTGGTCTGGCCACACGTTAAGGACGGGACCCGCTGAGGGACCTCGTAGTATGCCGCTAAGGGATTACCGGCACCGGTGCCGGTAATCCCTTAGCGCCATCCGTGTAATGAGGCCCTTTGTCTGCTTGCGTTTCTTTGCATATGCACTCGTGTAAAAGACTTGATATCTTCACCGTTCCTGTAGCATAAGTTGCTACATCTTGAGCCCAAGATGACACTTATCTTTGATACTTTCTTGATGCCTTATAGAATATCTGCATTCTCTTGTCTCTGCATCTACTCTATGTATGTCAGTTCAGCCTTGTGTGTGACGTCACCAGTCTGCTCTTTCATTCATTGGTCCTGTTTCTTCTGGGATTTCATTCAAATGACCATCATACTGTCTTGTATGCAGGTATAGCTTTCTCAGTGGGAACCTTGCCTCCAAGATTCTCCTCGGTATTGGTATTTTCACTGGTACTGCACGTGTCTCACACTCTGGTTTCCAACATATAGTTAATGTGGGCGAGATGGTTGATGTGGGGGTACTGGGCTCCTCCTCTACACAATATTCCAAGAAGAGAAAGAGAGAGGTTAAATGGGGCAGTAGTCTGAAGGTAAAGAAGGATCAAGTGAGGGTGCTTTTAGTAATAGAATAACAGAGGCATGTTTAAAGACCAAAGAAAAGGTTGAAGTACATCTGGGGGAGTTATAAAGCTCCGTAGGATAGAAAATGAGAAAAGGATAGACTTTTTTAATTAAAGGGAAGGTAACGGATAAAAAAAGCAGTAGCAGGGTGAGCATTAGACAGAAAAGAAGGAATATCAACATCAGAATGAGAATAGAAAGTAGATGTAGTAAGAGAAGGTGATGAAAGCTGATATATATAACACAAAGAGGAAGCCAGAGCAGAAATGGATGAATAAAGAAGTGTGACATTAGAGGAGAAATGGCAAAATCAGAGGTAGAGCGAGAAGATAAAGGAGGATCAGAGATAGGCGAAGAAAATATACGATTTAAAGATTTAAAACTTGGAACTGGTGACACAGTGAATAGAGAAATAACTGGCAGCTCAGTGTAATATTGTTGTTTTGCCAAGTATGAGGAAGAATCATAAGAAATATGAAGAGAGGATAAAGAGGCAAGATCCAAAGGTGACTGGGTTTTGCTCCACCAATGCTCTGCCTGATGTAGAAGGCGACAAGAGGAGCAGAAAGAAGGGGTCATCCAAGGCTGGGGAGGTTTGTGTGGAGGAGAGAATATCTAAACAGGATAGAGAGAATCAAGTGTGTCTAGCAGTTCAGACGACAACAAGGAAGTAGCAGACTCGGTAGATAAAGAGGGAAATAGGTTAACTGGGGGAAGAGATGAAGTAAGTGTAGAAATAAAAGTGGACGTCTCAAAGCATCAAAGATCACGATGCAGAAAGGTAGTAGAGGAGGAATCAGAGACACAGGATGAAGGAATTTAAAGTGTAAAAGAAAGCAGAAAATGATCCAAAGAGTACATTGGAAGAGCAAAGACTGATGAAATGGACGGCAAAGTAGAGAAGATTAAGGCAAGAGAGAAGCCAGATACATGAAAAGGAGGAGTAGGATTGTGAAAGAATGATAGAACTCTTGAATAGCGTAGAGAGGACCAGAAGACAGAAGTGATGCAAGTTGAAGATAAAAAGTCACCTAAAAGAATGAAAGGGAAATTACATCTAGCATCGACGATAGCAGGGTATCAAGGCTTTTGTTTTTGCGAAAGTCACCCCGAGTGAGACGGGTATGCCCAGACGTTGGTCCGGTGCCTGCTGGGCCTAGAGACCCAATATATTCTGCACTGATGAGGCCGAAACATGTTTGGGGATTTTTATGGTCTTGTCTAGAAGGGATGTGGCGAAGCATTTCACGCTTGACTGCCGCTTTTCGGGTGTGACCATGACCTATTTGCATATGGTCTTTCCCCTTTTGTAATGGTTTGGAAGGCGAAGAACACTACACAGAGCCATGTCAAAGCTTAAGAGTAATTCTACACCTTCTAGACACCACCTCTTTTGTTTTGCTATGTTGACCCCGAATGGGACAGGTATGCCCAGATGTGGGTCCTGTGCCTTCTGGGCCTAGAGACCCAAGCTGCTTCTAACTGATGATGCCCAAAGAGAACGAAACATGTCTGGGGTTGCTTGTGGTCTCGTGCATAAAGTATGTGACCAAGCAGTTCAGGCTGGGCTTCCCCTTTTGGGGGTGGGACCAAGCCTGATTTGCATATGGTCTTTCCCCTTATGTTATGGCTTGGCGGGTGAAGAACGATGGTCTGGAGGGTTGCCCAGAGCAATGCCAGAGGTTAAGATTAATCCTAAACCTTCCAGCCACACCTCTTTTGTTTTACATGGGTCTTAAAGGATGCTTGGGCCATATGGGCCTGAAAGGAGGCATGGGGCATCATGGTGGGAGACTGGATTGAGATATGCAATTTGGCTGCTACTAATGGCCACTTCTAATGGTCTGCCATTAGACTGTGCATGTAATGTATGGCCCAACGTGATCACTGTTATGTCTAGTATGGTATCCAGGTACTTTAAGTCTTTAAGTACCTCTGAACTTTATAATTGTGTATTTCTTTGTGTTTTTTACTGTTTGTATTTTTCAAGGTGCTATAAGTACATTTGAGCTTTATAATCTTGTACGTTTGTATTTGTGTACTGTTTGTATTTCCACAATCTTGTATCTTTGTTTCATAGGTGGTTATTTAGTCCACATCTTTTAAAAAAAAGAATTATGCATTAAAAACATTTGTTGCAATCTATTTGAGTTTCTTCTGGGTTTGCTGCTACATGCGCAATTTGATATTTGCTTTGTGATTAAATGTGTTTGTGTTTTATACATTTACTTTGCTATTGTGAGATACCACCTTCTGTTGTTTAATTTAGACGTACCCCAAGTGTCTAGGTGCACCTATCCTAGAGTGCAACATATGACAGACCTGGTTTAGACATTTTTATTACACCAGTAGCAGGTTTACAGTCCTTAACTCTCCGAAGACTGCTTTGACAAAACATTGGCAGGCACTTTGAGTGCCAAGTTTGATGGTAAGTCTTGATTGACGCGTGCTGAAATGAGGAGGTGTTTTGGGCGCACTGCGGCAGGAACTGGGTGGGAATGGCCATAGGAAATTGCACGGCCATGGGCAGTCAATAGGTGGGCAAATAACCAAACAACACCTTCCAGTCTTGAGTCCCTCCTCCTATGTCATTTCTCTCCAGCTGTAGTCTAATGCAATAGCTTCGGCTTGAAGACAGCTCTGTCACCTAATAGCCCAAACCAATAATGATGGCGGTTTAGATTAATTGCATGTTCGTTTATCGCACATGAAGATGCTCAGAAGATGGTGTGATGGTGGCTTTCCAGGGCCAGATGTGAACTGCTATTTCCTGTAGCCCTGTCTGCATTACCTCTCTCGGATGACATCCTGTGAAATAAGCGGCATGTGCAGGAAACGGGGTGCAGGCTTCCTGTCCCTCATCTCTCTATCTTATTGGCCTTCTTTAGATCAGATAACACAATGGTAGAACTCCACAGCATGGCACACTCCGCTGATGCCCCTGGCTCGAACCTAGCAACGCAGCAGCGCAGGTGGCAAGGGCCTACATGTCTGTTAAACTCTGCTTTTATTAGAGAGCATTGGATCAATTGTAGTGAATAAAACACACAGGCACCCTGCTTATCTGGTGTGCTGGATGATATCTTCAACTCCTGCATATTTAGGTCATTGATTATCAATGCGCTGCTGCTTTGATCCTTATCGCTAGTAACATACTTACTCAAAGCTGCACAGGACTATTAGCTTCCAGAACAAATATGCATAACATTACAGGCGGATGTCACAAGCAGAAACATTCTCAGGCCTGACATTGGCGCATGGTGATGTTACGAGCCTATGTGCCTTTAAGGCACAGCCGAGGCACCAGGCGGGAATCAGAGGAATAGGAGGAAGGGGAGGAGTCACGGTCCTGGAAGGGCAGTTCCAAACATGAACCCAATAATATGAAACAATTTCTGTTTTCATGACTCTGGTTGGTTATCCTGCCACATGGATCGACTGGGGACACTGGAACTGGATCAAATGCACAGATGGAATCCCTTGCAAGGTTAGGCTGTGCCAGGCTTCAGATATCGGGGGCAAGAAGGGTGCGCCCCTGGGGTACCTCGCTGCCAGGTGCAGGGACGGATCTAGGCCTTGTGGTTGTTACATGACATCCTGTGGTGAAGGGGAGGGCTGGAAGTGGAAGAGTTATCTTAGGAAGGGCTCAACTGTTTTACTAGTAAGAGAAACACACCTGCGTTTATCTAGAGAAGGGCAACCGTTGGGCCCGCTTAATGGTCCCTTGCTTCATTTACAAATGGTGGATGAACAGGGGGACGAAAGAAAGAGGAATGATTGATGATCTGTTAAACTTTTTGATATAAAATAGGCTTAAATGTTGGATGTATGAAGCAGCAATAAAGATCCTGTAAATATTGCTTGATTGCTCTTCAGCCCAATTTTTAACCGCATAAGTCAACGTTCAGTGGTTTCTTCGACTGCACAGCAATACGTTTTCATGGATCTACTTAACTTTTCATAGACAGGTCGTTTTAGCGTAAATGAATGGAAACAGCTTGCCATTCGATATGTTCGCATCCTTGAGCTGCCAAGCGAAACCCTCCAGGAGAGCACTTCTAAAGAATGCCCAACCCCAAACCCCAAAGAATTGGTATCCCATTGGTTCCTGGTGAAGTGCTTAGGGGCCAATGGAGCGGACAGGTTGGCCGATGATGGCAGAAGGAGCAAGAATGGTAAGTGTTCATGGAGAGGGTTTAGGGATGCAAGACCTGTAAAAGGGCAAACCACATGCTGGCATGGAGGGAGAAATAGGGGGTTGGGCACTTGGGGGGAGAAGAAGGTATGGGGGAAGGGATTCATAGGGGAAAGAGCAGGTTAAAGAAGAGAATGGGGGCGTTCAAATGGGGACAGCTAGTAAGCAATATATAAAAGGAAGTGCCACAGTGAAATGCCCATTGAAATATAATGTGTGGGATGAAAACAGAGAACTAAGGCTTCTGTATACACATTGGAATGCTGCATGTTAAGTTTAAGACAACACAGTTGCAGAGACTTGTAAAGCCTGGTGTCGGCCTTCTTCCATAACGTTCCATAGTACCTCCACACTGTAATGCCTGGTGTAACCCTTTGGCCTAATGTTATACGGTCTCTCCATACTGTAATGCCTGCTGTAAGCCTTCTGCCCTAACATTCCATGGTTTCTCCACCACACTGTAAGGCCGAGTGTAAGCCTCTGCCCTAACGTTACACTGTTTCTTCACACTGCAACGCCTGGTGTAAGCCTTCTCCCTACGTGTATGGCATTGTGAGTGAGACACAGACAACAGGTTCAAGTTTTCTTAAACACGTTTTATTCAACTTAAAAGGCAGGGTGGATGACTGCCTAACTTGCCCTAGGCTAAAGTAGGATTTCCCTATCTAAAAGAAACTAAGGATAGTCTACGTCAGGAAGTCCAAAGTAAAACCTCTATCTCTGTCCAACACCTATACTTGCCCTCACAACTAACTGCATAAAATGTGTAGGGATTTCATCAGCATCAAAAAGGAATAGTGTTCCAAGTAAAGTTCAGAGCTTCTTCTAGCTCTCTGGCTCGTAATCAGCTCCCTTTTCCCAAGTTCAAGGTAGTTAATCAAATACAGGGGTTTCCTTCGCCAAGAGTTCAAATCTTCCAGCTTTCAAAACACTTGACTTAAGTATCACAACAAAGGCTTGGCACAACACAAGCTTCTTTATAGGTGTTTTCACTGACTTTTCCATTTAGGGTCACCCGGTCTAGACGCAGTCGTCAGACCACACGGTCCGCCCATTGCAGGTCACGCAACCTGTACCCTTCCTTACTGCTTTTCCTTTGACACCAGTCCACTGCTTCTCATCAGCAGTGAGGGTTGCCACCCTCTCCTGACACAGTAGTGGCGTGGGCAGCCACCTTGCACTTGTTACACCTCCTTATAGTTCCTTGACTCCTGACAATACTTGTTTATACAGCTCTGTGCAACAGTATTGGATTTCCAATATCCTGCATTCAATACCTTGTGCTCTCTTCGTTTTGCTGGCCCTTGTTTCTGTTAATGCAGTTCATTATTTCCATGTGGTTTAAAACTTTCCTTTCTGTAAAGTGCAGTCGTTCTTTCACTCATTTCAATATGCCCAAGTATTTCCAACTTGCTTTCAATTAGTTCAGTATTCAAAAATGCCTTACTTTCAATTTGTTTGGTAATCAAAATGCGCTTTAACTTTCTTTCATTTAGTTTGGTATTCAATGTATGCTGTAACATGCTTTGGTTTCACTCAGCATCACCGCCTGCTAGTCCGGTGTCCCCCCTCTCTGGTTTCACTCACCGGTCGGTCTTACGGTTCCTCAGAAGTCCTTCTGCTGATATGGGTTGTTGGTTCTCCATGCAGTCGTTTGTGTCTTCTCCCGGCGGTCTTCTTGTGGCTTATGCACACCCAGCAGTGCTTCCATGCAAAACAGGATAGTAGGACCGCTGCCTTTGGTCCGGCTGGCCTCTTTCTCGTTGCTTGCCACCTGCCTCTAGCTTCTTCTGACAATGCTTCCTGCTGCACACACTGTGCACTGCTTCACGGGCCTTCAGTGCTCCTCCTCCTCCTGCCATGCCGCCTCACTGGAGAGGTCTCCCTGCACCCAGCTGACTGTGCTCCCGGGCTTTCAGCTTTTAAAGCTCCTGCCTCTGTTTCCTTTACAAAAAGGACTAGACTGGTGACCACCAAAGCGGTTGTCCTACCTTGCTCTTGTTGTCACATCCTTGTCCCAGTACTTAGTTGGGGCTGATAACGGTTCATGTTTACGAAATGAGGATGAGTAGGTCCAGTTGTCCTGTTCTTCGTCCCAAGACAATCTTGATGAAATTTGGGGAATACTCAAGCACAGTGAAAGGGGTGACAAAAGCCTATGAAGGCTTGAGGGATGAAGGGTTTGGGTTGAAAGGGAAATGGAGGATACCATGTCTCACCTAAGGATGTCCTCTACCAACTCTTCAAGGCTCCTCCACCCATGTGTTCCTCCCACGCATATCCACCCCAGGGTTGGGATACAAAAGCGATGGTCATTCCCTGGTCACCTGAGAAGAGGATAATGGGGGAAAAGAGGTCAGGACACCCTTAGGTTCCTCACACCTAACATTCCATGGTTTCTTCACACTATAATGCATGGTGTTGACGTTCTGCCCTAATATTCCATGGTTTCTCCACACTGTAATTCTGCTTTAATCGTCCTGCCCTAACATTCCATGGTTTCTTCACACTGTAGTGCTTGGTGTAAGCCGCTGCCGTAACATTCCATATTTTCTTCATTCTATAATTCCTGGTGTAAGCCTTCTGCACTAACATTCCATGGTTTCTCCACACTATAATGCCTGGTGTGGGCATTTTGCCCTAATATTTCATGGTTTCTCCACACTGGAATAACTGCTGTTAGACTTCTGCCCTTCCATAGTTTCTTCACACTTTAATGCCGGGTGTAAACCTCTCCCGAAATGTTACACAGTTTCTCCACAATATAATGCCTGGTGTAAGCCTTCTGCTCTAAAAATCCATGGTTTCTCCACACTGGAATACCTGCTGTAAGACTTCTACCCTAACATTCCAGTGTTTCTCCAGAGTGTAATTCCCGGTGTAAGCCTCTGCCCTAACATTACACCGTTTTCTCCACACTGTAATGCTTGGTGTAAGCCTTCTGTCCTAACATTCCATTGTTTCTCCACACTGTAAGGTCTGGCATAATCCTTCTGAGCTAACATTGCATGGTTTCTCCACAATGTAAGGGCTGTTGTAAGCCCTTTTCTGTGATATTCATGTTTGTTTCACACTTTAATCTATGGTGTAATCATCTGCTCTAACATTTCATGGTTTCTCCATACTGTAAGGCCTGATGTAAGCCTTCTGCCCTAACATTTCATGGTTTCTCCACACTGTAATTTCTGCCACAAGCTTTCTGTTCTAACTTTCCATGGTTTCTCTCGCAATATAGTCACAGTTGTAGGCCTTCTGACCTAGCATTCCATTGTTTCTCCACACTGTAAGGTCTGGCATAATCCTTCTGAGCTAACATTGCATGGTTTCTCCACAATGTAAGGGCTGTTGTAAGCCCTTTTCTGTGATATTCATGTTTGTTTCACACTTTAATCTATGGTGTAATCATCTGCTCTAACATTTCATGGTTTCTCCATACTGTAAGGCCTGATGTAAGCCTTCTGCCCTAACATTTCATGGTTTCTCCACACTGTAATTTCTGCCACAAGCTTTCTGTTCTAACTTTCCATGGTTTCTCTCGCAATATAGTCACAGTTGTAGGCCTTCTGACCTAGCATTCCATTGTTTCTCCAGACTGTGACATTCTGTGATTTCTCCACACTGTAATGAAATGTACATTTATTTATATAGCCTGGTGTTCACCTTCTGACCTGACAAGCTGTGCAGAGAAGGCCTGCTGAAAAGGCCACCAGCGCTCTCTGCAGCTCTGCTGCAAGCGCACCTTCAGCTTTGGGAGGAATCCACTCTTGATCCAAAGTGACGGACACCGGAGTGTTCCCTTTTCTGCCCTGTGTTTGTCGCGCTTCTTCTTCTTCTTAATTATCGGATGCGTGGGCGGACCCACGCAGGCGCTTCCCCATCCTAAAGGATGATGATACACCAGAGCCACCTAAGAAGGCTGCCGCCGTTGCCCCAGCAACCAGAAACAACATGACCCATGGAATCACCGCTGCATGCCCGGATTGGGTGCTTCACCCTGCCTGCTCCTCCCCTCTTGATATAAATGGGGAGAGAGACTGCAGGCAGGCGAAGCCGTGCAGAGAAGACCTGCTGAAAAGGCCGCCAGTGCTTTCTGCAACTCTGCTGCGAGCGCAACTTCAGCTGCAGGAGGAAGCAGCTGTTGATCCAAAGCGAGGGACACCGGAGTGTTCCCTTTTCTCCCCCATGTTTGTCAGGCTTTGTGATAAACCTGAGCCACCTAAAATGGCCACCGCCGCTGCCCTAGCAACCAGAAACAACAACATGACCCATGGAATCCCTGTTGCATGCCCGGATTGGGTGCTTCACCCTGCCTGCTCCTTCCCTCTTTATATAAATGGGGAGAGAGACTGCCGGAAGGCAAAGCCGTGCAGAGAAGGCCTGCTGAAAACGACACCAATGCTCTCTGCAGCTCTCTGCTGCCGCCTATGAGCCCACCTGCAGGTAAGACTTTGCCTCACCCCAGAGATCTTGTTGAGCAAAATACCCTGCCTCACGCCACCCTCCTTCTTTCCCTGCCTCTCACGGCCAACCACGTCATCACCTTACCCCTGAGATGCCCATCGTAGATGCTAGAAAAGCGCACCTCCGTGCACACACTCCCACAATGGCTCACTCCGCCTGTGCCGGCCACGTGTGTTTCCATAACATGCACCTAAGCTGCAGGCCATCCATTCTGGCCTACCGTGCGACGCACTCCACGGCAGCTAAACCACACGCCCCTCATCACCTGGATAAGAATAGCTGCCCCCTCTCCAGCACGTATCCAGCTCTCTGATGTATCACAGAGCTCTTCAATGGGCCTCACAGCAGACTGCATGCTCGGCACAGCAATAACACGGATGTCTGCACGAACACTGCTACATGGAAAACTCCTCAACAAGGAGTTATACCTGATGCTGCACTATCTGAGGGACATCTAAGGGACACTGTCTTGCCCAATGCTACTAATAGCAATGTTACCAATGTTCCAAACTGTGCTATTGCCATGCCAAATGCCACTGTTACTGATGTTCCACACCTTGCTACTGCCATGCCAAATGCCATTGTTACTGATGTTAAACACCTTGCTACTGCCATGCCAAATGCCATTGTTACTGATATACCCCACTGTGCAACTACCTATGCCTTAACAAATGCTACCGATGACCCAATCACACCCACCAGCACTCATGCCATACGGAAAGAGAGGAACAGGCCAGCTACTATGCCCTCCAAGCCACAACCCACAGCCTCCAGAACAAGCCACACTAACCTATCTCAGAATGCTCCCCTTAGGTGTGCCCTAATTAATGCCTGCTCCATCAATGCTCACACCCTGGACATTCACAACCTTATCACCACTCACAATCTCAACCTCCTAATGATCACAGAAACATGATCCGGCCCAGACCTATCCCTTGCTCTGCCGACAGGGTACACCATCTTCAGACAGGACTGCCCGCCAAAGGAGGGGGTGTGGCCCTCATGCCAAAGGACACCCTATCCATTAGGAAGACAGACAAAGCCATGGAGAACAACAGTGACTACCTTCTTATCAAACTTAACCTCTCCCACAACTGCACCATTGCCCTGCACGGTCATCTACCGTCCCCCAGGGTGACTTCCAGACAGCCCTTACCCACCTCCTACCAGACAACGTAAAATCCACTAAATCTATCCTTCTAGGAGACCGCAACCTTGGCCTCAATGATCCCAAAGATCCCGCAGCCAAGTCACTAAACAGCGCGCTTGAGACACTAGGGTTCAGTAACACCATTACTGACCCTACTCACACTCAAGGTCGTACCTTAGATTGGGTAGCCCAGTTCAAATGCCCACTCACTATTACTGGAAACTCAACGGCCCCCTGGTCTGACCACCACGTCATCCAGTTTGACATCACTACCTTAAAGACTACACACTATCCTACACCATCACTGCCACCAGCGATCTCCAGAAACTCTTGCCAGCTCACTGTTGAAAAGATACTACCCCACCTACTAATGCCTGACTTTAGGGACCCCTTCTCCAACGACCCGAGGTTCTCGCACAATCCTACGACACCGCTATCAAACTAGCAGTGGACTATATTGCCCCTCTCACATCCCGGAAAGCTAAACCCACCAGTCATGCCATGGCCTGGTTCACCACAGACCTTCTCGGACCCTGCTCCAGAAAACTTACTGCCCTATACCTATGGCAAGCGAATCACTTGGACTGGGCCAAGCTAGAATTCAAAACCGCTCTAAAGAATACAAAAAAGCCATCATCCGAGCCGAAAGCACCCTCGATCAAATCTAGGATCTTTAATGCTAAATCAGATACTAAAGAGATCTTCTCTATCTTCAGGGATTTAGAGACTTCTACCCCCCCCTCAGAATATCACCAAAGATAAGACCTGGTGCGATGGGATCCAATCAGCCATGCTCAACAAACTGAACACCCTCTATACCAAAATAAAATGACCCACCAAAGTCTGACCCACTCCGTAATCTGCCACAAACCAAAGGATCAACCACCACATTCTCCTTCAAAGAAATCCAGGAGCAGGATATCATCAATATCATAAAATCCATCAAACCCTCCCAACTGCAAAGGGGACATCTGCCCCATGGCCATTATCAAGGACTGTGCCAGCACCCTCACCCCCTTTCTGACAGCCTTCATGAACACATCCTTCTCCACCGGACAGGTACCCTCCTGCCTCAAAGAAGCTTGGGTCCGCCCTCTCTTAAAAAAACCCACCTTGGACCCCATGTCACCCAACAACTACAGGCCCATAACCACTGTCCCATTCCTTTTGAAAATACTTGACAAAGCAGTCTATGTACAAGTACAACAATTCATTGAGGAGAACAAACTCCTCTGGCTGCGTCAATCTGTGTTTCGCCCGGTGCATGGTACTGAAACAGCCTTAAATGATCTGAAAAACCAAATGGATGATGCAAAATATTCAGGTAAACCTGCTTTACTCCTACTCTTAGACCTTTCTGCAGCATTTGATCTTGTCGATCTCAATGTCCTCTGCCACCACCTGACATCGACAGCCAACTTCTCACCCAATGCCACCGCCGAGATCACATCCTTCTTGCAAGGTAGGACATGCACATTTTCTCTGACCTAACCTCTGCCTCACCTACCATCATCTTATGCGCAGTGCCACAAGGGTCCTGCATCTTGCCCACCCTCTACAGTATTTTCACTAGACCCCTCTTTCACATCCTGGACTCATTAGGTCTCTTCTACACCAACTACGCAGATGATACTGAAGTCCTCCTTCCACTAACGGGTGACTATGAATCTGACTCCAGAGCCCTCAACGCCCGTATACACAACCATCCAAGCCTGGATGGCTGTTAACGGACTATGTCTCAATAGTGACAAGACTGAGCTTCTCCTGATTGGGTCCATTAAAATCTGAAAGAAACTCAACACCCAATTCAGCCACTTCACCATCGACAACATCAAAATCTCAGTCTCCGAATCAGTGAAAACTCTCGGAGTATACTTAGACTCAAGCCTTTCCATGACCAGGCAAGTCAATGCCATCGCCTTTGCTGCAGTATACCATGCCAAACTTTTAAATGCAGCTAGACCATTCCTATCCAAGGACGATTGCCTTACCATTGCTAGAGCTATAACAGGGTCAAGACTCGAGTACTGTAATGCCCTTTTTCTGGGCCCGTCATTAAAAAACATGGAGAAGCTGCAGATTATCCAAAACAGCCCTCTCTGTGCAGCTATAGGCATCCCCAAAAGGGAACACATAACTGCCGCCAGGAAACAGGCTCACTGGCTACCTATCAAAGAGCATGTCCTCTTTAAAACCCTCACTCTAATCCACAAATGTGTCAACCAAACTGCCCCCCCACTTGTCCCAAAGAGTACACACAGTTGCATCCACAAGACCAACCAGAACTCCTTACTCTAACATGCTCACAGTTCCCAAAATCAAGCGATTTAGAGCAGGAGGAGCCAGCATGTCTTACTTAGCAGCCTGGCAATGTCCCTAAGAGCTGAAAACTTCCCACACAACCTTCCGTAGAGCTGTCAAATCTCTTCACCTAATCCTGACCATGTGCTACCTGCATACAACGCTATCGATATTACCTGCCTGCAATATAAAATGTATGTATTTACTCTGCATTGATTCCAAAGGCCACTCAGATGCCTCATGTAACTAAGCTCATCACATGTAACAGCGCCTCGATGCCCTAGGGCTGTTTGCACACTATATACATTTAAATACATTCAAAAAGGCCATGTTTTCTCTGCACTACAGTACCTGGTGTAAACCTTCTGCCCCAACATTCCATGCTTTCTCCACACTTTAATGCCTGTTGTAAGCCTCTGCCATAACATTACACAGTTTCTCCACACTGTAATGCCTGGTGTAAACCTTCTGCCCTAACATTCCATGGTTTCTCCTCACTGTAATTTCTGCGACAAGCTTTCTGATCTAACATTCCATGGTTTCTCCACAATATACCGACTGTTATAGGCCTCAGGGCCATCTGAAGCACTTTTGGGGCCCTGGGTACGGACTTCTTTGGGGCCCCCTCCACCAAAACAAAGGAATCAAGAATACTTGTTGCGCCCCCCCACCCGTCGTGCTCACAACCTATAGGTTGATGTGCTGTCTCACAGCACAATAAGCATGTTTACTCCTTATAAGTCCCCTTACCCTCTCCATTCTTGCTCTAATCAGAATGATAAACAAGTAGCATTTGAAGCCCAACATTAGCAGTCTACAAAGAGCTTACTGTTCTACTTATTTATTTAATTTATTTATTTATGTATTTATATAGCACTGCAGCCCACAGGCATCAGAGCGCGTTACAATGAGACAATGGACTTTGTGACAGGACGACAGTAGTGAAGGTTAAAGTTCGAAACCTATGCTAGGAAGTTTGATTTTAGTTAAAGAGCTGAGTCATAAGTTTCTTTCGGAAACATAAGTAGTTTGTTTCAGTTCTAAAGTTCAAGGGCAGTTCATTCCATTTGGTGGTAGCCTTGGAAGAAAAAGATCTGCCTAGGCCATTTGTTCTTCTTGCAGGGTTAACACATAGTTGTCCTTTGTTTCTAGATCTCAAATTGCGATTGGGCTCATACCAGAAGAATTGCTTCTTTGGATATTCTGGGGCCTTTCCGTAGAGTTAACGATGGACTAATGTCAAAGATTTAAACTACTGCATGCAGGATACTTTCTACCAATATCATCCAGGAAGGTATGCAGCCTGTAGTATTAATGATGGACCGTATGTAAAAGGTACATGTAACCCATAATAGACAGAGAACTCGCATTAGCTGCCTCACAGATTGCAAGAGTGCTCATGCATCGATAGAGGAGATCAATTGGAAGGAAGGAGAAAGCTACACATACTGTAGCATGGATAGTGGATGCAGATTAGAAGCTACCATGAAGGTGTCTTTATCCAAACAGACTGAGATTAGAAGTGGGATATGGTTTTCAAATAGTGTTGCAATCAGAGATCAAGGGAACAAGTGCCTGTGGTGTGCAGTATATCAATGCTCACTATTATAGTGGAAGCAACACTATAGCCAATGAAGCCACCAGTGAGGCTGTTCTGAGGATCATACCTTGAGAAGGAAATCACTCGGAAGGGCTGACAATTTTGAAAGCTTTAGGAACTGGCAATATTGAGAGGGTAGGCAATACAAGATTAAATGAGATGCCCAGGATCCCACGTTGGTTAAGGGGTGAAGGGGTGAAGCTGGGATTTGTGCCAACTCTGCAATTTCTGCATTTGAACACTTTCTTTTGCAGTTCTTACCGTACACTTAAACAATATCATTTTATAAAAACAGACTTGGAAAGTACACAAATCACATTAACAAACATGACAATTTTTAAACAAAATATCATAGAAAAGTGTTATGCAAAATGTGAATGATTCTAGCTTCATTCTCTCCATCATCAAGGGAAGTATATAATTACCAGCATACCAATCAGTGCGATTTAAGACATTTAATCTGGGATTGTCTTTTGTATTTTAAAGCTTTAAATACTTCCAAAACAATGGCTTGTGACATTTTCATTTATAAACGTGCATAAAAACCTTTAATTTTACCAAAAAGCAAACCGTTTTTTGTGTCAAACAAGCAGACCTTAACATATGCTTGTCTGGGGCCTGCAACATCTGGTCTGCTCTCTTCTGTCTACCAACCCTTCCATCCAAATGGCCTACATAAGAAGAAAGATCAAGTAATGGGCTAAACGATACCAGAAGCATGCAAGAAGGCAAACCTCACAGAAGACAGCACAGTAATGTGAGATATATTCGATGATTTGACCAGGATCACTGTATCATCTGCTGGCAAATCCAGGATACAATGGTGAACACTTTTGTTCCGTAGTCTTGAATATGGATACTTATTCACTTCTAGGACTAACAGTTTATGCCATTGTTGGAGGCGATTGCCTAGGTTTTACAACACCCCATCTGAACTAACCAATTGCTAGACCTTCACCATACGGATGATATGTTCGTTTTTATAGCAACACCTAAATGTTGCAGGTACATTGCTTATAATAGCAGATGTTGTTCTGCAAATCCAAAACATATGCAGGCAGGTTTATCAGACATAGGAATAACTCAGCCAGCCTTGTTGGAATGTGATATTCTAATGTTGCATATGAACACATATCTCTGCAATGGGTGCTTCACACACTAAGCTAACATCTGAACCATTGTGGCACTCAATTTATCAATATGCATTTCCCCTTTGCCTGTTGCACATGATCAACATAATTCCCACAGGAAGGAAAGAATGCTGTATTCCACAGTGAACACAGAAAACAATACATGATGAATTGATCAAGGCTAACGTGTGCTGTGAACAATCGAATCTTACTTCTTCAGATCAGGCAGCCCTGTGGGGCCCCCCTCCAAGGCGGGGGCCCTGGGCAAGTGCCTCATTTTCCCTCCCATAAGGACGTCTCTGGTAGGCATTCTGACCTAACATTCCATAGTTTCCCCAGACTGTGACATTCTGTGGTTTTTCCACACTGTGATGCCTACTGGCGTGCATGATAATGAAGAAAACGAACACACCAGTGCTTTTGCAAGCCTTACCTCATGGTAAGGCTGCTCACGCTGTGCTGCCCTCGCACGCCACTCCACACCATTTCCTGATGTCCCTCTGCTTCTCGCTGCAGCATCCCTGAGTGGCCGCCATGGAACAGGGAGAAGGGACTAAGTGTAGTCGCTTCTCCCCGTTCCATGGCGACCATTTTTTGGTTTACTTTTTTTTCAGTTACTTGTATGGCCACCATGGAAAGGGAGAAAGGACTACACGTAGTCCCTTCACCCTTCCATGGTGGTCATTTTCTTTGTTTACTATGGCCTCCACGGAAAGAGAAAAGAGACTACATTTTCTGTCCACGGTGGCCATTTTTTGAAACTTTTTTAACTTGTTTTTTTCTGGCTGCGAAATGCAATGCGTCTCGCAGCCGGGAAAAAAAAACAGTCTAATGGGCCGGGCTACTAATGGCAATAGGCCTCCGACTGCGGGCCATTACCGCATAATGTAATATAATATAATATAATCGAAAATAAACAAATAAAAGCAAAAAAACATATAGAGCTAATTGCAAAATTTGCAAGAGAAACGGCTGGGTTCTCGTTAGAAGGAATTATAATCCTATATAAGCAATGCTTCAGCCCGATGATTTTATACGGGCTAGAGGCTTTAGCAATGGAAAAACCTGACTGGTTAGACGTACTAGAAGATCAGTTCTGGAGAAGACTTCTCAAATCGAGTCCAAGCACACCAATACAATACATTCCCCTCGAACTAGGTCTAACATCTTTAAAATGTACGATATGGATAAAGACTGGAGCACTGCATCTAAAAATACATTCATCCCCGCAATGTAAACTACTGGATTTATTAGATGACAGAACCAGAAGGAATGATGCATTTGAAAACATATGCGACAATATTTTTAATATAATTCAATGGCATCCATTGTACTATTAAAAGACTGCATACGCAATACTGAAACAGATATACACCAATAAGATTAAATCTTGGGACCGGACTAAAAACTATGAACACCTAAAACAACTAAAGAACTATACTTTTGTATCTGGGATTGTACATAAATATCTACAAGCAGAAACCTATCTAAAAAGATGTCAAAACCCTGCAGACAGACAATTCCGATTAAGGATGAGAACTAACCAACTCCCTCTACTAACAATTATGGGGGCACAACAAAAAATCCAGCGTGAGGAAAGAATATGTAGAATATGCAAAAAATACTAACAATTTGGAATCTCCTCAACATGTTCTGCTACAGTGTCCTGAATTAAGTACAGAATATATGACAAACTTAGGACATTTGGTGCACAATTACGATTATATTAAAAGTGATGCCTTTTGGATATACTGTCTGAATACCGATCTGGAGACAGTCCATATGAGTTTATATGAGTTTATATCAACTGTGGAAGTGTATCAAAAATAAGTTTGTAAATGAGAAGTTGGACAATAACCCGATGATTATAGAACATTCATTAGTTAAGTTAAAAGCAAAGCATAATGGCCACATATGTTAAGACTGTAGAATTATAATATTAGAGCTCTGTAATTGACAAAACCAATGATGATGTTTTAACAATACTATGTAAGAATGAAAAGTGAGCTTAGTGACAAGGATTTTAGAATGCACATTATACTAATGCAATGTAGGATATAATGTGTACAATTTTATCTTATTTTATTGTAATTTCTAGTTCTTATGTAAACATTTGCAATTTTGTAATTTTATGTAATTTTAAAAAAAATTTGTAAAGTTTTTCTTTTAAAACTAAACACATAAATGAAATAAATAATGTAATGCCCCCTTCGTTAATGCCCTTGCTACGCTTGGGCCTGTAACTATGAGCCCCAGGGGCATTACCTTATGCGGTAATGGCCTGCCATCGAGGGGCATATTGCCTATGGGTAAGCCGTCTGCCCTAACATTCCATGGTTTCTCCAGACTGTAATGACTTGTCTAAGCCTACTGCCCTAACATTCTGTATTTTCTCCACACTGTAATACATGGTGTAAGCCTTCTGACCTGAAATTCCATGTTTTCTCTGCACTGCAGTTCCTAGTGTAAACCTTCTGCCCAAACATTCCATGGTTTCTCCACACTATAATGCCTGGTGTAAGCATTTTGGCCAAGCATTCCATTATTTCTCCACAGTGTAATGCCTGGTGTAAGCCTTCTGCCCTACTATTCCATGGTATTCTCCACACTGTAATGCCTGGTGTAAGCCTCCTGCCCTACTATTCCATGGTATTCTCCACACTGTTGTAATGCCTGGTGTAAGCCTCCTGCCCTACTATTCCATGGTATTCTCCACACTGTAATGCCTGGTGTAAGCCTTCTGCCCTACTATTCCATGGTATTCTCCACACTGTAATGCGTGGTGTAAACCTCTGTTCTAATATTTCATTGATTTTCCAGACTGTAAGGTCTAGTGTAAGCTTTCTGCCCTGACATGTTATGGTTTATCCATACCATGATGCCAGTTGTAGGCATTCTACATATCCACCCTGTAATGCCTGCTGTAAGCCTTCTGCACTGACAGTCCATGGCTTCTCCACACTATTTCCCTTGTGTAAGCCGTCTGTCCTAACATTCCATGGTTTACCTACACTGGAATGCCTGGTTAAGCCTCTGCCCTAACATACCATGGTTTACCCACACTGTAATGCTTGATGTAAGCCTTGTGCCCTACCATTCCATGGATTCTCCACAATGCAATTCCTGCTACACACTTTCTGATCTAACATTCTGAAGTTTCTCCACACTATAGTGACTTGTGCAGGCCTTCTGCTCTAACATTCCACAGTTTCTGCACACAGTGACATTATGTGGTTTCTCCACACTGTAATGCCTGGTCTAAGCCTTCTGCCCTAACATGTTATTGTTTCTCCATGCTGCATTCCCTTGTGTAAGCCTTCTACCCTAACATTCCATGTGCTCTCCACACTATAATGCCTGGTTCCTGTCATGATGCCTGCCTCTAAGGAGCTAGGCCGGGCCCAGCAACCCCAGAGGCAGACATCATTTTCCCCTGGGAAGTCCCAGCGGGCCCAAGTCGGGGCCCTTTGGACTCAGTCCTGGCGCCTTAGGCGCCAGGCTCATAGGGACCCCCAGTCCTGGCGCCTTAGGCGCCAGGCTCATAAGAGAGGATATGTGTTTAAGTGCTTGGGTGCACACTTACCTGATGCAGCCCATGCTGCTTCATCCAGGCCCTCTTGAGGCCTGAATGGGACTACTTTACCTGTGGGACTACTTCACCACCTGGGTGTGGTCGGGGAAGGATACATACCTGATTGGTGGAAGGATACATACCAGGAACTTCTTCCAAGGCTATTTAAACCACACCCGATCAGCCACACGTGCTTCGCGTTGTTCTGCACCTAGCAGCTGGACGCTCACCGTGTCTGCTCCTGCATCCTGACTTCAGCCACGCCTGCCAGCACCCTGGAACACCTGCAAGGGGAGAAAGGAGAGATTAGGTGAAGAAAAGCCCTTACCTGCTAAATCTGCATTCCGGAGTCACTTCACCGACGATCCTGAAAAGGAAGACATCTTTTTTAAAGCATTTCGTTTCGATCGCTGCAGCGCTGCATTTCACTCACCTTGGCAAGGCGCTTCCATCTTCAGCAGCGATCTTCCGGATTCAGCTACGTTCCGGTGCCTAGAGGACAAAAGACAAGAACAAAGGTGAGAGGGAGAAAAGGAATAAGGAAAGCTCAGTTTCCTTTTAAGACTTACCTGTTGGATATTTCCCTCTGCATTTCGGGTCCTGCCGCTTCCTGGCATCTCCGGACCCCGGCCCCTATGGGGAAAAAAGACAAAGTCATTGTTGAGCGTTTGTAAAGACATTACCTGAGCGCTCATCCGGAACTTACCTGCCATTTACTGAAGCGGCACGCTTCACTTCGGGTCGGCGCCATTTCTCCGGCATCCGAACTCCGGCCCCTAAGGGGAAAAGGACATGAGCATTAGCGCTTGCTGCAATAAGACAACGGACATAATTAAAGAGCTTGAACTTTTGAACAGAACTATTACAGCGCCTTACCTGAACAGTCAAGCTTACCTGAACTCCATCAACCCTCAATCCAGTGAAGTAACTGGGTTTCAACGCGCCCCTGCATCTGAAGCAGGACGGAGAGCTCACCATTCCAAACCCTAAGGTGAGGCTTCACGGGGAACCGTGGAAGAGGTTTCGTGGAGGGTTGGATGGGAGTGGGAGGCTTGAACATTATTTCCACCAGTTGGTAATACTCCCTTTCCACGTACAGGAGGGTATTCTTGCGAGCCAGAGAAACCAGAATAGAGGGGCCCTTCCAGTCAATCTTCAGAGCCGCGCCTCCGTGGGAATCAGGTGAGCGTTACAGAACGCGAAGCCTTACCACAATTTCCCACCCGGGCGCTATGGAGACTTCCGAGACAGATCAGCTGGCCCAGCTTTTAGGGGAAGTACGGGCAGAAGTGCACTCAGCCCGCCAGGAGACTAACGCTCTTAGAAGAGAATTCATCCTATCCAAGGAAAGAACTGATGATCTGGCCAAAAGGTTGTTGCAGGGCCAGGCAGGGCACACTCCTTTACCCGATTCCGGGGGTACTTCTACATCAATGGGTTCGACTAACCCGGCACAAATCAATCTACCTGGACACATGCCTTTGGCCCCGCCTGAACGTTTTGCGGGGGATCCCAAGAAATATGCCGTTTTTATGAACCAATGCCGTTTACACTTTTTATGCAGGCCCGGGGCCTTCCCCAATGACCAGACCAAAGTAGCATTTGTACTATCTTACCTCAGTGGCTGTGCTGCCGATTGGTCTATTCCATTGGTAAATCAGGATGATCCCATTCTCCGGGATTTCCAGGGCTTCCAGGCCAGCATGGAAAGATTGTTCGCTCGACACTCGCAGGGACAGGCCCTTGACAACGAACTGTTATCCTTACGGCAAGGTAATCAGGATCTTTTGTCCTATATCGCCACCTTTAATAGACTGATTGTGGAAACCGGATGGCCTGAAAATAAAAGGATCACCTTGTTTCATCGAGGCCTGCGCGGAGAGCTTAAAGATGTTATAGCTCAGATAGTAGATCCACCCCAGGCCTGCACAGACTACATAGACTTAGTGGTTCAACTTGATCACAGACTTCAAAATAGAAAAGCAGATCGGCTCAAGTACGAAACCAGAGTACCCATCAAGACCCACGTTAACTCCAAGAGTACTGACATTTCCGAACCGATACAAATAGGCAGTGTTAAAGGACCATTAACGCAGAAAGAACGAGAGAGAAGGCGACAAATGCAACTCTGTCTGTATTGTGGGACTTCCGGTCACTTTCTCCAAAGTTGTCCAGTAAAACCACCCAAGAAGGTGGTTGGAGCCACTGATAACGAGTTATTGACACCTGGTTCGGGAAACGACCTAGCCCGACAAGCGTAGGGGTCTGCTTGCCGAGCTTGAAAACAAACTCTTTGACCTCGCATTTTGTCATGCCAATGGTGCTAGTGAATCCAAAACAGCCTCAGCAGTTGCATGCCATAAAAGCATACATAGACAGTGGAGCTATTGGAAATTACATAGACCATGAATTGGCTTCCAGGATTAAGCTTCCTCTCCGTCCAAAAGTAACCCAAGATGTAATTACCACAGTTGATGGAACCGAAATAGCCTCAGGGCCTGTAACGCATTCCACTGTTGAAATCACACTGGTGGGTCAAGATGGACACCGGGAAGCAATCGTGTTTGATGTGATCAAGGCCCCACAATTTCAAGTACTTCTTGGAATCCCTTGGTTAGAAACACATAATCCAAAAATAGACTGGCGAGCAAAGAAGATAACTTTTCCTGATTGTGAACCAACCTGTTATCCAAGGAATCCAGTTATGGGTCTAGCCTCTGCAACTGCCACCCCTGTACAGCTACGATCCGAATACCAAGAATTCCAAGACGTTTTTCAGAAAGAGCAGGCTAACACTTTGCCTCCCCATCGATCTTACGATTGCCAAATCGACTTGGTACCCGATGCGCCACTACCTTGTAGCAGGATTTATGCTCTTACTGAACCTGAGAACCTGCATTTGCGTCAGTACTTGGATCAATACCTGGCCAATGGCTTCATTCGCCCGTCAAAGTCTCCAGTCTCTTCCGCTTTGTTCTTCGTACCTAAGAAGGAAGGAGACCTCAGAACCTGTATTGACTACCGCGCCCTAAATCAGATAACGATTAAGAATCGGTACCCTTTGCCCCTGATACCTGAACTCATCGACCAAGTAAAAGATGCTCGTGTGTACACCAAGCTAGATCTCCGAGGAGCTTACCACCTGGTGCGTGTAAAAGAGGGCGACGAGTGGAAGACTGCATTCCGCACCAAATTTGGGCTCTGCGAGTATCAAGTAATGCCCTTCGGTTTGTGCAACGCACCTGCCGCCTTTCAGTACTTCATGAATGATGTTCTTCGGGAACTTATTGATGTTTGTGTCATCGTTTATATTGACGACATCCTGGTGTACTCTTCCTCAGAATCTGATCACAGAAAACATGTTAGGGCAGTTCTGGAGAAATTGCGCCAGCACAAGTTATTTGCCAAGCTTGAAAAATGCGTTTTTCATACCACAGAAGTGGAGTTTCTCGGATTCATCCTGATGCCTCAAGGAATCCGAATGGACTCGCGGAAGGTGGACGCCATTCTCAAACGGCCATCTCCTAGCTCAGTGAAGGGAGTGCAAAGCATGCTTGGCTTTGCCAATTTCTATCGAAGGTTCATCCCGGAATTTTCTCGAACAGTTCAACCCATCACAGCTCTCTTAAAGAAAAATAAACGCTTCGAATGGACTCATGAGGCCGAACAAGCCTTTCAGGACCTGAAAACCAAATTCACCTCTGCACCTGTATTGAAGCACCCGCACCCAGATCTCCCTTACATTGTGGAAACCGATGCATCCAGTTCGGCCATGGGAGCTGTCCTGTCGCAAAGAGACCCAGAAACTAACCAATTACACCCTGTAGCCTTTTGGTCGAGAAAATTCTCTCCACCTGAAATCAATTACGCAATTACCGACAAAGAACTACTGGCTATTAAATCGGCTTTCAAGGCTTGGCGTCACTATCTTCTTGGGGCTAGACATACCATCACCGTAATTACGGACCACAGAAATTTGCAGTATCTAAAGACGGCCAAAGCTCAATCTTCACGACAACTCCGATGGGCTTTATTCTTTGCGGAATTTGATTTTGTAATTACCTATCGCCCTGGCTGCAAGAATGGTAAAGCAGACGCCTTATCCCGGATTGGCATGGAGGAACCCAATTCGAGTATAGAACCTGTGCCAATCATACCTGAACAAAGAATTTTGGGCTTAACTTCATTGCAAACTATTGAGGACATCCAAACTCAAGTAAAACAACTTTTAGACTCTTCAGCCTTACAGGAATGGAGTCAAAAGGGTCCTCACTACACCGTTAAGGATGATTTACCCTATTTCCAGGAGCGGTTGTTTCTGCCAAGTAAAGAATTACAGGAACTTGTCATCACCCGTCATCATGAATCATTAATGGAAGGACACCCTGGTATCGCGAAAACAGAAGAAAAGATCAAACGCCACTTCTGGTGGCCTTCTTGGAGAAAAGACATAAAGTCTTTTGTGTTGTCTTGCGGAATTTGCGCCCAAAATAAGAGTCAAAAGAAAAGACCTGCCGGTTTACTTCAACCTTTGGACATTCCACCAGCACCTTGGCACACCTTGTCAATGGATTTTATAACTGACCTGCCTCCTTGTGGAGGTTACAACACTATTCTCGTCATAGTGGATCTGTTCTCCAAGATGGCCCATTTCATCCCTCTAAAAGGATTGCCGTCAGCTTCCACCTTGGCCAAGGAATTTTTGGAGAGTATAGTGCGCATACATGGTTTCCCTTCTATACTAGTCTCAGATCGTGGAAGTCAATTCATCTCCCATTTTTGGAAGAAATGTTGCCAACTGGCACAAATAGATGTGCGGTTATCCACCAGCCACCACCCCCAGACCGACGGACAAACCGAGAGAACCAATCAGACTCTCGAACAATATCTTCGATGTATGTTACACCAATCCGAGTTAAATTGGAAAGACATCCTTTGGATTGCAGAATATGCATACAATAATTCAGTGCATTCTGGAACCGGACAGACTCCTTTTTATACTTTGTATGGTCACCATCCTCGGACTTCTGACCTTGATCCACCTCTGACCCTGGAAATGCCCGCGGTAAATCACCTACATTCCACTATCACCCGAGCCTTCAAAGATGCTACTACGCACTTACAACAAGCCAAGAAAAGGTATAAAGAAAACGCTGATGTGCACCGAAGTAAGACTCCTCCTTACCAAGTAGGAGATCAGGTATGGCTAGCAACTAAACATTTACCCCTCAGGGGCCCGCGAACTTTTAATCCCAGATTCATTGGACCTTACCCCATCAAGGCTATAGTCAACCCAGTGGCCTTTAAACTCGATTTACCATCTAACATGCGGATTCATCCCGTTTTTCACGCATCTCTTCTGAAACCAGTGCAACCTGGAACCAGACTGTCTAAGCCTCTGGATCCTGTCCAAATTGATGGAGAATTCGAATTCGAAGTGAAAGACATTTTAGATTCCAAGATAGTTAAGTAGAAACTTTTCTATCTTGTTGACTGGAAAGGATATGGACCTCAGGAAAGATCTTGGGAACCCAGTGACTTTATTCATGCACCACGACTGGTACAAAGATTCCATCAGAGATTCCCGCACAAACCAAACCCCCCGGAGGAAAAGACCTTGGGAGGGGCCTTGAGGGGGGGTACTGTCATGATGCCTGCCTCTAAGGAGCCAGGCCGGGCCCAGCAACCCCAGAGGCAGACATCATTTTCCCCTGGGAAGTCCCAGCGGGCCCAAGTCGGGGCCCTTTGGACTCAGTCCTGGCGCCTTAGGCGCCAGGCTCATAGGGACCCCCAGTCCTGGCGCCTTAGGCGCCAGGCTCATAAGAGAGGATATGTGTTTAAGTGCTTGGGTGCACACTTACCTGATGCAGCCCATACAACTTCATCCAGGCCCTCTTGAGGCCTGAATGGGACTACTTTACCTGTGGGACTACTTCACCACCTGGGTGTGGTCGGGGAAGGATACATACCTGATTGGTGGAAGGATACATACCAGGAACTTCTTCCAAGGCTATTTAAACCACACCCGATCAGCCACATGTGCTTCGCGTTGTTCTGCACCTAGCAGCTGGACGCTCACCGTGTCTGCTCCTGCATCCTGACTTCAGCCACGCCTGCCAGCACCCTGGAACACCTGCAAGGGGAGAAAGGAGAGATTAGGTGAAGAAAAGCCCTTACCTGCTAAATCTGCATTCCGGAGTCACTTCACCGACGATCCTGAAAAGGAAGACATCTTTTTTAAAGCATTTCGTTTCGATCGCTGCAGCGCTGCATTTCACTCACCTTGGCAAGGCGCTTCCATCTTCAGCAGCGATCTTCCGGATTCAGCTACGTTCCGGTGCCTAGAGGACAAAAGACAAGAACAAAGGTGAGAGGGAGAAAAGGAATAAGGAAAGCTCAGTTTCCTTTTCAGACTTACCTGTTGGATATTTCCCTCTGCATTTCGGGTCCTGCCGCTTCCTGGCATCTCCAGACCCCGGCCCCTATGGGGAAAAAAGACAAAGTCATTGTTGAGCGTTTGTAAAGACATTACCTGAGCGCTCATCCGGAACTTACCTGCCATTTACTGAAGCGGCACGCTTCACTTCGGGTCGGCGCCATTTCTCCGGCATCCGAACCCCGGCCCCTGAGGGGAAAAGGACATGAGCATTAGCGCTTGCTGCAATAAGACAACGGACATAATTAAAGAGCTTGAACTTTTGAACAGAACTATTACAGCGCCTTACCTGAACAGTCAAGCTTACCTGAACTCCATCAACCCTCAATCCAGTGAAGTAACTGGGTTTCAACGCGCCCCTGCATCTGAAGCAGGACGGAGAGCTCACCATTCCAAACCCTAAGGTGAGGCTTCACGGGGAACCGTGGAAGAGGTTTCGTGGAGGGTTGGATGGGAGTGGGAGGCTTGAACATTATTTCCGCCAGTTGGTAATACTCCCTTTCCACGTACAGGAGGGTATTCTTGCGAGCCAGAGAAACCAGAATAGAGGGGCCCTTCCAGTCAATCTTCAGAGCCGCGCCTCCGTGGGAATCAGGTGAGCGTTACAGTTCCAGCCGTCTGCCCTAACAGTCTCTAGTTTCTCTACACTATAATGCCTGGTGTAAGCCTTCTGCCCTAACATGCTGTGGTTTCTCCACACTAGAATGCATGATGTAAGTCTTCTGCCCTAACATTCCATGGCTTCTCCACATTATTTCCTTTATGTTAGTCTCCCATCCTAACATTGCATGGTTTACCCACCCTGTAATGCCTGCTGTAAGCCTTCTGCCCTGACATTCCATGGCTTCTCGACACTATTTCCCTTGTTTAAGTGTTCTGTCATAACATTCCATGGTTTATCCACCCTGTAATGCCTGCTGTAATCCTTCTGCCCTGACATTCCATGGTTTTGCCAGACTATTTCCCTTGTGTACGTCTTCTGCCTTAACATTCCAAGGTTTACCCACATTGCAATGCCCCAGTCATCTACCCTAACATTCTGTGGTTTACCCACACTTTAAAGCCCGATGTAAGCCTTCTGCCCTAACATTCCATGGTTTCTCCAAACTTTAATGTTTGGCGTAAGTATCTTCCCTTACATTCCATGGTTTCTCCACTCTGCAAGGCCTTATGTAAGCCTTGTGCCCTAACATTCCATGGCTTCTCCACACTGTAATTCCTGCTACAAGCTTTCTGATCTAACATTCTGTAGTTTCTCCACACTATAGTGACCTGTGTAGGCCTTCTGCCCTAACATTCCACAGTTTCTCCATGCTGTATTCCCTTGTGTAATCCTTCTTGCTTGGTTTACCCACACTGTAATGCCTGGTGTCAAGGTATTGTGAGGGGAGGGCTCACTCCACACACTCTGTATCAGGGTGCGGGTTGGGTGACCAACAGCAACTTTTCTTCTATCATGTTCAAAGTGACAGAAATCACAGAAACTGCTGGGGGAATTGCAGACATGCTTTGGCTCCAGCCAAAGGTGCTGGATTTAGAGAATTCGGAGCCTGACACTATGGGGCTCATGACGAATTGGCGGTAAATATGGTGGTAATTCCTCCATATGGAATTACCATTATTACCACTGTGTCCGGCCCAATTACCAGCATATTTTGACCCATGGCCGAGTACCAATCCACCTGGCGTTAAGGATAATTCTGCCTAAAGGAATGATGACCAAGAAGGCCTGTGGAGCATGCATTAGCCATCAGTGAAGACAAAATCCATAAAAAGTAGCACCACACCTCATTGCTATGATCGCCCACTGTGCCTTCTCTGCTATCCCTATTGCCTCACATCACCCACTGCATGCAGGTTGATGAGAGGCATTGGCCATACTGTCAACACTACTGAAACCATGTGTCCACAAGAACACCTGCCTGGCAAGCACATTCATTGTAATACGTGGCATCCTTTCACTGGTTGCATGAAACCAACCTTCCAAGTCCTAGGTGCCCCATGTGTACTATCCACATCCTTCCCAACTTGAACAATGTCTTGCATTTTGTCTTCAAAATGCTCAACTGAAATGCACAGCCAACACCTTTTGGACATGGCAATTGATAGCATGTCACTTTTCTCATAACAGGTAAACGTGCTAGCCAGAACGAGGAAGAAGGCACCAGCACAGCAGGCCCATCCGCCACCAGTACATCAACCCCAGCACCACCCTCCAGCCCTACGTCCAGGGGTGCAGGGCAGAGATCTGGCAGTGGCAAAGAAAAGTAAAGTCAGCATCAGTTACCAACCTGGCCACAAACTTCATCACCACCAATCATACCATGTGTAAACCTGCCTCCATAACAACCACAGTCACGACCATCCCCCCAGTCTCGTGTGCCTCAGAGGCTTTGACTACCCCTGTGGCAACTACTACATCTGGGACAAGGCTGCCTGTGCAGGTATAAGACTCCATCCCACGCTCTCCTGTTGTCACAAGAAGGGAGCCTCATGAGCTGGACTCTCTTACACTACATTCCGTCTTCCCTCTCACCACCACGCCATCGCCTCTTATCCACTGACCAGGCTCTGCAGTGTCATCATCAGCAGGATACTGACTCAACCCCTGATGATGATGATGATGACAGTGCAGATGTCCGGCCTTGTGAATCTGGGGATGGGGGCAGGAGCTGCCCCATGACCCTCCATTTCCAGTCCCCCAAAACACACTTGATGGAATATGGCTAAGACATAGCCAGACAGAGCAGAGGCAGGAGCGTATGGTGTCCATGGCACAGGAACAACTGGTAGACTCTCGGCCCGTGCGTGATGCTCTTTGGGGGACATAGAGGAAGGTGGCATCTGCTGTGGAGAGGAAGAGCAGTTGCCAATGTTCAGGCCCAAAGGGTGCCGAATTGGCAGATTCTATATCCTCCAGCAATGAGACCATGCTAAGGGCCATTTTACAACTCTACAGAATATTCAGGGGTGACACCCCAGCTCAATCTCATCCAAACCCAGGGAGGGATCTTTTCCCAGGCCTTGTTCAGGCACTCTCGCTGGAGATGGCCCCCTCATGTCATCCCTACAAAATGTCCCCACCCAAAATATCGCGTACACATGGCCGTTTGTCTCACCATAGGCAATATTTTTGGGGGGGATATTTTGTGGGAGCAGGAGTTGCGGGGGTGTCTTCCGCACATTTTAAAATAATGCGGGGGTTGCGTGGGTGTCCCCCACAGGGTTCATGGGTCAATATCGCTGCAAAAATATGGCAATATTTTTTGTATTGCAGTATTTTTGCGGGGATATTAACACATAGAACCCTCCTCATCACCAACTAAGCATTCATGTGGCAAGACCCGATAGAAGGGAATGAATTACAGACACTCTTCACACTTTAGGAGGTGTGAGAGGTGGGTGGGCATGGGTTTTGGGGATCCCGGAGATTGGAGGGCATCTATGTGTCCCCGCTAAATAAAATATTTGGTACTGCAGCAATGTGAATCCAGTGGTCATTAGGTGTCAGTCATAGATGTGCTTTTAATGGTGAGTTATATTACAGTGAAATGTGGCTTCATAAGTGTTCAAAAATAGTTCTCAATGAGCTCATGATGGATGAGGTGTCCTTCCACTGCATCATCATGTTAACCTTGAGGTGGCCTGTGATCACCTTCATCATCAACACTGAAATCTGGAGGCATGGGGACATTCCTCCTAATGCACATGTTGTGCAGCATTGCACAGACCATGAAAGTCCACCCCACCTTCTAAGGGCTATACTTGAGTGCCCCACCTGTTCAGTGGAGGCTTCAGAATCTTCATACAAATCCTGGTTTGCATGTGTGCCTCGAGGTAGGCCACCTCCGTTGACTTTGCAGGGTTTCTGAAGGGTGTCATCAGCCATGGCAGAAGCGGATTGCAATGGTCATCTGCAACAGGTAAGAGACGTATTTCATGACTGGTCTGCTTGTTGTGAAAGTGGACATCATGTTGCTGTGCTGCAGTTCTGTCCTTTTCATTAGATACATCATCATGTATGCATGGAACCTCTCACGCCACAACATTTGGGGTGTTGTGCCTTAGAATGAGGAAAAGCCAAAGTGCTGGTAATCTTGTCCATGGTGAATGAGTTGACATCGTTCTCAACTCCCTATCCCAGCTGCAACATTCCCCTTACTCAATTCCTAATTCCTGGCCTTCTGGCGGCATCCTATGGCATTCATGCTGTGCAATGTTGGGTGGTACTGTCATTTGTATTCCTTTCTGGTGCTTACAAGGAGGTAATTATTTCTGTGATTGAGGAACATACTTCAGTGCATGACTCTGTACCCAAGAATTATGGCCACCCACATCACACTGTGCCTGGGGCACAGGGTGATATCCGTTATGGGCTATTTCATGAATTACTCTGAAGTTTAGAGAGCTCTGTCCCATGAATCCTTGCAGTCTCTTACTCACATGCACCATGTACGGGGGTTTTCCATGCATGAAATGTATGGAAGTACTCCTTTGCCCCTTGGCTCATCCCCTTTTCATTGTTTGCTCCACATGTGCATTGCATTGCCAGTCTTGCGACTTACCATATGTCCATGTAAGATGTCCCCTCCATGCATCCTGGCAGGGTGCTGCTACAGAGGACCAGGGCGTCATGGGTTCAACCTGGGAAACGGGCACAGCAGTGGCTCACTGTCAGATCGGCATCACACGTCTTTTGTATGTTAATTGAACGGTGCTGCTTCCTGTTGCAGTACATTTGCTCCTATACCTGGGGTGGGACCAAAAGCACATGTGTACAGTCCAGTGCAGCAATCACATTGGGGAAGTGGGCTGTTGCATAGACACATGCCTTGGTGGCAAACACCTGGTTCAGGTGTTGGGGAGTGGACATTGTAATGTAATTTGGCTCATGTCTAATTAGTGCATTAAGCACTATACCAGCACTTTTTCGAAGGTTTGCCTGGGACATGCAATGTAGCATTCCAACGGTGCGCTGAATATGCCCGTTGCTAGGGAGTGCAGGACAGCCAACAGCTTCAGGAGGGGTGGGATAGCAGTCCTGAAGTTCATTCAACTCTGGAGGTCTACCTGTATGAGGGGGAGCAGCTCTGTTATGGTGTTTCTGTTCAGCTGATAGAGTGCGGTTATCAGCTCATCAGGCCTTCACTAGGAGGAGTACCTGGCAGGAGGTATGGCTGGCCTCCTCATCCATCGCCTCTGCCTTTGCTGGACCGGTATCTTTGGCAGCGGCTGCACTGCCTGTCTCTGGAGTTTGACGTACACATGGAAATTGTGGAGGCCATAGTTCATGTTCTCTAGGGGCTGCATGTTGCTTTGTGAGTTTGCTGAACAGGGTTTGTCTGTTTTGGATGCAAGTGTATGCATCTGTTGATTCATTTTCCTCGCCTGCATGCATTTACCTCCACCTCTAAGATGGAGGTAACAGCACTGTTTTTTGGAGGAATTACTGCCTGTGTATGTTTAGGAATTACCAGAACTTATTCCGGTGATAAACTCGTAATGGGGCCTTATATGTGCAGAATGAACACTTGACCTTTGTTTCTACTTGTACTCCTTGTATGAATCTCACCCCCTCCCCAAGCGTCTGCCCCACCCATCTTTTCCCTTAGCGTCCTGAAGGGCCACATTACACGGATGGCGGTAACCATGGCGCTATTAGCGCCATGGTTGACGCTGGTATTTTACCGAGTCCGCCTTGGCGAATGGGGGAATTACCGCCCCATTGCAAGGTTGGCGGGCGGTAATTCCCCATTCACCAAGGCCCTTCACCATTCCCATTGAGCCCCTGTAGGGCTCAATGGGAATGGGGAAGGAGCAAATAACGGTACCGCTATTAGCGATACCGTTATTTGCCCTGAAGTCCCTCAGCGGGTCCCTTCTTTAACGTGTGGTCTGGCCACACGTTAAGGACGGGACCCGCTGAGGGACCTCGTAGTATGGCGCTAAGGGATTACCGGCACCGGTGCCCTTACCGGTGCCGGTAATCCCTTAGCGCCATCCGTGTAATGAGGCCCGAAGTATCCTGTTTGCACAAACCTCCCACCAAATCTTTCCAATCGGCTTCCCTATTGGCATTATTTGCAGAGTGTGCAATCTTTAAATGGACCACATGCCCTGAACTGGGGTCAATTACCCGGAACCTGTCCCTGGCAAAAATCTACATCCCATATTTTACCAAGTGCCTTGAGGCAGTGGCGTCGCCAGGGTGGGGTAAGGGGTGACATGGTTCTCCCCCTCTGAAATCCTGTGCCACGCCTTGTGCCATCCCCTCCGGGTGGCCCTGGCATCCGTCGGTACGCACACAGAACAGCAGCACAGGGGTGAGGGTCAGCAGGGTCCAGGGCTTGCCATTACAACTGCATTACTACTGCAGGCAACAAGGCAAGCGGGCCCCAGGCCTGCCTGAGCCGCACAATTGCACGCAGGTGATAACAAATACAGCACTCTCTGCTTCCCAGCTGCTGTGGCTTTTGCTACAGGGTAGAGGCCCATTTTCTGGGGCTATGAACCCGTCCCCCAAACACAATGATCACATAGTTTGTGAACGTGCAACGAGCCTCGTCTCCCATGGTCATGGTGCGGTCGTCTGGGATGTGATTGTGCGTTGGCTAGACAATAGGTGCCGTTTTGGCTTGTGGTTATGATGTAAGATTGTTGATGATTATGCACTGGTTTTGAGGTAAACAACACAATGGGAGTCAGGGGGAGAGGAGAGGTTGCTTTCTCTTATGGTGTAAGCAATATTGTGAGCTGCTTAGGAACCAATAAAGGCACAGTTTTGAATGTATTTGATTTCTATGGGTGCCATGTGCAATAATAGGCTAGCTCTGGGGCTCAGTTGGGGCCTGCTTCCTTTTGTGTGCCTGTGAGTTAGCCCAGCCAGCTAATGAATGGCTTGAAACCGACAAGTACCTCCATTTGAAATCTACTTTATAGTGGGCTTGAGTTGAGGCAAACAAATGTCACGTGCACTGCTACTGCTAAATGCACGATTTATACCTCCCCAGGGCCACTTTGGACTACTTTGCCTGTGTCAATTTGGGAAAAGCATACACGTTGCCCTTTTATAGGCAGCCCCCATACGTTTGTCTTTGGCCCCCTCTGTGCCCCCCCCCCCCCGGGAGGTGCCACTGCCTTGAGGCAATCCAATTCATTGTATAATGCAAAGGAATTTAGCTGCGTCCCGTATAGCTCAAGTCCTGCCAATTATGGTGAGCTATTGCCGCTAGGTTCTGAAGTGTGATGTTTGGAACCCACTCACAGGGTTTCACAAATGAAAGTTTAGGGTAAATGAGAGCATGGTAAGGGTAGCATGCTCTCAGTTACCCTAAACTTTCATTTGTTTGTGGCACCTGAAGCAGGCCCGGCTCCAGGAATATTCATCTGGGTGGGCCAGTTTTGTGATCAGTGGGGCCCAAATTCCATTGGGTGTGGGTCTAGGAGTACACTAAAAAAGTACTGGCTTTGATCCGGATTTGCCCAGATCCGTGATCCAGCAAAAAATGCCTTCCGAGACCTGGAAAAATACATTTGCACCCATCTATAAAAAGCAGTGCAGGGCAAAAGGAGAAGCAAGGAAATTAGTGTTGCAACATCAATATACCTATCTTCCCTTCCCATCTGCTCTCCCCTTCCTATTATATCCCATCCTCCTTCACCTTTCACCACCTTTCGTATTCCTTCAGCTCCCCTAACCACCATTCCCATTTACCTCCACTCCCACCCACTCCGACCGACCCCCAGGATGTCTTTCTTATCCTGGCTGGGGAAAATCGAGGATTTTGTATTTTGTATTTATTTTTATTTATATAGCACTTTAATCCAAGGCGCTTTACATTAGCAACAAGAAAATACAACAAGCAATACATGACATTAAATCTAAACCAGAAAACAGTACAAGGAACAATTTGCATTATTTATGAGCTTAATTGCAAATGGAGAGGGACCAGGACGAGAAAGGGGGAGGGGGGTAGGAGGTGAAGAGGGAGGTGGCTTCAATGGAGAAAAGGAAAAAATAAGCTAATGGGGTGTGTGGAAGAGATAGGATTTTGGGGAAGTGCGAAATGAAGGGTAGGAGGTAATAGAGCGGATGGGGAGAGGATGATGCCTCTTTCACCTCATCTAAGAGGGCTGAGCATTGAGGCCCCCAGTCTGCGTACCATCTCAGATGGTGTTCGCCAAACAATGCCTTCCAGAACACTGGCTACTCCCAGCAGGACCTAGAGGAGGTATTTGTTGTCTCTCCATCTTATGTGAAAGATAGACCCCACCTAAAGAATGCAGAAGCAAGGAATAGATTTTGCTTCTTAGAAAATTACGTTGCATTTTTGCAGCACCTTTTAATTGAGTTGAGGGTGTGTGAGAGGGAGTGCTAGCATATAGGAGAGAGTGCTAGGGCTGAGAGAGCTGCACCAGGAGTCAGACTGTGTCGGTTGAGGGGTTTCTAGCCTCCTGGAAGAGAGGGCCTTGCTTCCCTGCCATTCCTCTGTACATTATTTTCTGGTACATACTGGTTATAATATGCAATTGATCATGATGACTTTTTGCTAGATATGTTCACTTTGATTTGCTGTTGAATAACACACTTGTGTTCAATTACTGTAGCCTGATATTTTCAAAGAAGGATGTGTGTGTGTGTTTGTGTGTGTGTGTCTTCTTGGCAGGTCAAAATGCCTATGCTGCCCATCTATTAAATCATGAGTGGGGCTTTTGGAATAGCTTATAATTCAAACTGAATCACTTCTTGGGGTACCTCATTTTCGCCGGTATGACACAGTGAAATAAAAAAATGTGTAAAGTGGTAAAGCCAGAATTTAATCCTAGCCTGAAATGTACACTTGACCATGCATCTTCCAAGCTCAACTTCGTACAAATATGTGCCGAAGTTTGGTTTTGAATACCTAAAATAATAGTCAATTTTGTACAGATGACTTTAAAAATGCACAAGTCACATGATAAATCAACCTTACAATGTACTCATCATTGTAGAAACATGTTGAGGAAAAGAGTAAGGGGCATTTTGTTTTCGAAATCCTAAATTACACAGGAAGGTACCACTCCTATTTGCACTTTTTGGAAAAGGGGCAGTTCATTCATTGTAATTGTTTCGACCAAGTACTGAAAAAGTAAAGTGTAAAACACAGGCCTACATTGCCTTTGCTCTTTACATTTCCACTATGTGTCTGGGAAAGTGTAAATCAATTCCACAATTAATGATTGTGGGAGCCATCCATAATGGATTCCTTTGGAATCTGCCTGCTTTTACCAGGTGTAAATTTCAGGCGGATCCCATAGGAATCCATTGGTTTTCTGCCAGCATAAAAATACATGCTGGTGGAAAACCAATCGGATTTGGCAGGGGGACCTCTGCTCTCCAACTTCACATGCCAAATCATACAAAATTCTGCAGGCCATAAAATGCATTTATCACCACATCTTCCGCCGTGCTTCACTTGGAAAATGACCCCTATGATTGTAGCTTTATTTTCCCCATCCTGAATGGAAGCCTATAGGCTCCGGCATAGACATTAATGAGAATTTACAAAAAGTCTCATACAGACACAAAGTGAAATAATAAATGCATGTCAATGTCATTGTTGCACACAGCGTGTACTGTATCCCTTTAATTTCTAATCACCCAACAATAACACTTAAATAGCTTGTTGAAAGCCTATAATTTAAAGGAAAAAGTGCGAAGACAATGGTCTCTGCCGATTACCTTTTAATCACTTTCAGTTAATCACTTCCTGTTGTAAATAAGTTGCCTGTGAGACACGTTAAAGGGAGGGCCTGTGCAGCCCTGGCTGTTTATATTTGGTGGAGAGAGGCAGAGCAGGGGGGCATAGGCATTTTTCACTGTTCCAAATGTTAAGTCCACCTCTGGCTGCACTCTTTAGGAAATATTTAAATACTTCTTTTTAGTTTCAAAAGATGTACACCTTTTATACTTTGCACGCAACTTTATAGGAAACATTCTTGTCTTGTGTTATTTTAAAGGTGTTCATGTTTCATTTTCGGCACTGCCTAAACACCCAGCACCCAAGATTTACATCATACTTTCCAAACAAGACTCGCAATACACATGACATATTCTGTTTGCATGCAAACTCTGTAAAGTTACTCAAATAGAATGAGGTTATCAAGTCAGTACTTATCAGTTTGAATCATGAAACGTTCTGTCAGAGTAGACTAGGCTTCCAAACAAAGATACATTCTATTTAGGTCAGAGCCTCACTTGTAAGTATGCATGAGAAGATCTGAAACTGGTCATACTTGCCATCCTAGCCGTATCATTTTAAGCTATGGCCTTGTTGGACCAACTCAGTGAGGTACAGCTTGTTTCCCTAGGCGAAGCATACAAGGCACCCACATCTGGATATATACACTTTGACCCAGGGAGACAAACTGAAACCAACACGCATTGCCAAAGCCAACACCGTGGGCTTTTGCTTAGGCATGGTTCAGCGTTTGCCAGGCACTGCCATAAGGGTACCACCTGGACATAAATTGGGCACAGCAGGAAAACGGTGTGAGTACCCGGGCATATGACGGCATTACCTGACAAATGTTTAAAACCTGTATGCGAGCCAAAACTGTTGGCTTTGTGATTGCTTGTTTAATACAGGACCTCAGTGCAAGGGACAGAGGCATTGACAAAGATATTGCCTACAAAATCAACGGGCTGAAGACGCACATTAAAAGATTTGTTATCATACAAGGAGCTAATTTACAGAGGCAATTAAGTAATTAAACACTAAAAGAATGCCTAGCTATAACACTGGCAGGCCCTATATAGCAACACGTTTGGTGTTACTTTTTGATAGAGCTTGCTCAAAGAGATCCAGAAAGATTACATTTTACTGGTGGGAGGCAGGTAGTTGGTGGGAATGCCATAGGCTTTAACATAGCCATGGTTAGTCATTGGGTGGGTAAATGACCAAATACACCCATAGGATGTGTGTTTCTCCTCACATTGTATCTCCATCCTATCTGTGTTCCACTGCATGAGTTCTGGCTTGGGCCGAATGGGAAAAAGTCTCGGAATCAATTATAACCACCGGCATTGCTTTGGCCAGCCTTCTATACCATTGTTTGCAAATCAGCCTTGGCCCTGTCACTAATGTGAGCAGCCCTTCCCAAACTTCTAGACCACAAGGCCTAAGCATGCATGGGGCTGCTTGTGTTCCACTACAAATGGGCCATGGCCTAGCAATTGGGATAGAACTGCACCTTTTGGTGGCAGCACCAAGAGTCATTGCTAATGGATTGTCCCCTTCTGTAATGGTACAGACATACTATAGAATTTTGGCATGGAATGTTACGCAGAGTAATGGTAACAACGCAAGATTAGGCAGCCACAGTTTCACAGTAGCAGCCCCTAGAATTTGGAACTCACTCCCAGCCAATATCAGTAACGAACTTGCTTGCATAAATGTAAGAAACTCCTCAAAATCTGTCTCTTTAACAAATACTGAGCACTATGGTCCCCTACTCAATGCAACTACAGTTTACCGCTGTAATTAATGTATATGTAACAACTAAGCCTAAGTATCTGTTTGTACTTTATTGGTAAACATGGAGTCTAAGTATTCCTGTGACTACGCCGTGATATCTGTGGGTTTGGCGTACAACAAATGCAATAAATAAAAATAAATAAATATAATAAAGCCTTGCATCTATCACCTTTTATTTACTACACTCGCCCCTCCAGAATTAATTTTTTGTTACCATCAACATTATCTTTTCACTTATACTCAAGTAGTTAATGCAGCAGAATATATACTTTGAATGTAATGTATAAGGGCCCCCCAGTCAGATGATGCACCTTCTTCATAAATCTGTGTTCAAGCAACATCACCTGTCATTTATTGTATGATATAGTTAACCATTTTATTAAGCATGATGTGAAAAACGGCTATATTCCTACAAAACATGAACATACTGTAAATTACAGAAAGCAAAACTGATTTCAGGTTTGAGAAGATGATTGGTGGCAGCGTGCTTGAATAAGAGTGCTACCTCTCATATAGGCGTGTATGACCCTCCATCTCCCTGGTCATTTCACGGGGCTGTCGGGCATACACCATTGTGCAGGGCAAGCAAACAAATCCTGACCAGGCCTCCTGCCGTTCAGCCTCTCAGAATGATTTCTCTGAGGTTGCTGCTGCATGTTTAGAGTGAAATCCACCCCACACTCATATTCCCTCTGCTCCCGCTGGCGTGGCCTCTTTTCTAGGGGCTAGGGGGAGAGGGTGGCCTGGCCCCCCCTGCTGGAGCCGGGCCTGACCTGAAGGCGTTGTCAAACCCAGCCATTTTCACGCTTTTCTTTTAATGTGTTTTTTATCCCCCATTCTGAACTGATCGTGTGACGAAACCGGCTGCTTTTCTTCTATGAGCATCGAGGAGCTCACGTACAGAGCTTGTATACACGAGTATTTGAATTGGGCGGGGGCCAGGAGCGGTAATGCAGCATCATTTGAAGGAGTGTTTGTGCCCGCTGCCAGTGCCAGAGACACTGTTACATGGCATTAGTGTTAGAGACCGTGCCCATCTGCTTACTTGGCAGCGTGCTACCCTTGCCAGGCAGCCGGCTGCACACATGGCTGGCACCGCGCAGAGCACTGCGGATACAGGCCCCTGAAGTCTCCGTACCAACTGTTCCTCCCTGCTGCTGCCACCTCTGCAGCTGCTCCTCCTCGCCGGCATACCACCCCTCCTAGAGCCGCACTCTCTCTCCATCGCCCCCCCCCCATGCAGTGACTCAGCCACCTACCCAAAGTGCAGACCCCCACCCACCCCCTGCTTTCCCACGGCACCTCTGCTTGTTAGCCATTGGTAAATGCCGCTCTTACAACTACATAGAATGGCAATACTGAGGTATATTTGCTGGAAAACGAATGGGTTTCCAGCGTGGACCTGTCTGGAAAGACAGCCTGCGTGGCAGGCAGAGAAAAGAGCCAGGTTCCTTGGTCAGAAGGGCACGACAGAGCACTGGTGATACATATTGCCAGTGCTGCTGAACAGAGAAAACTGCTTCTGGGAATTAAAGAGTGGGATGTAATTAAGGCCCAGAGCTCGCCCAAGAACTCTTTTTCATGAGGGCACCTAGTCACTGCAGGCAGGCTTTAAGTGGGATAACAAATCGAGGGGCGCCTCTAATGAGTCGTGATGCAATATTTGGGGGCGGGGCCTAAAAAGGGTCTTGCCAGCATTAAATCCCAAGTAGCTAATAAAGCTTTAAAAGAGGAGTGGTCTGTGTAATCAAATCAAGGGACCTAACAACCTAGCACAGCGGCAGAGCTCGTCTTTGGAAACAAGACGACACGAAGCACCACAGGTTCGATCCCGCCTGCGCTTAGAAACCTCTGGGTATTATGGGCGTTATAAATAGGCAACTAAGAGAATCATGTAACAGCGCCTCGGTGCCCAGGTCTGTGGAGTGCTTTAAAAATTAAAACAAATATGTGCAATAAAAGAAAACAAATTCTGGTTTAAAAGATGTATTTAATTATGGTTAATGTGTATACACATTTTGACCAAAATAAATATGTTCAAATTTGAAACCGAACATCGAATTAAAAGGGGTCAGCACACCATGCAATCCCACAGTTCCTCTGACAGAAATCCATTATTCGAGCATACTAATTAAAGGCATTCTAATGATAATACGTTAATACAATGTGTGTCAAAACTCAAATAATGTGCTCTCTTATAATTTCCCTTTCCCGTTTGAAAAGTACTTAATTTCAGATTTCCAGTGCTGGAAATGGACAAAATTTACTGGGCGAACTCCCTTCAACCCCTGCACTCTCTGCATCATTGGGGGTGTGGGGCTTGTCAGTGGTGTTGGTGGGATTGGGGAGCAGCCAAGTGTCGAATGATGTGCGTGCCTTGAATATAGGATGCTGGCTGCTTTGCATAAAAACAAAGTGCATTTTGGGAACATACGAATTACCAGCAATTACCATGTCTGTGCTAGTAATTCAAACGTTCATTCCTTTTGAGCACGCGATGCACACTTCCTCTGTCAGAATAGTCACCTTGACAGTGAAATGTGTGTAAAGCATGAGACATATATGCCGCTATGGATAGCTTCATTGTTTGAGCTTAGATCGCAACTCAGCTGAATGCATAGAAACAAATGTGTCTCTGTGTCTGCAGCTGCAAACTCGCCCAGGTTGAGGAAGCTCTCTGTCCCTGACTGCTGCAGTGAGGGGCAGAGAGCTTCGTCAACTTGGCGTGGGAACTGCGTTCTGGCAAGACAGTTTTTACTGCAGTGCAGCTCTGTCTTGTTCTGGTCCAATTCCTCCCCAGTACACTTCTTTAAGTGATGCTGTGATTCTAAACATTACTGAAGGTGACATCTACTGGCAAAGAGCAGTATTGCCACTGACATTTTGAAAGAAATTTGGTAAGTGAGGTCAGCTCGGAGAGCCCTGGCCGAGCTCTGGCTCAATGGCAATATTTGAAGACTGCCAGGGGTGAGTCCTGGCCCACTTAAAGCACTGGCCCCTGGCCTTCTACACAGCTGAATAACACAGTTTCCATAGAAAAGAATTCCATTTTAGTTGGGTGGGTGCAGGCCTACAGGTTATCGGCATACCAGCCACTTTTTCTTCGTAAACAAACAAATTCCCCCAGCCAAAGAAAAATAGGGAGTACACATCCTTAAAAAAATAAGAAAAACAGACATATAGGAGCCCCTCACCCCCTTCTTCCACCCACACAACTCCACCGGCTTGGATCTGTCCGAGCGGTGCTGCAGGAAGGTGCCCTTATATTATTACTGGCTGGTCTGCAGAGTAACTTAATACCAAACGTGCATCTTTTCATTTGCATGCGTTATGAAGTGCAAAAAAGCATGGATTTCAAAAAGATTTATTTAAGAGCTAAACTTTATTTAAAGTATCTAAAAAACACCCCATTTGTAACTTGCAATTACTTTTTTACTTGCTAAAACAATTTCACTCCCAACTTAAACAAATTACAGCACTGCCACTTTAAAATGCTATCTGCCCTCTCAGAGTTCGTCTTGGGACGATCAGTCTTCACAGCATTATGAAACTGCTTGACCAGGAATAGAGCAGTGTGACTGAAATGTTAGTGCCGTGGGCAGGGTAATAGATGCCTTTTTTGGCACCTTGGTGGTCCCTCCTCTAAAGCTGTAGGTGGTGAGAGCACCTGGTCTTGTTTTTCATTATTCCAAATCACAACCAATCCCTCCCTTATGATTTTTCAAAGCAATCCCTGAAATGACCAAGGTAATCTTATACAGCTATGTGACAGCTCCTTCTTCAGCACCATCATATGGACTACAATCCTTAAAGAGAGCAAAGAAATGTTGCCACCAGCGAGTGGACCCTGTCATGTTGTTGAACAGGGCGCGTAGCCCTGTCTCATCGTTGTGAGGGGAAGGCCCACGTTTGGGCCTGGGTAGAGGAAGTGACATTGGGTTAGGGAGGGGGATTCCGTCAAGCGGTGTTCAGTAACTGTTATACAGGAATGCTAATAACGACGTGTCTGTCACACCGGCCTGTGTATGTGTGGTTTTTGGAAGGCAGCCTTCCAGCCCTGAGTGGCCCTCTGGTCTGGGTGAGGCTAAATCTGACATTACCGGCACAAGCGCCTAGTCAGGTGAGGCAATCTGCAATGGCTGCTGCACAACCACGCGGCTCGAGAAGCCACAGCAGTGCAGCTCAGGAGGGTGCCATTGGAAACAGTCAACGCGTGTCAGCAAGCCTTCTCACAAGGCGCAACCTGATGGACCAGCCCTCTGCACAACAGATTAGGTACTGGGGCAAGGGGAGAGGTAGCCATTGGGCAGTCACAGTGCAGCCCTGGAGGGCACCCGTGCACACGCGGCGCCCATTGTGCATCAACGTGTCTAAAGACACGAGCGCCACCTGCAGGGCCCAACCACTCCTGCCTCGTGCACAAGGGGGAAAGGAAGTCCTCACAAAGAGCCAGCCAGTTCCAAACGGCACAGCCACCGCATATCCACAACAAGACACCTGCCGCAGTGTGCAAACCGGCTACAGCAGGTGAATTCACTTCACCCAGTAGCATAAGAGGGACAGCCACACAAGGAGAACCCCCGAAGTGAAAGAGGGGTAATCACACGCACCATGACAGGAGAAGAGGTTGCCTCTACATCAGGGGTAGTGTGTCAGGACCACCCCTGCTCTCTGGTGGAGGGACACAGGTATTGTACCTACGACATGCATTCGACTTGCTGGACACAAGTAACCTAGGGCCACGTTGGCCAATATGGCTAAGGGACTTCAAGTTTGATGTGAGAGCTATGGGGCTCACAGACGATACGTGGCTAAAGAACACATTATCCATGTCGGTTGGACCTGTAGTCAGGGACATTGGGGGAGAACTGCTGAACCTCAAAACAGCGTCCTTCCATGACCTACACTTGAAACATGTATGAATATTTTGCTCGACACACACAAACGTTGATTATAAAATACATCTTTCATACGGCAAGACTAAGGAGAATGCCTTGACAACTTTGTTGTGAGACTACGCATACAACTAAAACACTGTGAATTCCATCGGTACTTCAATGAGTAGTCACTACGGTGTCAGGTTTTTGCCGGATGCGACTCTCAAGTGTTTAGGAAGAAGATGTTACAGAAGCAGAGATCACTGGAGGAAATTCTGGCACTCGTACGCATGGAAGCAGCGGTAGAGTCAGAGCTGGACAACCTGAGCAAAGTGATGATACAACCCAAAGTGAGATCGTCAACAAACTACATACCGCCACGAATGTTTCGGCCAGACGCACAGACGCCACGTGCTTCAAATGCGGATATGAATATCCTCACATAGGTGAATGCCCGGCGCTAGGGCAAAAATGCGGTGCCTCCGGTGGAGATGACCACTTTCACGCTGTTTGCAAAAAGTGCACCCCTGCTCGTCACAGCCAGGAGATCACACAGGGAGCGATGGAAGGCCACTCAAGCAAGCTCACGCGACATCAGGCCGGAAAGGTAATCTAGAAGAAATAGACAGGACGAGTGGGAGTACGGCAGATCCCGCACAAGCGAAGACCACAAACCATCAGATGGATCAAGACACTGGGGCCCAAACGGTACATCCAATTCATTGAAATGAGGTCTCCATCCAGTAGTGAATCGGTATCCTCAGGTGATGACCAATGAAAGAAAGGGCACGTCTGGGTGCTCAACAACACCACGGCAAAGCAACACAGTCCCACACTCATGCTGCACGTCAACGACACCCCTCTAGAATTCCTCATAGACACTGGGCCTATGGTTAACATCATAAGTGAAGAAGCATACAAAGCACTCCCACAGCCTCCAAAACTCAAGTGATCCACTATTGAAGTGTATCCCTACAAGTCGACCTCACCACTACCGTGCAATGGAGTCCTCACCGCCACATGCACTCACAAGTAACATGTGGCAAAATTCTAGTTTCACATGCTCAAAACTGAAGTGAACAGCGGCTGCATCCTCAGCTTTAAAACAGCCATGGACATGGGCCAGCTACACACCTTGTGCCAACTTTTGGCTCACAAATACTTTGCGAGACTGGATGATATTGAAACAGCATTTCCAATGCGATTCAAGGTGCTAGGGAAACTCAAAAATCGCAAGATCCAACTACATATCAACCCTGACGTCAAACCCGTTGCCCAACACTACAGGGGCATACCAATCATATACAGCGGCAAGTTGAAGAAGAACTTGACAAATCACTGAAGCAGCATGTCATCGAACCAGCAACAGGACCAACGCCCTGGGTATCTCCAATAGTGCCCGTCACAAAAAGTCAGCACGGCTCCATCAGACTCTGCGTGGACATGAGGAGGGTGAACAAAGCAATACAGCGTGAAATACGCCGGGTGCCAAGGATAACAGATATAGTCCACCAACTACAAGGTGCAAAATTCTTCTCGAAGCTAGACTTCAGAAAAGACTACCACCAGCATGAAATTGCTCCAGGATCATGATATATCATGACATTTGTGACCCACATGGATCTTTTCCAATACAAGTGACTCAGATTTGGTTTCTCGTCTGCTGCAGACATTTTTCAAGACCAGGTCCATGAAGTCATCAGGCACGTCCCAAACTGCCTCAACTATTCGGATGATGTCTTGGTGTTCGGCAAGTCCAAAGAAGAACACAACGCCACACTCCACAGGGTGTGTGTGGTACTTGAAGCAGCATGTCTAGCACTCAACAAAAGCAAGTGCGAATTCCAGAAAGGAAGGTATCGCTCAGATTTTTCAAACACATATTTTCAGAAAAGGGGATGCGACCCGACCCTGACAAGGTTGCAGCACTGAACACCGCCGACTACCTCAAACAGTGTATGAACTTAGCTCATTTCTGGGGCTCGTGAGCTACTGCTCAAGATACCCTCAGGACTATGCGACCATCAGCACTTCTCTCAGACTACTCACAAGGAAAGATCAACCATTTGAGTGGTCTGCGGACTATCAGCACACTTTCGAGACTATTCAAAATAACATTGCCAGTGCCGAAGATAAGGCGTAAGTTAAAGCAGAAAGGAAAATGGAGGTAATAGTGGACGCCAGCCCAGTCGGCCTAGGGGCCAGACTGATGTGACGGGACACTACGTGCTCCAACGACCCGTTCATCATAGCGTATGCAAGCAGGAGTCTCACACACACAGAACAGGCATACTCACAGGCGGAGAAAGAATGCCTGGCAGTCGTCTGGGCATGTCAATACTTCCACCTGTTCTTATACGGCAACGCCTTCACTGTCTTGACCGACCACCAGGCTCTGTTGACAATGTTTGGTGACCCTAAGGCACAAATGCTGCCGAGAATAGCACAATGGGTTCTATGGCTGCAGGACTATGAATATGATATCATCCATCGACCAGGCAAAGAAGATAACCCGGTCGACTACTTGTCAAGACACCCCACCGGACCGGGACAGGCGGGCCCCTCCATCACGTATGCGCACATCAATTATGTGATACACCACCTCCCACCACTACCAGTAGACTGGACCACCCTTTTAAAGGAATCAGAACAAGACCCGACCCTCTGCGTCGTGGCTCACTGCATCAAAACGGGAAAGATGAAACACATAAAAACGCAAGCAGAAACGAGAGTCAGAGTAAGAGAAGGATGACATACGATGCATGGAACTGGCCAAGGATGAGCTAACGCTTGTTGAAGACCGCTTCATCATGAAAGGATGCAAGGTGGGGATACCGAGAACACTAGAGAGAGAGCGGTCATGCTGGTGCTCGAAGGTGTCTGGGGGATAATCTCCACGAAACGTCTCCTGAGGCAGAAAGTATGGTGTTACTCACCGATAGCTGAACTGGCCTGGGCGTTGCTCGAACCTCAAATCCGTAGATAAGAGGGAGCTGCTCCAGACAAGAGTTCAGCACAAGCTGCAGTGTTTACCCGAAAGGGATACACCCAGAACCAGGCCTCCTCAACTTGGAGATCTCTTTTATGCAATATACCCCTCTGTTGTGTAGTGTAACAGACAGAGGAATTGATTACCCAAAAGAGCGGGGACACCCACACCGCTATACCAAGGCTGTAAGGAAAAAAAGAAACAAGTTACTCTGCTGAAAGTATCGGTTTAAATACAATTCTCCCACTGGTATTATCTACCTGATTAACCCTGGACAGGAAAAAGGATATTGTGGAATGGATTTCAGCAATTGACCAACAGCCTATGAAAATAGAGAAATAATAAAGAACCAGTTATCCCCTAACTTGTAAGGTGGTACATGAATATTACACCCCAGTAGAATCTTACCCTACGTGAAGGCAGGAAGGGAGCAGAGTAATTGAGGACACACAAAAGGCGAAAATTACAAAGGGGTAGGTTAGGATGGGGGAGTACCCGGACGGCAAGCGGAATGCAACAAGAGCTGGGATGGTGCAGTAAGCAGGATAGCGTCCAGGAATGCACAACAGGTCAAGTAAATACAGTTCCAAGTGGCAGCAGTTTCTCACAAGAAGGGAAGATCAAGGATTGACTTGGTTCATAACGTAGTTGGAAGTCTCCAAAAGGCTTTAAATAAGCAATGTTGTGTACTACCCTTGACACTCTGCACTTAAGTAGTAGAAGAGAAGTAGCGCATTAAGTAGTAAGCAGGATTACTGAAGACTCACCTTGAGTATAAGCAGGGCCAGGAATGCAACGTAATGGAGGAGCGCTGCGTAGCTTTATGGCCAGTGAAAACAGCACGCACTGGAAAGTACAAGGCACAGGCTCTGCAGCGTAGGAGAGCGAATCTCAGAGGTGCTGAAACAGGAGAGGAGGTCTTGAGGACAACAATGGAAGTAGTAAGAAATGCTAGTTAGAAGCAGCGTTTCCTGCGCGAGTAGCGCTTATGAATGTTTGTCAGGGAGCGGGACCTCGACGTGCCGCGATCAGCTGACCGAACACGTGACTTGGTGCGGAGCCAGGAGACGCAAGCCCCACGTCTCCAAGGCAACCTCCAGTCTTGAAGGAAGGGAGATGCCCATCGCCTGACTATGTCAAAACGAGCAGAGCAACCACACAACGGGGCCCCATATGTAACATATGGTTTCCCAAATTGGATGCCATGGTCGAAGACATCATAAATCGATGCAACATCTGCTGTCAAGTGGCCCAACCCCATCAACTCAGCACACTGCAAGTATGGGAAGAGTTAGCAGTTGACTTCTTTGGCCTGCTATGAAACGGAGCGTACATACTAGTACTGATCGATGAGCACTCACGCTTCCCAGATGCTCAAATAATAGAATCCACATCAGTCACCAGTGTCATACCATTCCTCAACTGCATGCTCTCAACATACGGGATTCCGAAAGTCATTAAATCAGATAATGGCCCACCCTTCACCAGCGAGGACTTTGCACATTTTGCACAATACATTGGGCCTCATTATGAGGTGGGCGGTAAGGGATTACCGGCACTGGTAAGGGCACCGGTGCCGGTACTCCCTTACCGCCCTACTACGAGTTCCCTTTGCAGGTCCTTCCTTAACGCCTGGTTTTACCAGGCGTTAAGGACGGGACCCGCAAAGGGATGCCGGGGTAAATAACAGTACCGCAATTTGCGGTACCGTTATTGCCGCCTTCCCCCTTCCCATTCTGCTCTATGGGGGCTCAAATGGGAATGGGGAATGGCTCTGGTGAATAGGGAATTACCGGTCCCGCCGACCTCGGAATGGACCGGTAATTGCTCCATCCACCAGACCAGAGTCAGAACAATTTTGGAGGCAGCCATGGTGCTAATGGCACCATGGCTACCTCCAACCTCGTAATGAGGTCCATTGGGTTCCAACACAGGAGAATAACACCACGATTGCCTCTAGCTAATGGCATAGTCGAGAGGTTCATGTCCAATGTCAAAAGGGCGCTTGAAGTGGCCAATCTCAACAAGCCATTTGAACAAGCCCTGTATCAGCTTCTGCATGAGTATCGACACACTCACCATAGCACCACGGGAGTCTGCCCATTTGACCTAACGTTCCAAAGAACCGTGCGAACCCGGCTACCAGAAGGCGTCATACTGAAGCCTTCAGGCTCATTAGAAAAGCAAGTGAGGGTCCGAGACCAAGAGGAGAAAAGGAAGATGAAGGATAGAGCGGACACTCGGCGAGGTGCAAAAGAAGCTGACATAGAAATAGGAGACCATCTACTCATGCGTCAACAAAGAATGAGGAAAGAAGACCCCACGTTTGCTCCAGAAAGACTTGTTGTAACCAATAAGAAAGGAACCATGATAACTGCTAGTGGGGAGCAGCATGACTCCATAAGGTGAAACTCCACCCACTTCAAGAAGCTTCGGGGCACGTCACTCCCATTGTGGTAATACTCTCAAAGTGACAAAGTGACCTGGGAGACGGAGAACAATCAGAAGACGAGGCCAGTGACAGAGAATCATTTGGCTCACCCCGAATGAGTGTGCCCAGTCCACCGACACAACCCCAACAATCCTGCATAAAGCCTCAGAGACTAATCAAAGAGATGGGGTGAACTGTACGTTAAGCTAGCATGCTAAAAAGGGGAGATGTCATGTCGTTGAACAGGGCGCGTAGCCCTCCCTCATCGTTGTGAGGGGAAGGCCCACGTTTGGGCCTAGGCAGAGGAAGTGACGTTGGGTAAGCGAGGGGGTTTCCGGCAAGGGGTGTTCAGTAACAGTTATGCTAATAAAGATATGTCTGTTGGCACCAGCCTTTGTATGTGTGGTTCTTGGAATGCAGCCTCCCAGCCCTGAGTGGCCCTCTTGTCTGGGTGAGGCTAAATCCTACATACCCTCAAACAAGTGATTCCCGCCACATTCCAACCCAGCCACCACCCTAGAAATACAGGTCCATCTATGGCTTCCCTACAAAACAAGCTCCGGGAGAAGGTTGTTGGCGGACAACCTTGGTTTAACACTTGACAATAACTGACTATTGACCCCAATGGAGTCTATTTCTTGCCCAGGAGGACATGGCATCAAAAGAGGTGCCTTCAAAATGTGTGAAAAAGGGATGAGGGTCCTTTAAAACATGAGGAGATGCCTTCCAAACCTCTGATAAGGCAAGACATGCTCTTATCTTTTCCCCTCAGTGTGGCCTCGATAATCTGTAGGCCAGGGGTCTGCAGTCTGTGGCTCACGAGATGTTTTAGATCACAACTCACACAATACCTCACCATAGACTTTCCTAGCTAGGGATCATGTGAGCTGTAGTGCATAACATCTGAGGAGCCAAAGGGTGGAGACCCCTGCTGTAGGCCATGCAATCCTGCTTTGTCACTTTGCATAAGAAGTAGATCGCTCAAACTCTTCCCTCTTATCCATCTAAATGGCTGCTTAGACATGCGTCCACTTCCAATTTTCATCAAAACACTTTCAGCTCATAGCCTTTCATGTCAAGGTACAAAAAAGTGATAAATAGATATGTAGATTCAACCAGTGTGAGAAACCTGAGGGTATTCTCCCAAGTAGACCTCAGGAATCCCTTATTCAGGTGGCCAGGGACAGGATGGCTCTCTCAGATCCCAACCCTGGGGGTGGGCGAGCGAAGGAGGATCATCTGGGTAGGGCAGCCCAGGGTTATGCTTGGGGAAATATCCGAGGTGAGACACGGTATACTACCGAAGTGGATAGTGAAGAGGACAAAGTCCAGGGGGGTTTCCTTGGTTATGCTACATCTACTTCTCTTCCTTCCAAAGAAGCCCTACAAATCTGGCAAATCCCCTAGGAGCCCAAACCCTGTTACTCTTGAGAACAACAACTCCCAGAATCCCTGTCTCCCATTGGTTTTCTACCCAAATATTCCCAGTCATTCTCTTTCTCAGCCCTCTGATTATTGTTCCCTGCACTCTCAATCTGCTCAGACAACACACTACCATTCCCACAATTCCCCCTGTTCAGATCACGATAAAAACTCTGATCATTTTCATTTGTTTCATGATTCCTACCCATCTCACCCTCCTGAGTTGACCAAAGTCCCTAGGATGAAAGATATCATTCCTCATGTCACTCCCACCTTTTTCAATATGAACACTTTTTTTTGCACTGTGATAAAAAAACGGACTAATGTTAAAACTGTTTACCTGGCATGTCCCAACCCAAGTGTCAGGCAGAGTCAGGCAATTAACAAGAATCACAAACACACCTGACGTACCTTTACTTGCCCCATAGGGATAAAAGGTGGAGCACGAGAGCACAGGATAAGCAAGGCAGACCGCACAATGTGAAAGCTAACTCAGCACGGCAGTTCAAGCGGAGACGAAAGACGGCACAAGTCAAGAGGATACCAAGGGGAGAAGTGACCTTGCCCTTATCGGCAGAAACCCGTGAAGCCTCAAGAGAAGGAATCGTAAGACTGCGAACAATAGCCAGCGTGTGTTGCAGCAGTTGTCAATGGTGCCCGGGCACCTCCTCTGCTGACAGCTAAACCGGGGAGAGATGCATGGCCCAACGGTACCGGCCTTCACTCTACAAACAAGAAAGCAAAGCAGTTCATCACAGCCGGTGAGTCAAGGGGAAAGCCAATAAAGAAACCAAAATGCATTGAACGAAAGTAGCAAGCGTCTGTTTGAACTTTGAACAAACAAATAAATGTTGATATAACTAAAGGGGAAAGCCAGCATAGCAGAATCAAACATCACGTGGGTGTTCACTCGAGAAACTCTAGGCAATTACCCCGCTATTTGAACTACAGTAACCAGAAGGCCTTAGGAAAAGGCAGAAGGGGTCGAAGTGGTCTTAAGGGGTCTTGTCAAATCCTCCGTACACTCTAAAGTCTTTGACTGACAGATGTTTGAGACGAATCCTGCATGGTATGAAAAGTGTGTTGTAAAAGTGGGCAAGCATGAACCCAGCGGAGGGAGGCTAACAAGAGAGGACGAAATGTGAAGTCCCATGAACATTGTGTCTGCAGGAGTGAACCCGGCGGAGGGAAGTCAACAGTGAATTGTTTGAAAAGACATTAAGACTCATGAGTGTAAGAGTGTAAAGTTCTATGCAATGTGTGTTGACAATTGTGCACACGGTGGAGGGATGTCCACAGTGAATTGAAAGGTGGAAAAATAGCGAAGCCTAAAGGAACTGTTTGAAGAGACATTTAGTTTTGCTTGAGTAAAAAAGCATTGTAAGACCAGGGGAAGGGGAGTATCCCACTTGGCACTGGGATCCGAGCCCGGCAGAGGGAGAACCCGAAAGGAAAGCCATTTTGAACCCGAAGGAGGGATGCTGAAAGTAGGAAAATGGGTCCAATCACCACCCTAAGTTTATTGAGAAAGGAACTGTTAAATTGAATTGTCGAGCACGACTGGAAGAGGTATGTGCCTGGAAGAGGGGGGCCAAGCGGTGAGACCATCACCCAAAGCCATACGTGGAATAACGCTTTTGCGTGTGTTTGTTAAAAGCATCAGGCCCTCAAAGGCAAGAGGCTTTTTATAGAGAAAAGAAACATAACCATCGAGGAAACTGATAGCTGGAACAGAGAGTGTGCTGTGCTCCAAGTTCCCACGTTGTCCCCTGCTGAAAATGTGGGGAAGGGAGATCAACATCCTGGCAATCACATCCTGACTTATTATTTGTGAACACTTCTTTCTTTATTGAACCCTCATCCCACACTCTTTTTGTAATTAGTTGTAAGGAATTGGCAATAGGTTGTTCTTAGTATAGGGTCTTTTATTTTGGCACGACGCCACAAGGACTGACTTATTTTTCATTTGCTGGTCGACGCTTGCTCCCATCTTAGATTTATTTTTAGATTAAGCGTTTTTCCACCCTGCATTTACAGTTTAATTAACACCCTTGAACTGTGATCACTTGTGTCTGTCTTGACTGTTGCCACCATGAGTTCCTTACACCATATACAAACATACTAAAATGAATGCAAGGAATGCTTATGTTCAAGTAGGGGGTGGGCTTCTGCAAACATAGGGAATAAGAACTCATGCTCGACTTGCCTTTATTCAGTCTGACACACGGCCTTCATTCCTCATGTGATTGCAAGCTGTCTTCAGCCTGCAGGCATCACACATCTCTTTGGGACATACTTCCCCAAAATGTTGTTGTGGCATTCTGATTGGAATCACATATTGTGTTCCACTCAGTAATGCAAATGCAAGTGGGGCACAGTGATGGTTGATAGTGGGGGGGGGGGGTGAGAAGGTGGCAGCATTTATCTCTTATACTTGATGAATAAAGTATCTACATATACAACAGGATTGGTGGATTATTGAACACTACACTTGGCGATGGGTGTGTCGTGGTTGCAATGTGTGTGTAATGTACACAGCGAGCAGAGACAAAATGCAGACTGTTCAGAAGGTAAAATGGGTGGAATCCTGAGGGTTCAGCCGCATTCCGGGAAGTACAGGCTCACTATCATCGACAAGCTGGCAGTGCTCTCTACCTAATACACTTTGAGGCGTGCAAAACATGGCCAGCTGTTAACAAGGCACAAGTGTAGGTTGGCTTACGATAACAGAAGCAAGAGCGTGACCTACATTAAATGACTTGCTTCAGAGGAAAGGACCTAAAGGTGTAATAGAAGCTATTCAGAGGAAAGAACCTAGAAAGCGTGCATGTTGTGTAGCAAAACAATGTTGCGCTGAGATGAAAGCAAACAATTAATGAAAGTAATTGTATCGCTGGATACAATGTCCAATAATACATGAGATGATCTAATTTACAATGTTGAGTGGATAAAGGCCAAGTACAATAAAATTAGTAACAAACCACAGATTTGAGTGGATCACATTGAAAGACTAAAAATAAAGGAAGAGTGCCATGCAGGATATACCAGAACCAACTGTTTCTTTGATGACAGAAGGAGAACCCCCTCTGCCATGGAAACGATGGAGAATGGAGGAAAAGGTTCGAGCACTTTGTGCAAGTCGCTCATGGTCCCAACAATTCAGTGGAAGGGAAAACGTATCTTTTGATACATTGGGCCTCATTACGAGGTTGGAGGTAGCCATGGTGCTACTAGCACCATGGCTACCCCCTTACCGCATTCCGGGTCTGGGTTCTCCGAATAGGGACTTACCGTGTCATTCCAACCTTGGAGGACCCGGTAAGTCCCCATTCTGAGACCCATTTCCCATTCCCATTTGAGCGCCCATAGGACTCAATGGGAATGGGGATGGAGCTAATAACGGGCCCGCTAATAGCGGGCCCGTTATTAGCACCCTGGTCCCTTAGCGGGACCCGCTAATAGCGGGCACGTTATTAGCACCCTGGTCCCTTAGCGGGACCTGCTAAGGGACCTCCTAATGCGGCAGTAAGGGGTTAACGGCAACGGCACCCTTACCGTTGCCGTTAACCCCTTACCGCCGACCTCGTAATGAGGCCCATTGTCTGGACACGTGAGGTCAAGACCAACTAGAAAATCGACTTCCTTTTGAACAATCAGATGCTTAAGGTCTCAATGAATAGGAAAAATGTATTTCAATCATTGACAAACAATACGAAATAAAAGTAAGCATAATAATAGAACCGTATCACTTTGGCAAGAGAGTACAGGGAAAAGGAGTATCTGGCAAATAATATATCACTGCGCTAAGGAATATAGCTGCCACATGTGAGTTTGGGACCAATCTAGATGCATTAGGGTTCAGTTCATGCTGGAGTGTAAGGACAGCAAAGTAAGGGCCACTCTCTGGATTAAGGGAAACCCCACTCTAACTGAAATGTTAAGAGTGGCAAAAGAAGTTGAACACATTAGCCCGTGTGCCAAAGAGTTGGAAAAAAGAAACCACAATGATAATAAAAGACAAGAACATCAAATAGTGTCTGATATGCATACAGTCCAAAACAAACCATGGGGCAGGCGAAAACCATGATCAAAAATAGAGGAGCGATGACTTGATTGTGCAGATCGGAAAGAGAGAAAAAGAAAAGATGCTATCAATACGATCCTCTAGTCCCATTTCCATGAGTTTAGGATGCCCAGCAATCTGTTATATGCAAAAAGTGTGAAGGTGCAGGGCATCAACTGATTATGTTGAGGAATTGTGCGAGAAGTTACAAGTCTCCATTTTCACTATAAAATAAAACAATAAGGAAGGTATGCATTAGATCATACAACAGAGCAAAGTTGACAGCTAAGTTATGATGGTAGATGTTGGAGATGAAAACATAGGGAAACCAATGGCTCCCATTGGGGTGGTTGGAGAGACAGTGAATATGGTACTTGACCCAGGTGCAACATTTACCCTACTACCTAAAAGGATATCCAGCTTGCAATTTGGAAGCAGGATAGCGCTAACCAGCATAGATAGCCACTCTTTGGCATACGTAGGAAAAACCATTGAGTTGGTCAGTTGGTTTTGGACAGAATAGAAATTCAGAGATAAAACTGCTAAAGGAAAAATATATGTGCACCACAAAGGAGGTTCACCATTATTGAGCTGGTCACACCAAAAATTCCTAGTTATATGGTTGTATCCAAAAGCTAAAGAATCTGTGTTTTTGTGATTGAGAATGCCCAGAGTATAATTAACATACACGTTTGGTGACACTAATATTGAAGATCATTATTGTTCAAAGAAGATCTAGGGTGTGTAAAAGTATTAGTACATCACATCAAACTTAAAATAGACTTTCTCAAAGCAGCATTGAAAACAACACCATCTCTTAAACATTACAATCCCCATTGCAAGAGTACTACTGATGCCAGTAATGAAGGGTTGGGGAAGTACTGTCCCAGAAAGAAGGAACAAGAGAGCACAATATTGCATTTGCCTCGAGAGTATTGAGAAATGCCGAGCAGAACTACTCCACCATAGAAAAGAAGTTACTTGCTATCAAGTGGGCTGTTGAAAAGTTCATAGTCTGTTTGTCTGGGACCATATTCACAATAAGGTTGGACCACAAACTGTTGAAAGAAAGTATGGCCACATAGATCTAGACATAGTTTAATTTGGGATCAGTAAATGGGTGTCAAGTTTACAAGAATAAAATTAAACGACAAACAGGTAGGTGAGCCCCTAATGCCTCATTCCTAGGGCTAATATGTCTAGATTCAAAAACAGCGGCAGGACCAGGATACAATTTTAATTAGGACAATGGCCCTCATTACAACACCGGCGGTAACCAATGGCGCTATTAGCACCATGGTTGCTGCCGGTATTGTAACAAGTCCGCCAATGGTAAATTGGGAAATACCGCCCCATTCCAAGGTTGGCGGGGCGGTAATTCCCCATTTACCATTGGCCATTCCCCATTTTTGCCCAAATAGGCTCAATGGGACTGGGGAAGGCAGTAATTATGGTACCGCAAATTGCGGTACCGTAATTACCTCGGAAGTCCCTTTGCGGGTCCCTAGTTTAACGGCTGGTCCAGACCAGCCGTTAAGGTCGGGAGCCACAAAGGGACCTCGTAATCAGGCGTTAAGAGTTTAACGGCGCCGACACCTTTTACGGCGCCGTTAAACCCTTAACGCCAGGGTCGTAATGACCCCCAATGTTATTTATCTGAACATATTGCATATTTTAAAAGCTGCCTCAGCTGGCTCATTATTTAATAGCAACACAGTGTGGACACAATCATACAAATTCATACAGATAAAAACACCATCACAATATACATATTAACAATTCTCATAAAGTGCAATGTGCAAAGAGTGCCATCATTTGAATATCCCAAGCAATGGTCCTAAAACCTACTGTGCAAAAAAAACAATCGCCCTCAATCGGTGGCAAAAGACAATACTCTACCACCTAAGTGGACAAACATGTACATAGAAGTAACATCAATGAAAAAGCCACCGTCTCTGGCTACAATTATGACACATGGGGATGAATTACGAGTGAAAGGAGAATTTTTTATGAGAGGAAACCAAATCATTCCACCTGAAAATGTTCACAGCAGAATAATTGACCTTGCACATGAAGGTTATAAGTACTATCACGAAGACAAAACAAAGGATACAAAAAGAATTCTGGTAGCCTGCGTGTGATGTTCAAGTAGAGATAGAAGTATGAGATTGTGTGACATGTGAAAATTGTAAAAATCATATATCACTTGTACACAGCCCATGACTATGACAACAGTGCACAGTTTCCCATGGGAGTTAGTAGGTTTTGGTATTGTAGGTCCAATTAAAGTACCAACACAACCATCGTATTGTATGGTACAGATAGATTTGTTAAGTAGATGGTTTGAAGTAGGATTTGTCCAGAATGTATGTATCAAAGATATGATAGAATTTTTAGAGGAGCGTTTTTGGAGGGAAGGTTAGACAACTATAATTTCCATGGATAATAGGGTGCAGTTAATATCTAAGGAAATTGAAACATATCGAAAGAATAACGGAAAAGAGCACCCTTTCAGTTCCATATTTCACCCACAGACCAATGGTATGATTGAAAGGTTCAATCGAATTATAAAAGAAAATATACAGGGGGCTATAGATATGGCGAAGGAGTGGAAAAAGCTGTAATAAGCACAGTGATCACACACACAGGTTCGCACCACATTCCATACAGGGGTTTGCCCTTTCAAATTGTTGAGAGACAGGAAGCCAATCACCAAAGTCTGACCACCATGGATGGGGAGATCAAATAAGTCAGAAACAATCCTGCACATGATCAGGGACAACAAAAAAGAGAGAAAAAAAACAAAGCAAAAACGAGTATGATAAATGTTAAGCCGTATATTCACAACAGTTTGCTACTGAGGGCGTAGTTCGCATAAAACTTCCTGACAGTATGAAAACTCAATCTCATATTTGGTCAAAACCATGCATGATATGTAAAGTATATCATGGTCTTATTAGGACAGGCTATTCACTGGCAAGGTATGGAACAATAACAGAGTATATAAAGTAAAAGCAACATTTAATTTAATAGATAGGGACAAAGATAAGTTAGTGAAGCACTTACAGTCTGAGATTGTAGAAGGAGCCCAGACAAGTAAATACGAAGGCCCAACACAAGTAGCAATACCCAGGCATGTGAGACCCAACAGGGCATTTCACAAATCGGAATATTATACCAATATGTGAAATAATTATATAAGAAAAACGACTCACAGATCTGAACACTGATACTAATTGTTTCAAAACCCACATATCATTAAAACATTTTAAGTGTGTGGAAGAAAAGATGATGTGTGGTATTTCGAATGGAATGATTGTGTTCCATCCAGGAATATAAAGGCGAGTGGTGACAGAGAGATGGTTCGTGGCGGTGGGATGAGGAGGTGGGGCCATGTATGTGTTAAAATGGATGAATACAGCATCTACTTAAACAAGTGGATTGGTGGATCATTGAACACCACTGTTGTGTTAGGGTTTTGGTCCATAAGTAGAAAACATATCATCTCTTTTGTCTTTCAGCTCTCTGAAGATTTCTTGATTGGCAGCAATGTCCCCTTCGTGTTTCACTGTATATTTGGCTCAGCAGGGGCCAGGTTCTCAAGAATCCGCTTTTCTTTGGCTTGCATGTGGTTGTTGTCTTACCACATCACTTTATAATCGCTGCCTCCTGGAGTGGGTTTCATTTTGCACACGTGGCAGCCTCCTTTCTTCCCTTACTGTCAATGTGGCCAAATATTTGTATTTTTTTTATTTTATGTAAGTTTTGCATAGCGCCACATAAAAACAATGTACACAAGGAGGTGAATAGGGGCACGAGGAGATGGAAGAGAGGAAGGAGAAGGGAAGTACCATCAAACAATCGCTGCATTGTATATAGCACAAAACATCCCCGTTCAATCTTATGCAAACTAAAATAAACAAAATGGAGCTCATGTCCCATGAGCACGAGGTGTAAATGAATGGTCTAAAAGCCTTGCGTAAGGCTATTACACCATTCATTTACGTTACGGCTCATATTCAATCATTTGTTTGGCAGAACGCAACTTGCGTTTCCGCCACCTCCTTCCTCTCCGCCTCTCCGTTCAGCATCTGCACCAGTATGGATTTTCATGCCAGTGCAGATGCTGGCGTTCCCATAGGGATCCATTGTACACGCTCCCTGCCATGCATGTACAATTAGAATTAAACACTCCCGACATGCTGGCATGTTGGGGAGGGTTTCATTTCAATTGGGAACACTGCTTACTGTGTGGCACTCACAGACAAAGGTAAACGCTGCCAGAATGCCAGGCAGCGTTTACTCACTTTGCATTGTGAAGTGCAGGTGTGAAGGGCAAAAGGCGGCATATTCGCTTGTACGCCGCCTTTTACCATTCACATTTCCACAATGCAGTGCAAATGATGAAAAGTTGGCGGTCGGGCACCCACTTACGTTTCGGTGTAAACGTAACGGATATGCGCCACCAAATAACACTTTTTGTGTATATTGAGCCCCAACGTGGGGAGTGCAGTTCAACAATCACCGTAAATGACGCATATGGTGCAAACATTTTGGTTAACCATTGTAACAGCCAAAGTAATGGCCAAGGGAGCAACAGACAACTCGAATCCACACCCAGCCTGTCTTTGTTCACTCCAACGATCCATTGGTGAGCAGATAACTTGAAAAGGGAAACAATACCAACAATGGTTGGGTTGGTTGAAAGATTAAATGAGAAGGGTGCGCTTCATTTTCACACTTCCTTGTTTGTTCTTTTTGGTTGCTTCGCTCTGTCTCTCCCCTTCTCCCTCATCTCTAGTTTGCCCGTTTTGCCCACTTCTTCCACCACGCCTCCATTCTTCCCTTGCTTCTAAGTGGCTTTTTCCTTATCTCCATCCTCTTGTTCTCTCCTTCCTCCTCCATGTACCCTCCTCTCCTCTGTCTGTCCCACACCCCTCTGCAACCATTCCCCCTGCTCTTCATTTGACGTTTCGTTTCTTCTCCTTCTCTCTTTGTATCTTGATGTTCCTCCCCCGATTCTCTCCACTACAATGTTTCTCCTCCTTGCTTGTCACTTGGCTATGACGTTTCTCCTTATTGCTTGTCACTTGGCTGTGACGTTTCTCCTCCTCCATTTCCGGAAGCTGGTGTCAAGTTGGAGGGTATCCCTGATTGCTGATGTCGTAACTAAACAGTACTCTGCCATGTGAGCCCAACCGTACTGTGGGCTGAGCGATGGCACCATGTACCAATGGCTCAAAAGGCCTATTTTCAATCTTGGAGTCAGACAGCCTTGCGTCCCGAGCCTGCCAACTCCAAGATGGCGTTGCCAAGCTCCTGCTGAACCTTCCGGCCACTGTGCTCCGATGCTCCCCAACCTGGGCTGCACGATTCCCCCAGATTCCTTGGGAACACTACATGGCGTAGTTTGCGCATCAGCCATTCACTGAGGTCTTAAAAGGTCCTGTCAGCAGGGACTTGCAAGCTGAACTTTATTTTGTCTATAATCCCAGCTTCTGAAAACAACATAACATATGTTTGGAGTGTCGAGGCATGTTGTTTGGAGTGAGACTAGGATTAATGAAGCGACGTTGTATGCTTGAACCAAAACACGGTTATTTATCGGGGCTGAGTCGTTGCCCAACTGAGATCAGCATCCTTACTTTCACAAACGGATACATGACAGAATTAGATCTCTACTACCTTGGATGTGCACATTTGGAGGACACAAGGGCATAGTCCAGAGTTTGGACACCTAAATATTCCCAAGCACAGAATTTATAAATTAACTACGCTTGCATGCTGGGTGCTACACACCTCCTCTCAAGAATCCAATACAAATTGATTCAAGGAACTCACTTGTAAACAGGATCGAAGGAGTCACAATTTTTTGCTATAGTCCTGGTTTATAGATTACTAATATTTATTAGGATTTAATTGGTAAAATACCATTATTTTAAAATTTGTAGTGGGATCACGTTGGTTCCCCTGATGAAGTCCTTATAGTTAGCATGAAAAACTGCTCCCAGAGGACGAAACATGTTGGGTACCAAGCACTGTGATTTAATAGCAGTGACATAACAAAAGAGCTATTGAGTACAAGATACCTTTCGGTAGAAAGGAGTATGTGAATATATCCTAATATAAGGGTTCAATAGGTCCCTTGCTTTAGGTTAAGGGTTCCTTTATACATTAGAAAAAATTGTATTAAAAAAAGCCAATGCAGTGTTTACACTACAATTTAATTTGTTGTTGTTTAAATTGTTTTTGAGATATTAATGTGGTAATTTGGCACTTTTTTGCACTTTGCACTTTTTGCACTTTTGTACTGCAAGGTCGTTCGTCCATAAGTGGACAATTGACCACTGAGGTTGTATCAACCACCTTAAAATATTGACCTGGAGTACAGTTATAAATATGAATTTTTTGTCATGTTTGTCGATGATTGTTCTTAACAACACCAGGTTGTAAAAAATGGTGTTTTAGCATTATATATGTGAATTGAAGTGATTGAGATATATATACATAAAATAAAAAATATGTTTTAAGATTCCATCTGTGTGCTACCCAGTACCTATTTGGTTCATGGTCTGGGTGTTTTAGTGTTGAAGGTGAAAAGAGGGGAGACAGAGGAGAGAAGATTTTAAGGATGAGTGACACATTGGTTCTTTTGTTTCTGATTTCTTAGGTTGCAAAAAGGGCTGAACCCCTGTGTCTTTAAATTAGCCCATAGTCTCTCTTGTTGTTGTTATTGGAGTGAGAGGTGTAATAATTCATGAGGTTTGCAATGGTGCGTAGGACCTCGCCCCCACCCACCCCCACACACACCGCTTCCAGGTCCAGCATCACAGTGCGGGGGTTGTCCCCTATTTCCTGGAACTCCAAGGACCCATCTCCTAGCCCCCCATATGTGACCTCGTCACCCCATATACAGAATAAATAGCATAAAAACCCAGAAAATCGACAGAACCACAGACCAACAAGTCCACGGGTTCAAAGTTTTGATTTTAAAATGTTGTGGAGCCTCGCAGCTGTGGGAACCCCCAAAGCTCAGGTAACAGAGGTGTAGTCGAGTAAGGAGATACTGAGGAAGGCTTGCAAGGTAGGGAACAGCTCATTGAATGGGCACAGGGAACCCCTTTTTTAAACAGGATATTTTCCAAAGAACCTTAAAATCTGGAGTAGTAAGCGCCTATTCTCAGCATTTTTGGTAGTTAATTCCAACTTCGGGAGACATTCACTGCAAAGGATCTTCCTCAGTGATGGCTTCTCTTGCATTTAGGGAGGGTGAGGGGTCCCTGGGACTCTGTGATCTGAAGATCCTGCTTGGGCAGTAGGTTTTAAGGAGTACAGAGATGTATTTGGGCCCCTCGTTGAAGAGGCTGTACTGGGTCAGGCATAGTATTGTAAAGGAGTTTTAGAAGATGCTTGAGGGTTGCGTTCTGATTAAATAATCACCCTCCAAGATGCTGCCTAGAGGACATTTAGCTAACCTTCTTTTGCCTCTTTTCAGAATCACAACATTGCCTTTGTAGTTCTTTATAAGGGCTCATGTGTTTGCGTGTATTGGGTGCTTGTTGGCCAACCAGGCCCCACCAGTTTTGCTTTCTCTAACATAGGCGATGCCATTGTACACATGTGCTCTTCTACCCTGAACTCTCGAGGAGTGAGCAACCAAATTACCTTCTCCACAAGTGTCTTTTCGTAGCACAGTGCAGCGGGGCTCCATTGATTTTGTATGCGCTGACAGTAAAAGCTACATTAATGGACAGGATTTCAGTGGGGTGTGCTCCTGGCAGACAGAGAAGCCCCTTCCATGTTTTACTTACAAGAGTAGCTATTTTTTCCACTCCATATCCATTGCCCCAGATGTCCACCCAAAAGGTAATTAGATCCCCAAGTTTAGTATCACTCACTTTATTCAACCAGATTAGACAAAAGTTCCCACTCTTTTGGCATATTGCTTGAGGCCCCTGGTAGCATTATCTCCTTTTCCTTTGATAAAGTCAATCACCCAGTACACTTGGCACTCAAATGGGTTACATGTGGAAACTCCCAAATAGTATTGCCTGGCCACTTTTAGTAGGGGCATGAAAGCTTCTGCTGTTCATGCAATCAAAACAGAATCCTCTGCAGTAAGGAGAATTGGGATCTTAATGAAACCTAGTCTCACTATGTCCTGTAAGCCTTATTGGGGGATTCCCAGGTGCCATGTGTGTATAGATTGAATACTACTGAGGCCAACAGACAGCCCTGCGTTTTTCACCCACTTGATCTCAAATGATGCATTTCTCTGTCTCTCCTTTCCTACTCATAACTATGCCCAGCTGCCAGAGCGAGGATTTATTATGGTAGTCAGGAGAGTTCAGTCGTTATTCCTACCTTCAGAGAAGAGGCCTGCTTGTTACATCAACATCCTGTCTGTAGTCTAGTAGAGAAGGCATAGGGACATTTTTTCTTTCCTAGGCTATATTTTTCAATGACCACAGAAAGGATGAACATTTGGTAAATTGTGCAGAACGCTCTTTGCACTTGGCAGGATTTTGTTTGATCTGATTAATTATTTAACGCCATGCAAGATGCTCCTTGCAAAGACCTTCTGGTCCAAATCTATAAGGCTGATCAGGTAATAATAATCCGTTAGATCACTTTTTATGTCCCTTTCTTATTTATTGGAACAATCAGGCAATTTGATCAGGGAGCAGGGAAGTTTTGCTTTCGCATGATGATCTCACAGGACGTGCTAATGTTGAGGGTCCATTGCTTTTTGTGATCTTTGAAGTAGTTGGTGGGTATCATGTCGGTTTTGGGTGCTTTGCTGCACTTCTACTCCTCATTAGGCTTGCTCAAGGTATCTTCTTTAAAGCAATCTAACCGTATAGATTGGATCCAGTGAGTATGGTAGCTGGAGACACACCCTGGCTGCTTTATCGATATCCGATTTCCCTAAAGTGTGTAATCCACTCTGCTTTATGGCAGTGGCAACTTGTCCATAATGGGATAATTATGGAGGGGCCAGAGCTTGCTGGCATCCTAGAATCCTCTTGGTGGGCGGGCTGAGGTGACTTTGAGTCCGGATGTGAGCAAGCAGAGCAGGTGATGTTAAAACATATTTGGCAGTGCTGGCATTTTCGGCTCAGCTAACACAATGTTGTTTTTAGAGTGGGAAGACTGACAGCATTGTGCAAAACCAATATGAATGCATGAGTGCGTGCTTACAGTGGCAATATTGTCTGTACGGGACAGCCAACATGATATTGTCTTCTTCAAGTGGTGAAACAGGCATTATTTGGCACATCTAACATGGTTCCTCTTCATTGCATCGAATTTCTACCATCGACATACCATTCCATCTAAAACAATGCATCTAAAAAAATGCATCAAATGCATTTTTTTTAATGGAAGTCCCCCTAACCCTCCCTTTTTTACCCTTTAAAACCCATTATAATTAAGCTAAACCCTTTTTTTTCGATGCAATTTTTTCGATGGTAAGGCATTCGATGGTATTGCATTCGATGCAATGATCATATACCATATAACAGGAGTGTGTCCTTACAGTGAACATCTATTATTTGTTGCATTAAATAGATGAGTGTAAGCAATACTGCACTTACATCGGAACACCTGGGGTATTCAAGGTCTTGGCAGGGATTGGTGGAATGCCCAGGCAATCTGGTCCAATCTGGGCTTGGGTGCCAAACATGAGAATTTCTGTTTTAGACAACATTAGACGAGATTATTCAGGACAAGCCCCTCATGAGCTGACCAAAGGGATTCAGAGATGCCATTTGGGGGTATGTCACTTCTGTGAATGTTAAAGGCCATTGGTGCATGATCCGCATGAAGTTGGAATCTCAGCAATAACTGATTCAAAAGTGGGGCTAGTAGTGTAATAAGATAAATAAATAAATATATGTTGCACAAACAAGGGAAACAGTCGACCCCTGGGGATCGCCTATACTGAGACCTTTATTTTCTGATTTGATTTGCCCCTCGTTAAATGGTTGTCCATGAGTTGTTCGAATGAGAAATGTCACAGGGAGAAAAAAAAACGAAAGTCATTACAACGAAAATGACTTTAGTTTTTTTCTCCCACAGACATTTCTGGTAACCCGCACCCCACAACCCCCTTACTAATCTTTTGGCGGCATACTCCGTTGTGTGCCGCCGACTCCTCCATTCCTCTGCGACGCTGGTTCCCTTCACTTACCTGCATGGGTCCTCGCAATCCCTGTAACCCCCAATATGATTATAGGGAACAAGGGTGTGGGGGACACCCCCGCAAACCCTGTTCCCCTTGTTCACTATAATGGCACTGAATGTGATATTTATTAGAAATGTTCGGCTGTTCGTAATTTTCATACAGCTAAATTTCGAATAAATATCCCATTTGTTTTTTTTTTATTTCGTCATTTCTACGGATTCCTTTTTACATGGTCGAGCGGTTCTCGATGACATATGTGATCTAGTCTAGCACTGATCCTTTGATGATGCCCATTGTGGCCTTGAGCTGCTTTATTAGGATGAAATGGTCAACAGCGGCATCGGTCACTGAGAGACCAAGCCGAAAGGTGGGCCAGTGAGGCATTATTATCCAGTGTATGTGGATCTCTTCCCTCATGAACAGTAGGGTGAGTACTCTTCTGGGGACTGAACCCTGACTGACTATCATGCATTAGGCCAAACGATTCTCTGTAGTCTGTGAGTTCTGTAGTGATATTTTCCACTTGTGTCAAGAGAATGCTTTCCTACACTTTCCATGTCCTTTATTTCAACCCTTAGGATATCTAGCTCTGCTGACCAAGACACCGTTGCCCACGTGCCATTATTCTCTATGCAGATTGCGAAGGAACTTCTACTTAACAATTTCAGTGACCACAAGTAGAATATGTGTTCTCATGTTTATATGCTGGCAACTCTGCAATGCAATATTTCCTATGTACTTGTAAAATATATGTATGTATGTATGTATGTGTGTATGTATGTGTGTATGTATGTATGGGATTTCTACAGTGGAAACCTAGCTAGAAACCAATTGAGCACTGTACAAAAAAAGGGGGACCTTATAGAAATAGAAGGCAGGCAGAGGGAAAGAGGGTGCGGAGGGGGCAGAAGTGCTATTACAGGGTCAGGGGTGACATTGTGTTCCTTCCTCCTTCGGTGCATCAGGGCACAATTGACTTTCCGTGAAGGTACGCACTACTCATCCATTCTTTAAATATTGCCTGTTCTATACAAGCTGTTCTTAGGGGGTGGTGGCTAACACCCTTATACTCTCCCCAAACCGCTTTCTAAACATGTAACCTGAATGTTCCTCGTCTCTGTAAAATGTGCATGATTTTCTGTGTGTTGGGGGCAAGCATTAAGCCCACTTGCTACATCCCTTAGGGAAGTGCCCAGATTGGCTTTTTACACTCATGTTCATATAAAGATCACCCACCTCTGCCTTAACTTACAACCATGGTCCCACCTCCCAACACGAGGCCATTGTTTCCCACCTGCCATCCACAACTACTCTCTGCTCACAACTACCTTCAATGGTCACCCTTGCACGTAATCTTCTTCTCCAACCTCGTTGGCATGTAGTTAATTATTATATATGCATTGAAACATGTTATATTGCGTGAAACTTGCCCACTCAGGGTAAGCTACAAAGCATAAGGTAAAAGACACAACCCTCAAGAGACGATCAGATATTTACAAAAGACTTAGGATATGGAAAGATGTTAAGTCCTTTTTCGGAAACACACCAGAGATGGAGCCAATGGAAGTGTGTCTGATAGAGAATTCTAAAACCCGGGAATAGCAATTGAAAATGATTGGTTTGCAGTCTGGAATGAAGGTCCTTGCTCCTTGAAGTTCTTTTTCCTGCAGAAGTGTGAATTAAGGGGTTAATGTCGGGACAATCACTTTATTGGCAAATATAACCCATTTGTAAGCAATGGCAAAACAAATGTTCTTTGTCAACAAAGAGATCCAATGATGGACCAACTCTTCCTCATTAGGAGGGGCAAACAAAATAAAAATGGTTTTGGTTGAAATAATTAAAGGTTGACTGCATCAATCCAGCTCTCAATATTTGCTTGGCACTTGACATCTCTTGACGTCATCGACCGACAATGTTCCAATGTGACGTTGAAAGCCGATCTCATGTTCTACACCAAGACACCACAAGGGCGCAACATCAAATTTAACAAGCGTGGTGAGAGAATCGCGCCGAGGGAAATGCCACATAGAATGGGTAGAGAGGAAGAACCAACTGCACCTGCCTCTATTGCCTGGAATCTATCAGAAAAGAAAGAACAGATCCAATGCTCTGCTTGATCTCCTATTCCAATACGGCAAGCAGGATAACCAAAAAGCCTCACGACTGATGATACTAAATGCTGCTGATAGATTAAGCAGCACTAGAAGGCAGGCATCACTGGAGTCTTCAAAGCACATCATCGATAACTTGAAGAGTTGCGGATTCAGAGCTATGCAGCTTTCTAAATCCAGACTGATAGACGCGAACACGATGAACATGATCTGACTGGGAAAGAAGTTGAATAGAAAGAACTTTTCCAAAATTCCCGAAAAAAGCAGGTTTGTGATCGGCCAGTGATTGGCCAGAAGCTTGGGGTCCAGGAAAGATTTCTTCAGGAGAGGAGTGATCAAGCTAGTCTTGTATCAAGATGCAACATTTCTTGAGCAAGGGCATTATAAGCGTATATGTGGGAGGAAGCACCTCGCCAGATGTTTGGCCTAAACATTTGGGAGTTCTAATGACATCTGCATAGAGGTTGGTTTGAAAGCAGCAATAGTTGCCAGCTCTTGTGCAAAATGGGGCTAAAAGAGTCCTATAACGGAACCTTGCGAGGGCTGTAAAAAGCAGCCGGATTGATAAGGGCATTTATTTTTTTATTCTTCATGAATGATATTGTTTCCTTGACACATTTCTCATATAAGGGCATTACCGCAAGAGGACAATCCTGGATTCCCCTCAATGAGCAGGTTTTGAATTATCTGGAAGCTTCTGTGGCAAATGGGTAGATGCGCACCATTCCATTGGCCAAGGATGTAGAAGTTGATTATTCAAGTTCTCTCTTAGAAAACCACACGGGTGTGGAGCAAAGCACCAAAGAGCATGCTACACAGAACCAGCTTTGCCAGAGCGGGGTTGCGAGCCAGAAGGTGATGTCTGGCTGAACTGACCTGGGCAAACGCTGAGCTGACAGAATCTTTATATAAAGAGGTCCGGGTTGTCCATATAATATGTTTGTGGTATTTGGAACGGTTTGTGGCACGGTTAAACACTGGGAGTTGCAGTACAAGTTGTACATTATAGTGCCCTGTAGTGGTTTATAGTAGTGCCAGTTTTGTCTGCCTACAGCTGTCCACGAAAGCAATGCCTCCTTCATAGTAAAGGCCCCCTTTCATGCCATGCTAAGACACACAAAGCTTGCTTACACAAAAGAGAACGCATTCCTCACCATACATACCCTTAGACCAGGCAGGTTGTACACTGCTGTGATGGGCAGCACCGAGACCAGTGAATGCAATACTGATCCACTTGTGAGTCTTCGCCCAACTCACCCACCAGGCAGACATATCCGAGTGTACACAATCCACCCACATGGCACGTTTGAGACTCAGCCCCACAAAGCTCCATTTGCTTAACTATTTCCGTATACTGGCAGTCAACAACGCAGAGATCTCCTGGGCGCGGTTCTCTATTGCACACTGCAACCCACTCCAGGATTGAGGAAAGCGGCAGGGACCAGATGCCCCCAGTGGGAACGGACCCATAGGACCCCGCCCCATTCGGGGACCGTATCCTAGACCACAAGCCAAACCATTCACCACGCCCGATATCCGCACACACCAAAGATCATATATGCTAGCCATTTTTCCACAGAATACAGGGCTCACATACCCCAACCACTCGCAAACCACATACACCCACAAGCACACATAGCAACTGCATTCCGCCCACATCCCAGACAGCTAACGTACCCCATACATCCCATACCTTTGGACTTACAAGGTACCAGTCGGGGTTGCATCTACAAGGGAAAAGATATACCTTATTAGGCATCCAAAAAAAACTCTTTCCTTTAACTCAATCGCACAACATATGAAAGGATTATGGGAATTTGTGAAGTGGCTTTCCATTCCACTGGCACCTGACCCCTCAAATATCGTATCATTCATCTCTCAGTGTAATTCAAACCCTCCTGGGTCCAAGCTTCTGTAAATGTTCACATTAATAACGATTCCCTTACTTGGATACGGACAGCGACGTCTTCAACGTCACACACTCCCCCATGAGAAACACAATAGGCACCCATCTCTCCTCAACAACCCACAGAACTGCCTCAAGTCAGAATTGCTAAAGGGCAAAAGGTCCAGAGCTCCGGGACACCATCACCAGAATGGTGGGTGTACCAGTGTCACCCTTCATCTAAGTCTACTTGCACACAACACAGCATCAATTATGCTGCTCTATACATGCAGGCTGGATTCTACAAAGTGTATATACTTACACACGAACACATAGCAGCGTATGGCCAAGTTAGGCAACCTGGGATCTACAGACCACACTGACTGTCAAGACTGGATCACTCAAGGATGTAGGTGCTGGGAGGCCTACCACACTGCTGACTGTCAAGACTGGATCACTCAAGGATGTAGGGGAAGGGAGGCCTACCACACTGCTGACTGTCAAGACTGGATCACTCAAGGATGTAGGGAAGGGAGGCCTACCACACTGCTGACTGTCAAGACTGGATCACTCAAGGATGTAGGGGCTGGGAGGCCTACCACACTGCTGACTGTCAAGACTGGATCACTCAAGGATGTAGGTGCTGGGAGGCCTACCACGCTGCTGACTGTCAAGACTGGATCACTCAAGGATGTAGGGAAAGGGAGGCCTACCACGCTGCTGACTGTCAAGACTGGATCACTCAAGGATGTAGGGGAAGGGAGGCCTACCACGCTGCTGACTGTCAAGACTGGATCACTCAAGGATGTAGGGGAAGGGAGGCCTACCACGCTGCTGACTGTCAAGACTGGATCACTCAAGGATGTAGGGGAAGGAAGGCCTACCACGCTGCTGACTGTCAAGACTGGATCACTCAAGGATGTAGGGAAAGGGAGGCCTACCACGCTGCTGACTGTCAAGACTGGATCACTCAAGGATGTAGGGGAAGGGAGGCCTACCACGCTGCTGACTGTCAAGACTGGATCACTCAAGGATGTAGGGGAAGGGAGGCCTACCACGCTGCTGAATGTCAAGACTGGATCACTCAAGGATGTCAGCCTGCCATGCCATTGCAGAAGGGGAAAGGGCATATGCAAATCAGGCTTGGTCCCCCCAGAAGGGGCAGACCAGCCCAAACTGCTAGTTCAAATTCCTTCTGCGCGAGACTGGCCTGCCCCTTTTGGGGCTACCAAGCCTAATTTGCATATGGGTTTTCCCCTTCTGCAGTGGCATGGTAGGATTAAAAACAGTGGTCTGGGGAGGTGCCAAAGCAATTGGCAGTCATTCGGATTCAGTCATAAACTTCCAGCCGTCCACCTTGAGTGTTGCATTTGCCGCACTGAGTATGACCGGTATGACCAGATGAGCGTCCCGAGCCTGCTATGCCTAGAGACCCAAGATACACTCAATGATGATAACACGTGGGGCCAACATATGTCTGGGGTTGCTTGTGGTCTTGTGCAGAAGGAATGTGACCTGGTAGTTCTAGCTAGACTGCCCCTTTTGGGGTGAGATGAAACCTAATTTACATATGGCCTTTGCCCTTCTGTGAGGGCATGGCAGGCTGAAATATCTTATGCCAGGGGATTGCCCAGAACAAGTGCAGTGGTTCAGATTTCTTCATAAGCTTTCAACCTTCAACCTTCAGTGTTGTATTTCTCACCCTAAGCGGGATGGGTATGCTCAGACGGTGGTCCAGATCCTGCTCTGGCTAGAGACCCAAGTCTCACCTGACCAATGACTCCCAATTAGGCAGAGTCCTGTGTGTTGCAGTTTGATCGCTACTTGGTGGAGTAGCTAGATCAAGCGGCGATTCCTTATAGAATACTGACACGCCTAGTGGTCTAGCGAGGGTCCATCATGTTCCAATCTCCTGACAATCTTTGAATGCAGGTTAAAATAACAGTGGCCCCACGAGTCTGTTTCCAAATGGCGCCAAGTCGCTGTCTGATGGATCTTTTCGATTGGTGGGTAGGTTGCTGAACTAAATCACTGTATTCATAGACAGGGTGCCCCGTTCTGTGAAGTTTTTGATTCTGTGTACACTACTGAGCTATCATGCCCACAGGCAAGTAGCCAATTAGCCAGTTGCTGTTGCTGGGTGGGTACTGGAGCTCATCCTTTGGGAGACAAGTGTCTGTGCTTTCCATGTGGTTTTCCATTCCTGTTGCACAGCCACTCACTCTTTCGGTATTAGAGACGTTTTTATGGGAGAGCAAAAAGTGCACTTGCTTCGGGGCCCCACCTTGGAGGGGGGCCCTACAAGGTTGCCTGATGTAAAGAAGTACAGTTCCATTGTTCACCAGACTTAAATAGCACATCTCAAGATATTTCATGACGAGCTGCTGAGGCTCTAAACCTATAGCCTGTCTGTTACAAGTACATTCTGCCTTGATCAGTTCATCGTGTAATGCTTTCTGTGTTCACTGTGGTATACATGGTTTGTGTGCTCCTTAAATTATGTTGATCATGTGCAATAGTCAAAGTTGAAATGCATACTGATAAATTGAGTGCCACAATGGTTCAGAAGCTAGCTGGGTGTGTTAAGCACTCATTGCAGAGATATGCGTTTATATGCAAGATTAGAATAGCACATTCCAGCAAGACTGGCTGAGCCGTTCCTATGTCTGAAGTTTAAAGACCTGCCTGCTTATGTACTTGGTTTTGCAGTACAACAGGTGCCATTATCAGCAATGTACCTGCTCCAGATAGAGGTTGCTATAAAAACGAACATGTCATCCGTACTGTGAAGGTCTAGAAATTAGTTTGTTCAGATGGGGTGTTGTAAAACCTAGGCAATCACCTCCAACGTTGAGCATAAACTGTTAGTCCAAGAGGTGAAAACGTATTCAAATGCAAGACTGTGGAACCAAACCGTTGGCGCTTGTATCCTGGCTTTGCCAGCAGACAATACTGTGATACTGGTCAAATCATCTAATATCTCTAACATTATTGTGCTGTCTTCTGTGAGGTGTGCCTTCTTGCATGCTGGTGGCATCGTTTAGCCATTACTGGATATTTTTTCTTATGGAGGCTTTTTTAGTGGAAGGGGTGGTAGACAGAAGAGGGCGGATCACATGTTTTAGGTCTCAGGAAAGCATATTTTAAGGTCTGCTTGCTTGACACAAAAAACGGTTTGCTTTTTTGTAAAAGTATAAAGTTTTTCTGCACGTTTATAACTGACAATTTCACAAACCAGTGCTTTTGATGTATTTGAAGCTTTAAAATACAAACGGCAAACCCAGATTAAATCTGTTAAATCACATTGATAGGTGTACTGGTACTTATATACTTCCCTTGATGATGGAGAGAATGAAGCTAGAATCATTCCCGTTTTGCGTACAGCCATTGTATAATATATATATATTTAAATTGTCATGTTTGGTAATGTGATTTGTGTACTTTCCAATTACGTTTTTATAAAATTAGATTATTTTAGTTCATGGTAAGAACTGGAAAAGAAAGTGCTCAAATGCAGAAATTGCAGAGTTGCCACAAATCCCAGCTTCACCCCTTAATCAATGTGTGATCCTGGGCTTCTCATTTAATCTTGTATTGCCCAACCTCTCAACGTTGGCAGTCCCTAAACCTTTCAAAATTGTCAGCCCTTCAGAGTGATTTCCTTCTCAGGGTATGATCTTCAAAAACGCTTGGCGATGTCTTTTGGAATTTAGTAGAGCGTTGGTGCAGCGTGTGCTTTGATTCGTGAAGTGAGTGATATTGTCTGCTTGACTGCTTCGCAGGGTGGAGATGCATGGCAAGTACTTTTTGTTGGTTTGACTGCATTTAATCATTTTGGGAATGCGCATCAGCAGAAGAAAGGGGATTTGTAATTGCCTTTCCTCCATGTTGAATTTTTGATTGAGATGAGGAGGAAAGTCTTGGTTTTAAGACTTTATAATGAGGCAGGATCAGAGCATGAGCTAGTGCTATGATTGAGAAGACATGTGGAGGAGTGTTTCCGAATGTTGTTAAAGTGACTGGTGAGGATGATGCTCTGAATTGCACTTGGAGAGCATACGTGAAATTGGCAGAGGCGTTGCTAGAGGGGTTTAGAGGGCTGCAGCCCCAGGTCTTTGGGTTGTAGCCCCAGATAGAAGCTCACGGGCTGCAACCAAAAGACTCGATGGCGCCGAGTCCCGACAGTCCCGACATTAGCGTAGCCCCGGATCTTTTCCAGACCTAGCAACACCCATGGAAATTGGCAATGGATGAAAATGGTCAAGACTGGTTTAAACATCTTCCTGCTTCCTTTATGTTCGGCAGCTAATCGTGTTCTTGCGTGTTACAATGGACAGCCACACGTATGTCATAGGAGTGGCGAAGAAGGACATGTAGCAGCAGAATGCGAAAATATGGTTTGCTCAAAGTGTTAACTGGTGGATGGGATACATGGTGAAAGATTGCAGACTGTTCACGAAATGCAATTAGACGGGGGAGAAATACTCATTTATATAAAGATTAATCAGCTTCCTTTGTGAAGGCCTGGTATAAAAAATAAAAAAAAGAGTGGCCAAACAAACATGGGAAGAGAAGGAAAGGAATGAAGCTGTAGAAATTGTTCCTGTGAATGATGAGAAGTATATAAGGCCGGTGAAGCACCAAATCAGAATACATTTGTTGAAGTAGGAACAGAAAATGTAGATCTAGAAAAGGAGATAGTAGCAGGGGAATAAAGTGTGTGCGTAGTGGATGAATCGCATTCAGAGGGCGAGACTATCTGGGATTTGCCAGCGCCTCAGGATGAAGTTGGGAATGTTGAAAAGGGAAATTATTATATGTGGTTGGGAGGCATGTCTGATAAGAGGAGGAAGGATAATCTAGACATAGAAGGAAAAAAAAAGACAAAAAGTACTTTGAAATTGTCTGATTTAGAAAAAAGTTCAGTAAAGCAACAGGAGCAGAGTACAGTAGGGAGAGAAAAAGAAAGACATGGGGGTAAAGATGATTCTAGTTTAATTGTGTTGTGACCCCAAAGCAGTACAACGTCCTTTCATTGACAGTCTTTTTTTCGATGGGTTTTTTAACAAACATTTTTCAATGAAAAAACTCATCGAAAAAATATACGAGGTGCATATGAGAGGTGGGGGGATGGGAAGGGAATGGGGAAGAGGCAAAGAACAATAGCGGATGGGAGGCTTGGGGGTCAACCCCCAAAATAAAAAATGAAAAGTCAATGAGATTTTTCATTGAACAGTTTTTGTAAAAAGGCCCATCGAAAAAAGACTTGAAATGACATAGAACCAGAAGTATGACGTTTTAAAACTGTTAAAAGCTGAAACGGGCTCCTTTTTATCTGACACAGATGTAACTGGTTTTGAAGCTACAGTGCAAATGAGTTACCCCATACCAACATAATGTATAACCAGTGTTTAATCACAGGGTTATTTTTGATGCCCCAGCAAATTGTCTTTAAATGTAAAATGTATGAAGGGTCCAGTTTGATGTGAATTAGTATTACCACATCTGAAAACTATTTCAGCAGATGCATTTCGTCTACAGGAATGTGGGATTCAATACACTGAGAGTTACCAATATTTGAAGGATAAATGGTCAGATGGAATTTCATTTCGGTCTGAGCCGAATATGAGTAAGTATTATATTAGTAAAAAATAAGAACATTATTGTATGAGAACGTACTTCTTTAAAGGAAAGCATGTTTTAAAAATGATGTTTTTTTCCTTTTTTACCAAAGGATTGTCTGTCATCACTGAATAAGCATCATCCCCTGATGAACCTGACAGACACTTCTTGTTTTCAGAGTTACTTACGATCATGAATATCTGCCCATAGAGGTTGATTTCAGCTTGGGTTTTTAACGTGTGTCTATACGAACAAGACAATGGCCCTCATTGGGACCCTGGCGTTAAGGGGTTAACGGCGCCGTAAAAGGTGTTGGCGCCGTTAAACCCTTAACGCCTTACTACGAGGTCCATTTGCGGGCCCCGACCTTAACGGCTGGTCTAAACCAGCAGTTAAAGTAGGAGCCAGCAAAGGGACTCTCGAGGTAAGTACGGTACCGCTATTTGCGGTACCGTACTTACCGCCTTCCCCATTCCCATTATGCCCTATGGGGCAAAAATGGGAATGGGAAGGGCCATGGTGGCATGGGGAATTACCGCCCCGCCAACCTTGGAATGGGGTGGTAATTCTCCATTCCGCCATGGCGGACTCCGGCATTGACCATGGTGCTAGTAGCACCATGGTTTTCCGCCGGAGTCCTAATGAGGGCCAATGTAGGGATGTTTCTATTGGGTAAGTCATTCGTTCTGGTGAAAGCAATATTTGAAGATTTTCTGGTGAAAGGATATTTTAGAAGGTTAAATCCAAGTACTCCTGGTTACACACAAAGCAATTGATAGATGGATCTGGAAAGTCTAGAATTGATTTCGTAGACATTTTGCCAGACTTAGACTGCATACAATGTAATTTAGTAAATGTCTTTTTTGCAGATAATTGTTTAATCTTCACTAAAGTTGCTGTGGCTAAAAATGTAACTTATTGAAATGAACTATGGACACTTAAAACAAACACCGTTATTTCAATGTAAAATGTTTTAAAACAGTTAAACAGTATATGATGAATTTTAAAGGGTTTTTGATAAAAAGTTAGCTATAGATATTTATTAAGAAAATAATGAAAGATTGTTTTGTATCTGTGGGGAAAAGCTTGTTTTAGAAAGAAGACTGTAAAAGAATGTACAAAGGAAATTGCAGAGATCATGTCATTTGTCAAATGCCAGATTTCATGTTTTCAAAGATGTCAAAATGATAAAAGAAACCCTGTTATACTTGGTACATAAACAGAGTAAACTGTTAGTTATATTTCAATATATATCGAGGAAAATGAAAGATACACAAGGTATTTTCAAAGAATATTTTACTCGCAATGAGCAATTAGTGGGATGAAAGACATGAAGGCATTCCTCATTCTAATTCGAAGAAGATGTGTTTAATTGCCCAAGATTTTTCGAAACGTTTTATGATATAAAAAATGATGAAATGAAGATAAGAGAAACATTATTTGGTTGTAAAAATATGTTATCAATGGACAGCAAAACGGTTTGGTGTGCCCATTCAGAAAGAAAGGAGTTATGGGTGCTCTACAATGTTTTGAAAATATCAAGGCACGCACATGGAATACAAGGGAATTCTATACTTTTCTTTAAAGCTTTTTCAGGAGATGTGAATGTTGGGGCAGTTTCCTGATACTTTTTGTGACAGAGTAATATTTCTGTTGTTAAAAAAAAAAGAGCCAAGACTGTATTATATAACTGGAGGACAATCACATTGCACAGTGTTAATTAGATAGTAAACATAAGGCTTTCACTGTCTAGAATGAGTAAGGCTTTACCTTCCACAATACAACCTTATCAATTGTGCAATACCAGGAAGAAAACGTTAAGTGTGATGTACCTTGATTTAGAAAAAAACTTACTGTAGGTATTACATTCTTTGTGTCATATGGTAAAATGAGTGTCCAGGTTTGTTTGAGAGTTGGATTGAAAATAGTTACTCAAAATGTAATGGTGGAATCTTGGTAAACAGGGGGCTGAGTGGAAGTGTTATAAAATAAAGTGTGCAGTGTGCCAGGGAGTGCCCGTTATTGGCTCTGCTTTTTGTGTGTTGCATGGAGCTGTTAGGACGAATGATAGGAGATGTTGCTAATTTGGCAGGGGTGCCTATTCTTGGTGGGATTGTGAAAAGAGAAAATTAATATGAGGCCGGGAAACCCAAAGGAAACACACCAAACACTGGTTACAAAGGAACATACAAAGTTCTTTATTTAAGGTCAAGCAATGACAAAGTCAATGACAAATCGGATAGCTATCGGCCCTCAGTATTACACAACAAACTTCAACAGAGTTCGATGTATTCAATGAGAGACTGTACATTGGGACATTCAGGCTTTTATAAATTTCTTCAGCCTGTTGTCCAACCCCTTTGTGGGTTAACCATTCCATGAATGTATTACTGGTCTAGGGTCTCTGCCAGGGCAAACTTCTAATATATACATCAGTATGCGCATAGATCAGTTCCGTTGATACAGATAATCCATTTACACGCAGGTTAACAGAAGGACAAGGTCTCAGTTCACGACCCTAACAAGTGGCCTGTAGGCAAGTTATACATTAGCTGTACGGAGGTCAAGACGACCTAGATTCTATTCGGAATGGCATCAACCACCATTTTGATGTACAAGGTGACTTTTACACAGCAAGAGAACCTAAAATGGCGGCTTGATTCAAGATGCCATTTTATGGCGGCTTGATTCAAGATGGCGGCCTACATCAATTTCTAAGGTCAAGACCTTGCCATAGAGAGTTATTCGCCTACAGTTTTAAGCAACTTGGCGTAGGCCAATATACATACAATCGTTACAATAGGAGGCATAATTTAATATCCAGTTTGACAAACCCTCCTTTGGGCCTATGCCAAGTGCTAACACTACTTCTGATCTCCTTGCAAGGAACTCCATACGTCATCGTCCATACACCCTGAATCGCTGTCAGAGATATCTATGGCCATCAGGTCGTTCACTAAGATCTCTTTTAACACATACTCCTTGGAAGTTTTATCCGGGGCATATACTTTATGTCCTATCGTACCTATCGCCTGAGCACAACATCCCCCTAGCATCGAACATATACTAGGCAGACATTTCATACAACAACAAAGGAATAGCAGAACTCCCAAAATGATCAACAAAACTGAAAGTACCTTCCAACCCCAAGATCGTAAGAAATCCCAAAACCAAGCACTAAGATTCTAGTTCCCCTCTGGTACATGCACTTCTGAGCTAAGGACGTGCAGATTCTGAATTGCTTTGAAAATGGTTGGGGAGGAGTCTGGTACGAAAACACAGCAAGCGGACCCCACTAATTTACATACTGTACCACGTTCAGCCAGAATGACATCTAATGCCATCCGGTTCTGGAGTGCTACTAATCTTATCGCTTTCTGCTCTAATGTCATGTTATAGAGTATATCTGTGGTCCGGTTGATGGTTCTCTCCAGCACTATCGCTAGTCTCCTGATGTCTTCGGAATTTGCTATCTGCCCCCAAAATGGCACCACTGATTTTGCTATATCTCCCATCACTTGTGCGGGGGTAACACCATTCACGTCCCGCCGTGGACGAGCCTTTGAAACTTCCAAAGTGCTTGCTATGAATACCCGAGGTAACAGAATCCCTAAATAACAGGTTCCCTGCCAATCCCTGGGCAATCATGGAAATGCTACATTACCGCAAACGAAATAGACAGGTTCGCCCACATACAAAGGTCTGTTTTCCCCAGTCAAATTTGCAACATTGGCACAGCCTTTAAAATCTCCCATTGACCGGGTACCATTCCTCTGTATGCAGAAAGAAACTGAATCGGGGCTATGGTTAACAGAGTAAGAAGGAGGCACGGCATCCTTATTGCCTATCGGAGCCATTTTAAAGGAAACCAAAGATTGGAGAGGACGAGATAGTCTATCAGAAGGCCTAATTGAAGCAACGTTGAGTTTACTCCTATTTGCGAAAAGCGAGCATCCCAGGGGAGTCAGAATACGTTTTTCAAAATTATTCAAATTAGTTCCATCAAAATTCTCTGAGATGCTATCATTCCATCGGCCAAAGAACAGTGCTCTTAGAGAGGCATAATAAGCAGTCGTCAAAGGTAAGGGATGAATATACCAACCTAGCCCCTTATCCCCATGTTGCGGTAAATGCGAGCAGACCCAACAATTGGTTTTGTTAAAAATGGCATTTGTCGAATTCATAATCAACATCATAGTATTATTGTGATACTTCTGTCTATGCTGAGAGTCCCTAGGTGACAGAGTATGCAGGTGTATAAAAGGAGTAAAAACAGTAGGTGCAATTTCAGTTGGCAAAAGAGGCTCTAGAGGATACATCTCCTTGACGTACCAGAATCCTAAAGCAGTTATTATAAAAATTATTATCATCAAAACACAGCAATACGTTTTCGGGGCCCAGGCACATTGTTCATTGTCCAAGTTGGTCACCCCCTTATTTACAAGTCCAATACGGACAGTAGCGGTGGCAGGCATCGTAGTCTTTGGATGGAAAACCCCAATGTTCGTTGCTGGCGACCCCCCGGTCGCGCAGCTGCTTAGTCCTTCCCCAACCCTAGCCAACAGAACCCTCTTTCTCAAACTTGGGCAAAAGCAAGCCCTTGATGATCCTTTCCTTTTTTTGAATGCACAGTCGAACCGTGCCGTAGGTCTATTTTCTCTGCCGAAGATTATATCTGGTGGTTCCCGGTACTGTTTGATCCGGAAATAAGGTAATGTCACTCCCTGAGGGAAGCAACGTATCAGAGGCAATGGAAGTTGCAGAATTCGGAGCAATGGTTTCCGGAAATGACTTTTCCAAAGAGTGTGGAGACCAAATGGACGTTCCCCAAGCACCACGGGCTCAGAGAGATTCGCCAACTAACTCACAGTGCTATTTTCTGCTTCAGGATCATCGATTGCAGCGTTAGTGAGGGGTTCTGTTTCTTCTGTAACGTGCGGCGTTGGGTGAGGAAGTTTCTTAACATGTGTCGCATGTATCCAGTTCTTCTTTCCAGCCACCCGCACTGCCGTTTGGGTGACCAACAAGACCTGGAATGGTCCCCGCCAGCGAGGCGTGAGGCAAGAGGACCGCTCGTATGCTCTCACCAGGACCCAGCTTCCAGGCTGGATGTTGTGACCTGGGCCCTCGTAGCGTACAGGTAAAGCTGATCGTACCTGATGATAAATGAAATACAGATTTTTAGTCAACTGGTTACAGTAGTCTGAAAGCAATACATTCTCAACACTTCTCAGTGCTTTAGGTTTCGGAAGAACCCAAATATTGGCAGGCCTCCCCATCACCACCTCAAATGGAGAGAGCCCAGTCTTAGTTTGAGGGGTAGTGCGCATGGCTAGTAACACGATCGGTAAGGCGTCCGGCCATTTAAGTTTGGTACCGGCACACGTCTTAGCGAGTTTGTTCTTTAGGATACCGCTATGTCTCTCTACCAACCCGGCACTTTGAGGATGTCTAGCCGAATGAAATTGTTTATCAATATATAGTGCCGTACATATCTGTAAAATTACAGCAGCAACAAAATGTGGACCATTGTCCGACCAAATGACTCTTGGCAACCCAAACCGCGGGAAGTAGTCTTTTATCATAATTTTCGCAGTGGTCATGGCTGTAGCATCTTTGACAGGGAAAGCCTCAACCCATTTACTAAAGGCACAAATGACCACAAGGACATATTTTAAGCTATTGCACCGCTCCATCTCAATAAAATCAAAATGAATCACTTCAAACGGGACAGAAGGAGACCCAAAGCTACCCCTTGGACTTACTGTCCCCTTCCCCACATTGTGCTGTAGGCAAATCATGCAATTTTGGACATAATGCTGAGCAATTTTCGAAATCTTATCATTTACCCAGACTTTCTCTAACATTTTCGTAATCTGTTGAGCACACACATGTGTGGGACCGTGTGCCATAGTACCCATCATGACTATGTAGGCATTAGGAAGTAACCATTTCCCTTCAACTGTGTCCACCCAACACCCATCATCATCTAATTTCCCCAAGCCTTCAGCCCATTTCTTAGATTCTTCCATTGTGGCATCAGCTTGGATATCCCGCACAGACCCAATATCCTCGTCCATTACATAGACATCCCTAGTTTCTCTTAGAGCATACATTTCTGTGCGAAGATCTGTGGCAGTTTGTCTGGCTATCTGATCAGCGAAAGCATTCCCTTTTCCTGCATCGTCTGTGATCTTGCGATGCGCTGCGCATTTCATGATCGCTAACTGACTAGGGAGCGCGAGCGCAGAGAGCAATTGTACTATCAGGGGGCCATTCTGAATCTTGGTCGCATGTGAAGTTAGAAACCCTCTCTCTGACCAAGGTCTCCCAAAGTTGTGAGCCACCCCAAAGGCATACTGACTATCAGTATATATATTCACTGTTAGCCCTTCGGAAAGCTCACAAGCTCGGGTTAATGCTATAATCTCTGCGGCCTGCGCAGAGTTATGTGTAATTCGCTTGGTCTCTACAATCGTGCTTAATGTAGTGACTGCATAAGCAGCTGTGGATGTACCATCCGGAAGTTTGAAACAGGAGCCATCATAAAATAGCTCCCCTTGCGCATTATCCAAAGGAGTATCCTTAAGATCAATTCTGCCCTCCGTCTCTTGTTCGGTAGTATACAGGCAGTCATGTGACTCATCATCACCGCAAACAGTATTTTGCGGGAAAGGTAGGAGTTCAGCCGGAGTAAGAACACAACACCTCCTAATTTGTATGTGGGGAGCAAACAAAATCAATTCATATCTCGTCAATCGTGCGGAAGTGAGGTGTTGCGTTTGAGTTTTGTTCAATAGAACATCTACAGAGTAAGGTACCATCAGGGTTAGATCATGGCCTAGGACCATTCCCTCACTCTGTTTTACAGACGCGGCAGCAGCAGCGACAGCTCGCAAACATCTTGGCAAAGTGCATGCGACAGGATCAAGGGCGGAAGAGTAGTAACCGCACGGCCTATTCTTCCCTCCATGTTCCTGTGTTAATACAGCCAAAGCACATCCATCACATTCGTGCACAAACAACACAAAGGCCTTGTTGTAATTTGGTGTACCCAAAACTGGTGCAGAGCATAATGCAGTCTTGAGAAGCTCAAATGATTGTTGTTGTTCCAATTTCCATGGCAATGGCGAAGAAATGCCCTTCTTTGTCAAAGCCAACATCGGTTTTATCACTAGTGAAAAGTTCGGGATCCATAACCTACAGTAAGAAGCCATACCTATTAAGGCTCTGACTTCCTTCTGTGTACTTGGGACAGACATGCCAGAAATGTGTTTTATTCTTTCAGGTGTCAATCTTCTTCCCTCCTTTGACAGGAGGTAGCCTAAATAGGCGACCTCCTGGAACAATATTGAAATTTTTTAAGCGAAGCTTTGTGACCATGCTTAGCTAGATGGATGAGCAACAATACAGTGCCCCCTTTACAAGAGCTCTCAGAATCTGCTGCTAAAAGCAAGTCGTCAACGTACTGAAGCAGCGTACAAGTAGGGGGTAATTCAAGAGTATCAAGCTGTTCTTTCGAGGCCCTACTATAAATGCTAGGACTCTTGGTGTAACCTTGAGGTGCACGAGTAAATGTGAACGAGCGTCCCCCTAAGGTGAACGCGAACAAATATCTACTGTCCTTGTGTATAGGAATACTGAAGAAAGCATTCTTCAGGTCCACAACACTGAAGTAAGTAGCCGTAGTTGGAATCATAGTTAATATCGTCGTCACATCAGGCACAATTGGAAATTGCGGAGCGACAACTCTATTGATGGCACGCAAATCAATTATAAAACGAAACGGAATAGCATTATCGCCTTTTTTGTACACGGGTAGGATCGGACTATTGCACAAACGTCCTGTAATCTCCTCAATCACCCCACAATGCACAAAATCGGAAACAATGTTCTTCAAAGCTCGCTCACTTTCAACCGAGATCTTATACTGCGGGATACGTGGCAGCTTAATACCATGTTTCAAGACTATTCTAACAGGCTCAATCTGTAGAACACCAACATCATTGTCGTCAGCGGCCCACAAACACTCCGGGACATTACTGAATTCTGGTGGCAAAGGTCTAGTCAGAAATTGTGAAACAGAAAACTGCTGTGGTGAAATCGTCAAATGCACTCCATCAGATGAACAATGAATTACCACATTTAATTCCTTCAACAGATTCAACCCCAACAAATTCTCTCCACAATTCGAAGTCAAAAGAAATGGACAGTGGTCCGTAAAGGGACCCAAAGAAATAGGTACCAGCGAAGAAACCCGACAAATGACTGGTGTGCCAGAAAACCCTATGGAGACATTGGTTTGCCCTGACAGTGGAATGTTTGGAACCCGAGAATGATCAATGGAGCACTTCTGTGCTCCAGTATCTATCAAGAACTGATATTTCCTATTTCCCACTAGCATTTCAACGTAGGGACCTTTCTGATTAACGGGAATAGGTGTAGGTTCCAAACCCTGCTTCGGGCAATCCTAACGAAACATAATATCATCAGAAGGAAGCTCCTCAAAGAGGTAAGCAGCAGAAGGGTGATCGAATATGTTTATAGTATCCACACTCGAAGTCGGATTGTCCTGTGAAAAAGGTTGCTGATGACCCTGTAAAAACCGACCTCTACCAGGGCCCCCCACCCCGGGGTGACCTCTCAGTCGTCTACCCATACTCCCAAATGGGTTATTCGACCTCTGTCGAAGGATGGGGCATTGTGCACGCCAATGACCCTCCTGGCGACAATAGGCACACTGGTTAATGTTCACAGGACCCAAGGGCATGTTACCTTGTGGAACATACTGGCCTCTAATCTGCGAACTACCCCCTCTGGGGCCTCTAACAATTTGTTGTAACAATACTTTAGTCTTTAAGTCTCCTTTTCTCTTTTCTACTCTATCTTTTTCATTATTGACACGGTTATCGTAGTACTGAGCCATGTGCAGTACTTCTGATTGGGATTTCGCCTGCCAAGCGCTCTCTCGGAAGACATAATCTGTGACTGGATGTCAGGCAGCAATCCACGCACAAATTTGTCCACAAATAACCTTTTCCCAGACTCTGTGCCTATATCCTGTCCACTGAAGTCCGAGAATACTTGTTCAAACCGATTAAAGAACTTAGTGGCACCCTCAGATTCTCCTTGGACACAGGCCGTAAGCTTGTCCCAAATAATTCTTTTTTCGGGAATTATAGTTTTTAATTTCACAATGATTCTGTCAGGCAAAGTGAGTATCACCTGAGGCAGTCTCTCACCAGCTGGCCTTTCCCCGTCAAGCCTAGTTATATTAGCCCACGTATCTCCCAACCCAGGTGCATCATCTATTGTTCTAACTACTTCCACAAATCTACGGGCAGGAGTACAGGGAATAACAAGTCAATATCGCCTAGGGTGAATACTGAGGACTGCAAGACAGACTCTATCTCTTTATAGAATCCTGTCGGATTTTTCCTAATGTCGGGAAAAGATTGCCTAATAGTGTTCACTTCCTGTCGTGAACACGGGATGTGAACAAACTGCAATACATAATGTGCGGGAATGTCCACAGCAGCTATACCTGCTGCAGCATTAGCGGCAATCTCAACTTTTGGGACAAATGTCGGAGGTACCTCTCTCATAGGCAACTGAGATATAGGAAACTCCGAACGCTTACTAAGCAACAGAGCTAAGTCGAGCGCTAAAGCAGTCGAAGAAGTGTCAAGTGAAAAAGCTCTCTTATAAATACCCAGTAACTCTGTGGGACAACTAACCTTCTTCCTCACACATTCATCCTGCAGGTACTCTACCATTACCTGAATCACCTTCCTCTGCATTTCTAGCGTATATTGACTGTATGTGTCATATACCTCAACCGGAGTTATCGATAAATACGAAGTCCATCTAATCGCATCTCTTGTACAAATTCGTGCTTCCTCAGATGCCCATTTATGACACGGAAGAAATCGTTTCTGTACATACATACTCTCTTCTTCTTCATCCTCATTCCGTAACTTCTCAAAATCTCTCCTATACTCAAACAACCTCTCTACATGCTCATGTCTTTCTCCACAGTATCTCTTGATAGTGCTAAAGTATTCAGATCCCTCAGTCCTTTTGGGAGATCCATATTATTTAATTTACCCCACATTATGCATAAATGAATCCCTAAACCTTCAATAAAAACATTCTTCTCAGGAAAATTATCCATATTAGACAGTGTGGCAAAAACATTAGCTCGATCATCTCTCTCCATACAATGCTTAGCCCATGCCAACAAATCCCGCTTTTTATCTGTAGGGACAGTATTACGAGTAACAACCTTCGACCCCGCACCCCGATCAACTATAGTCGGTACAGAACCACTCGGGAGTGGAGGTGCAGGCAGATTCAATGGAGGTGTTATTACTGGTGCAATGGGAAGAGGTAGTAGAGCAGGCGGAGGAAGAAGAGCCGGAAGAATAGGAACAACAGGTTGAGCAGGGAGAGCAGGAATAACAGCAGGAAGAGGCAAAGCAACAGGAAGAGGATCATACGGAGGTGGTGCAGAGGCACCAGGCCTTCCGTTTAACTATTTGTCGAGAAACTCGTCAGAAACATGAAGGTCTTTAGAAGGATAGATTTTCTGAATACCGAGTGAGAAAGCCCTATCCATAATCCTAACTGACTCAGACTGTTTGTCCTGATCATATAACAACGCCTTTTCAGCATTTATTTTATGACGGCGCGCATGTTTTTCCCTACTCTTAAGCTGCCGCAACGCTTCTTTTTTCCAATTCTGTAGAACATCAAATGCTGCGGGTCTGGCCTTTTTATTTAACAAGACCGACTCTAAGTATTCAATACGAGGGATCTCAAAACTACCATTGATTGGCCACTGAAGTTCGGAGGCATGTCTGGTTTGTCTGTGCCAAATATCATTAAATACTACACTTCCAATGCCATGTTTACAATACATAGTAAACGCCGGTGACCCCTCCTGTGGTGCCGGGTGGCTAAATTCCAAAGATTGTCGATCGCTGCGGAATAATGCCCTAAAGCAGCTAGACAATTTCCCAGGCATTTCTCAAAAACTTGGTGTTACCTGGTCAATAATTGTGTCTGCAGATACAATGCGCCAAATTCAAATTGTCAGGGTTAAATTAAGAGTCGGGTCACGACTCACCTGACCAGACCTAAGGAGGACTGTACGGTTTATCAAAGAACTTACCTAACGAATTTTACCTTGTGTTTGGTGATTTCAGCAAATCTGCCCGCCTCAAAAGTGGACCCTCGTCAAGATGCCGTCTCAGACCACACAGCTATCGTCCAAGAATCGGATCGTGCAGCGCTGTAGAGGTGTCGCGTCTCGTTCAGTCGGGCCCGTAGTATCACACCGTCCGATCCCGGTCCGACAGCATGCGTCAACCTTCAATGGTCCGGCATCAATCTTGAGGGTCCCTATTCGGGCGCCAACTGTGAAAAGAGAAAATTAATATGAGGCCGGGAAACCCAATGGAAACACACCAAACACTGGTTACAAAGGAACATACAAAGTTCTTTATTTTAAGGTCAAGCAATAACAAAGTCAATGACAAATCGGATAGCTATCGGCCCTCAGTATTACACAACGAACTTCAACAGAGTTCGATGTATTCAGTGAGAGACTGTACATTGGGACATTCAGGCTTTTATAAATTTCTTCAGCCTGTTGTCCAACCCCTTTGTGGGTTAACCATTCCATGAATGTATTACTGGTCTAGGGTCTCTGCCAGGGCAAACTTCTAATATATACATCAGTATGCGCATAGATCAGTTCCGTTGATACAGGTAATCCATTTACACGCAGGTTAACAGAAGGACAAGGTCTCAGTTCACGACCCTAACAAGTGGCCTGTAGGCAAGTTATACATTAGCTGTACGGAGGTCAAGATGACCTAGATTCTATTCGGAATGGCATCGTCCACCATTTTGATGTACAGGGTGACTTGTGCACAGCAAGAGAACCTAAAATGGCGGCTTGATTCAAGATGGCGGCCTACATCAATTTCTAAGGTCAAGACCTTGCCGTAGAGAGTTATTCGCGTACAGTTTTAAGCAACTTGGCGTAGGCCAATATACATACAATCGTTACAATAGGAGGCATAATTTAATATCCAGTTTGACAGGATGGGAGTGTGAGAAAGTGTATGAAGTACATGGATTATGTGAATATGTTAAGAGTAGATGCATTTTCAGCTGTGAACTCAAAGTTGGCTTTATTAACAGCAGTATTAGTAACAGCAAAGAAAACAAAGGGGACAAGCTCTTAGTCCTGAGCTCACAAACTTAATTCAGTCCTTGGGGAAAGTCTTCTTCCAAACACTCCCCAGTATGGATGCACTAAGAGTGCTCGTAGGTTACACCTCGTAAGCCCATATGGGCTCCGGCGTGGTTCTCTCCGTCGAGGCTCGGCTGTTCTGCAAGAGGATGAGAATACACACATTAGTCCTTCCTTGCTTTTGGCCTTATGTGGGGGCTTGATCAGTTTCCACCAATCAGATGCTCCATGGTGAAAACGCTTACATCTACCCTCCTAAGCCCCGCCCCCTTCTTTCCTGGTTGTTTGTTGCTGTCATGATGCCTCCTCGTGCAGCGCCGGTGTGTGACCTGTCCCGTTGTAGCCGAGGGATTCCAGCACCTCGGACATAGGTATGTGTGAACACCTTTCATCTGGGTAGCGTTTGAAAATGGGGGCTGTGAGAGGGAGGTGATTCTCGTACTCTTTGTCAACAATGTCACTGGGGCCGGCGGGACTTTTGGAAATGTCATACCCAATATCCTTGATGGCTAGCCATGTTTGTGAGGTCGGGCGGCTAGACATGGGGTATTGGCTCGCTCGAGGTAAAATCGCTCCTGGTTTCAGCTTTATCTTGACTTCCCCTGTCCCTTTTAACATTCCTACGTCATAAGGGCCTGTAGTCCATAAGACGTTTGGCACCTTCTCCAAGTTTTTGTAAAAAAATGCTGGACGCTGCGGCATTATTGCCATTTGCTGTGGGATCTCCCTTTTCTTTATTTTTATCCAATATGTAATGCTCACAAAGAACACTACTTCATTGTCTGTTGGATCGTCTCTAAACATTTCATCATCAGTAATGTCAGTCAACCTCTACCCTTCCTCAATAGCTATCATTGCTCTCCATGGTCTACCCTCGTCATCCGTTCCTTTGAGCATTGCCATTTCCCCCCGTACGATGGCTGCATCTAATTCTATAGGTATGGTCTTTCCCCCCTCTTCGTCCATGGGTATCTGTGGTCTAAACAAAAATACATCAGTTATTCTCATAGTCTTTCTCACTGAGCCATGTAGCCATGTCAGTAGAATGTTCACCCCATAAAGAAAAAGCTCTGGCTCTACTGGAACGCTTCACAGAGCCACTTGCCCTGTGAATGCCAATGTAAATTTGCCCACATTCATGTAATGTATTCCAGGAGTGGAACACACTAGTCCTTTGTCAGTAAAAGAAATCGTCATGTTGAGTTTTGTCATCAAATCTCTTCCCAAAATGTTAACTGGTGTCTTCCGAGAATACAGCAATGGAACAGACATGCCACACTCTCCTATAGAGACTGGTCATTCATCAGTAAAAGAAACTCAACTCGTAGCTCCAGAGAACCGTTGAGCATTCATGGCAAATCCTGACATTGGGTATTTTCCCTCTCGTATACATGAACAAGTAGCCCCAGTGTCTACTGGAAAAGAAAGAAAGAGATTTGCCTCCTGTCGTCACATCAACCCTTGGTTTCTCTTGGGGGTCTGGTGTCACTGATAGTACTGAACACATCAAGTCACCCTGTGAGCTGTCCTATTGTGGATACATGCATAACGATGTACCCATGAAAGGATTTCCTCCCACCACAGTGACACCCCCTATTCTTGGCATCAAAAATTGTTCCGTGTTTGCATACTGCTGTGTTTGTATGGGGGCGTGCTGCGACTGCCCTTGTGGTGGATTAATTTGCCCTTGCTGTGGTTGTTGTGCCTGTTGCATTTGCGGTGCCTGTGTTTGATACACTGTCTGATCTTGGGCAAACCCTCCTCTAGCTTGTGAACTATATTTTTGGAGGATAAGTTGGCCATACATTCCCTTTGCTCCCACATACTCATGCAATGTTTCCTGTAATCCCACAAGTCCAACAGACAGGAGTAACCCGTCTGACTAGTCCCCCTTGGTTAAATCCTTCTTGTGCATTTTGATACCCATTCTGTGCATTCTGAGACCCACCTTGATTGTTTTGAAATCCACCCCTTCCTCTATAGCCCATACCTCTGCCTCATGGCATGAACCCATTTTGTCCTTAGTCCATCTGGTGCTGATTATTTGCCTGCGATGTACCCACTGCTTGCTGTATTCCTAACCCTTCTCCGCTTGTCAATACCACCCCTTCCATGGCATATTTTGGCAATTTCTTTGGAACTATTTTAGCTTCCTCAAGTCTCCTAGCCTCATCCTTCTTCTTATTTTTCTCCTGTAACAGCCGACAGTGATGCACTATTGTCAACTGTATTTCAGCGCATGGCTTTGTTTCCATTTGCACTTGCTTTTTCATCTGCCTCTGTACTTGCTCGGGCAGTCCCTGACATAAAATGTGGTAAGATAATGCCACTGTTTTTTCCCATGGTTCCCTCGTTTCAAGAGTCCAGCGCTCTTGAATGTCCTGAATGTAAAGAAGGGGGTCTTCATCTTCTTTCATCTTACGTGTCATGATTGCACCCATATCTGACGTGTCGAGATACTGTACCCTGAGAGCCTCCAGACATGTGATCTGCAATTATTGAACGGCGCTCCATTGTGCACTGTGTTCTGTGCTGTTATACTTGAATAGCCTGCTCTTCTCCATATATCATCAGCTCTTTCCCCAAGAATAGCTGCCAAGAGACCCTTGATGTCTCCTATGGCTAGCGTATTTCCTCCTGTAATTTTTTCCAGTTCATAAATCCATTTTCCTCCACCCGATGCCAAACTAGGGAGCTTGCATCTTAAATTATCCTTATCCATCTATGGTCATGGAATACACTGTGGTCTTGCTCCCCTTTCTCCAATAAGGGCAACTGTGTAAACCCTGTCCCGCAATCGGCTCCCATTGTCTGCCTATCCATGGCAGAGACAATGGTCCCTGACCGTCTCCTCCTGGTAATTATCTTAATCTGCTCACATATGGTGGTGATTCTCCCTTCTCACTATGTGATTGTCCCCTGGGATGCTCTGGATATGCTATGGGATCTGGCCGCCTAACCGTAGGTTGCTCTAGATCAGACCATCTTCCTTTGTTGTCCATCTACAATAGATGTTGCTCTATCACCATTGAGTTCAAAGGAAAACACATTAAATACAGTGACAATAGGGAGTCATCCTTTAAGCATTACAACACTGGGAAAGTAGGCAAAGAGTTACACCAATACGCCTAATCTCTGGTATTCATCCTGATTTAAATGACCATGAATTAACTTCCAACATTAAATAACACTAAGATTTATGCTAAAACAACACCAGGTGATTACATTCCTTTGTAATAGGCTTCTGTATTTATGTGTATCCAGTACCATTCGACTATCTCGCTGGCCGCCCTTGGACTGGACCACTCTCAGCAAAAGCTCGGCAGCCCAGAGTTTCCATTCTGGATCTTGCCCAGGGAAGTCATTATATATCAAATGCCTCCAACCTTCTGGGACTGCCGGAGCTGCCTTGGGAAAACATTATCCATCTACCATGATCGACCTCTCTAGCTTTTCATTCGATCTATGGTTTCAGACCTAAATTCGACCATTGTTTCGCATCAACCTTGTATGTAATACCTATCCCCGATTTCCCAGTCTTCTCAGCATCCCCTTGATTACTCCACTTTCTTTCCAGCAGACTGAGCAGATGGCTCAGAGGGTTAAATGCTTGTTGCTATGATCTGTGTTTGAACTGCAGGTCGTAGGTTTAAATCCTTGCAAGGTCAATTCAGTCTTTCAACCTTTTGCAGTTGATAAATGAGTACCAATTTTGATTGGGTAATAATAGTAATGTATGTAAATATGTCCTATGTAAATCGCTTTAGATTAAAGTGGTATATAAAAACTAAATTATTAATTATTATAAGGTACTAGCTGGGGTATCCGGCGTTGCCCATGTCCTGATCGAGTGATGTCTCATGTGCCCTGGAGGATGTTGCTCTGGTCCTCATGTCAGCAAGACTTGCTTCAGTTTGCTTTGGCATCTCATTTGCCCTGGAGAAAGTTGCTCTTGTCCTCTGGTGGGCAAGTCGTGCTTCTGTTTGTTGTTGTGTTTCAGAAGCTTTTTATATTGATTTTGCTTTGCATCAGATGTTTGTTTTTTGTGCGGCATGCTTCAGTCATTCAGTGGCTTCTGCACATTTGAGAAAATGTCCAAGTAAGATTGATTGATTGTGCTCTCTTCTTGTGAATTAACTTAAGTAAACTTTAACTTTGCTATTTCCCACATTTGGAGTGGCGTAATAAAAAAAATATTTTAAATTCTTTTTCATTTTTTTAATTCCCTTTAAAACTGCTTTAATAAACAGTTTTGAACTGTATACAGTATTAATACATTTTAAAGGAATAACCAACATATCGAACAATTTGCTTCAGACACTTTTCCAAAAGTTGCCTCCTTCTAGTGCCCACTGTAGTGAATCGGGGTGAGCTTCAGTAAATGAGGGTGTCTACGGAATACTTTTTTTGCATCCAAACATAGACTACAATTTTGCCCCAGACAAAAGAGCAATCCATGCAAAATGTGGCAGACTTGGGTTCAACGGTGTGGATTTGTATAGCTGGACAAACGTACCCACACACATACATGCATTCAGCTTTATATATAAAGATGGATACCCCGGGCAGATGCACAGTACGCCCTCTCACAGACAAGTCTAGGCACTTTGAAACCACTGAGGTGGGGATTTGCTAGCATACAAGCAGTGTAATGTAACATAGCATACCTTCATGCTACAGCTTCGTACTACTTACACCTGGCCCTATTTTCTTGAGGTCACCCAAATAGAATCCGTGCTCTTCTTTCGGGGGTGTTTGGTAGCAGTTCTAAGCTCTTGCGTGGTGTTTGTTGGGGAATGTATTTGTACAATAGGTAAGCTCCCGAGTATAAAATCACTGCACAGATATCCAAGCTCCAAAAAGGAGCACCTTTAGCTTTACCCAGGCAATACCAATGAGGGCTGGGGACTGCAACCTTTGGCTCTTCAGGTATTTGCACTGCCACTCCTATGAACCCTCACCATTGTCTATCCTGGCTACGGCTGTTGGAGGTTTAAATCCAAAACATTTGGAGAGCCAAAGGATACAGACCCCTCTGCTAGTTATATACTACCCCTGTGGTATGGAATATCCAAGCAACCGTAACCTCACCTTCCACCAACCTCACATATGCCCAAATTAACTAAACAGCTCTCTGTTGCTTCCTATCCAGTTGTGTGCTATATATACTCAAATTCAAATACAGGCAACACTTGCCCTACATCCCCATTCCAAGACCTTGCCGGTATCCTGGCGGTAAATCCGCCAGGATACTGGCAAATGGCAATACCATTACCGGCATGTGGTCCGGCGGTGTTACTGCCAGATTACAAGTGCCGGCAATGGTTGTAAATACTGGCAATTTTTACCGGTAAGGAGCATGACTTACCTCTGGCTCTTACCTGGAGGTAAATCAGGTGCCTCACCAGCCAACTGGTTGGCCGGTGAGAAAACGTGCTGGGATACGTTAATACCGACACGTTAAATCCACACCGGGCAACTCATAACGAAAGTCCATTGTTTACCAGGGCCATCTTTTTTCTGGTCTGTGTGCCTGCCTTTTACCAGGCTTGGCAGCACCTGGTGGGAACACTCTGCTGTCACTGCATTCCTGCATGTCTGCTGTCCTTTCATCGGTCCCATCTAGAGGAAGAAGTACACAGCATCATCATATGCTCTTTGAAAGCACTCCCTATAGACCCACTGTCTGTGGCCCTCATTACGACCCTGGCGTTGGACCATGGTGCTAATAGCACCATGGTCCATGCCGGTAACTTACTGACTCCGCCATGGCGGAATGGGGAATTACCGCCCCATTCCGAGGTTGGTGGGGCGGTAATTCCCCATGCCGCCATGGCCCTTCCCCATTCCCATTTTTGCCCCATAGGGCTCAATGGGAATGGGGAAGGCGCTAAGTACAGTGGCGCAAACTTAGCACCAAGGTCCCTTTGCGGGTTGGATTTTAACGCCTGCAAAAAGCAGGCGTTAAAATCTCCAACCCGCAAAGGGACCTCGTAATCAGGCGTTAAGGGGTTAACGGTGCCGCCACCTTTTACGGCGCTGTAAACCCCTTAATGCCAGGGTTGTAATGAGGGCCTGTGTCTTTGCAGCCATCTTTTATAGAAAGGCATAAACAATGAATGGCAACATGCGGCCGGTTCAGACCAGTTCCTAACAGCCTTGGGAAGTGACACCACAGTCTCATCAGCCTTCTAGAAATGTATTTATTTTATTGGCCATTCGTATGGCGCCTATACGCAGGTGTTTCCAGGCACCAAAGTTATGTCACCAAGTTATGTCATCCTTGTTCCCCATTGGAAGATAGTCTGCCAGTAAAACCAATGGCTTCTCAGCCTTACCTGGCTCTGATGTGTAGACAATCATTCCACTGAAAACTCCAAAACAGGTACATTCTGTTACACCGCACTTCGTCACATAGTCTGTGATAACTAACTCCAACCATAGTGATCAGTCATCGTGAACCATTCAGATACAACACCAGCTCGTGGTCATAATGTTGTACAAGACATGCACTGCACCTGCCTTGACCTACCACAACAGCGCATGTCAACAGCATTTCCCTGAAATGCAAACAAGCTTCCCCTCACTCAGCCAGTGAATTACACAAATCTGTTATGCCCTACAGTAAATGCAGTGCATGCCTGCTCCCAGCAGGGCCGGTTCTGCTGTGTCTCGTCCTAGTGGCGGCAAGGGGTGTCTGCATCACCTGTGACACCAGAGTCTGCTTGACCTTACCTGTGAATGTACAACCTTGTTCTTTGAACTAATAAACCAGCTGAACATATTTGTGACTACTTCCCCATCCATTCTGTTCAAACTCACCACATTCAGTAGTTTTCAGATGGTTACCAAGCGCAGCCTGTGTAGATGGTAATCCACAACAATTTGACTTACTTTAAGGTGATAGTGGTAGATCACCTTACCACCTACACGACAGCAGCTCAACCACTACTTAACTTCCTTTCACATAATTCCAGTTGTGCGCAGTCCTGATTAGGGCTTTACTTCCACATACCCTCTTTTCATTGATGCAAGTCATGCCCACCCTATATATAGCCAGTCCTTCACTATGATATTTTTCATACTCTAAAATGTCAAGCAGTGATAATTTGGTTTGGTGAAATAATGCACAAGCAGATTTTCTTTATGAAATGCAGAATTGAGTACAATGGAGATTCTCACCCAAACATGTGCTCTGCAAAGTTTTTCACTTTAAGGAGAAGGAATGAGTGGGTGGGTGAGAGATTACATTTGTATGGTACTCTAAATGAACCAAACCTTCTCTGCACTAGGTAGGGGTGGACTGGCAGGAAGCAAAATTGAGTGGGCACCACGGGGATTTCACGTCTTTCTGGTGTTAACAGGGGTCTCTACTGAGATTAATCTTTATTAGAAGGTTGAATCCTGTATACAGGAGCTGGCTGAATAAGACCTGGAGACACCCAGGCCCAAAATTACAACAAGGAGCAAAGATTAGGTGAAGACCCAACCATACAGCCGCTCTCTGGAGTCCCAAATTGGGTTCTATAGTAATTGTAGTTCTGCTCAATGTGAATCCTTTAGTTCAAATTCTTAATGAAATATGAAAGTCAAATGGTGGTTTTCCATCAGGTGAAAAGTATTTATTTTATACAAAGAGGTGGCAATTAGCCACCAGAATATTCTTCATGAGGAAGAAATTGCCATTAATCATTCTATCCGTAGACTTCTATTGTGCCAATGCATTTCGGAATATAACATCCTTCATCAGGGCAAGTCTAAAAGGTGATTTTCACATGCAATTATATCAACCATTTCGTAGTTATTACACAATTAAACAAATTTCCATATTTCAACAACACAAATATATCAACGTTAACAGTCATCATCCACATAATTGAAAAAGTAAAACAACACATACCGGGCCACGTAATGAGCCGGAACAGAAGGTAGATCCAAAAAAATAAACAAGAAAAACAAATCAATATGCAGGTAAGTCAAGACATCTTGTAACTAAAAATGGAGGTAATCGGGTCTTTACCTGATTTCGGTGAGTAATGGCGGAAACTATTTTCCGGAGTGCAAGCTGCTTCCACCAAGTGCGGAAAGCAGGTGCTGTAAACGGTAAGAGAAAAACTCTATAAAAGACTTATTCTAGGTGTGCCTAATCACTAATAGTAAACTCGAGTGGTAGCTTACCCTATGTGGAGAACGAAGCGAAGGAGATCTCCCTGTGCCTACTGAAAGCAGACTGTCTACGTTGCTTCGGCACGTTGCCGAGCAACCTGAATTTTGTAGGACACGTGATTGAGGGCTGAGTGCCTTCCTTGTTTAGACACGTTGCCGAGCAACCCGGCATGAGATCACGGCTCCATGACAAATGTCAGGAACCTGTGCGATGAATAGCCTATAATCAAAATTGCTTACTTAGTGGCCCTCCTGGGGTAGAGGCGAAAAAAGTCAACACCTTAAAAGCGTAATATGTGGATAGTAGTCCATAGACATAGAAAAAATACTAAGAAAGATTACTGAAAACTATAATAATGGGCGTTCCTAACTAGGATGGATGGAACCTTAGGGTCAGCTCAAGGACTGTACTATATATGGAAACAAGTGTTTACATGCCGCTAGTGGTGTCGTCTAGACAGACGGCACCTTGGGTCCTGGAAGAGCTCCAGGATGCGCAGCATGGAGAGCATTTAATTCATGTAAATCATTACTTTTTCAAATACATTCAAGTTTTGGTGTCAATTTAAACCAAACGATGTTAGATATCACAAACAATCAGGTAAAACACAATTAAAGTGAACGCAATTAGAGAAAACAGTGGTAGTTGATCTCCTCGTTTAACCCATTGGGTGCCAGACTTCCCAGTTTGTCGATCCAATAAGTCTCTCTGCGATTCAAGCGTTGGCCTAAATCTTCGTGAGGGCTATTTTTGGTAAGTGCTTCCAAAATCACAAATCTTATTTGTGACACATTATGTCCACTGGAGATCCAATGCCGAGCCACGGCTGAATTAATGTTTGCATTACGTATGCATGACCGATGCTCTCCCCATCTCAACTTGGCTGTTCGTGTCGACTGTCCTACATAGAATTTCCCACAAGGGCATTTAATACCATAAATGATATTGCTACTGTCACATGTGGCAAAAGTCTTGAGCAAAATCTTCTGCCCCGTCCTTGGATGGTTAATGGAGTTTCCTTTTATAACAAAATCACAGTGGACTGGCAACCAAAGGTGCCCCTAGAAATGTGTTCCAAAGTGCCCCCATATTACATTGTGTGAGCAAGGCCAATCCCACTAAGAAGGGTTGATCCCAGGAGACATTTGGAAAATATGGGTACAAATAGTGCATTTTAGAGCACATTTATCTTGATGTATAGATTAAAATGTAGTTAAACAAAAAACGTACATTTGTTAAGAGTGAGGAATAACACACTGGAAGCATAATAACAACTTCTTAACTTCAGAGAGAAGAGAAGGATGCAGGGAGATGGGAGGAAGGCTGTGGAGTGAGTGGGCGAGAGGGTAGGAGAAGCCAGGGTACCCGCACTAAAGTGGCCCATGGTACGTACAGAGGCCCATTGGGAAATTGCAAGAGTTTCCTGGACGCCAGTCCACTACTGATTCTAGGGGTGAAGTAAAGGGCTAAACTAAAAATGCCTCTGCCCTTGGCATCTTTGGAAATGGACTGCATGAAAAGGTCAGCTACTTGTAGTCATTGCTTCACACAGACTTGGAGCTGGTATTGTGCGCAGCTCCTAGCATTCTTAAACCCTAGTGGATATATCCTCAGTCTTTCAGCCCACACAAGTGGGAGGAACGGGCAGCACGGAGGTCCTGGATGGTGGAAGATTGGGAACAAAACTAAAGGGCTGCATGGCAGGTGGAGAGCCTCATCTCGGGGTAGGCATCCCCCTTGTCCAAAACCAGTTGTCCCCCGGCTGTCTCATTCACACATTGGGTGGTAGTGGAAACCCCAAGGCTGCTGCCCATAGCCTGGGGGCTGGCAGCAAGAAAATGCCTTAGAAGGCTCCTTATATAGAAAAGGGAAATGCCCCAGGCAACCCCTCTTGCCCACAAAACAGTGTAATACATCTATTTCACTTTTTGGTTCGAAGGGAACCATGGGTCATAAGTGATGGAGCAATGAGCAAGTTACAGGATTCTTCAGCCTGTGGTGTGCACATTATACATTGTCAATGTTTTTATGGTCTTTGGAGCAAATACTATATTTTAATACACTATATATGTGTGGCTTTTTGTAGTACAGATTTAACAACATCACGAATAAGTGATCCCAATTGTGGCAGCCAAAAGAAATATGACCCATGTAAGTAGAGCGATTTGACCACGATTGCATAGATTAGTAAAGTGTGGAAGCCAGGATTTTGTGTTGCAGAGTTTGCTGTTTTGCAGGTTTCAGACCACACATGCTCCAAGTGCATCTTTAGTTTTGCACCAACATTCCATACTTGGCAACAGATAAACAAAGGACTCTGTGCAAGTAGATGATGATATGCAGTTCCTTTAACTGTCACTGGGCGGCAGTGTCACTTTAATTTACTCTGCGAATGTAATGGAGGCTACAGTGATGTTGGGCTGGCTCCATTTGGGCTCTTCTTTCACAAAGGCTCTCGAGCCTAGCCAAAGCCAGGCATTTGGCTCTAACCAGGCTCGAACAGGCTCTGACTCCCCCACCTCTCGGGAGAATGCTCATTCTGGGGACTGCTCCCCTCCATTGCTCGCTCCCCCCCACCCCTTTCCCTGCTGCTTTGCATTGGTGAGCAGCGTTGAATCATGTGTTCGCGTCAGTACATCCAGTGGAACGCCCTCTTGGAACTTAAAGCCAGGCAATATGGTTGGCCAGACTTTTCAATTGACTTATTGGCAAGCGGGTGCATTGCGGAGCATATGCCTTGGATGAATGAATAGTTCAGCACCTGGGGGACAAGGGTGGAAAGTGCGTCACAGCGGGCACTCACTGAGGGCCATGAAAAACTTCTGAAAATCCAGTGCTGTTTCAATAAACCAAAATGGATGTGGAACTCAAATTGTTTTTTCTTTTCTTACAAATAAACTTCCTTTGCCCCTTTATTTTTGCTTTTACTTTTAAATACTCTCAATTGTTTACAGAGGTTGCTTTTGTTTGCCTGGGTCCATCTGGGATCCTTCTTTCTCCTCACTGCGACGCGAGCGCATCTTCCTTGCCCTCCGTGGTTTACAAGTGTGTTCTCCACTCAGATCCTTGCATCCTAATAAGTTCCAGCCCAGGAAGCGGAAGCTCTGTTTTGCAGATGCTTCCCCAGAGAAAGCTCTTTAGGGGCCTCAGAAACACGAAGCCATTCTGAGCACTGCTAATAACTATGCCCTGCGCCTCTTCAGCATCAGACGGCACACCTTCAAATGATTGAATCCCAAGGACCACTTTACCAAACATCATGGGAGACCTTGCGCGCCTACCATGCCATATCCTAGAAGTCGATGAACCAGACCCACACATAACAGGGCCTCGGAGGCCCTGCACAAAACAAAGCGAACGAACCCACTGCCAGGCTCTGTACTCACGAATAATACAGCCCAGCACACCTGCAGGCAGGCACCAGATGGATACTCAGACCACTGTAGCCAGGACCTTTGCTGGGCTTGAGCAGCTCCACCCAAGAGACCAATAACCCATCCAGACTTGCCCACACTTATCCAACAATGCAAAGTAAATAAACAAATAAATAAATAAATAAAATAAACACACACATTCTCTGCAAACCCCAGTATCAAGTCAAGATCTTCACCCATCATTTCCAAAGACAAAAAAAGCTATATATCTACCTATACATGCAAGGGTGTTGGGTGAAAGTTGCGAGTCCTCGACCCCCACATGTCAAGGACTCGTCGGAGCACAGCTGCCAGCCAGTGCATGGTAATAAATCTGGGTGGTGCCCTAGAGATCCATGCACCTTCAAAACCTGTCCACTCTCTAAATTCGCTGCAACCCAAAATCCCCAGTTAAGATCACCGTCCAGAGGTTCCGGAGGTCATGACTCCACATACCCTCCACATGCGCCAACAATGACATTCTTGAAGACAGAGACCATGCCTCAACCACCTGCAAATGCAAGGGTGTTGGGAGGAGATTGTTGGACAGAGCCCCCACCTAATGAATCACCATAGAGAAGCCCACAAACTACATGCAACAATCTGCTCCGAAAAGATCCCCTGACACGCAGAAAATCCTAATGACAGAAAAAATGGCTGACACAACAAACACACACACACACACTACACAAGCCTTCAGGATGATTGCAGGAGATAGTACTGGTGTCGGCCTCTCATCGTAGGAAACCCCACAATCAGCTAATACACATATCCTCACAGTTCCCCCGATGCACACACCCCTGAAATCAAAGCGCACGACTCAACTGCCTACACAAGCACACAAGCGTGCGGGACGGTTGTAGCACCCACCAACACTATGGCTCCCTGCCCATAGGAAGATCCACAAGCAATAGACCGCAGTCACCTAAAAACAGAGACAGCCATCCGCACCAACTGGTGGGGTAAAGGAAATGCAAAGTGCAATACAAATGCCGCTCAACGCCGCTAGGCAGGGGTATCGCCGAAGGGTAGGAGAGGGTAGAGTCACATGAACTCTATCCATTTCGGATAGGAAGATCTCTCAACATGCTATACATTCATAAAAACACGAGTGTTATAATACATTGTACTATAAAAGATTGACCTTAATCTATCTGCTCAATAATACAATTGATCAAATGTTTTATGAAAATAGACTTCTAAAGGATAGCGTTCCAATAACGGTATTATAGGCGTTCTAGCACTTCAACTTTAATTGCATAACAGTGCAAGGAGAGAGGGGGAAAAGCCTTACATAGAGGAGAACAGTAAAACCATTGTATAATGTTGGCAATTATAAACGTTGGACGCACCCTGTATGAAATATCAGTAGAATTGCCAAGAAACTGCCTTCGTTGTAATCAAGAGAAAGTGAAGCAGAGGCGGCCTAGACCGAACCATTCCTAAAGACTGGAGCAGGGGGGTGCATTTCTATATCGCATGTCAGCATCATTTTGGCGAGAAGATCAGAACATGTCATCACGATGTACTGTCATTGGGGCAGTGAGGACGTAACCTCTTGTCTATACGGGTACCTACCCATTCAAACTGTGTAGGCTCTATGGGTAGAAGACTGCATTTTAGCCTGTTCATAATCTCTTTGGAGGGAGGGAGGGAAAGCTCCCAGAGTAGAGCTTCCTCTACTGTACCCAAGCAACTTAAGAAGTGAGTCAGAGTGGAAAACCTCTTCGTCCTTGTCCTTGGATAGTGACCGTGGGGGGGTAGTCCGAAACATCTGCAGAGACGCAGGTGGCAGGCCCCTGCTGTAATGGTTACGAGCAGCCGATGTGGTTGAAATAGACATGGTGTTTGCACTGTTGAAAAGGTGTAAAGCTTTTGTTGCCTAGTGGTTATTCTTCAAGCATATCAACCATGGTATCTTTTCACCCATTTCTGTACTAAGATATCCTTCAAAATGCCTTTTGATAATATCGCGTTTTCCTTTTGACAAATAATAAGCAGGCTGGAAAAGAACAGGTTGTTTTCTTTTTTTTATACCAAAGTCAGTTGTATAGCATTTATTTATTTATTTATTTATTACATTTGTTGTATGCCCAAACCAGAGGGTACCACAGAGTATTTGCACAAATACTTAAATTTAGTAGATTCAGAACATGTTATACGTATACTTAGACTTAGTTGTTGCATATACAAGAAGTGTCATAGATACAGAGTATTTACATAGCAGAGGAGGAACGAGGTTAGTATTTATTAAAGAGCCATGTTTTGAGGAGTTTCTTGAAATTGATCAGGGATGGCTCATTGATGATCTTGGCTGGCAGTGAGTTCCAAATTCTGGGGGCTGCTACAGGGAAACTGGAGCTACCAGTTCTTGTGTTTTTGAAACGTAGTTTATGCAGATGTACGTTAGCTGTGGATCTCAGGGTCCTGGTTGTATCTTTGTGGTTAAGGCATTTGTTGAGGTGTATAGGGGCATGCCCTGTAACACATTTGTGTGTGAGTGTAAGTGTTTTATGGAGTATCCACGCTTGGATAGGGAGCCAGTGTGCATCTCTCCTGAGGCTAGCTCTTCATGCATAGGCAGTCGGTGTTGAGTTGGGAAACCCCCAAAGTCTTTTCATGAATGAGTGTTCAGCACTTTATTTGCCCTCAAATTCCCAAACATCCAGACAAACAAGCTAACGGCCAAGGTTTCTCGTCTGTAGATTCACCAAAATGATTAAAGAAAGCAAAAATAGCCCAATGTGATGGTTTCCTCTGTATGGCCTACTTGGCCAAGTAGGACTGTTCCCCCTTGAATTATTTGTGTAGTGTATCCCCAAAGAGTTGCACTCTTTAACTTGACCCAGATGTCCACCAGTGACGGAAAAGGCAAGAGAGCTGCTTCTTCTGGGGCCCCATGATGGTGCTCAACATTGAGCTGCTTCTTCTGGGGCCCTGTGATGATGCTCAACATTGAGCTGCTTCTTCTGGGGCCCCGTGATGATGCTCAACATTGAGCTGCTTCTTCTGGGGCCCCGTGATGATGCTCAACATTGAGCTGCTTCTTCTGGGGCACCGCGATGATGCTTAACATTGAGCTGCTTCTTCTGGGGCCCCATGATGGTGCTAAACATTGAACCGCTTCTTCTGGGGCCCTGTGATGGTGTTTAACATTGAGCTGCTTATTCTGGGGGCCCTGTGATGGTGTTTAACATTGAGCTGCTTCTTCTGGGGGCCCATGATGGTTCTCAATATTCACATGCAGATCTCAATTGGAAATAAACTGGACAGAAGAGCCAATCGGGGACTGAACCGGACTAGGTGTTCCCACTTTTAGTACTGGACCATTACCATAGTGCAAAGACACTAGGGCCTCATTACACGGTAGGCGGTAAGGGTTTATCGGTACCGGTATTTTACCGGTACCGGTAAATCCTTACCGCCTTACTACGAGGTCCCTTTGCGGGTTGGGGAATTTAACGCCTGCTTTTTGCAGGCGTTAAAAACCAACCCGCAAAGGGACCAGTGGAGCTAATTACGGTACCGCAATTTGCGGTACCGTAATTAGCGCCTTCCCCATTCCCATAGAGCCCTATGGGGCAAAAATGGGAATGGGGAAGGGCAATGGTGGAAGGGGGAATTACCGCCCCACCAACCTTGGAATGGGGTGGTAATTCCCCATTCCACCAAGGCGGTGCCGGTATTTTACCGGCATGAACCATGGCGCTAATAGCGACATGGTTCACCGCCTACCGTGTAATGAGGCCCTATCTGTCTTGCTCCAATTTTTTAAAGTTCTGGATGGATGCATGTTTTCCAAATTCGATCCAAGCTTCAGAGACCAGAATGTTCTTATGTTCGCTGTGGTGCTATGTTATTTTCATGACCTGACATGTTTTGTGACTTCCTGAAAAAGAGCAAAATAGATGCTTTCAAAGAAATGTTTTTTTTGGTTTTTAAAAGGGTGGTTCCACCCACAAGGCCTGGTCAGCCCCATCATATACCCCCTCTCCTCTTTCATTCCCTTTATGTTTTTTTAACCCTTGTTCTATAATGTGTTCCCTTTTATTTCCCACCTTTACATACCTTTCCGTAGCAACCATAAAAATACATGGCCAGTTTGGAAATTAGTCAGAATGCTTTGTCAACTATTCTACAGGACAGGTGAAGCCCTGAAATAGCCTCATCATGTTTGATCTAATCATATTGCTGCTACTTATGAAAAGGGGCCTGGTCGTCCCTTTACAGAGAAAGAGAAGCTGCTCATGATCCCTTTTGGGGGGCCCTCGTCTGAAAGGCTCCTCTGCATTTCTAACTGGATATATTCGTAATTAAAATCTTGCTCAAAGATGATGAATCAAAACTATTTCAGAGGAAAGGTCTCCGATTTTTGGTCACAGTCCCCCTGCCTGCACCCCCTAACTCCACTTCCTGTATAGACAGTTTACTACAAACTCTGGGCCAATACATAGATTTCTTCCTGCAACAACTTGTGCAAAAAACATGTACTTATACCAAGGATACCACACATTTTCTGGACCGTTTAAAGGACACTGGCTATATAAATTACTCCATAATGTTTACCATTGACGTCAAGAGTCTTTATACATCGATCCCCCACAACATGGGACAGGAAGCAATAGAATGGTTCCTTGTGAATGAAGAAGGGGAAATTAAAACAATAAAGGAGTTCATCATGGTTCTGCTAGAGTTTATTGCAGAAAACTCTTACTTTCAGTATAAAAATACGTTTTTCCTCCAAACTTCAGGGACATCAATGGGAGCTACGATGGCCCCCACTTATGCAAATTGTTTCATGCATAAGTTTGAACATGAACATGTTTTGACTCAAATAAATTGGAAGAAGAACATGGCACTTTGGACAAGGTATATCGACGACATATTCGGGATATGGACAGGATCATCGGATATGTTGCATCAGTTTTTCATATACCTGACCTCTATAGACTCAAGAATACAATTTACCTATGAGAGCTCCTCAACAGAGATTCATTTTCTAGATGTTGCTATACAGGTCAAAGAAAACAGGTATGAGAGTAACATTTACCACAAGGAAACAGACCGTAACAACCTGTTACATCGTCTTAGCTTCCATCAGCCAAGTTTATTGAAAAACCTACCATACAGCCAAATGAGACGAGTAAAACGCATTGTTAACAACCCCATATTATGTGAAAAAGAAATTGAGATAATGGGAAGAAAATTTGAAGCCAGAGGTTACAAAAAGACAGAGGTCACAGCAGTGAAAGAACGCCTGTCATCACAGGCGCCGGAATCACAAAGAATAGAAAAACCTAAGAAAACAGATAATCCTATGGTGTTTGTATCTTGCTACTCGCTACAGAGCAGTCGCATAAAAGCAACCTTACTTAAGAACTGGCAAATACTGAGGAACGACACGCGGGTGGAACATTTATTCAAGGACAACCCTATTCATGCATACACGAGGAGCAAAAATCTAAGAGACAGATTAGTCAAAACAAGACCTATGATGCAACAATCAACAACACAAAGAACAGGCACATACCCGTGCCTACACTGTAGTAACTGCAACTTCATTACTAAGGGCAATACCATTAATCACCCACACACAGGAGAGAAGATTCAATTAAGGAGTTTTGCAACATGTGACACCATGAACATAATTTATGCGATAAAATGTCCATGTGGTATCTACTACGTAGGACAGTCAATGAGATTGGGCCGGATCCGATGGAATGAGCACAGATCCTGCATACGAACGAATAACAAGAATTCCGCAGTAGCAAGACATTGGGAAGAGAAAAAACACAATATAAATCAGATCAGGATCCAGGCCCTAGAGGTGATTAAACCAAGAAACAAACATGAGGACATCACTAGGAGACTCAACCAACGGGAGTCCTATTGGATTGATAGGCTTAACTCATTGAAACCGGGTGGGATTAATGAAGAAATAAACTATGTATGCTTTCTATAGCATACGATCAAGAAGAAAAAGACCCATGGACCTTATGGATTGAATTATGGATTGAATTATGAGCAGTTTAGTACATATCATTAAGTTGCATGAAGGGTAACAATAATGATCATGGGGTGTCATGCCCATCGGGACCCAAGGCAGGGACCACGTCTGCTGCCATAACACACCCCATGACTATGAATGACATATTTGAATCACTTTTTGTTTTTGGTTTTTGCAATGCCGAACATTCTTCCTTACGCAACCCAGTGTACACATGGCACTGGGCCAGGTACTAGGTTAGTACACAGGGAGGGGAGGATACCCCTCATTTAAATACTGGGATCTGGTTTGTAATACATAGATTTGCCCACTTACTTCATCACGATATTATGTGTAATTTACATTGAGGACTAACATCCAGATGGTCAACGCATCCCAACATAACACAGCATCCGCGCTGTCACTTTGAATGAAACAGTAGCCGGCAGTACTGCCGGCGCACAACGTACGTGAGAAAGTGAAAGTAACTTTCTTTCACACACCCGCGCATGCGCGGGTTACCTAGCAACGAAAGGTAAACTTAGAAAACCAGCGTCTGGACAGGACGCGGGTTTTTGCAGCGAGGAGCCCCGCGACGAGCGCTTGGGGAACACGGGTAAGCATAGAGAATGTAGTTGCTTTTAGGTGGATTAGGGACTTGTGGGACATGAATTGTGATCATAGTGGTGTGATTTTTCACAGGTTACCCCTGAGAAAATAATATTGACGTACAGCGGAGTGACACAGGAGAGAGAATAAGTAGTGCCACTGACAAAACAGGTACATAGCATGCACCGAAAGTAGCTTTGTGTAGAGATTATTGTCCAACATTTAAGCTTACTTGCAATTTATCTTTTGTTTATTTTTTGGTGAATTACATCTCGGGATTTGAACTGACTGGGTAATCCACGTAAATGGTATGGGCTTACTATTACCCTATGGGATGGTAAATAACTTTGATCGAAATGACATTGGGATTTGGTGAACATTGATTTATTTCTATGCATAAAATGACATGATATGAATGTGTTCTAATTTATGTTTATTGTACTTTACCTTGGAATATGGCTGAATATTGATTTTTGACATGTTGAATATGGTTATGTTAATGAAATAAGAAGGCGATTGCGCCTGGAGCCCTGATGACGGACAATGTCCGAAATGCATTGGCATGATATACCAACAGGCACATAACTGATAGGACACCTGAGCCTCAATAATATAATAAAATAGAAGATACGACTCTTCATGATTTTACCTGAGAGCATAGCATGATATCTTTGGGACTAATGGGATTATACAGATTTGAAATTGAAGCAGCTCCATCTGGAGAGCGGGGGAGAGCACACCTAGGGTCGGATTGAATTCTGATCCCTTTCATATTGCTTATACTCTACCTTGTGCCAGGTTTTAAGGTGTGCCCCAAATATATGACATATCATATTGATCAAGTTTAAACAAAGGAACTTCAGCAAATACAGCAGTGCCCACCCCCTTTTTGACTCTACATTTTGTGCATTGCCATCACTATGGTTTCTGAGGTCCACAGTAAGAGGATCACTGTCTACAGAGGGCAATAATCTCCTATATTTCACGAGAAACTTCTCTGCAGTGGCTTCTGGTGGCAGCCCACATCAGCGTCAGAGTTCTGTGTATCATTAAACAGCCTCCTGGGAGTGTGGCAGTGGCGGCGCCGACCTAAAGCTGAACATCAACGGTTACTGTCCACCAAGGCTGCTCAGAACCCCCCAGCAGAAATCATGTTGCCTCACCTTTTAGGCAAAAGAAGATTGGAGGGAGAAGTCCGGAAGCCGCCCTCTGGAACGACCTCCCTGTGGATTTAAGGATAGAGAATAACAGTCTACTTTTTAGGAAGAGACTTAAATCAGTTATTTTTACAAGTCATTTGTTTGCCTTTTCTCAGGTTACCTCTGTCACACTTCCTAGCAGCTACCTCCACCTCTGCTATTCCTGCATTTCACACTTATTCCCTTGCTCTCGCCCTGCTCCCTGGCAACCTGCACTTGCTGATCTTCCAAGGCCTCTGAAATATCAATTGCCTGTTCCCCCTTGACTTAACTAGAGGATTGGGGGGAGGCACCATGAAGTGGCTTGTGGCCATGGTTTGCGCCATGCAATTCACCAATAAATACCAATAATTGAATTGCCACTGGCTAGCTAAGACCCTAGAGTATTCAATGGTTGATTTGCTTCTGTTTCAAAGAATACATTTGCTTGGATTATTAGAGGTTGTATGTTCATTAATGAGGCATTACAGCCCTGGGGGTGAGGCTGTGGCATGGGTTGCCTTATCCACACCTGAATTATGGGCCTGATGGTAACGGATGATAACTGTTACAGCCCCCCATATTACCATTAGGATGGGGCTAAATCACAAAACAGATTGTAAACCAGTTAGACACAAAATAAAGCAGATGGAGAATGTGCTTGGAACCTTGCTCTGAGCGTTGTCCTGGTGGAATGTGGACTAAGGGAGACACTGAAAATTGAGGAGGAATGTTGGCAGCGAAACATCAAGCTTCGTAACAGTGGTCAAGGCCCACCGCAGACACATTCTTTACAATGGCCCGCCAACATTTCAAATGTATAATTAAGCGCTAACCACCCATTCCAAGGGATGAAACAGGCCGGGACCGACTAAAAGCCTGAGCATAGCATAAAGGAACCCCATTGGCTGCTCCCCCTGTCCCAGGTGCTCATTTAGCACTTAAGACCTTGTCAGGGGCTGTAACAGCTGTTATGGCCCCTATAAACAGAGTTAAAGTTTAGTAAGCTTTACATACCCATAATCCCGTGTACAGCCCAAAGATGTGGTCTATAATTCTATTATAACCAATATCGCTCTTAATAGCATTAAGTATAAATGAGAATATAGAAGATGTTAGTACATAAATCTGCCAATGTGGTTACAGAGTGTTGGCTGCTGGTACCCACCAGAGACATCTTTATGGGCGGGCAAAAGGGCCACGTGCCCCGGGTCCCACTTTGGTGACTAGGGGGAAAATGGCCACCTTATGTAAAGAAGTCATTGCCCATTTAAAAAAAAAACACATAAATGATACATCAGGATATTTTATAGTGCATGTGGAGACTTTAAATATGCCGCTTGCTGTTGACAAAGTGCATTCCCTTCAGATCAATTAATCGTGGAATGCTTCCTGTGTTCTCTGTAGTGAATACAGTTTGTGTGTTTACTATAGTGCAACTGTTATCATTTTCACATTGTTGTGGACAAAATATTGATCACTTGCAAAACCAATGCTGAAAAGCATACTGATACATTTGAGTGCCTCTGTGGATCAGAAGATAGCTCAGTGTATTAAGCTCTTGTAACAGAGATCTTTGTTCATATGACAGATCACAATACCAAATTCTGAAAAGGCCGACTCTGCCTTTCCTAGGCCTGATGTGGATAAAAGTACTTGTACATATATACGTTGGGGATGGTAACAACTACTGTGTTACAAAACAATCTGCCTGCACTAGATCGCACAGCCGTAAATTGAACATAGCCTCTGTGTGGTGCACTTCTAGAGCTATGTTCCTCCTGGAGAGGGTTGTACAAATTGGGGGTCAACGCTCAATGGAGAGAAAGATGTGTTATCCAGTAAAGGTGATTAGGCGGCCCAATCCCAAACAGTGGGTCCGAAGTGTTGAGGCTCATATTCCTGTTTACCATCAGACAATAACGTGACCTGGACAAATCATCTTATCTCACGGTGTAGTACCGCGCTGCCTACTTTGAACATGTTTGCCCGATTGCATTCTTGTGAAATTGTTCAGTCCATTGCCTGCTCTCTGTTTTTGTGTTGGATCCTAGACAGAAAAGCGCTGACCTAATATCCCAGATCTGGGGCAAGCTTATTTTCAGCTCTGCTTATTTGTCAGAATCATTTTTTGCTTTTTTTGTACAATTTCAAATGTTCTTCTGCACATCATGAAAAACAAGCCACAAGTTTGAGTGTTAGGTGTATTAATAGAAGGGCGTTATTGGAATTTATGCAACGATTCCTTGCTCTTATAGCTCAATTTGCCTGAAACACAATCGTAAAGACCAGAATTATGATGATTCTTACAAGGTGTAGCACCTTTATGGTAAGAGGTGTAACTATGTAGCTGAGGGACCTAAATTATTCATGTTTCCTGAAGGAGGGTTACATCCCAATTCCTCGGGAAACATGTTAGTTCTCTGTCCTCCTGTTTATTTTCCAGTCCTTCTGTATTCCACACCTCAATATGGGGGGTGGTCCTTTACAGCTGCTGCTCGGTCACTCATTATCCTCCATGTACAGTAAAGCAGTCTCCTCCTTTCCTTTGAATGAGCTGTGGGGCCTTGAATTATATGGATTTCAGGAGGGCTCTGGTGGTTGAACTAACAGATACATTGGAGGCCCTGGATTCCTCTGGTGTCAGGGAGTTTTCTAGGCAGTTGTTTCATAATAAATTGCGATGCAACACGCACGCTTCACAGTGGAGTCCAACACCTTTACTATCGCTACCAAAAAATTCACATAAGTGATGCAATCAAATTACGTGATTTGTTCATGAAATTCTTCAAGGAATCACTGCTAGGAAGTGGTTCGGACAGTCCAGACTAAAGAGGTCTTTTGATTAATTGGGCAACCATTTTTAGATGATAGCATTTGGGATTCAGGTTTTCCATGTTGGGTTGTCTTCATATTCTAAGAGTTACCACCGACTCTTCTCCACTAGGGTATGGTTTTGCCGGTTCCAAGTGATCGTACTGTATTCAATAATAACAAATACTTTTTTAACAACCAAATGTCGAATTTGTTTTGTTTTAAGTCCACCATTTCCCCAACTTTATTACCCCACCCTAACCCCCTCCTCACCTGTTTCCATCCCTTACCCCACGCCCATGTATAATGTAATCAAATAATTCAAAATATTTTCGTTATTTAGGGTTCGTTATTAAGGTCCTTTGTTTTTGTGAATTTGTTAATTTCACGGTATACCAGTTTTGGTCTGCCATTTTTAAATTTTGGTTGATTTTTCTTTCCAGGACACCCCTTCTTATTTGCAGCAGGCGGGGCAGCACACAGTACTCAATCTTTGTCACTGGTCACTTCAGGTTTAGAGACAGGGAGATAGTTACAAATCAAAATAAATTGGAGGAACAATCTGAGGCATCGAAAACCACAAAACAGAAGAGGCGTCAAGGCTAGAAACACCCTGCTGTTAAATGTTTTCAGCAGTGAAGAGTGAAGAGGCACTAGCCATATCTGTCTCGCAAGAGAAGGATGGACAGGAGTCGGTAAGCACAACACTCTAGGCCGCCCTAAATTATCACATGGGCTGCACTCAGCCTGGGAGGTTTTAATCACCAGACACATATCTGCCTTTTTGTTTTTTACTGAAAAAATCAATAGTTGCCATAATCTTGCAGTTATTCACATTTGGTCTGGTGGGTGAATTAAGAGTTGAGTCATAGGAAGAGTTGAACTAAGGTTTCTTTTGGAGAAAAAATGGAAACTGGCCACAATGCAACAGAAATCCCCTGCAAGTGTCCCTACATGGGCAAATAATTAAGTCATAGGAAGAGTTGATGTAGGGTTTCTTTTAGAGAAAAAATTGAAACAGGCCACAAGGCAACACAAATCCCTTGCAAGTGGCCCTACATGGGCAAGGAATTAAAGTTACAGCATGAGATGTTTCCCCAATTTAATAATAACACTTCCACCTCGAATCTCATGCATCCCGTAGTCCACATTACACTCCACAGATCTGAGAGAGAGAGAGAGAGAGAGAGAGAGAGAGAGAGAGTGAGTGTGTGTGTGTGTGTGTGTGTGTGTGTGTCCCCCTTAAAAATAAAACAAGTGCCCATGCCCAAATAGCATCAATAGTCTCTTTTTGTAGTCACCACCACTGCGTCGCTGGTGCTGGTAGGAACGCTGAGGCCTTTGCCGGGGGATGTGTCAGTCCATTTGTGCTATGATTGGCTGAGATACTGAAACTGTTTTTGGGTCTCGGGCTCCGGCGTTCGTTTATCAAGAGCGCTGTGTACAACGACTGTCCCGCCACCAGGGGGGGTGACGTGGCCAGGAAGTGAAATCTTAACCTGGTGCGTGGGGACAATCTGGTGCAGTTTCCCTCGTGAATCGTTCTAAAAAACGTGATGCCTCCAACAGTCTTACAAGTTCCCCAAATAACATTCTTTCTTGCATGGTATTCCTCTCCAAAGCAATGTGCGAAAGTTTTTCTCATTTCAGGCCTACAAGATCTGTTCACCCTAAAAAAAACGCGCGCACGCACACCCACACACACACACAAACATACTCTCTCTCTCTCTCTCTCTCTCTCTCTCTCCCGCCCTCCCACTCCCTCCCTCTCCATCTTCTCCATTCTTGCAACGACTATAATTTTAATCTGAAATCTTATGAAAATGCTTCTGATATGTCTTGAAATTGTGATTACATGATGTACTTGACAGGCTTCGGAAAGCCCAGGATATTGGGTTCCGAGGTGCATGGGCCTTTCAGGAAAGTTGGCTTTCCTCAAATGGGTAGGTAGGTGCCTTGTAAGAGGCCTGCAGGGCTGTGGCTGGGTCGGTTACATGTCACAATGAGCATGAGTGATCACATGGGGTTTCTTCAAGGAGATCATAGATGAATTGTCCTCCCTCAGACCTTCTTTTCTATTTGAGATCCCAGTAATCTAACCCTGCTAATACATCAGCACCCATGCTAATGTCGAGAGGAAAGGAAACAGGATTTGGGGACCTCATAAAATGTATCCTGTCTTAGATAGACCACAATGCATTGTAACTGCCAGGGTCATACTGGGGCATAACATTGTCCCAGGCACTAATGAAAAAGTGGCCCACAGTTGAAAATGACAATTCATTCCCTTTGGGATACTGTTTGAGTAGTACCCAGGGGGAGGCTTTTGATAAAATGTGATGCAAATTGTGCATTTTAAAGAATGTTTATTCAGTAAACCTTCCAAATGCGTTTTTCTGCTTTTCCTGCTCACCAGCAAGGATCCCCATTTTCTTTGTACTGAAGCCTAATAGTAACTTAGAGCCAAGTGTTAATTATGAGCAGCATAGAAATAAAACTAGCACGCAACATATACCTTACCACTTAGCCTATTTAGATCAAAAGCATCTGGCAAATAATTTCACCAAATTAGATGTACAGTAAAAGAAGCAGGCAATATAATCAGTTCTGTTAACACGTGGGAAACCTTACTCAGTCTGTTGTACAGTTTGCAGTGAGTTTTGGTCTCTGAAAACTGGCCACTGCTTTCCAGTGCCTATTCAATGTCATTGTTATGCATCTAATGAACCGTTCACTCATAGTTTGCAATGTCAACGTGATACAATTTATATACATTGAAGTTCCTTGAGCTATTCTTCATTCCTGTTGTGCCCCGTCTGAAATATTTGATTTGATTGTATTTTCTTTAACGATGGCAAAGAGATAATAGCCATGGCGCTGTTCCTGTCCCCTCATGTACACAAGTGTGTGACAAAGCTCTAGTGCAGATAAGCCTGGTGGTATCAGGTAATGGAATCGTGGCAAAAATGTCGCTGGTAAACTAAATCATGGCAAAAATGCAGTGGTTTGACCCGGTAAACGTCTACCCCATTATACCATTTAAGGAGAGCAGGGGTTGCAGGGGTGTCCCCCATTCCCCTTAGATGGTATAATGGGTCCGGCCATAGCTGATTTCACATTAAAAGTGCCCGGATGCCCTCATGTGAGCCAGGGATACTGATCTCATTCACAGATATGGAGGCCATCCCGGCAGGGGACACTCTTCACGTCAGTGAAAATCTCTATTACCTACGGATAGGTAGTATCCCAAAGAAAGAGGATGATCCCCGGGATACCTCTCAGTCTTCATTTTGGCAGCTGAAAAACTGATACCTGGGCTTATAGGTGCCACCAGCTTCCTTGAGTGTGACACTGAAGTAAAATGTGGGTGGGCACTGTGGTCAGGGGCATTCACAGCTGCTCAATGAACCTGGTTACCATCTACGCAAATCAAAGTAATGAACCCGTCTGTTTCATGTGTCCCACTACTTTGAATCAAAGTTTGACACATCTTTGCAACCGCCCGGCTTCTCTGTAAAGCTGGAGGAATCCCTGGCTTGCTGCATCCATAGTGGACTGTGGCTCGGTTTCCACACTTCTGGAAAGCAAGCCCACTCACTGCTTGAGGGTCGGTGAGTCTACTCACCGTCTTTAGGGTTAGCAGGTCCAATCCCCACCACTGTGGGTCAGTTGGATGCTTCAGCCTTGCCATTGGGAGTTTGGAGTCTGTATTACCCTTAGGTGAGCCTTAGGTGAGCCTGATAGCCCTGTTAAAAGAGCCAGGACACATATGGATGCCTATCCCTCAGCAGAGAGGAGGCAGGAGAATAGGACAGAAACAGCCAATGGTAATCAGTGAGAGACCAACGGAAGAAATCTTTGCAGCTGGAGGTGTGGCCTTCAAGAACTGTAGCCAGGGTACAGCAGGAGCAGGACTAGAGCATCAAAGAGGTTGGTGCTGGACATTTGTGTACTGTTGTCATGCCATTAGACAGCATCATTTACAAGACAATCCTAATTGTTGGAACCATTTAACTTAGAAACCACAATTGTGTTAAGTCTATAAGAACTTGAGTTTCTGAAACAATACTCAGGATAGAACAATGGTGTGCAGACTTAAAACCTCAAGAACTCACCAGTTTCATCGTGAAATACCTGACTCTTCTTATGCTTTACTAATTAGGACTTGCCTCCCCCTCACTGATCTACCTTCAAAACTACCAAGTAAAAGTACGAGGTTTCTTCAACATAGTTACTCTGAACACCATATCTGCCACAAAAGCATGTGGCTAAAGCATATGACCCGTATGAATATCTTGATATGGATTTCCTGAGTCTGCCTGACACATGCATCTCCGATAATTATACAAGATGTGTAGATACATTTCTCCTTGAAGACTATAAGAGTCTTGTCTATAACAAGTTGAGGAAATCTGGCAGCGGTGTTGGCCTGAACCACCCCAAGTTGATACCCACACCACTGGGATTCCTACTGTCATTACCTCCTACTTCAAAAGCATTGATTTCAAAAGCATAACCAACTATAACACCTGCATCAATCTAGTCACCATGTCCAACCACCAGGCCTTCGAGTAACAATGGTTAGTTACATTTTTAATCTCCAAACTGTCTCAAGCTCGATGCTCATTATGGGAAATTTTAATATTTGGTTAGACTGCCCCACCAACAGATTGTCACAGGTTTCCCCCTTCTCACCTGTCTGAGTTGTTTGCTCGTGGTCTTCGAAGATGTCTTCTTTCTAACTGTTCGGGTTTTAAATAACCCTGTGCGTGGGTCCTCGGGTTCCAGCGTGCGGTTCGTGACCCGACTCCAAGAAGCGTTTAGATGTCCGGGAAGAAGTCCAGGAATTGGCGAGGTTCGCACTTGGGAAACAAATGCGATGGAAATCCAGGATATGCAAGGTGAGGAAAAAGGGGAAGGATGAAAGAAGAGGAGATTCAGGGGACCGGGAACCAGGAATCAGAAGTAATCGCTAAAAGAACTCCGGCAACACACGTCTGACTACTGCAAGCGGTAGCGTTGAGACGCGCAAGGCCGTGGGGCGTGTCTGCTTTGTAGGACGTACAGCGTACAACGCGGAGACTGGCAAACAGCGTTCGGTGTTCAGCGGCCATGTTGGGAGTACTGCTGAGTTCAGTCCCCTATGGGTCAGGGACCACGAAGTCCAGAAGGGACGTGTACGGTGGTTCATGACACAGATCTTCTAAAACATTACTTAACTAACATCTGTGGCTCTCTGACCCTTTCGCAATATCACTCCACCCACAAAGGGGGTCACCACTTGGATGGCATTTGATCATCCTCATGCTATATCTACCAAACATCCAATCCAAGCCAGAGTGCGTATAGCTAAGGGAATGCATCTGCACCAATTAATTTGGGACGAGGAGCTAGGCAGGACTGCATACTAGCCACCTAACCTTTTACTGTATACATCAACTCATTGTTCGGTGAGTTGTGAGAGCTAACTCCAGAAAATATCTGGAAGAATATTATGCGCTCTCATATATGCCGATAATGTAGATTTAATTGCCTGCACACCTAGAGCTTTGCAGCAGTTAGTAAATGGGTTTGCTGAGTTCATGGCTGCAAGAGACCTTCGCCCAAATCTTTAAAAAATGAAATATCCTGGGCATTGGATGACTGAAAGGCAAGCTTTCTGCCGACCCCTCCATTCCGGCAAACTATCACCTGACCTCTACCACCCCTTTCCTTGGCAAACGCCTGGAGAAGTTGGCTGTCTCCCAACCAACCCTCTACACTGAATATGTTGGTTGTCTCCACGGTCATCAGTCTGGCTTCAGAGCAGGCAGAGGCACGGAAACTGCTCTCCTGAACACATGTTAAGACCTTCTCTCAAACCTTGACTCCAGCTCCCCCTCTGTCCTCATTCTCCTTGACTTTTCCTCTGCATTTGGCACGGTCAACCACACCATCCTGATTAATTGTCTCAGCGAGACCCTGGGCATAACGGATCAGGCCCTTGCATGGTTGACCTCCTTCCTCTTGGACCGACCCTCCAGGTTCAGCTTGGGTCCTTTCTCTCCACCACCTCTCTCTCCACATGTGGTGTTCCCCACGGCTCTATCCTCTCACCATGGTTCTTCAATATCTATCTGGCTCCCTTTGGCCCTCCTGATCTCTGTCTTTTCCTCTAACTTTCAGTGTTATGCAGATGACACACAGCTCTCTTTCAGGCTACCCTCGGCCTCCTCCTCGCTCGGCCCTGACTATCCACTATACAGGCATGGCGAATGGAGGATAGCTCAGGGGCAAAATGCTGGCCATGGAAGCAAGACCATGCAGAGCAACAGAGGTTTGAATCCTGGATCCGTGCTTAGAAACCTAACTCAGCTATTAAGTGCGTTATAAAAATAAAAATGGTGTGCCTCTTACGATCTCTGACTTATTGCCAGTAACACTGAGATCCTTCTCATTGGGACCCCTGCTCCCACTTTTCCACCCTCCTTGGGCCCTTTCCCCTCACCGTCTTGTGAAGCAAAAAAACTTTTGGTCATTGTTGACTCCACTATCTCCTTCTCTCCCCACATCATGGACCTTGCCAAGAATGGCCATTTCTAGCTGCACCTCCTCAGAGGTATTCTCCCCTTTCTGACCTTCCCCCAGAAGCTCACTGTCCCCAGAGCTCTGATTCTCTCTAGGCTGGACTACTGCAACAGCCTCTTTCTCAATCTGCCTAACTCTACTCTTCGCCCTCTTCAACTCACCCAGAACATGGCCGCCAGACTTATCCTTGGCCTCAACCTCAAGGACTGCATCTCTCTGGCGCTGAAATCCCTCCACTATCTACCTGTGGCTGCAAGGATCAAGTTCAAGATCCTCTGCATCATCCACAAGGCTTTCTGGGGCGATGCCCCTCACTACCTTCAATTATCTCTTCCTAAATACCTTCCTTCTAGAGCCCTCCACTCGAATACCTCTAATTCTCTGCGGGTCAGTGGTTTCTACAAGCATAGAATTGGGTAGATCTCTCTCCTCTGCAGGTGCCTCCCTCTGGAAAGGTCTCCCTGCCTCTCTCCGCCATCATCCAGATCACTGTAAATTCTGGAAGCTCCTCAAGACACCCCCCTGACCAGTCGCAATGCACTTGACTTCTGGACCACCTTGCACTGCCACCTGGCTTCCTCACTGTACCGGGCGGGGTTGCTCCCTGTAACCCTAGCCTTCCTTGCACTTAACTCGGAGCCCTGCTGCTCTGGTAGCACTTCCCGCTGTACCCTCTCCCCTGCATTTCTTGTTGCGCACTTGCACAAACTAAATGACACGAGGCCTAGTAAGAATATTTGTCTTGTCTTCCCTTTGTTCTCCTCCCTTGCCTGGTTGCGCCTTGAAACACTTGTGTATAGTTGCATAATAAATAACAAATCAATCAATCAATCAATAGTAGCTGGTGGCACACCACTGGTCTGAGTCAATTTATTCCCATATTTAGGAGTCACCTTCAAAGGAAATTCGGACTGAGGTAATCGGCTTTCTAATTGCACTGTAACAATGTCCCAGACAAATGGAGCAATACGAAGATCTAGTAAGAGCTTCAGAGGGAGTACTATGCATTCAATACCCTCATGTTATCTAGCAAAATCCATGTCAGTTGCCATTTACGGTGCTGAATTTTGGGGCTGGCAGCTATTCAAAGCAGAGAAAAGTATTTGGTACGTAGTACATTTGGGATATCGAATGGTGCATCCACATTTCCACTGCATTTAGATTCTGGCCTGGGTTTTATCACTGACCTAATCCATCTGAGACCATTGACATTTTGAATGAAACTATGGAGTTATGATGATCAACATCTGACCCATTGGCTTTTATATGACCTGCTCTCATCTGACACCATATACTCCAGTCCACAGCTGCAATATGTGACAAGCGAATGGGTTTTGCTGGGGCGTGGTGACTTATTCTTAACTCCTTCCTCAGCTAACATAAAATGGCATTGCTGGGGCGTGGTGACTTATTCTTAACTCCTTCCTCAGCTAACATAAAATGGCATTGTTTTGAATATGTAATACTTAAATTACAATATCCTCTTAATCAAGAAAGTGGTAAAAGATGAGTAAAGCACTACCTTGATTTTGAATTGGAGAACAATATGAACAACTATCGTAGTTGGTTCTATGAGTCTCGCAAGAGGGATCTCTTGTTCAATTTCAGAGCAAAGTCTCTCCCTTTAGCCTCAGTGGTTTCTAGCCGGTCTACCAAGACTCACCTTAACCTCTCCAGGCCTGCGCTTGTGAGGACTTTACATTTTCTGTTTTTCTGCTCAGTTCTTAAGCAGCCTATAAGGAAATATCTTTTACCAACTTTAAGGGCGAGTAGTTTTGGAACTGTTCATGATTCTAAGAAACAACTATACTCCCTTCCAGGAAAGAATGTTGCTTATGAGGTTTACTGTTTTATTGAAAAGATATTATGTTTAAAAACCATTCATAATGTTTGTTAATTGTTTTAATTATTATTATTATTATTATTATTATTATTATTATTATTATTGTGATTTGTGATACTTTTTACGGTGATATTTTATGTCAAAATAACGTGTTTGCCTACCTACCTATCAATCCTCCCCACTTCCGTGGAATGGCATCTACCTATTACTAACACGCCTGGCAAAATCAGAGAAGTCTCACAACTGTATGTCTCCCCCATAATCCAGGACTATCCAAACCAGACCAATGACTTGAGTGCCCACTGAATGCTTTGGGACATCAAAGCTTGTCTTCGGCAATGGGAAGATGGACCATATATAAGGAATAGAGACTTGTCTCCATGACTGCATTGTTCAAGCCAACAATAGAATGACAGAACAATTCAGGGTCTACAGAGAACTAAGGTCCCCATTGGAGCGGACATCTTCTCCGGTAGAATCTCAAGACTTGGTAGACAGCTTCTCCTCTTCTTTTATGAGAACATAACATACATTCAAGCAACCCTTTTGGGCCTGGGCAGTTCTTCTGTCGTCCTAGCCTTAAATGATAGAGTCACCTTCACCTCCTTCAAACCAGCTTACTTGACCAATCTCACTTTAACGATCAACAAAAATGAAAGCATCTTCAGAGCAGATTGCTCCTTACCCTACAAAGGCCATTAAAGACAAAATTGCCTTGCCCACCCCTTCATTTACTAATCTCGTCAAAAACCCCTTGGATCAAGGAGGTGTTCGGTGCCTCCTCGAAAAGACCGACATTTAAACAATTGAAACTGACTTTGGTTTCAAACCAATAAAATACTACTTATACATCTCACGTGTATGAACTCGTGTTTGCACTAAAGGGATAGTTGCTCTGCATCATGACCTACAAATAACAGAGACAGCTCAATATAGGATGAGAGAAGATTTAATGCACTGCATAGATTGTAGACTGTAGATCTAGAAAACATGGGCCAAAATCCTGGTTAACTCACTTGACTAATCTATGCGATCCTGGGCAAATCACTTTACATCAGTGTGTCTTATTTTAGTTAGCTACCAACACTGGCATCACCTAAAAGCAATTCTTGTAAGTGTGCACTACACAAAATAACTTGCTAATGCATGCGTCACTAGACCACAGTTTTCCTATATTATAATAATAACATTAACCATTTTTTCAGTGAGGTTCACAGTGAAGAGATAAATTAATGTGACCCTCATCGCGCCAGTCCCTCTCTCATCTTGACGTTGTACATCAACACTGTACCACAGATGCGAGAAACGCTATTCATTCAGACAATTATACAAACTCAACCCTGATGACATTATAGAGGAGATGAAATTGCAGACTGTGACTGTGTAGAGAGCAGATGATGTCACAACCAAGGCCAATACGTAGGTGCGTTAGACATGGAGCACATATGCATCCCTGCACAAAGCTACAGAGACGCCTAGGTTAACCTGCTCTTAGACACGAGGAACATGCTTTGACCAACTAAGATAGAGGACCCCCGAATGCACCTATTAAGTCACTAATAAGTTTACTCCGAATGCAGCAATCGCAATTGCACACTTGAAATCTGGAATAGCAAGCTTGCTAGATCAAAACCTCCACCCAGACACTCACCTCTCCCATCACTATGCTCACTCTCTACTCTACATCAACACACATTTAGCGCGCGGCTACACCCCTCAATTAATTTCGGCCTAGCTGCTCACAAACGAACAATACTCCATGAACACAGCCACATTCTGATAAAATGCAGCTATACCACAAGAAAATAGGCCTAGCTGCACACATAAGCGTCCTACACAGACAGAACCCAGTCTTGGTGACCATCCTCCAAACTGCACACATTAAACTGATATCAAATACCACCACACCTAATGCTAGAATGCAGCTAGAAACAGCCAATCGCATCAGCTGCGCACATAATCGGTGCACCCAAGGACACTTTGACACCTTACTCTATTGACAGACCTTGACTACAGTCCCCGAGGGCATTCAACCTACCAGCGCTTTGAGGTCATACCAATGATATATAGATTGCTATATCAATGCAAAATAACATAACATAACATAACATATACTCTTATGCTATGCTGAAACACAAGTCGCACAACAAAACATATGGCGCTGAACGCAACTAATATGGGCCACCATGTAAATCAAAATGCAAGATGCAGCTGCATTGGAGTGAATGGAAAGTACTGAGAAGGCTCGAGAACACAGGGAGAGGCCTGACTCGATGATTTAGCAGCAAATCGCAGACCAGACTGTTCATGCAGCCGGTGTACATACTTTTGCCAAGGCCATCAAGGGTCAGAGGCTGACCGGCCCCCTGCTAACTCATGCTGACACATCCCCCCTTTCTGCATTTCGATTTCGCAAGGTGTTGGCAATGTCCTTGGGGGTCTTGGCATCCAAGGTGAGGGTTGGTCCACTCATAGCTTTAGGATTGGGGCGGCTACCACGGCATTTCAACAGGGTATGTCTCCCATGGCAATCATGAAGCGAGGTAGGTGGGAGCCTGGCCGGTATCGCCTCTATGTACGCCCGCAGCCCAGTTAATTTCCGGAAGAGTATTAAACGCACATTGGGCACAGGTCCATGTGCAAGGCAGAGGGGCAAATGGATCTGGGTTTGTTACTTGGCTGACTTACAATAGTGGACGCCATTTCTGTGGCGGGCTTGGAGAAATCTAGGAAGCGCCTCAACAGAAGTGTTGAAAAATCCACCAAGGCAGAGGGCCTGGGGTATGTAGGGCATGGCGGCCTGAGCTCCTTGCCTTCCCATTTTCATACACACGGGGTCCATCTATCCGACAGAGGCAATGATGCGTTCTTGATCGCGATACTGGGGGCACTAAAAAGGGCCGGCTGCAGATAAGCTTGAGGTGAGTATGGTCCGAAAGGGGTTTACCTAAATTAAGTACGGTCCTAGAGTTTGGGGGCATTGATGGCAGCGGAAGCCACCACCAAAGCGTGGCGGAGTATCGGGGCGGTCCTAGCCAGTGAGGGACTTCACGCTGCAGCTTCGGCGGCAGCGGTTTCGGGATTGGCCGGGCTCGAACCGATCCCTTGACGGGGACTGACTTCTCTTCCTTAGGGCTCTAGGCCAACAACCTCCTGGTCAGTGCCCATGAGTGCCCTGCTGGTAGTAACCAGTGTTAGATGGTAGTAACCAGAGGTCTGTCAGTGTTTGCCGGTGGCAAATAGGATGACATGGTTCACCTATAACCTGACTGTTATTATGTGGCTGGGACCGTCCCAAATTATTGTCTTGCTCCTAATAAACTGCGACCATGTACTTTCCAAATCTTACAAAGTTGTCTGTGTCTACTTATTTCTGGTATCTGTTACACTGACCAAAGGAGGTGGGGGTGTCCAATGGGGATCTCCCCGCTAAGAGGCTGACCGGCCCCCGTAGGGGGCGCTAGAGTGACAGCCTACATAGCGGGCTGTCCCCTCTGGCCACCCCCTACGGGGAGTGGTCTAGCCTCCACTATTCCCCCTCCTGTAGGGCGGAAGAGGCGTCCCCGGGGAACTGGCTTCCGGTGTAATGACCAGGGGACGCTTATAAGGGCGGGAGCTGCAGGTGCTCAGTCTCTTTAAGAAAGCAGCTCCCGTCATCAGTGACCACCCACCCACTCCAATGTTTTTTAGCGAGGGACTTAGTGCAAAAGGAGAATTGGTCTGAGGACATGTGAGTTTAGCACAAAGCTGGGAGTAGCCTTTTTTATGTACAGTGTAGAATCGGGGTGATGCGTTTGCAGCCACGACAGTAATAGTACAGGTAGAAATTGATTTTGAGTTATTGTAAAAAATAATAATATTGTGTGTGTGATGAGATGCTAATTTTTTCTTCTTTGTTGCAGGTGGAGTATCGGGGCGGTCCTAGCCAGAGAGGGACTTCACGCTGCAGCTTCGGCGGCATCGGTTCGGGATTGGCCGGGCTCGAGCCGATCCCTTGACGGGCACTGACTTCTCTTCCTTAGGGCTCTAGGCCAACAACCTCCTGGTCAGTGCCCATGAGTACCCTGGTGGTAGCAACCAGTGTTAGCTGGTAGTAGCCAGAACTTTGTCAGTGTTTGCCGGTGGCAAATAGGATGACATGGTTCGCCTATAACCTGACTGTTATTATGTGGCTGGGACCGTCCCAAATTATTGTCTTGCTCCTAATAAACTGCGACCATGTACTTTCCAAATCTTACAAAGTTGTCTGTGTCTACTTATTTCTGGTATCTGTTACACTGACCAAAGGAGGTGGGGGTGTCCAATGGGGATCTCCCCGCTAAGAGAGTTTCACATTGGCACTCAAAGGTACAGACAAAGGCAGGTGCAAGATTAGGAGAGAAAATAGTGTTGCTGGAAGGACATAGACAAACCTCATCAGGCTGGACGTGACTGAAAGGTCGCTTGAACAATCCGCAAAAGGACAGGGAAGGTATAACGCCTGCATGTAAGAATAATAAAAATCCCCATTAATGTGGAGCAGGAAAATCAAGCCAGTGGTCTCCACACACGTGATCTGAGACTAATGGACAAAGCCTATTCATTCGAGCCAGACAGAGACCTTCATTCCCATCCATTTCAGGATAGATGATACAAAGTAGTACTAGTTTGAAAGATAAATGTTCTGTCTCAAGGCCTAGAAGATCGGAGATGGCAACTTTATTGGTACAGCCAGCACCTTTGGGACTTTTCTCATCACCTTGAATTGTTGCTTATGGGCTGTTAACCGTCCAAGGTACCAAGGCTGAGAAGATCCTCACTGACCAATCCCTGCTTGCCTCCCACGGCAGTTCACACTTTGTTGCATAGACCAGTTCTAATGCACCAACCTGACATGCCTTTATTTGCGACATTTAGGAGGTGGTCGCAGGTGGAACCACCAGATACATTATAACCAATCAAAACACTAACCCCATATGGATTCTATATGTAGTTTTCCCCACTAACCAACTCCAGACTGCCTTTGTTTTTTGTAGAATAATGTGTCATTTCTGACATCATAACCTTCTAAAACCTGAGGACAAGCCTCTAACCATCCGCGAGAGCAATGGCAATCCTGAGATGTCCATGTCTGTCCCTGTTTGTGAGATCTCTTAATAAACAGTGGTTTTGTCACATTTCTGTATCTTTCCATTTCTTGGGTGTGGGTGTTCCCCCTGAACCAGACCTCTTGCTATTATGATGGGGCTTTCCCACCTCTCCACTCGAGCAGGCTGAATTACTTAGTAACTCACACAATCAGTGCACATTTCGAGCCATGTGTCACACCTTGCAGATGGCTGAAACATATGATTCTACAAGGATTGGTGGGTTGGGTGGTGATAGGGGATCCTCCTTCGTTGGTTCTTGTCAATGCTCTAAGACCCCAACGGTATGAGTTCCTCCAGAGTAAACTGTTAATGTGTTAGAACTCTAGCGGTGTGAGTATTTCGGTGGTGCCCTGTCCATGCTGTATGGCTCCAACAGTGGGAGCCTCCTCCACCGTCCGTGCTAAAAAAACCCTAGCAGTGTGTGCATTCTCACAGGAATGTACAATCAGCGACAAAGAGCTCCATCTCTTGGTGAGCTTTTACCAGCGCCTTGTCACACATACACTGCCACAAAAGTGTGAACTTCATTCAACAGTGCACTACTGATGCGGTATGACCCCAACAATGCCCTGCCCATGCTCCAGGCCAAAGCAGTGAGAGCATCCTCCAGCAGTGCTCACTCATGGAAACAGAACCAAAACTGTTTGAGCTTCCTCTAGTGGCTGTCAGTGCTACAGGGCTTTTGTAGGGAGTGTTTTCCCCAGGAGAACATTGTCAGCACTAGACAAGTGACACCAGATGGTCTTTGGCAATTTTAACTGTATTTCCTCCGAGACTACTGTTTCAAACCAGATATAGAGTTATACAAACTGCCATAAAGTCTTGGGGTTACACAGTTCACAGTTGAACCCTGTTTGTTTACCTACACAGGGATTCCTATTTTTATGCATCATCATCAAGAACATAAACTATATTGGGCAGAAAGCCATTAAAGATACAAATTGCAAAAACAATCATATAGCAATCATTAAAAGGAGATAAAACAGGATACTACAGTTAAAAGCAGGCACGGATACAATACATTTCCATCCAAAAAAAAGTCAGGACAGACCACAATGCAATAAAATTCAATCTAATAGCATTTGGTCAAAATAGTAAAAGTAGAAAAAATAGAAACAATTCATGCAAGCAGATAGGCCCATGGTTTTAACAAACATACTAGAGTAGTTCATACATGGAGAGAATTCACGCAGCCCCGCATACTACCATTTTCTCTTGGACCTAGAATACACGTGTATAGGACGAAAACAACAGTTCATACAAGTGAATAGGCCTAAAATATAAAAAGCAAACAAAACGTTTGCTGCTATGCCTAACCCATATACCACCATAAGCTCTAACACCTACTAGGGGGAAAGACTCATACTTCCAATCACTCGAAGTAGAGTGTGCATAGACACATGAAATAATAACACAACATATTGCAATTACAAATGAACCCACTACTACTCCTCCGGTCTCAAGTGCCAAGCTTGGTGTATGCATTTGGCTACCATACTATCAGTAGCCTAATTTGCAGTACATTTACAGCACTTAAGTGCTTCTCTAGTGATTCTCACACCAGCAACTCTCAATATTGGCTTCAAGTAATAGGTTCTCAGGGCTCCAAGGCGAGGACAGGAGAATAGAATGGAATAGAAAATGACAAACCATTTCTGCTTGATAATGGCATAGAGGACAAATACCTGAACCCGCTCTGCTCCATGTTTTGGTAAAAGAAGCCGGTCTAAAAGCGCCCATTTTAAAATCAAAATACCACATGCGTGCAAAATGCCAATGCAAAACTTAAAGTAACTTTGGTTCTAGACATATCAGCAAGCGATCCTTTGGAGGTTATCTGCCTGAAATAGCTGGCGATGTGCCCTCCAATTCATATATATCTAACCACCTAAATTGATCAAGACCTATGTATAGAGCTATGCAAACTACACAGCAAGACTACTCAATGACTCAAAAATAAATTTTATTAATTATTTATGACGCAATTTTTTAAAAAAAACATCCTTTCATTTAATGCATCAGCTGAATGCCACATTTAAAAATAGACGCCAACCGACAGCAAATGAAAAATGAGGAAGTACACTCATGCACACCAAAGACACACCTACTCCTACTTGTTTACAAAAAAGTGACATCATAAATCAAACACTAATATCACCTACACAGCAACTTATTACCACCACGTAGAAAAACAAAGGAGTAAAACAATACAAAGTGATACATACAAAAACACATACATTTCCCTATCAATACAGTGCCCTATTACAATTACTAGTGCTGCATTAACCAAATTGTGTTCTTTTTCTCAACACCTACACCTATTTGACAATGTGTGTATTTCTTTAAAGTTTTTTCCGGGCGACACATTGTGTTTTGGTCGATAGTGAGCAATTTCGGTGCTCCTGATAAACACAGCCTTCATCAGGACATGAATGGTGCTAAATCACCCGCCACTCCAATGGAATCCTGTGTTCACGTGTGTTTTTTTGTACATACTGCTGCACTTTCTGTCAATATATTAAAGTTGGCCACACACGCCACGTCTTCATGGGATACCCCATTTCAGGGCATCGCCAGATTCAGATGTACCATCTCGTCACTAGTAGGGGAAGACCATCGTACTCCAGTAAAGGGTTTTTAAAAATTGAGACTAGAATAAAATCGAGGGGTTATCTTGCACTCCATGCAACTAGTCTCTCTCCTCGGCAGCACCACATTCAAAAGTCAGCACTGCGTTGGCACATCATGTGTTGACGAGCAGAGAGACTAGTTGCATTACATTTCAAAGGATCTGGGCAATTCCCCTTAGCAGGTGAATACCCATCACATCTACACACATCCCTGACAGGGGTTACCTTTCTTTGGAGACCTAGCACAGGGATGGGTTTCCCACCATTTAGTGGGAAGATGCGGACAGAATGGCTGCCTAAACAAGTGGTTGGCCTCCCTGTGAGAAAGAGAGTGAGAAAGAGAGAGAGACAGACAGAGACAGAGACACAGAGAGAGAGAGAGAGAGAAAGAGAGAGAGGGAGAGAGAGAGAGAGAGAGAGAGGGAGAGAGAGAGAGAGAGAGAGAGATAGAGAGAGAGAGAGAGAGAGAGAGAGAGAGAGAGAGAGAGACTGCGACTGCATATGCACTATAGAGTCCAGAGGTCAGGAGGGGATTGGGTTCCATGGAAGCACAAAGACTGACCAGTACTTCTCATAAAGGAATTGGGATATATATATATTCACTGAAAAAACCTTAAGTTGCACAGATTTAATGCAACGAAACCCTTGCAATTCAGCAGATGTGGGAAGTCATGGCCAGCTTTACTTGCCGCACACCCGTTTTTGTCCCCCATAATGCTATGTCCCCCATAATGTCATTTTCTATGTCATTATGAATCCCTTCTCTTATAATATGTACATGCTCCTGGGCTTTGCAACAGGAATGCGCCTTTGGCCATGGCCACTGTACATTTCCCCCAATATGTTTCTTTTGGACCCACTAGGTGACCACAGCCTTCTGACGTGGCCACTATACATGTCTTTCAGTCTGACTAGACAGGGCCTCTGGCCCTGGCAAGTGAGTATGGCCTTTGGCCATGTCCACTGTAGACTTTAAAACACTACCTTTCTTTCTTACTTACTCACTAGCCATGGCCTTCGCCCATGACCATTGGCCTCAGCCTTTGGCTGTGGCCCCTTTCCATGTTGCCTCAATAGGTTTCTTTCGGTCCCACTAGCCATGGCATTTAGCTATGGCCGTGCTACATATTGCTCCAACAGGTTTCATAAATGGGCCCAATAGCCACTGCTTGGCCGTGGCCACACCACTAGGTTTCCCTTGGGCAAACTAGCCATGGCCTTCAGCAATGGCCAGGGCCTTTCGCCATGGTTCCTTGACATTTTTCCCCAATAGGTTTCATTGAGAACCACTACCAATGCTTTGGGACCTGGCCAGTGGCCACAGCCTTCGGCCGTGTCCACTTTCTATATTGCATCCTTCAGCTCCTTAACGTAACCCAGTAGTCATATACTCCGGCCACAGCCACTGCCCCCCACTCACTGCAGCTATAAAGTTTCACTTATTTGTATTAATTTCATTTTTTAACTCTATCTGTTACCCCAATATTAGCAATGTACTACAAATAACCCTGGTTATCCGTAAATGGCCGCAAATAACCGTGGTTATCTGTAAAAAGCGCACAAAATCCCAAACTCTTCCCTCTTCTCCCAGGCACTCACAAGTGCCCTCTCCTCTTGCCATGCTCTCTTCACTCCCCTCAAGTCCTTTTTCCCTCCCTAGCCCTCTCCCATTCCTGCAACACTTGTCATTTCATTTTACGCACTTTAATTCCTGATCCCGTTTTCTACTATAACCGTGGTTAGCACCAGTATAACCCTGGTCATGTGAAAACATTCGAGCTCTGAACTTGGTCCCCAGACATCCCATTCCTCAATTTCACATGGTGTCTTATTTACCCCTCCCAATCTCTAGACTGATGCCATTTCCTCCTTTTTCTTCCTCCAAATGGCACTTTTCCCACTTTTTGCTTTTGACTAACCCCGTTTATAGACGTTATACCCACGGTTATCTATCTCATTGAACAAAAAAAAGAATGGCGGATGTTCATTTCTGAAAAGTCTCTCTGCTGTAAAGCATCATGGGAGATGTAGCTATAATTGTGGGAAAAGGGGACACCCCCTTCACTGTCAAATATTTTAACAACTACTGGACGGAATAACCACAGACCAATGTTTCCACTAAGTTGTGCAAATGTGCGCTTGCCCAGATTCTTTCTGGGTGCCACTCCAAAAAGTTTTATCAGCGCACACAGCCATTCCCACCTTCTCAAGAAGGAATAAGGCATTAGCCACAGCAGTTACATGACATTTGCTTTCTCTCTTGATAAAGCTAAATTATACTAACTAATCTTGATATTCTCTGGTCTAGCCTATTTACAATACCCTGCTATGCAAGCATGACATAAAAACCTAAAAACAGAATACACCCTCTAGAGGTTAAAAACCAAATATGAAAACGGGGCTTCATTTACAGAAGATCGAACTAAGCTATGGCTGCACACATGAACCAAATAATATTCCTTTCCCACCCATGACACCTATACTTGACTCTATCATTCTTCTATCTCATGACTGCAACTTCCATGTCAGTTCACATTTAGATATTATCAGACAACCTTGCCTCTGCCCAACTTGGCTCTGCCAAAGGTTATCAGACGTGTACCTACATCCACTTCTTTTGTGCTTGTTGGAATATAAATACTGTTTAAGCACCAGAACCTGCTACTCATGGTGCCTTAACAAAAGCATCACCCACACTATATAACCCAACTGTCAACTCAAATATCAAATACTGACTGTAACTAAACAGGCTACTTGGATGTGTAACCTCATCCCATTCTTCATATTCTTTGTACATTTGTCACACGAGTGCTTTGACGTGATACCCTTGCTATTTAACACATTATAAATCTGAAATATTAATTTGCCCTTTAAGGATTTTGAATAGGTAAATGTCATGCTCAGCATCCCCAACTTTAGCATTGCTAACATTACCTTACAAGTGGATAACAACATTGCAATATCATTTACTTGGTCTGCAAGGGATAATGGACATGGACTATGGCTGGCATTTCTCGTACAATGTGTTAAGGCAAAGGATAACCAGGCAGCTGGAATGCTATTCACACAATCTGCATTGTTTCCAAATGTACAGAGTTCCATTGGACATAGGCCATGACAAATTAAATGGTAACTCTCTGCTGGGGATTGGGGGCTCAGACAGTGGAAGGTCACAGGAGGCAACTCCTTGGGGGTTAAGATCAAATCACCAACTTCCAAAAACCAAGGGGCTGTTTTGGCCATAGAGTGAAGGAAATGTGTTCTTTGTTTGCTAAACATAGGATACTCTAGTAACAGTCTAGGAAACTGCATCATCTTTTTCTTTCCATGCCCAGCTCCGGAGGGCCTTTCAATATATGTTCTGTGCTTATTGACTCTAGCATCCCCATGCATCTTGTTGAACTGATAACAGTGAATTGCAGAAAAAGGGTGCTTCATTAGAAACCTCAGTAAGGCTGTTGTTGAATTTTGTGTAGGATGTGGTGAGCAATGGGGGGAGAAACTGTAGGTGGTGTTATGTGTCATTTTGCTTGCTAAATTAGGGTTATAGACAGGGCTCTGATAAGACTTAACTCCCAACTTGGAATCAAATCATTTTTCAGGGAGTAAAAAAGTAATTAGCTTTGTCAAGAAGGATATGTTATGCTTCTTAAAAGATGTTTATTCTGCTTAAAATAAATCTTGAGATTGGACGGTAATAATATTAGACTTCCTATTCCACTGCTCTGCTGATCACTGATTCATAAATATCAGTGGTGCTTTGCTGGTAGAAGTAGGTGGTAGGCTCATAAGTTAATTGTTTCCTGTTTATTGGGAATAGAAATGGGTGGTGTGTATTCCTCTAAGCTGTAAAGCCGTTTTTTCGTAAGTGTTGTCACAGCTCTGTACACAGGACAATGTAGGAAGCAGAGGAACAGGAATTCTAATCACCATATTCTGTGGTGCAGTTATTGATGCAATTATCATACTTATACAAATTATGAGATGTGTGTACTCCAGACTCATGAATTATTCATGAAAGTGGCACATGAACTCCTATGGTGTTTTTCTACACAATCCTTTCATTTGCCATTATGTAATCTGCAAATATTGAATCCTGTCAACATTTTTAGCCAGCAACATCTGTTATGATGAGCAATATTTGTTTTTTTGTGATGCACAAGAGTGTTTTTTTTCAAATGCCATAAAACACTGTCTGCACTGTCTTTCTGCAGTGTCAAAGTATGAATAACCACAACTACACCTATTGTTTGTACTGAGTATACAATGCTTTTTCTGTGCACACACATATTTTTTCTGTACATGATTATTTTTGCTAGGTGCCTTGGCAGTTCTTGAAGTCCTCGACTGATTGATGAGCTCTCCTTATAATCACATATATAATATTTGATTGTCTAGCCTATATCTTTGGAAAAAATGCTGTAAGATGCACCTTTTATACTGTTTTGTAAAAATTTGCCGTGGTTGGGAAGGGGAAATTCTGTTCCGAACACTCTTTGAAGATGATAATTCACTAACTACGTATGCTCACAAAGTGGCTCACCCAGTTGCCACATGGAAAATAATAAGGTGCGCCCAAAAGCCAACCATTTTCTCACTTAGAGAAAAATAATTAGTGGGAACATTTCCCAGACCCCTTCGCGGAAATTGAGTCAACGCTTCGTGTCCAAGTTGTTTCGTACCTTGTCCAATTCTGTCCAGTGATTTTTGCTGTGTGCTGCGCAGAAATTGGGACTTTTTCTTTATGGGGAAATTAATGGGAATAGGCCAAAAACAGTGTTTTTTTGCTTTCTTCATAGCTTTTTTTTCATTTTGTAACAAATCTTTCCCAGAATTTCCAGTATGAGGCGGGGTCCGTGTAAACCTTTTGTTTGCAATATATCAGCCAAATCATCATGCAAGTCAAAAGTTACTAGCTATTAAATGTTTGGGTTTCCTATGGAACTTAATACTCAACTTTACTATAGTGCTGTGACAGCCGCACCATTATATACTCACTGGAAAAGTGACAGTTAAGGTGAACATATTTACCACAACAACGTGCACCAATAAACTTCTTTGGGACCCACTAGCCATGGCCTTTAGCCATGGGCAATACCACAAGACCCCTTACACCTGGCCTAGTATCTGTGATCAATCTAGGTGTAACATTTTCTTTTTTTAACTGTTTCCTGATTCACGTAGCTTTTCCTCAACATTCCCGATAATAGTACTGAAATACGATACAGTGGCAATTAACTACCAATACCCATGGTTATTCCCCAGTATAACTGCGGTTATCTAAAAACGCTAAAAAAATACAAACCTCTTCCATGCCATCAGAGGCACTCATCAAGTGCCCCCTCCTCTTTCTGTGGTCCCCCACTCCATTCAGTTGTTTTTTCACTCCCTACCCTCTCCTGTTACCCCCTATCATGTATCATTTCCTGTAACGTACTTTCATTTGTTGCAGCCACGGATACCTTGCAGGATTCCGATATCCCCGCCTGTATGCAAAAAACTTTGAACTGTAACTCTGTCCCCTGACCACCCCTACTCGCCAATTTCACATAGTGTCCTCTTTCTCCTTCCCCACCTCTAACCGATTCAATTTCATCATTTTTCCTCCTACAAATAGCTTTTTTTCACTTTTCATTTTCAGCTAACCCCGGGAATGACCACGGTTATCTCTCGCATTGAGCAACAACAAAAAAGGTGGGTTTGTTCATTTCTGAAAAGCCTCTCTGCTGCAAAGCACCATTGGAGATATAGCTATATTTTTTGGAGAATGGGGCACCCCATTCTCCATCAAATATTTTACCAACTACATATATATATCTTGATAAACGAGGACCTTACCCTATGTTGATTGCTCCAGCACTCCTAAGGCTTTGCTTTCTTAAAAAATGAACGAAAGCAAAAATGAAAAGCACAAACGAGGCACAGATATCTAGTCGTCTTAGCCAAAAGATTTTAAATTTGATGAGGACAAATCAAAACAGTGTATCCATGTCAGCAATAAAACCGGAGTGCTAAAAAAAGATTGAAACAACAGATGCGCTTCGCCTTACGGCTTCATCATAAATGTGTGCATTAAACATATTAAACATGAACTCCCAAACGTGATCATGAATATGAAGTTTGTTTAATGCTAATTGGCAGGGAAATCAGTAGGGCAATCGCGCCACCACCTGTGCAATCTGTGATCTCCTCTGTTTTCATCCACAGAAAATGAATCAACTCAGAGGGTCAAATCTGTCCATTCGCCTACTAGAGTTCAAGTAATGTGGTATGCAAATATTGCATGCACACAATAGGAATAGGTTTGGACACAGTGCACAGCTTTATTTGAGATATCGCCTATAACTTGGGAGCTTTAAGCCGCTCGGTGCATAAAGAAAGTGAATAAAAAAGAGTGGAATAACAGCGTAAGTAATGAAATTCCACTATCACATGTATACTAGTGTCTGTATATGCTTTGCTCATGTGCAATATGTAAGAAACCAGAAGGTGTCTCACTCATTAGCCCCTGGGGATCCGTGATCCAAGTGGCCAGGACACAGCCGTCACTTTTGGATCCAGTTCCTGGGGGTGGACTAGTGTGGGAGGATCACCTGGGTGAGGGTTCTTCGGGGAGTGGGAGTGGGACACCGATGGTGAGACGCGGTATCCCCTTCCCTGTAAAACCTTTACCCCATCCTACCAGGTAGGATATTTCACAACAGGAACACTTTCACGCGGACTGCCTGTTAAGAGAGGAAACAGACTAACACCGGAGCAGTATACCTGACGTGTCCTAATACAATGGTCAGGCTAGGTCAGGCAATGACTTACCATCACACACACCTGACTTCCATTAAGCTTACCCACACAAATAAAAAGTGGAGCATGAGAGTACACTCTGAGCAAGGCAAAGCACATGGGGAAACAGCAGTTTAGAGACTGCAAATGAATGAGAGAAGAAAGACGGCAAAACAGGAGGGGATTGCAAGGAGGGAAGCTCCCTTGACCTTTTCTACAAGGAACAGTTATTTTCCAGACATCGAGAATCAAAAGTGTAAGACCAGGAAACCAGGCTCAAGAATCCAGCATTGTGTGTCGGAGACACCCGGGTCCCTCCCGCGTCAATAATTAAGGAGGGGAGAAGCAGCAGCTGCAGTTGTAACGTCCTTGGCTCCAAGAACAAAGCAGCGTCAGTGAAATCAACACAGCCAGTGATTTGAGGAGACCGATACAAGACTGGTCTGTGTTGAAGCCAAGGTTGCAAGCAGCAACATTGTATGGTGAATGCTGGAACAAATATTGTTAAAACGCGTGTGATAAGAGACGCAAGTAAAGTGAATGGCTGATGAATGATTGAACTTTAAAAGTAAGATGCAATACCTTAGATAGAGTGGTCCGGCACCACGTGGGTGCTCAAACGAAGGGCTCTGTGATGTACCCAGCTGAAAAGTGTCAAAAGTGAAAGTCAGGAAAAGGTTATATCAAGAAGAAAATGAGTAATTGTGAATCAAAGTGGTCCTGTAACGGGTCAAGTAAAATCCTGCACACAGTTGGAAGTCTTCGATTTGGATGAAGTAGAGAAAGTTATGAAAAGTAGATACATTTGGTTTGAGCCCGGCGAAGGGAGACCAATTGAAGATTTTGTGTCAAAGTGGGCCTGAGCCCGGCAGAGGGGGTACCCGGGGTGAACAGTAAATCACATGAGAAAACTTAGAAAGGAACTTTAATGTTTGTCATGTTGCATCAGGCCCTCTGAAATAAGAGACTTTGAATGGCAAAGAGACTTTGGCACAGAAGACCCAGATGTCGAGGTTTTGAACTGCATCCTCATGCTAGAGAAGCCAGAGAGTGTGCTAAGCTCGAGTGTGCCGCCTTGAATATCCTGAGATATCATTTCTTGAACACTTTTCTTTTGCATAACATTGTTTCCCACACTATTTGTATTTAGAAGTAAGGATTGGCAATAGGTTTATTAGTATAGGCCCTTTTATTTTGACAGACTTGACTAGGACTGCGTTATTATTATTTGATGATTATAGCTTGCTCCCATCTTTAGATTGAATATCAGTAAACACTCTTGAACTATGATTACTACTATAAATTATCTCAGGCCCAAATAATATGGCAAAATACGACTTTATTATCTGTTCAATAAAGTAGGGAAACCTGGCGAACAAACAGATTGTAGCTCACACACTTTCAGCGCATTTCAGTTATACAAAAGGTTTTATACCTTATTATACGTCAGCTATGACATCATCCTACGTGGCAAACAGTAAAACCGACTAGGTGGAGCAATTGGTTAATGGACAGGTATACACCTATAGTTTATATAAGTGTTAGCATCATCAGTGGATGCCCCTTATCTGGTAGGAATGCCCTGAAAAATCTCTAATTACGTAAAATACAGATACTAGTTCAATACCAGCAGCAGATAGACTTCAACAATGTGTGGTCCACCATTACTTAGGCCCTTATGATTGGTTGCTACTCTCTTACCAACCTTGGACATTCAGCTCGTTATCAGCATGCAAGCAACAAAACCCAGGTGCAAGGGAATATCTTCAGACAACTGCCTTTCTTATCTAATTAGCCGACCATCTCTCATCAGTTAGACCCTAAACCAGAGGGTCATGAGTCTGATGGCCCTCAATTCTCCTTTAATCGCATTAAATCCTTTTATTGTTGTGTTAATTGTTTGTAGCAGCTCCCACCTTGTGATTTGTAAACACTTTGTGTTCACTGCTGCTTGAATTCCTGGCATGAATATGGATGTACATATTACTGCCTTCCTGCTGAAAAATATGTGCTTGTCTGGGATGTCATAATAAACATCTATTCATTTTGCCAAGAAATAGTTATCTCTCTTCTGTCAGATGAGGCTGAGCGACCTCTTCTTCCTTGGATGTGCATGCATTTTCTGAAAGTCGGCAATGTGAAGATCACTTTGGGGATCACCAATGCAGGAACATGTGTTACACCATATAACAGATTCCTCTGCAATTGTTCGGTAGCTTCATATAAGCTTTGGATCCACAGGCCCAATAGTGGTCCATCAGCACGGCAGTTCCTCCTTTCATTCCTGGCACATCAATTATATGTTTACATCCTTTGTTTTCTTCAACTTTGATCAGACCACTGTTTCTGAACCACACTGTTGCATTCTTCATTGTCAATATGGATACAGGTCCTGCTTCATCTTCGACCCATGTTAGTAACTTCAAATGCTTGGCCCATTCCTTAAGGCATTCATCATTCAATATTTGAACTATCTTCACTGGGGCTGTCATCAATAAATGTGCACTGCATCCCATCATTCCTTCTTCTCATCCTGTACTGGTGGCTACTTGTCCCTATACCAATATCTGAGGTCTCTCCCAGCATCCTGGCAATCCTGGTGTCTCCCATGTGTCTGAGCAAGCCAGTCTCTTTTGTGCCACAGTCTTCATCTCTCCTATATTCACACCAGTCAATGAGTACAAGAACATGTTGCTCTTCCAACTCGGTTCTGTTATCATCTTCTGCATTTTTATGTAAGCATCTTCATATGGGAATGTTCTCTTTGACATCACTTGTAGGGTTGCCCATTTCCCTTCAAATTGTCCTCTTGTCATGCATGCTACTCAATGGCTGAAACACTTTGCATCATTTGTAGGTATTTCTCTTGCTATGAAAGTTCTGGCTGTGCTCATGGCATAAGGGATGAGATTAGATATATAGCAGCTCTCATCTGACGTTTTTCTCCCACCTCTCTCATGTGCGGGTACTACATGTTATTTTTTAAATGGGCTGAATTATCATGATATGCATTTACATCCTGATAATCTTCTCCAGCATCTGTCTTAAGTCGGTTAATTTGTTTGGAAATATCAGGGGAAATACCACTTGTGCTTTTGTTAGGGATAGAAACAGCTATTTCATTGCTAAACACTCCATCAGTATTGTAAAACATCATTTGTCAAAATGCTATAAGAAAAAGGAAATAAAGACTGCACATTGTACAAAACAAGACATATTGCAAAGAAATGCATGCGTCTTACTGCATTCTTTTTTTTATTTGAGTCCTTTAACAGTTTCAAAACATAGGAAAGAAAAGCGGTACAACACAGTGTTTGTGCCCCAATAACGTGATATATACATAAGTAACGCGTTTCCCCCAACCATATATTTGCTAAATAATCAAAAAGTGATTTTCTCCCTCCCACCCCCACCACCACCCTCACCCTCCTCAGACCGTTCTCCCTTCATTCAACATATAACGTACATATTTCAGATGAACACCTTTGATGTACCGTGCGTTTCGGTCAGTAATAGCGGCAGGCCTAGTTGATTTAGTATGTTTTCCTTTAGGCTATAATGTTAGTCTCTTCCCTGTTAAAAGATCAGCATGTCCGCGCTGGGGGAGAGAGCAGAATTGTCTAGCCTCTTTCGGTGTCTTACTGATGAGTCTCTGGCATGTATTTGCGCACAAAGTCCTCCCAAAGCATATCGCATTGCGCAGGTTTTGCATGTAAGGTTGAAGTTATCTTTTCCATAACACAAATATTCAATGCAACATTAATCCATTCTTCCTTACTTGGTGCGCTGACAAATTTCCACTTCATTACCAGTGCGGCATGCACTGCAAGTAAAAGATGAGCCACTAGACCCCTACTTCTTTTCCATTCATCTTCGCACAGCTCAAATCCGAAAAGGATAAAGAAAGGGTCTCCAGTCCTCTGAATTCCATCTAGCTCTCTGATCCATCCTAGGACCTCATCCCAGTAGACTGTAATCCGGGGGCATCCCCACCACATATGCCAGTAGTCAGCAACTTCACCAGTTACGCCAGCATGATGGGCTTGTTGATTGATACATCTTTGAGAGTCTAAGGGGATCATATTGCCACCTGTGTAATAATTTGATTGCATGAAGTTTGTATTGACTAGATATGGAAACCTGAGGGGCGGCCATGCACATCCTTCCCCACATGTCTGGGTCAACTTCCTCACCCAGATCTTTCTCGCCATTTACTCTGCAGGGGCAACGTAGTGCCTCTTCCATCCTCAATCAGTGCTCTATACATTGCAGATATTAACCCTTTCACCTCTGTCCTAGAATTCAACAGTTTTTCAAAGGGAGTGAGTTCTCTGCTCATATTTACTTTACACTTCTCCCTCATCAGGACACCCTTGATCTGCAAGAATTGGAAGACTCGCAGAGAGCCCAGACCCAAGGCCTCCCCCAGTTCCGGGATCGTGATAAAAGAGCCATTCTTCGATAATTGAGCCGCCCCCTCCAGCCCAGCTTCAAACCAAGATTGGAATCTCTCCAAGTTGGGAATGTCCTCTCTAATGCCAGGGGCCCATAGATGACTCAGGGGGGACGGCCATGTGCTAACTCTCTGCATGTCCCCTTTATCCCTCCATATATCCCAGATAGTACCCAATATCGGGTGATCCCTCAGTCTTCGTAGCAATTTGTTTCTCGGAACCCATAACCATTGAGAGACAGTCGGTGGGGCCCAATAATGATTATCTAATGCAATCCATTGGGGTTCCTTGTGGTTCCGTAAGTGGGGAATTAAAATTTGTAATTGAGCGGCTTGATAATATTTCCACAGGTCCGGTAATCCAACCCCACCTTTGTTTTTTGGTAGTGCCAGAGTGTCATAGGCGATCCTCACTTTCTGGCCCTGCCAGAGGAATCGTACGATAACCCTTTTTACTCATCAAAATAGAGTTTTGGCATTTTAATTGGGAGCATCTGAAAAGGTAGAGAAAGCGGGGGAGGTAAACCCTCTTAATCGCATTGAGCCTACCTAACCAAGATATCATCAGCTTTTCCCATTTGGCGAGAGCGACATGAAACTTTGAGAGGCGGTGGGGGGAAGATGGTTTTCAAACGTTTATCTATGTCCTCGTGACTTGTATGCCCAAATATTTTAACTTTGTATTTTCCACTACAAGGCCTAGAGGGGAGAACCTATCCATATCAGCTTGTGTGGGTTCATGTAAGGGGAATAGGATTGATTTGGTCTAGTTAATTTTGAGTGCATCCCATATTCTTTAATTAGGCGGATCGCTCTGGGTATGGAAGATGTGGGGTTTGAGATGTGCAGAAGCAGATCGCCTGCGTAAAGAGCCACTTTATATTCAGTTCCCCTATCTGAAGTCCCTCTACCTGCTGGTCATCTCTTAGTTTCTGAGCTAGGGGCTCCAGTGATAGGGCGAAAAGTATTGCTGATAGGGGACATCCTTGTCGCGTCCCCCTGCCGAGTTCAAACCAGCTGGAGCATTCTCCATGAACAAAGACGCTCGCCTTGGGGGATGTGTACACCGCCTGGATTCCACCCCTGAATTTCGGGCCTATTCCTACCTTACAGAGAACCGACATGAGAAAGATCCATTCAACCCTATCAAAGGCCTTCTTGGCATCAACCGACAGGAGGGCCGGGTCATTGGTCATAGTCCAGGCTGCATTAATCAGGTGTAGGGTCTTTCTCATAGTGTCCGTTCCCTGTCTGTCTAATATAAATCCAACTTGATATGCGTGTATTAGGCGTGGCATGAATATCTCTAATCAAGCGGCGAGGATTCTAGTGTAAATTTTGGCATCCACGTTCAGCAAGGATATGGGGCGGTACAAAACACATTGCTTGGGGGCTCTTCCGTCTTTAGGAATTACCGAGACAAGTGCCCGAACAAACGAGTCTGGGGCTCTTCCAGTGTCAAGAATCTCATTGAAGAGTTCTACTAGAAATCGGAGGAGGGAGGAGAGAAAAGATTTGTAGAATCCAGTGGTGTAACCTTCCCCTCCAGGAGCTTTGCCTAGTTTCAGCCTCTTAACCGCATCCTTGATCTCTTCCTCGGTGTCTTACTGCATTCTGTGTATTAATCGGTCTTCTTGCTAACAATGGGCCTTATTACGAGGAGGGCAGTAAGGGGTTAACAGCGCCGGTAAAGGTGCCGGAGCCGTCAACCCCTTACCGCACCTTTACGAGGTCTGCTTGCGGGAACCCGCTAAGGACGCCTGGTTTTACCAGGCATCCTTAGCGAGTCCCGCGAGCAGACCAGGATGCTAACAACGGGTCCGTTGTTAACGGGCCCATTGTTAGCATCCTCCCCATGCCCATTGAGCCCTATGGGGGCTTGAATGGGAATGGGGATGTACCGGGTCCGGGTTCCTTGAATGAGGAATTACCGGGCCCTCCAAGGTCGGAATGGCCCAGTAATTCCTCATTCAAGGAACCCAGACCGGTACCCAGTAAGGGGGTAGCTATGCCGCTAAAAGCGGCATGGTTACCTCCTTCCTCGTAATGAGGCCCATTGTGTCTTTTACAAACTGGAAAATTCCCATTCTTTTTCATCAACATGTAATCCCTGTTACTTTTTTATAATAATTACACTTTTTCATAACAGAAATTGTAATAGTATCGCAATGATGATCCTGTGAATAATAGGAGCTGTCTCAGGATTTCCCAAAAAGGTGACAATATCAATGTTTTGTCTCAGTATAGCTGGATAGGATCGAAGTATGTATGTAAAACCAGCATACAAGAATGTGTGCAATATTATAGTCAACATAAAATGTTGTGTACTCTTATTCTTCTTTAAAACATTGGGCATCATTATAAGTTTGCTGGTCCTGAAACAAGGGCGCCGGTAAGCTACCCGGCACCCTTGTTTCTGGACTGGCAAACTACGAGTCTGCCTGCCGGAGCTGCTGTGCCCGACAGCTCTTACCCTGCCAGGTCCAGCAGCCACATTAGGCAGACTCTTCATTGGAGCACCAGAACCATTGCTAATGGTGCTGGTGCTCCTGTGTCCCTACTCCCATAGAGTTCCATAGGACTCTACGGGAATGGGGATTAACACATATACCAGCGCCTGACTTCCCAGCCGCTGGACTCATAATGAGCAGGTAGCACCAGGAGGTCAGGTGGCGGTAAATGATTACGGGTCTGGTGGCAACCCGCCAGTAGAACTGGCAGGGTTACTGCCGAACCCGTAATGAGGCCCATTGTCTCTTTAACCTAACAGGAATAGTTCTGTGAACACTTGAAAGATTGTTCGTTCCCCTTTGGGTTTGGGTATATACGAAAATTCAAATTGTTTTTATTTTCATGATTCTTGTTGGCTCTTGGTAGCCGATCTAGTCTGCATTCACAGAACTTTTTCTCTTGCTTCACTTGTCAAGGGGTGCCGGAGGGGTAGCGGTCTCTCCTTTGTAGAGCATTATCTCATTCAGACGCCGGTCTTTGTTGAATCTTCACATCAGTGGGGGTGACCTGCTCTACTAGGTACAGTTCTTCAAAGTGGGGCTTATTACAAGTGCAAACAAAACTCCTGATAAGCACTTGGTCCCCTGGATACAAACTAGGTGGCTTTAAGAGTTCTATAGGGTTGATCATTTGGCTGTCTTCTTCAATCTTCTTCGACCCTTCCCTCCAATTTTTTATCTGTTGTCATATTTGTCAAATAATCATGCATCTCACCCCCTGCTGTTTTTGCTACACTTACGGCCCACAAAGCCAATCAATGCAGGACACCCCATAGATCATGGTGGGTACAATCTATGGCCACATTGCAGAGGGAATGGACCTAGAAGACGAGGAGGCAGATTTCAAAACCATCAAGGGGGAGGAAGATTTAATGGAGAACAACCGCAGAAGTGCTGGAATTGTGGGGAAAAAGAGACATATGTTGATGTTAATGTTAAAGGACATTTGTACCATGCACTATCACCACCAGAGTGGTCCCCTGGCCCTCTGGCGGCTCTGAAAAAAAGGGGGAAAGGGAGGGTGAGTTAGAGGGAGGAAGCTGGAAAAGTGCAAGAAAGCAGTGATGTGCTGTTGGCAGCCTCATCCCGGTGAGTCCGTTGGTTGGGCCTGGGGTGTTTGCGGCCGGCAGTCCTCGTGTACTGTTGTGTGAGTCTATGTGTGTTTTTGTTTTTTTGTTGCAATGTAGTGAAGTTTGTGTGGTGTGGTTTGTTGTGCTGTAGGTTTGCGGTTGTGTTTGGTTTGGAGTTTGAGAGGTGTATGCAGAGCCACACCTCTCAAACTCCAAACTCCTAGGTCACACATGTAGAAGTAGAGGGTGCATGCAGCAGAATTGGCAAGTTCCAAAAGGGGGAAAGGCTATTTTTCACAGTATATTACAGAATCAACTGAGTATTATGCCCAAGATCACATGCAGTATCAGACGCGTGTCTCGCAAATGCAGAAAACGCAGCAGATTTTGAAGCAAATCACAGTCACCACAAGGGCAACCACTGCAAATGCCTATGCACACACAACAATGGAATGCGAATACAGGAGTCACACAAACACCTACACTCAAGATAAGGAGTGTGACAGTGGTGGGAGGAAATCCCTTTATGGGTACGGGGATGAATATATATATATATCCACAATTGGAAAGCCCAAACAGCTACCTGATGTGTTCAGTACTATCTGTGACGCCAGACCTCCAAGAGGAACCGAGGGTCAGAATAACGATAGGAGGCAAGACATTTTCGTTTCTTGTAGACATGGAAGTGACTCATTCCTGTGTTCCAGAGGGAAAGTACCCAAATTCTGGCAGCACCATGAATGCACAGGGATTCTCCAGGGCTATGAGTTTGGTTCCTTTTACTGATGAATTACCAATTTCAATAGGAGAACACGAAGTATCTATGCCACTGTTGTATTCCCGACAGTCACCAGTTAACATATTACGATGTGACTTGATGACAAAACTTAACATGACAATATACTTTACTAACAAAGGGATCATATGTCTTTCTGTCTTCTTCATATTTTTCTTACCTCCTCCAAGTGTTATTTGTTTCCACGGAGTCCATCTCTGCTACTCCGAGGATTGCCTCCAAGGTCCTTTCATCCTTCTGCCCAAGATTAGACTTACCTGATTTTGACCACCAGATCAGTCCTCCTCTCTGCAGCGTACCTCGTTGGACCATCCTAACGCCCCATCCTGTGATTGAAATCAAGAGAGGTTTTTTTAAGCGCACGCTTTTTTCCTCTCACCAGTCCTTCCGGAGGGGGGTCCCTGTATCCCTGTTTCTCCCTTCCGGGATCGACCATACCTAATCCAGAAAAAAGACACAGAATAAGAAGGGGCGTAGGAAGAAGTCATCCTCCGAAGAATCAGGTGAGCAGGAGTGGGGTTTGGAAGAGAGTGGTGCTGCTGGAATTGACAGATTGCAACGCCAAAATACCTCTGATATGGCTACCCCCGAACAAGTGCAAGAACTGCTTACGGCCGTGCAGGGTCTGTCACAAGAATTCCAGAATCTTAAAGCAGAGAATGCTGCCCTCAGACAAAGAGTAGACAATCAAGAGAGAATACAGACTGAGTTACCTCCTCTGCCGCTTACCTCAGGAAAATATGATGGTTCCCCTCATAAGTTCAAAGAATTCATGGAAGCTTGTATAATTCATTTTACCTTTAGGCCACACACCTTCTCAACGGATAAGGCCCGGATAGGGTTTCTGATTTCAAACCTTACAGGCAATGCCTTGGCCTGGGCCACTCCCCTGGTAACCAGTTCAAGTCCTTTGTTGCAAGACTACAATGGGTTCACGGCCCAGTTTAAAGAAGCCTTTGAGAGGAAAGCAACCGTTCAAGTGGCCAGCGAACAACTGCTTGACATTCGTCAAGGAAGCAGTGACCTGCTATCCTACATTTCATCCTTCAAAAGAATAGCCGCAGAGACTGGTTGGCCAGAGACCGCACAGTATACAATCTTCCGGCGTGGTTTAAGGGAAGAATTTAAGGACGAACTTGCCCGCTTACCACTACCAGCTATGCTCACCGACCTTTGGTCCACAGTGTTAAAATTGGACTTTCGGATTGCGGAAAGACATTCAGAACGACGTAAGGGCTGTAATCCTCCCACTTTCCAAGACTTCACTTCTTCGTCCTCCTCCTCACCTTCACACTCCAAAGAAGAACCCATGCAGATAGGCATCACAAGAGGTCCACTTACTAGCAAAGAAAGAAGGAGAAGGAAGGACAATAACCTGCGTTTGTACTGCAGATCCGAACAGCACTTGTTAAGAGACTGTCCCGAAGTCCCACCAAGGCGACCGGGAAACGCACGTCCTAGGAACTACTAGAGACTAGTTGGCGAGGAGAAAGACCTGGTCCCTATGTTTCAATGTCCATAGCCTCAGTTACCCCATCTGAAGACAACCGGCTTATGTTGGTTGCTGTACAACATACGTTTCGCCAAGAACCTTTAGATGTACTAGCCCTTTTAGACTGTGGAGCCGCTGGTTACTTTATGGACACTGTTTGGGCCAATAAATCAGGAATTATACATCGAGAGAAGGAAATTGATCAGAAGGTGGAGGGAGTGGATGGTAAACCTCTCAGTTCCAGACTCATTACTCATACCTCCCCTCCTCTTGTGATGAAGATACTTCAACACACTGAAACCAATTTGATCTAATCAGAGATGCTCATTTTCCCATTATCCTTGGGATTTAATGGCTCCGGAGACACAACCCCTCCATAGACTGGGAAATAAATCAGATAGCTTTCTCTTCTTCTTTCTGTCTCAGAACCTGTATGTCAGATCCCCATTTTTCTAAGGTACAGGCTGTCAAAGATCTCGCTTCGCATTCTGTGGGAATTCACATATTACCCACTGAGCTTCACCAGTACAAAGAAGTATTCGTGGACAAGGTACCTCAAGATCTCCCACCACACTGAGCAGAGGATTGTGCCATCGACATAGTCCACGTTGCCATCGTACCTTTTGGGCGGATATTTTCCTTGTCTCTGAAGGAGAAGAAAGTACTGAAAGAATATCTTGACGCCAACCTCCAAAATGGTCTTATCCAACCTTCACACTCTCCAGCTGGGGCTTCACTGTTCTTTGTCCCGAAAAAAGATACGAGTGAGTTACGACCTTGTATCGATTATAGAGGTCTTAACTAGATCACCATAAGGGACCGTTACCCCATGTCCCTTATTAAGGACATTCTCGAGGTCGTCCAAGGAGCTGTTATTTTCTCCAAGTTAGACTTACGGCGGGCCTACCACCTCTTGCGCATACGCGTGGGAGATAAGTGGAAGACGGCATTCAGGACTCCATATGGGCCTTTTGAATATCGGGTGATGCCCTTTGGGCTTGTTAATGTCCCTTCCGTTTTTCAACGATTTATGGATCGTATTTTTTCGATCTTCAATTCCATTGTACCATTGTCTACTTGGACAGTATTTTGGTTTTCTCTGCCTCAAAACAGCAGCATGTCGAACATCTTCATAGAGTTCTGGAGAGACTAAAAGAAAATCACTTTCTGGTAAACCCAGAGAAGTGTGTGTTTCAAGTACCCAGTGTGCCGTACTTGGGATTTATTTTGTCAGCAGAAGGCATAAGGGTGGACCCCCGCAAAATAGAGTGAATACTTCACTGGCCGGTTCCCGTATCAATCAAAGACGTCCAAAGATTTTTGGGTCTGGCTAATTTCTACCGAAGATTTATTTCTGGCTTCTCTGAGGTGGTACTACCCATCACTAAACTTCTTGCGAAATCTTCCTTACCCTTTCTATGGTCCGATGAAGCCGACGAGGCATTCCAGCATCTCAAGACTGATTTCTGTTTGGCTCCGGTATTACGACAGCCAGACCAGGGATGACCATTTATCGTTGAGACAGATGCCTCAGCCGAGGCCATAGGTGCAGTCTTACTTCAGGAATATGAAGGCACAGAACATCCCGTAGCCTATCTTTCTAAAACCTTATCTACCAGCCAACTTCATTATTCTGTTATTGAAAAAGAGTTATTGGCTATGAAGGCGGCCTGTGAAGAATGGTGTCATTTTATACAAGGGGCATCCTACTCGTTCGAATTGAGGACTGATCACAAGAACTTAAAGGTAATCCAACTCATGGAAGGCATAAACTCTAGACAAGCTTGATGGGCCCATTTTTTCTCACAGTACGACTTTATTCTGACCTACTTACCTGGTTCAAAGAAGGTATTGGCTGATGCCCTCTCAAGAAAGCCTTTTCCAGGGGCCACACACAAGCAATGGCTGAATCTTATTTTGTCTCCCAAAAAGGTGGTGAGTACTGTATCCTCTTTTTTGGATGAGGTACGAAGAAGTTCCATGCTGTTGCCACCTCCGTCTTCGCCAAACCCTCTCCTGGCCTTCACAAGAACAACGGACTCTATTTCCTGGACCATCGTCTATTTTTTCCAGATCATAGGAACCGTTTGAGAGCTCTAAGATGGTGTCACGACGACCAGGTAGCAGGACATAAGGGAATAGCCAATACCATCGATCTTCTAAGGAGACATTTTTGGTGGCCTGGTTTGAAGCAAGAAGCAGTGGCTTACGTCACGGCCTGTCCTGTCTGCAACAGGGCCACATACGATACATGAAGACCTTTAGGTTTTCTTCAACAAGAACCCCCTCCGGATAGACCGTGGAGCGTCATATCTACAGACTTCACAGTTGATCTACCCCCTTCCGATGGATGTTCCTGTATAATGGTGACCGTAGATTGCTTTACTCAAATGGACCATTTTTCCCCCCTGCCTGGGCTCCCCACTGCTGCGGAAATGGCTTCAGTCTTTACTAAGGATGTCTTTTGCCTACATGGCCTACCTAAGAAGATTATTTCCGATCGGGGATCACAATACGTATCCCACTTTTGGAAATCCTTATGCGAGAGACTGGGGGTGGAGAGGGCAATGTCGTCTGGTTTTCACCCACAGACCAATGGGCAGACTGAAAGGACTAATGCTTCGTTAGAGCAGTACCTACGGTGCTTTGTCAACACTCAAAAGGACAATTAGGTTTCTTTATTGCCTATGGCAGGGTTAGCCTACAACAATGCTAAACATAGTGCCACAAACCTTAGTCCTTTCTTTTGTACTTATGGCTTCCATCCTATTTTTATACCTGATTTACACCTCCCAGTTTCTGATATCCCTTCAGTGGATGCTTATCTTTTGACAATTTCTGAGGCCCATAAGATCGCCTTGGACTGCCTACGATCAAGTCAGGCACGTTATGGCCATCAGAAGAATCCACACCTCCTGCCCTCATCCAGGTGGACCATAGGTACCAAGGTATGGTTATCCACCAGATATTTGCCTCATTGGTTACACCCTTCAAAGCTTACCCCAAGATATCTTGGTCCTTTTGTAATCCTTGATCGCCTCAATCCGGTTTCCTACTGTCTCCAGTTACCCAAGTACATGAAACGGATTCACCCGGTCTTCCATTCCTCTCAGTTGAAGTTATACCAAGAGGATCCCTACCGACGTATCCTGCCCAGATCACCCACTATTAAGGATAAGTCTCCTGAGGAGTTTGAGGTGGCGAATATAAAAGACTCCAGATATAGAAAGCGAGAACCTTATACATTGGAAAGGTTACCCCCATACTGATGACTCCTAGGAACCGTGTCCCATATACACGCTCCCAGATTAGTGCAGAAGTTCCACCGGGCTTATCCCGTTAAACCGGGGGGTTCTCCTCAGGAGGGGGCATACTGTCACATGCCATGTGCGCCGTCCACACTGGCGCCTATGGCAGAGATGGCGGCTTCTCCACCATTAATGGATTCCCTTTTGGCCTTTTTCCCCTTTCTTACGGTCGCGGTCCAGTTTCTCTCTGCTTCCACTGGGTTCCGGTTTTAAGGCCCGGCCTTGCTCCTTCCGGTACGTTGCAACCCTTCGCTTACGCTCTGGGTGCTGACGCTGTGCCGGCTTGTGCTTCGCCTTGCTGTCTCCACTCGCGGGTCTCGCCCGCTCATCCCGTTGCTGCCTTATTTTTTCCTTTGCCTTCCCGGTACTCCTCTCTGCCTTTTCTCTTCCTCCTTCGGCTCTGCTGCCTTCGGGTGCCTCGCCGCTTGTTTACCTTTTGCGGCTCAGGAATTTTCCTCCTTTATTTCAGCACTGTCCTTTTACCTCAGTTTCTTCCCTCCTTGGGTTGTTTATTCTTACTCCGCCTTTCTTTCTCATCCCTTGTGACTTCCTCCTGCGGTTATCTGCTTTCCTGCTCCTGTTACTTTCCCTTCTTTCCTCTTTCTGATTATCTTTCCTTCTTCTTCATATTTTTTCTTACCTCCTCCAAGTGTTATTTTTTCCTCGGTGTCCATCTCTGCTACTCCTAGGATTGCCTCCAAGGTCCTTTCATCCTGCTGCCCAAGATTAGACTTACCTGATTTCGACCACCAGATCAGCCCTCCTCTCTGCAGCGCACCTCTTTGGACCATCCTAACGCCCCATCCCGTGATTGAAATCAAGAGAGGTTTTTTTAAGCGCACTTCTTTTTCTGCTCACCGGTCCTTCCGGAGGGGGGTCACCTGTATCCCTGTTTCTCTAGGGAGGCAGGGTGGCTTCCGTCCGGGATCGACCATACCTCTTCTCCAGAAAAAAGACACAGAAGAAGAAGGGGCGTAGGAAGAAGTCATCCTCCGAAGAATCAGGTGAGGAGGAGTGGGGTTTGGAAGAGAGTGGTGCTGCTGGAATTGACAAATATTCATAACTCCAACCAAACGTTCAAAACAATTTCTATGATCGTCTTTCTTTACTTTCTCTATTAAAGGTATCTCATCTCCATTTTACCACATTTTGGAGTGTGTAACGAATTCTTCATGTCGGCCTTGCCTCAGTAATCCTCTTTAAAAATACCCCAACTTGAAGTGTAATGCGTTACCTTCTATATCCTTGAGAATAGGAATCTAGGCAATCTTTCTCTCTTAAAACAAATCCTGTTCCCGTTTCCTTACTATATATATTCACACTTACAACACAATCTCTCCCCTTTTATTTGCCACTTTCGATGTTCTACTTACATCCGTTGCTCAGTTCGAGCCATTCGGTGTCGACTCTTCTACAATCGACCACTTTGCATTCAGTCTGCGGGGTGCCCATGGGGACCGGACAGGAATTTCTTCAAAGAGGCACCTGCTGACCTTCTAGGTTTACACATCTGATTCTTCTGCTCTCCACAGGAAATGCTGAGATCCTCTGGCTAATGGTGACAGACGTCAAAATCAGAGAGTCTGGATCTGAACCATCCGCACCACTACCAAACGTGCAATAGCACCTGAAGCATTCCAAGGGCCGAATGGGATTACTACTATAAATTATCTCAGACCCAAATAACCCGACAGACTCAAAGAATATGGCAAAATACTACTTTATTCTCAGTTCAAACCTGGCGAACAAACAGATTGTAGCTCACACACTCTCAGCGCATTTCAGTTACACAAAGGTTTTTGTACCTCATTATACTTCAGCTATGATGTCATACTATGTGGCAAAAAGTGAAAGCTACTGTGCGGAGGGATTGGTTAAGTGACACGTATATACCTATAGTATATACCTATAGTTTATATGTGTTAGTATCATCATTGGATGCAGCTTATCTGGCAGGCAAGCCTTGACCAGCCTCTAACTACGTAAAATACAGATAATAATGCAATACCAGCAGAGCATAGGCTTCAGCAACAATGTATGGTCCATCATTACTTAGGCCTTTATGATTGGTTGGCAACCTCTTACCAACCTTGGACATTCGGCTCATTAGCAGCATGTAAGCAACGAAACCCAGTTGCAAGCCAATAACGTCAGACAACTGCTTTTCTTGGCTAATTAGCCTACCATCGCTCATCAGTTAGGCCCTAAGCCAAGGCTTCTTCTTTGCAGTTGACCTTGCTGCATGTTCTCTTCCTTAGGACTTTAAATGGAGTGAAGGCACATTGGTATCTTTGTCTTTGACAGAGATTCTATGACCATTGTGATTTGGAGGCAGTCACTTGAGCTGAAGAAGGTACCTTGTTTGCCTTTAATCACTGCTGCAGTCTCCTTTATGTATGTTTCATCTTTGGTATCTCTAATTTTAAGTAGTGGTATGCATATTCGAATGGTAGTTCAAGGATAGATTTCATGCCAGAGACTATGGGTCTCCCTGCACTAGCGTAACAGGGGCCCCCACAGCCAAAGCGTTGCGGGGGTCCCCGCGACCACATGTCCTGGGAGGCTGCCCCACTTGGAGCAAAAAATATATATATAAATATTTCAAATTTGTTTTTTTTAATGTCTTTTTGAATTCACTCTGCATTTATAAAGAAATCATTTCTTTATGAAGGCAGAGTGAATACAAAAACAAACTTTCTTTTTGAAGTCCGGGGGCTACCCCCAACCAATGTTCCCTCTAATTATTTTTCTCTATGTGCGGAACTGGTTTGCTGTTGTGCACAATTATTTTCCATGTGCGCAACTGACTAATGAGATAAGCCACATTGTGAACTGCCGTAGTTTGGAAAGGAATTTCCTCTTCCCAGCCATAGAAATTCTTGACAAATCTTACAACACTTTTTCAAAACACATAGGCTAAAATGGAATATGTCACATGTTATCAGTGTTCCCTCTAAGCAGTGGCGGCTGCTATTATAGGGCGGCCGGGCGCCGCCCTCCCAAAAACGAAGGAGAAAAGAAAGAGGAAGCTAAAAGAGATTCAATCTGAGAACTTCTCTGATTGAATCTCTTTTAGCTTGCATTTGCCTTTGCCAACAGTGTGGGGGCACTGTGGCAAGGCAACAATAACAAAGGGCCGGGCCCGCTGCTTTCACAGCTGGGCGCGTCCCGTTTTACGCTTCCTTAATCAATACTAAAGTACGTGGAGCTCCTAGCTCCACGCACTCTACGTAAGCACCTTTCATTTAGAAGGCTGGCGGGGCGCTTCAGGGGTTGCCCCGCCAGTCTAAAATGTGCGTAAACAGCGCACTAGGTCATCCCCCTCCCCACTCAGTCCCCTCCCCTGCATGGAGTCCATGGACACAGTAATGTCATTGGCTGTTTGCCAGCCAATTACAACCCTTGCATTGGCTGGCAAACAGCCAATGACATTACTGTATCTATGCAGATCTCTGGTGCTGGTGCAGGGTGTGTGGGTGCGCCTGCGCCACCTTCACACTCTCTCCCTGAGTCCCTGGCCCATTCTTTCAGGACGAGGCGACGGCAGGAGGAGTCACGATTGACCACCACCACCACCACCACCACCAGCCCAGCAGAGACGGCCTGGACCCTGGTCCACGACACAAGTTGCCGGCAGGTAAGTACTGGTCCCAGACTCCCAGCTGCTGGCAGATGTTTGTGTTTTTTGGGCCCTGGCGGGGCCACAGCCTCAGTCAGCAACACTGAAGACGTGTAGGCCTAGGCCAGGGCCTACGTCTTTCAGTGTTGCTGACTGATGTGCTGTGATCGTCAAGTTAGTTACTCGAACTTATTGGGTCGAGTAGTCTCCGGCAGCCCGGCGGGCCTTGGTGGTAGCGGGGGCTGCCTGGCCTGGGCCTTTACCCCCCGGTCCGTGGTGGGCCAAGGCCCAAGGGCCTTGGCCCACGCCGACAGCAAGGCCCAGGCAGGCGTGCGTGCTGCTGTTGCTGTGCCCAGTGCGGGCCTTGTAGAAGTCGGAGCCCGTCTGTGATCCAAAATGTGCCGTTTTATATTTTCGGCATTTTTCGACAGAAAATGCCGAAAATATAAAACGGCACAACTAGCCACCACAGACAGTGCCGCCCAGTGTGCCACGAGAGCCAGTCAGCCAGAGCCCTGGCAGCGTGAGGGAGAGGCCTGGCCGCCTGGCACAGTGGCACCACCCACCCGGGTGGTGCAGTGCCTGGTTCCAGGCCTAGCACAGGGCCTCAAGGGCCAGGCAGGCGTGCGTGCTGCTGTTGCTGCCCGCCCAGTGCGGGCCTTGTAGAAGTCGGAGAGTCCGAGTCATCCATGATCCAAAATGTGCCGTTTTATATTTTCGGCATTTTCCGACAGAAAATGCCGAAAATATAAAACGGCACAACTAGCCACCACAGACAGTGCCGCCCAGTGTGCCACGAGAGCCAGTCAGCCAGAGCCCTGGCAGCGTGAGGGAGAGGCCTGGCCGCCTGGCACAGTGGCACCACCCACCCGGGTGGTGCAGTGCCTGGTGGCCAGGCCTAGCACAGGGCCTCAAGGGCCAGGCAGGCGTGCGTGCTGCCCAGTGCCGGCTGCCCGCGAGTAAGAAAATGTGCCGTTTTATATTTTCTAGAGTTTGCTGCGTTTGTCACCCTTAAAATGTATAGTTTGAAACCAATATGGATGGCATACGCCGATGATTTCTTGCTATTACACTGCACACAGATCGGCTTACAGCACTTGCTTACTGCCTTCACAAATGTCGTCTCATTCTCTTAAAGTTAATCCTATCAAAACTAAAGTGATGCATTGCAAAGAAAAGTGGTTGTAAGGAGAGTTTGGATGCTTTGAAAGTTTCCAAAAGGCTGTCCCGTCGGATCTACTTCCGTAATCTGGTTAGCATTGCAGATCCTTTCGCTGTCTTCACGAGTGCTGGTGGTTTGGTGAAGATGGTGAATTGGATGGGTAGGTGGTCTACCAAGGGTTAGCAGATTGGGGAGGAAAATGTGTACAGTTATCATTGCAATTGATACTATCCAGGCTGTGTCTGGCTTCATGGATGGATCCCTTGACCTGTTTGAGATGCAATGCATTGCAGTTTGAGAAGTTTTGTAGACATGTTATCCGCTTTCGTACGCCAGATATTTAAGCATCCCAGTATGTTAAAGCGTTGGCAGTCTACAGAAAGATTAGCGACTGCATCAGCCAAACTGTCTGTCAAGGAAGGGTTTGGAGAAATGAGGTTGTTAGATGAGAAGGAATGCAAGGGCGGTTGTGTTTGAGATTGAGCCAGTTAGGATTGCCTTGATGGTGTATCTGTAAACGAGTGCAAGTCATTCTCTTCTGACTACTCTGTTGGCAAATTTGACCTTGTAGTCTGTTGGGCTCGTTTTGTGTATGACTGCTGAATGATCATCTCTGGAGCCAGGTGCCTGTGATGAACAGTTGGTATATGTTGTCCTATTAAAGGTCGTAGGAGCCTGAAGAATGAGTGGACATTGATGAACCATCTTGTGTCAAAGGTTCCTTTGCTGTTCCTTTGCCTAGAGTGACATTTACTAGCATGGTCATTATTTGGGGCACAAAAATATGATTCTTGGTGCTTGCCTCCCTCATCACACAAGCTAAGATTTTTTGTGGGATCTTTCTGCTAAGAGGGATGGCAGTGGAGCACAGTGTTGTGATGCAGGTTGTCATCACCTTTGGCTCCTAGATTGACATCCTCTGGTGGTCTGTCTGTTTAGTAGAAAGGGTGCATTGGTCGATGGAGAGGTTGCTTGAGAGTTGGTGTGTTTTCTGTTGTTTCCAGTTAGTTAATTGTGCATTGTGTCACTGGCAGAAGGAGAAAGTGGACATCTGATGTTGATCTAGGCAGCTATTTCAAGAGGAATCTGGAGATGAAGAGCATTTTATGGGAGATGATGGGGCCACCTGCTATGGTTTTGATTGATTTGTAGATATTCTGATATCGTACATCTTTGCTTCGGGCAATATATTTGGACAGTAAATTGCACATTTTGTAGGCCATTTTTCCAAAATTTTCGCGGGGGGAGAACCCCGCCCCACACCCCCCTTTGAGTGGGGGGGGCTAGCGCGCTGCGCTCGCTCGCTACTAAATTCGCTCTGGAAAATTTACGCCCCACCAACTTTCAAATTCACCAGCCGCCACTGCCTCTAAGCTGTGCGAATGTGCGCTTGCCCAGCTTCCTTCTGGGTGCCGCTTAGAAGATTTTTAGCAGCGCACACAGACAATTCTCACCTATTCAAAAATATTTAATAAGGCACAAGCCACAGCAATTAATTGAAATGGGCTTTCTCTTAACAAAAAGCAACTAGTCTTGATATTCTGATAATTTGCATTAACTACTATGCAAGGGTGACAGTAAACATCTAAAATCCCTGAAAGCAAAATATACAAATAAGAGGTTAAAAACGAATATGAAAAACTGCCTCCATGAACAGAAGAATCTAACCAAGATATGCCTGGACACATTAACCAAATAATGTTCCCTCCCCACCCAGGACTCCTAAGCTTGATTCTACCACACGTTTACCTTATGACTCTAACTTCTGCCCCAGGACGCATTAAGATAGTACTGGACAACCTTCAGTCTTCCTCTTGGCTCTGCGAAAGGTTAGCAGGCGTGTACCTACATCCACTTGTTTTATGTAATATGAATAATATGAATAACGTTTACGTGCCAGAATTTCTGTTACTCATTGTGCCTTACCAAAAGTGCCACCCACACGATACAATTGAACTACCAGCTGAAATATCAGATATTAACTGTCAGTAAGCAGGCTACCTGGATGTGTAACCTTATCCCATACTTCCTCTTCTTTGTTCATGTGCCACACAAGTGCTTTGAAGCGGCCCCCTTGCAAGTTAATGCATTATAAAACTCTAATATTAATTTGCCCTGTAAGGATTTGGAGAAAACAGATGTCATGCTCAGTATCTCCTACTTTAGCATTGCTAACATTACCCTATAAGTGGAGAGCAAAATTACAAAATCATTTACTTTACCTATAAGGGATAATGGGTATGGACTATGCCTGGGATTACTTGTCCATAGTATCAGGGCACTGGATATTCAGACAGGAGAATGCTTTTCACACAATCTGCCTCGTTTCCAAGTGTTCAGAGTTCCTTTGGGCATAGACCTTCATACACTATATAGTAGCTTGGTGCTATGCAAAGACTTTTTCACTGAGCACTGTGTAATCCTACACAATGATTTATGGGTGGGGTATGTTGCAAACAATCTTGTATGCACTGCAAAAGAATTGCGTACATGCAGAGTCATGACATTCTTAAAATGCACATAATATGCTGAGGCATTAAATATGCCTTGCTTGCAAAGTATTGAGGGTCTGCAAATATCCCAGTGAGTGTTTACTGCTACAATCCCTCCCTTTTTACAGTGCTCTATCAACTAGTATTAGAGGCTAGTACAGGGGCCGGGGAAGGCTAAGGGTCAAAGAGCTCAAGTCATCACTCCTTGCGGGGGATGAACAAAGCAGCATATTTAAAAAACCAAGTCGGATGTTTCGGCAGTACACTGAAGGAAATGTGTTGCTTGTTTGCTAACGGATAGAACATTCTAGTACCAGTCTAGACAACAGCACCTACTTTTTCTTTCTGTGCTCAGCTGCTGAGGGCTTTTCATTATAACCATGTGTATCGTCTCTAGCATCCCCCTGCATCTTATTTAACTGATAAAGAATTACAGAAGAGGGATTCATAGTTACAGAAGAAGACACTCATTCAGTTGTAAATCTGATGAATTGATGCGATTAACTTAAAAGGCATATATATATATATATATGCAATCTTCAGCAGGGCTCCATAATAAACCTCAGTAAGGCTCTTATTTAATTTTATTTGAGCTGTGGTGCGGAAGGGTGGGCAAAACTATAGACTTTTTTTATGTGCCCTGTCATTTAACTTCCTATGTCAGCGGTATAAGCAGGGCTCTAATCAGATTTTGCTCCCTACTTGGAGTCAAATGATTTTTCAGGGAGTAAAAAGTAGTTAGATTTGCCAATAGGGATACTTTCTGCTTATTCAAAGATGTTCTTCCCCTTACAATTCCTGTTGAGATCAGGCATTAATATTATGAGAGTTCCTTCCTATGCCACTGCTCTACTGGTCACTAATTTGGATAAATATCAGTGGAGCTTTGTGGGTTGAAGCAACATCTGCCACAGTACCTTACAAACGTTTTATGCCACTGGAAAATCACTCGTGTACTACAAAACACAAATATCTCTTGTCATATCGCGCCTTGAAACACTTGTATATAGGCGCGTTATAAATGCCATATCATATCATAAACTGATGTGGCTGTCAAGAAATTCAGACAGAATACACCATTTGCTGATGGATTAATGCCAATTAAAAGCAATGTGTCAAAAACATACTGATAAGAGTTCAAGTGCCACTTTAATGAAGTAATTCAAGGGCCAGGAGAACATGCTTCTAATAATTTGTCTAAGAATAATAATTGCATCGGAATAACTGATGATCAAATATTCCTGTGCCTATGCTTACTATCCACATTACGTTGTCCTTTGGGTAGTGATAATACCAGACTTACAGCTAAGAGACATATACACCATCCATTTTTAATCCCTAAAATATGAAAATGTGCCCAACAAAAATGAGAAACAATGAACATTTTGTTGCTTCAACCCACAAAGTTCCACTGATATTTATCCAAATTAGTGACCAGTAGAGCAGTGGCATAGGAAGGAACTCTCATAATATTAATGCCTGATCTCAACAGGAATTGTAAGGGGAAGAACATCTTTGAATAAGCAGAAAGTATCCCTATTGGCAAATCTAATTACTTTTTACTCCCTGAAAAATCATTTGACTCCAAGTAGGGAGCAAAATTTGATTAGAGCCCTCCTTATACCGCTGACATAGGAAGTTAAATGACAGGGCACATAAAAAAGTCTATAGTTTTGCCCACCCTTCCACACCACAGCTCAAATAAAATTAAATAAGAGCCTTAGAGAGGTTTATTATGGAGCCCTGCTGAAGATTGCATATATATATGCCTTTTAAGTTAATAGCATCAATTCATCAGATTTACAACTGAATGAGTGTCTTCTTCTGTAACTATGAATCCCTCTTCTGTAATTCTTTATCAGTTAAATAAGATGCAGGGGGATGCTAGAGACGATACACATGGTTATATTGAAAAGCCTTCAGCAGCTGAGCATAGAAAGAAAAAGAAGGTGCTGTTGTCTAGACGGTTACTAGAATGTTCTATCCGTTAGCAAACAAGCAACACATTTCCTTCAGTGTACTGCCGAAACATCCGACTTGGTTTTTTAAATGTGCTGCTTTGTCTATCACCCGCAAGGAGTGATGACTTGAGCTCTTCCACCTTCCCCGGCCCCTGTACTAGCCTCCAATACTAGTTGATAGAGCACTGTAAAAAGGGAGGGATTGTAGCAGTAAACACTCACTGGGATATTTGCAGACCCTCAATACTTTGCAAGCAAGGCATATTTAATGCCTCCGCATATTATGTGCATTTTAAGAATGTCATGACTCTGCATGTACGCAATTCTTTTACAGTGCATACAAGATTGTTTGCAACATACCCCACCCATAAATCATTGTGTAGGATTACACAGTGCTCAGTGAAACCGTTTTTGCATAGCATCAAGCTACTATATAGTATGTGAAGGTCTATGCCCAAAGGAACTCTGAACACTTGGAAACGAGGCAGATTGTGTGAAAAGCATTCTCCTGTCTGAATATCCAGTGCCCTGATACTATGGACAAGTAATCCCAGGCATAGTCCATACCCATTATCCCTTATAGGTAAAGTAAATGATTTTGTAATGTTGCTCTCCACTTATAAGGTAATGTTAGCAATGCTAAAGTAGGAGATACTGAGCATGACATCTGTCTTCTCCAAATCCTTACAGGGCAAATTAATATTTGAGTTTTATAATGCGTTAACTTGCAGGGGGCCGCTTCAAAGCACTTGTGTGGCACATGAACAAAGAAGAGGAAGTATGGGATAAGGGTACACATCCAGGTAGCCTGCTTACTTACAGTCAGTATCCGATATTTGAGCTGGTAGTTCGAGTGTATTGTGTGGGTGACTCTTTTGGTAAGGCACAATGAGTAACAGAAATTCTGGCACGTAAACGTTATTCATATTATTCATATTATTCATATTACAACAAACATAAAACAAGTGGATGCAGGTACACGTCTGCTAACCTTTCGCAGAGCCAAGAAAGGAAGAGTCAAGGTTGTCCGATACTATCTTAATGCGTTCTGGTGCAGAAGTTAGAACCATAAGTTAAAAGTGTGGTAGAATCAAGCTTAGGAGTCCTGGGTGGGGAGAGAACATTATTTGGTTAATGTGTGCAGGCATATCTTGGTTAGATTCTTCTGTTCATGGAGGCAGGTTTTCATATTCATTTTTAACCTCTTATTAGTATATTTTGCTTTTAGGGATTTTAGATGTTTACTGTCACCCTTGCAAAGTAGTTAATGCAAATTATCAGTATATCAAGACTAGTTGCTTTTTGTTAAGAGAAAGCGCATTTCAATTAATTGCTGTGGCTTGTGCCTTATTAAATATTTTTGAATAGGTGAGAATTGTCTGTGTGCGCTGCTAAAAGTCTTCTGAGCGGCACCCAGAAGGAAACTGGGCAAGCGCACATACGCACAGCTTAGAGGGAACACTGCCCCCAACCCATGACGTGAAGACCCTAGGCTGGAGGCCTCCATGTCATGGGGTGGATTGAGTCCTATGACTTCAAAAAGAAATAGTTTATTTTTGAAGTCACTCTGCCTTCATGAAGACATTATTTCCGTTAAGGTTCAGTCCTTAAGAGAAATAATTTCTTCATGAAGTCAGAGTGACTTAAAAAAGAAACAATGTATTTTCGAAGTATTATGACTCCCCTCAACCCCATGATGTGTGCGTGTGCGAGTGAATGGTGAAAGAGTCTGAAAGCACCGATTTATGGACTGCTGTGAGAATGCCAGGTCTCCTGTTCCCTTTCTACCCTTCCAATCACTCCCCTGACATGCAAGTACTAAACCCACATCACAATTTCAATTGCTCAAAATATTTGGCATTTGAATGCAGGTACTAACAGCGAAATGCTGTACGTTAGTAATTGCTGGGCTGGGCTCTTGTTAACAGCGAAACCCAGGTGCCGTTTAACATTTGTGTCCTTTTCTGTCCGGCAACTGCTCTGTGGGTCAGCCAGGTCAAGTCAACATAGCCCACAATTTCAGGGGGGGAGTGCTGAAGCCCAGTCAGCTCAATGGTGTTGCACCACTACTTGTGTTTAACGACTTGATTACTTATTGGTAATCTTCGTTACTCCTAGCCCTATTCTTCCTCATCCCAGTACTTGTGTATGAGGCAGTACTTGTGTATGAGGCACTATGCGTCATACACAAGTACTCGGATGAGGTAGAGGTACATGAAGGTAATGCCTGACTTAGCTACCTGTAATCTTCATTACTCCTAGTCCCACTCGTCCTCATCCCAGTACTTACCTATGAGGCATGGAGCCTCATACATAAGCACTGGGAAAAAGAAGAGGGACGTGGAGGTAATTCTGGGCCAATGAGCTAATTTTGGAGGTTGAAGTAGGGGATTGGAAGGAGAGGGGATGTGTGGGGGGTTGGGTTTGTGCAATAAATCATAATGGTTGTCCATGTCCATGCTAAGCAGGTGTGGTATGTGGTATTAGTGGCATTTTGGTGCAGTCAGTCTAGTCATTCCTCATTTTAGTATGATTTTTTATAACTGGGCATTTCCGATAAAGCAGTCCTGCTAAGTGTAATTCCCTGGCTAAACTGGCATTTGGGTTCTGCCAGTCTAGTTGTTTCTTACTGCGGCACTGTATATTTTTCTGGGCATCTGTGATAAAATTATTTGATATGCTATGGTAAGTCATATATAACGTGCCTGTACACAAGTGTTTTTAGGCACGACAAAACAAGGGAAGGAAAATAGAGGGAGGACAAGACAAATTATCATACTAAGCCTTGAGTCATTCAGATCGTGCAAGTGCGAGAACAAGGGGAAAGGGAGGGGGAAGTGCAAGGGAGAGGGGAGGGGAAAACAGGGCAGCAATGCTCTGAGCAAGTGCAGCCAGGGCAGCACGGCTCTGGGTAGTGCAAGAAGAACAAGGGACTGTAGGATTACAGTTACAGCCCCTAACTGCGTGGTAGGCCCGGAGGCAGTGCAAGGGTGATTGATCAAGAAAGAGTCTGGACTCAGTGAGACTGAGGGTAGCCAAGCAATCAGTTGGTACAGCAGACAGGTAGGTCAGCAGGGGAGGGAGAGAGAGAAAGCAGAGGAGAAGAGGAATGTTTTGAGCTGTTTCCGGAACTTTAGGTGGTCTGGCTCAAGTTTGGGAGGGGCAGGGAGGCCATTGCAGAGGGAGGCACCTACAGGGGAGAGGGATCTATCCCCCCACTCTATGCCTGGAGAAGCATCTAACCATTAGGGCTCGAGAAGGAAGGTATTTTGGAAGAGAGCGTTGGATGTAGTGCAGATCCCAGAACCAGAAAGCCTTGTGGACAATGTAAAGGGTCTTGAACTTGATCCTTGCAGCCACTGGGAGCCAGTGGAGAGATTTCATGGCTGGAGAGATATGGTCCTTGGTCCTTGCAAGGATAAGTCTTGCAGTCCTGTCTGGATTAGTTGTAGAGGGCGGAGAGTAGAGGAAGGCAGATTGAGAAAGCGGCTGTTGCAGTAGTCCAGCCTAGAGAGAAGCAGAGCTCTGGAGACAGTGATCTTCTTGGGGAAAGTGAGAAAGGGAAGAGTCCCTTTGAGGAGGTGCAGCTGGTAGTGGGACTTCTTCTTGGTGACGTCCGAGACGTGAAGAGAGAAAGAGAGAGTGGAGTTGAAGATGACACCAGGAATGAGCGAAAGAGGAGAGTAGGCTGAGGGGAGCCTGAAGGAAAGCTGAGTGTCATCCGCATAACACTGAAAGTTAGAGGAGAAAGTAGAGATCAGGTGGGCCAAAGGGGCCAAGTATAGGTTGAAAAACTATGGTGAGAGGATAGAACCCTGGGGAACGCCACAGGCAGAGAGAGGTGGCAGAGTGAAAGGGACCAAGTTGGACCTGGGAGGGGCAGTCCAAGAGGAAGGAGGTCAGCCACTCCAAGGCCTGATCCATGATGCCCAGGTTCTCATAGAGTCGATTGATCAGGATGGTGTGGTTGACCGTGTCGAAAGCAGAGGAAAGTTCAAGGATGATGAGGACAGAAGGAATGCTGGAATCAAGGTTAGAGATCAGATCTTCACAGGGGTTCAGGAGAGCAGTGTCTGTGCCTCTGGCAGCTCTTATACCAGACTGATGGTCATGGAGACAACCAACAGATTCATTGTGGAGAGTAAGCTGGCAGTTGGCCAGCTTTTACAAGAGTTTGGGAGAGGGGAAAGTTCCAGTGGTAGAGGAATGGTTACAGAAATCTGCCAAGGCTGTATCAGGGTGTCAATGTGGTCCTTGATGGTTCTGGAGGAGCAGGCGAGCACCTGTTTCGACGACACTTCCATAGATGGGACTTGTCTAGAAACCTTGTCAGGTGTTGGAGAGAAAGAGGAGAAAGGAGGAGGAGAGGGAGAGATGACCAAAGGCGTCCGAGAGAGGAAAAGGGAGAGGAAGAGGAGATAGTGGACAGGATGTCCTGAGTTTTAGCAGAGAAGCGAGAGGCCAAAACCATACAGAGAGCCTGTTGAGGGAACCGACGAGGTGGAGACAGAAACAGGATTGACCAGTTCCTTGCAGATTTTAAAGAGTTTGGATGTGTTGTTAGAGGCCGCAGAGATGCAGGCTTGAATGTGTGCTCTCTTCTTGTTGATTCTTATTGCTACGACTGGCATTTTGGTGCAAACAGAGTCTAGGTATGTCTTAATGTGGCCTGGCATGCTTTACTGTAATGTTATTATGTGTCTACACTGGTCTACATTGTGCAGCCAGTTTGACATGTTTTCATTGTGGCATGGCATTTTTAATAACAAAGCATTAATGTTCATGTGCACTGTTGGTGACATGTTTTGGATTGGTGTTACCGTACAAAACAATAGCAAATACTGTGGCTTTTTAGCCATTTTTTTGTCAGAAAGTGTGCTGTATATTACATTAAAACACATTTATAACTTTCTCCTAGTGCAGTGTGTGGCATACACCTTCAGCAGCACGTTAGTGCATATTGCGCAAGCGTGATAATCTAGGCCGGCCCAGAGTGTGGCGTGACCTGTGATTTGTTGCTGAGTTGGGGGGGGGGGGGCCTTAGCATGGCTCGCAGGGGGGCCCGCAGATCTTGTGTTACGCAACTGTCTCCCTGCTTGGTTTGGTAGACCTTGCGGTATCATAGGTACTGGGCAGTATGTAGGGGTTTGCAGATGTTGATATGCAAGAAAATGTCCTTCTTGCTTCAAGATCCAAACGTATTCTTGTGCACGTTCCACGTGATCAGTTATTTCTTCCATAACTGTGTCTAGAGGGTCTTCCTGGGGCACTTTGTAACTTTGCTCACCGACCAGCCATCCCCTGCACTCATCTATATAAAGTTGCCGGGCTTAGATCATAAATGTTTCTCCTTTGTCTGTGGGTTATTCATATTAAAGTGCAGGTTGTAACATAGCAGTCTTGCCTGCTTAGATTATGAAAATGGCATTCCCATTTATTTTCTAGTTTGACACTGAGCAGTGGGTGGCACTGATTCACGATAGAACTTGAGAACATTTCCCACAAATCGTGACCTTTAAGAGCTCGAACAAGCTTCTTAAGGATGTAGCACATCGTGCACTAATTTGACTCATGCCATGCAGGGAGAGCTGCTCTCAATTGCACCCCTTCCTTGTTCCAAAATATTGAAATCACCATAAGTGACTACAAACAGGGGCACATTAGAAAATATATACACATTCCAATATTAAAAGCTTTGCTTTGACAATCAAAATCTCATCTCTATAACTCGTGTCGCACAGATGTGGTCCAATGATAAGCGGTCAGTGGAAAACAATCCAACAACTGAGAGATTCAAAGAAAGAAAAAAAGGCAATAAGGTTAAAGAAAAGACATGTGCAGTGAAACAATGCCAACCTGCATTGACACACATGATGCGGAACTGTGAAGGGTGAAAACCAGCCATTGACCAGCCTCTTTGCCTTTGCTTTGCTCTGTCCTTCTACATGTCTGTAAGTACCCTTTATAGCTTTTCCTCAGCTTCACCATCAACATGCACTTCTCATCCTATCTCTTCCTTTCCCTTCTACTTGTTTCTTGATTCTCCTCTGCTTAGAACGTTCTCAACTGTTTATGGTCATTGCATTGAATTATTACCATCGGCAGACCATTCCATCTAAAAAAAATGCATCGACAAAATTGCATCAAATGCATTTTTTTTCTTTTTGTTAATGGGGGGTTTCCCCCAACCCTGTTTTTTTACTCTTTTAAAACCCATTAAAATTAAACTAAACCCTTTACCTTTAAAAACATGCATTTGATGCTTTTTTTATGCTATTTTTTAGATGGAAAGGTATGCAATGGTATTGCTTTCGATGCAATGACCAGATACTGTTCTCAACTCTCTTCCCATCCCTATCATCTCTTCTCTCTTTTCGCTCCACATGTCTTTCCATTCACAGACCCTACTCCAACCCTAACTTTCATTACACTTCCTTTTCTCGCATCTGGCCTCAGCGTCTCTCTATTTCTCATACTCAACATCACTATGCTTCTATATCGCACTCTCTTTCTATTGCTCTTCTATTGCACAGTCTGTCTGCAATAAAACCTCCTTTACCTCTTTTTCCTTTATCATTCTCCTTCTCTACACCTTATTTTCCCAAACTGAAACCTGGATCTCGACCGCTGACTCTGCAATCCATGCTGCCCTTCATGACCTTGACTACACCTTCACTCACTCTCCCCACCCCACTGGTTGGGGTGGTGGTGTAGGACTGTTTTCATCCTCCAAACTTCCTATCTTTCCTACTCCCCTATCTCCTGCTAATTCTCCCTCATTCAAATACACTATCTCCAAAATCATTGCCCCATATGCATACATATTATTTCTCTCTACCATCCACCTGGTCCGATAGCTCAATTCTTTTATCATGACTCCCAACTAATTGACTCTCCCTCCCGATCACCACCTCATTTTTATTGTTGACTTCAAAGTCTCCTCTTACTCTGCTGATCCATCAACTAACTTCAACACACTTCTACTTAACCAATCACTCTCTTCTGTCCACCTCTGCCTACCCATTCAAATGGAAACTCTGTGAGAAATTCGACCATCGCATGGTGGGTGTGCGCTCGCCTGGGCTTTTCTGAAATGTTAAATAACATTGAGTGATGGTAGATCAACCTTTGGAAAATGTGAGGTGCTAATCCTCACACATTTTCCTAGACTCACTGCATTACATCCACATAGCCCTGTGTACTCTGGATGGACACAGCCTACAGGAGCAGTCCTCCCCCGTCATATTTAGTTGGGATATGACAGCCAGGAGTACACCATGCCATCTCAGAAGGGAGAGGGCTAAACCTTCCCCCTGCCATGGTCACCCTAATTAACTAACAAAGGCTCCATCAATCTGCTCTATCCTTTTGTTGAGCTCTATAGCTGTTGGCAGTATTCACATACTAATCAGAGTTTAATTCAAACAGGCCCAATGGGGCCTGGTTGCAGAGGCTAACAAAGGAGCCATGAAACCCCCAACACCCTTTCATGTGCACTGTGTCAACCTGATCACAGCGCCCAACTTCAATATCGGTTGACAGGGCCCCTTTTACCTTTTCTGTTGCAAAGCACTCTGGTTATGACCTCATGCATACAGGAGATTGTTGGTGGGGACCCAGGATTGTATCATCAAGGTAGGCTTAGTCTACACCATTTGGCTTTAAACGAGGGCTGATCCCCTCTTTTGGCAGATCATCTGAAGGCTTCACCAGAAGCAGAAGGAAGAACTCATCATTGGACCCTGGTGGAAGGTACAGTCTGCCTTACAGCTTCCATCATTGAAGGAAGGCAAGGACCTCCAAGAGGGAAGTAAGATGATCCCCTAAATATCCCCAAAGGAGCAGAGGGAGATAGTGAATCCAGAAGAACATCCAGCAGCTCCCGAACCGGTACCCCGCCAGCACAGCATGCCCTGCTAGGCTTTGCAGCAAGCTTCCTAGGTGGGCAGTGCCAAAGAGTCTCTGAACCAAACCAAGGACTAGGCAGCTGCCTGCAACACTCCCCTCAGCTTTGGCCCGTCCGCCTTAGAGGATGACACGTGTCAAATGAAGAAGCTAGGAAGAGTACATCAACAAGCATATACCGACGTCCGCCTTAAAGGACATTTTCGAGCCAGTCGAGCCCCTTGAGCTGCAACCGACTGCACCGTGGACTCTTGTTACGCCACAGTCACTTAAGCTGTCCAAGATGTCTCAAGCAGTGCTTCAGAACCACCGAGCAGCACTGAGACAACGATTTCTGACCCTGAGCCACCGCATAGTCCAGCCTGCAGCCGTCCTTCCAGCTTTGCTTGCCGAACTACCTGCGGCATGATACCCGCAGCTGTCTCCCATCTTGAACTCTGTTGCTAGAGCTGCAAAGCACCCTGAAACTGACTCGACCCTGTCGTGCACCAAGAACTCCTACAGCACACGGTACATTGTGGTTCTGTTCCTGTGGCCCTTCTCCAAAGGCCCCTAGTGACATTTTACGACCCACTGATACCTTTGTGTTGAAACCAAGTATCCTTGAAATATTGCGATTATTTACTATACCAACTAACCTCCTGTAAGTATCCAGAGCGCATCCCTTTTCCTTCTTTGAAACAGTCTGTCCTCTGCATTCCTTTACTGGGTGGGTTGCATTTGTAGTGTGCTTCAACTGTGTGGTTTGATAATGATAAAGTAGATATTTGTATACAACCTTGACCTGACAGTCCCTTTTATCATTGGGTGATAATTGTATTTTTGCTTTGTTGCAACTAACCAACGATTCACAACCTTTCAGAGATTAGCCTATAGTTCTGTCCATGTTACTAAAATTTCACAAGGAGATTCTTAATTTCCATGTGTTTCCAATCTGTTTGGATACCCTATGGTGTACTAGAGGCGTGGGTCTGATTGATGGTGCAGAATCCGATATTCATCCCTAAACCACGGTTGCCCCGGAAGTTGATTTGTCACAAACTCCCTTGAATTATTCTCATCTCCTCTCAACTCTCTGCCTCTAATATATTCACTCTACTTTCTCCATCCTATCACTCCATCGTCTTTGCCTCAATCTCCACTCCTGCTTCTTCCTCACTCTCTCCATCTACTATAACTATTACTAAACACGTTTCCTTCCTCCAAACTCCATGACTACCTCACTGACTTACACCACTCTCCCCTCCTATGCCCTCATTCCTAAATCCTCCCCTCTACATCCCTGGATTACACCTCTCATCCGCACCCTGAATACAACAAAGTGGAAAAAGCTTCACACTTGGCAAAGGTCAAGACACTCTTCTGATATCCATCTCTAGCTCACTGCTCTTCAAAACTATTCGTCTACTCTTGACTTTGCCAAACGTGACTTATATCTGTCTCTGATTTCATCTCAATCCTCCCAATCTATGCCCCTCCAAAAATCACTCAACTCAATTCTCTCACCTCCTAAACCGACCTCCAACTCCTCTACTCTTTCTGAAAATGATCTTGCTCTCTACCTTGCTTCTAACATTTCTATCACTCTCAATACCCTGGCAAATTACCTTCTATCCCCTCCTGCTCATTTTTCTCTACCAGTCTAACCCTCCTCTCCCACTGCTATGTCTTTGTTTGCCCACCACCAGTCCTGATAAGATTCTTGTCTTACTCCTCAAGGCTAACCCTTCCAGTGCCCCCACTGAGCCATTGTGCCCACATGTTGTGATGCACATAGCACCCAGCGTTGCTCCACATCTTACTTCCCTCTTTAACTCCTCTCTTGACAATGTCACTTTTCCCTCATCCTATAAGACAGCTATTGTCACCCCTCTCCCTAAGAAACTTGGGGATCCTAACTGTCCCACCAACTTTCATCCTGTCTGTTTTCTACCACACTATCCCAAAATCCTAGAGTGAGAGGTATTCAATCAACTCACTTTATATTCACAACCTCCTGAACTCTCTTTAATCTGGCTTTCACTCCTTATCCACATTTCAAACTATCTCTCCACCATCAAATATTGGATACCGTCTCACTCACTCATGCTCACCTCCACTAAGACTGAGGTCCTCTACTTCCCAGCCAAACAGGCTGCCAGACTCAACCTCCTCAATATCAGAAAGATCCATCATCATCTTACTTTTAATGCTTCTAAACAATACTGCTAAACAGCTCATCTCCTCCTCAGTCCTCTCTAGATCGGACTACTGTGCCAGTCTCCTCTATGTTCTTCCCAACTATGTTTTTTGCACCTCTGGACAAAGTCATACATTTTTCAGTCCACACACTTTTCAACCTTTCTCGCTTCACCTGTAGCTTCTCTGCTTGTCACCAGATTGGGTCGCTATCCATGAACATAGGGCTACATATAAACATCTTCTCATCATCTTCAAAACTATCCATGGACTCACTAACCTATCCTATCCTATCCTATCCTGTCCTATCCTATCCTATCCTATCCTATCCTATCCTATCCGCTCATCTCACTTACTACTCTCCTCACTCATTAAGATCATCCTCAGCTCACCCCCTTTCCATCACTCAACCCCCCCTGTGCTCCCTCTCATTACGCTCTCTCTCTTTGCTCCCCTACTCTGGAATGCTCTCCCTCTCACTCTATGTACTACTTCAACTCTGTCTTTATTCAAATCCAACCCTGAAGCTCTCCTTCTTTCTGAAGAACCTGTTTCCTGGCATCCGATGCTACTGCATCACCCTATATTCCTCTCTCCCTACCCTTCATGTACAATCCTATAGCCCTTTTCCGTCATCCTCCATCCTTAATTCCGCACTTCCTCCACCATCACGTTCCTCTGTCATTCTGTCATGTCCTTTTTCCTGGTTTATATTTCCACCTTCCCCTGCAACATCTGGTCTTCAAGTCAAGTTTTCTGACCCCATTGTGAAGGGCCCCTATCCTAATCTCGGTTATCAATGGTAAATTCTGCAAGCGTTTCTGTGCCAAAAAGGCACTGCTTTCCCTGTGATGGTTATAAATAAATCAATCAGAAAATAAATAACGATCCAAACATTGTATGCATTTTCTCATTTACGAACAATAAAGGAGCCCATGCCTAATATTACCCCTTGAAAACATTTTCCTGATGAATTCCCATCATTGGAGCATTGGGAAGAAACGTGTTGGACCACATCGTTATACTACAGATGGTGCAAAATAAAAGTAATACGTTGCGATTTCAACAGACTACAGAGGACAGGTTGCTACATAATAGAAATAAGTATTATGTGAAATAAAACTTGAAGTAGAATAAGAATAAAATATGTCATTGAATCATCAATGTATTAGTGACAAAAATGTGAGAGTGCCTCTGCTGAGGGTGAACATGACTTAAATGGCCACATTAGAGGACCTGCTATCATATGTTAGCTCGCTGTGGCTTACCAGCAAAGACATTTCCTTTGCACATCAGTCTGGCTACACCCATGATGCTAGACCATTTTCGTCTGAAAAAGGGAGGGAAACAATAAGTGGGGTGAAGCTGTGTCCCTCCAGCCACAGAGAGAAACAGGCCCACGACTGGATTACCCTTTGCAATGTAGGGGTTGTTGTTTGGTACTATTGTTCAGAGCAGAGTTGCCTAGAATGTTGGTGCTGCACTGTTGATATTAATGGGGCCAGGCTGATATGCAAATGGACATGTCTCCCCTGGCAGGGCACAGTGGGTGAAAACGTGATTGCAGACCATCTTGAGTACCTTTCCGTAGAACTTACTATTTAAGCTGTGCTCTTGGTAGAAGGACACTCACATTTTTGGATGCCAATATATTCGTGTTTTGCAACATGGACTGTCTCACATCTGCATGTCACACAACTAAGTCCTTGATTTGCTGTAAATAATTTTGCACGTTTATTATAATTTTTTGTATGTTGACAATTGTGCGCCATTGCTTGGGTTTCTTGTGTATTCACGTATTCACACGTAGGTGTTTAAAAAAGGCGTTTCTGTATACATGAAAAATAAGTTGTCAGCAACACACACATTAATGTTGATAATAACTGTTTCATTTAGATACTGACAAACACTTGGGAGAATCATGGTAGATATCAATGAAACGTTTTTATTGGATAGACAGGATGGAGCATCCAATGTGGGGAGAGTGTAACTTAGTTTTTCCAGGACCGCGACCCAAATCCATAAAACTACCACTGAAAGCGTCAGGGAGCCGGTTCGAATTAATGCGTGTTTGCCGTAAGCGTAGTCTCACAGCAAACGCCATATAAATTGGTGCACACGCCATGCATGTCTTACGTTACTAGATAAGGCTGTGCGTGCCCCCTCTACATTTCAAGTGTTGTTGTGCCCTGAGCAGGGCCGGCCTTAGGGGCAGCAGCGCCATGGGGGAATTGGCATCCCCCCTCCCTGTGTGCCCCTGGTCAACAGGGGTTGGGGTGGGGAGGCAGGATGTGCCACATTTTGTTTCTACCTCCTCGCTCCGGCACCTCGCAGGGAGCTAACCACTGGATTAGGACGTTCATGCTAATGCACAAGCGCACTATTCCAATGCAAACCGCCTTGCTCCCGCGTCATAGCAAGAAGGTAATCATATGAATAGGCTGCTCACCCTATTGTTATTAAATGTGCCTCGCTGACGTGGGCGCATTTAATAACAAAAGGGCGTCTGCCGTGCTTTCTCCCACTACGCCGGCTCGGGGGAGCCCTTGAATGACTCCCTGGAGCTGGCCTGGCAGGGGGCTAATGGCGCCCTGTGGGGCATAGTGCCCCGAGCGGTTGACCGGCCTGCCCTGCCCTAAGGCTGGCCCTGGTCCTGAGGCCCTGATTCCAAAGTGCATGCAAACATAGGAAAGTTTTCTGCCACTTGAGCACATGTTTCTCCCACAACGAGAGATTTTAGCAGCTTTTGCTGCAGGAAAGCAGACATTTCCTCTCTAATACTTACACCCACCTCAGAATCATGGTGCTGGAAAATGGAGAGAAGAATGTCACCTTTCCACCCACTTTTAGCCGAGCTCAGACTCTGGCCCTAACAGGGTCAGACTGTGGCATGCAAATGTCTCTGGCACCAATGAAAAAGTGGGCCACAGTTGCAACCACTGGATTAGGACGTTCATGCTAATGCACGAGCGCCCTATTCCAATGCAAACCGCCTTGCTCCCGCGTCGTAGCGAGGAGGTAATCATATGAATAGGCTGCTCACCCTATTGTTATTAAATGCGCCCCGCTGCCACGGGCGCATTTAATAACAAAATTAAAGCCTGCCGTGCTTTCTCCCACTACGCCAGCTCGGGGGAGCCCTTGAATGACTCCCCGGAGCTGGCGTGGCAGGGGGCTAATGGCACCCTGTGGGGCATAGTGCCCCGGGCGGTTGACCGGCCTGCCCTACCCTAAGGCCGGCCTTGGTCCTGAGGCCCTGATTCCAAAGTGCATGCAAACATAGGAAAGTTTTCTGCCACTTGAGCACATGTTTCTCCCACAACGAGAGATTTTAGCAGCTTTTGCTGCAGGAAAACAGACATTTCCTCTCTTATACTTACACCCACCTCAGAATCTTGGTGCTGGAAAATGGAGGGAAGAATGTCAGCTTTCCACCCACTTTTAGCCGAGCTCAGACTCTGGCCCTAACAGGGTCGGACTGTGGCATGCAAATGTCTCTGGCACCAATGAAAAAGTGGGCCACAGCTGCAAATGGGAATTCCTTTTGTGACAGACCGTTTGAGTAGTACCCAAGGGCGACTTTTTTGATAAATTTTGATGTAAATTGTGCATTTTAAAGACTATTTATTCAGTATCACTGATCAAAACTACTAGCCGCGTGGTGAAGTAACTTATCAAACTGGCACAAATGGGCCAAAAAAGTGGGCCACTTTGACCTTAAAAACGGTCCCACACTAGCATTTTGTGTTTTTGGTTCAGGCATTGCCCTGTAGGCCAGTCCGAGCCTGGGCTCAAGTATATGTGACAGCCTTCCCGTGTGCTATGAAACTGGCCGAAATGAGGGCAGCTCTGGAATCCCATGGCCCCGCCCTCTCTGTTGCTGTTCCAGAAAGGTCTTCGGCGCACCGGCTTGGATCTGCCGCTCGTCGGGGGACCCGCTTCTCTCTGCGCTGCCATTCCAGCGGCGTGGCATCTGGCTGCCATGGCGAAATCTCTGAGCTCGGGCGGGAGCCTGCTGTTCGCATGCCACAGTGGGTTTACATTTTAATTAAAACGAGGCCTCTGCCACGGCTAATTCCTTCTCTCTTTCTCTTTTAACATTTTGCATTTTCCCCGTGCGTTGTCCCTAGGCGCCTCTGTTTGATTTACAGCCTACCTTGGACCCCCCTAACTCCCCAGAGGCCTTGATATAGAGTGAAAAACGTACACAGACGTACAGGCGATTAAGCCCTGTTGGTCGGCTATGGCACGAGAGCAAGGGTATAGTAAACAGCCCTGGGCGCAGTTCGGGGCTTGCTGTTTGTGCCAGCATCAACTACCCTGGCACAGACCACGGTGTGTTGTAAGTAGCGTGTGGGGGGGAGGAGGGGGCTCTAGATGTCTAGCAAATTAAGCACACTGGGTACATCTACCACTGGTGCTTCTTCTGGGCCTGCTGAGACGGGTTAGTCGGATATTGGAGAAAGGGGTAAAGATTGGGCGATTAGGAATCCCGCAGTTTTTGGGGGTACTTAACGTATTGTGACTAAAGTCGGGTGCAGCGCTGAGTGGAGAAACAGGGGCACGAGTAGCCAGCTCCTTGTTAGATGAAAGAAAAAACAACGCACCGCAAGGGCCGCAGACACAACCTGCTGCGGTATCCAGTGATAGTATCGCTGGAATAAATACCGTTCCTGAAACAATATTTCTGCCTAATAGAAACGAGGGTGTCCAGTCATTCTTCGAAAACAAAAGGATCGAATGCAAAACATTCGAGTCAAAAGGACCGAAAAAAAAAGATTGAATGGCTTTTTTTTAATGTCTTTTTTTTGGGCTTTTGGTACAGGTAAAATTAATAGTTTTTGGCCTTAAAACTGGTTTTGGGGGGCACCCCCCCAAAAAAAAAACAACACAAAAAATTATTATAATTCCGTCTTTTTTTCCTGGTCTTTTTGACTCGAATGTATTGCATTTCGATCCTTTGTATTCAATCCTTTCACCCATAACCAGAAACGAGTGCATAGGAATCTGTAAGCTATGAGCCACGAGTATGCCCGGCTTCTATAGGTGTTCCCTGGTTTGCAGGGCAGGACAGGTTTTTTGGGATCTGGGGTATGGCTATATTTTATTTCTGAACCCTTTCTTAATACAGGGACGGTAAAAAAGGATATATGTTAGAACAACGCTCCCAAGTGAAATGGTCGATCAAAAATGTAATTACATTTTTTCGTCACAAAATGCAGGGGGAGACCCTCCGCAATTCCCCCAACAACCCCGCTGTTATGGGGCACTGTGCGGCCTAGACGCGTGTTGCGCAGCAAGACCCGCAATAACACACAAGGGAGCGAAACAGGCCTCTTTATTAGCAGCCGTGCGTCATGACGTTCCCCATCATGACACGGTCACATGACTGTAACACTGTAGAATGGTAGTGGAGAAACAGAATTACATACTAGACAAATTAAACATCTACTAGCGGTGCCCTGCACACATATAGGCTATCCCTACTTGGAAGATCACCCTGTCCCTGTCTGTGGAAATCTTTCCCTAGGCATCGGATGGTGTAACGCCTATCTAACAGGGAAAGATAAAAGAATATCCCTAACCAACCTTCATTCATACATATAGGCTGTTAAAATATCAGGTTAAGGTCAATAACATCACTACTGTAGGGAGACAAAAATACCATATGTTAATGTCTCGGTCAAAGTAACAATGACCTAGCCTCTCCACTGGACTTTCCTGCCCTGGATGCACATCCCCATTCGCTCTCCCTCTGCACTTTCCCTTCTCCCTTCCCCCTGCACTTTGTTTTGTTGCACTTGCACGATCTGAATGACAAATGGCCTAGTAGGATCGTTTGTCTTGCCCTCCCTCTGTCTTCCCCCCTTGTCTTGCTGCGCCTGCAAACACTTCTGTACAGGCACGTTATAAATTACATATATGATATATCATGATCAAGATGGTGCCACCCAAGGAAGGGCCTCAGGCAGCTGGAAAGAGCAGGCAGTACATAGGCCCTCATTACAACTCAGGCGTTAAGGGTTAATGCCACCGTTAACCCTTAACGCCTGATTCCCACCTTAACGCCTGCTTTTGCAGGCGTTAAGTTCCATGGTGCTAAGGCACCTTGGTGCTAATTACGGCACCGTAATTTACGGTGCCGTAATTAGCGCCTTCCCCACTCCCATTATGCCCTATGGGGCAAAAATGGGAATGGGGAAGGGAAAATGGGAAATGGGGATTTACCGCCCCACTCACCTTGTAATGGGGCGGTAAATCCGCCATCCACCATGGTGTAAACGTAGTTTACACCATGGTGGTTAAGTTGGTGCACTTAGCACCTCAGTTGTAATGAGGGCCATAGTGTATTCTCGCCTGCCTTTCGAGCGACCTGATTGGCTGGGCACCCTTCCCCGGGTGTGAAAAGTAATTTAACCACTCTGGTAAGCTCCATCCAATGGGCCATCTCACCATTGTTGCCGTGCCATCAGGAGATATTCACCTGCCATTTAGACTGCATTCTCCAATTTAAGGCATTAAGGGTGTGCTGTCTTCAGTGGCAATACCAATAAAGGATATGTTGGATCAGATAATCCGAAACAAAAGGGTGGGATCCTATCCAAAAAATTTTAAAAAGTGTAAAATGATTGTGCAAGTCATGCAATTTTACATAATTTTGAATGCATTCATCAATATACAAACATTAAGAGAAACAACCACAAAAAGTCAATTGTTGTGCAAAAAAGTAGCTCTGCATATTATAAAGTGCAATTTTCATGATGGCCATGTACTCCACATGGTACATAATGACAGCCATCTCCTCACACATTCAACCACACAATTCGTACCACACACAATTAACAAATACACATATTATACCATAACTAATCAAAAGTGATAAAATCTCATGGTTTAAAAACACGGACCAAGAATTGATTCAAACGCTTATGTCTTTTTGGCCAAGTGCATAGTTACTATGAAATACACATATCAAACATAATTGTTTAAATTAGGCTGTATCTCTATAAACCACATCTAAGAATTGACATCCATAGTGAGCAGTGAAAAGGCGAACACGAGTTTCGGCTATAGGGTCATTTGTTTGAATTGACCCAGCCTTCTTCAGGGCAATGCTGTTTCATCACACTGGGGAATCTGTCACCAATTCGGAAAGATAACCCACACAATTTAACATTACAATTGTTGTTCTCTAATAACTGTAACAACCCTTACCAATGCAATACAATGAATTCTAACCATGTTCCAATGGTAATTCATGAAAAGTGATTTCCAATGATCTGTCCACCTTCCATCAAGGCTCACACCACTGAAGGACGTGCCCCTGTCAAAGATAAAAGACCCCTTGGTGACTAACTAAAACCTACAGCAAGCCCAACAGTTTGAGGAGCAAAACACTTGTTGTCATGTCTTTAAACTGTACAATTCATACTCCTTACATCTGAACTTTCTCACTAGTCTTGAGGTATAGGGTGCATTTTAATGTAGGGATGCATGTTCTCTTGTTTCCACTGCATATCACACCTATTCCTCATTTCTGTATGTACTGCTTACTGAGTACTTCTGTCAAAACAATAGCATGCCGTTAATCTCCTATCTGGGCTCCCCAGATTTGAGTTAAGATTAAAGCAAAACCGCACATAGTGCTGCTACCCAAATTGGCAAACATACTAGTTTAAGTGAGTCCATATGAGGCATGTTTCTCAATCAACGTGGCATGAACTCTGTCACTCTGCATTTCACTAACTCCAGTTGCACTGGGTTTGTTCCTGTACGGGGTCTGAAACACAAGACTGCAACTGTACAGTCACTCTCGTGGCCATGTTGGAAAATTCTGGCTACTAATGGTGATAAAGCCAACCAAGCTTACAGTGTCGATGTGTAACATTTAGCCGGCAAACAATGGTAATGTCATAATTTAAAATGCTCACTGCCGTTGGCCTCTTAATGCATCCAATTATTGTCAAAAACATTCATGCCAAAGGAGAATCCTATGTGTGATGACAACTTGTGTTGTAAACTGAAAAGAGATACAAGCATCATGTCAACAACCACAACATTAAGTTAATAACGTGGGCCAATGCAGATCCTTGATCAGCCCAATCACATGAGTATGCAACTGATGTATCCAGACTGCTCCAATTTGTGCAGTCTGTTAACCATAGAGAAACTATATCGGTCTGGTTTGAATTGGTCAATGATTCTCCACACCATATTGTCTGCCCAATGATTTGCTTGTGGCACTGCAGGGGTATGGTTGCGAATGCGTGACTGATGTCCATTAATTCTGACTGATATCTTGCAAGTTGTCATGCCGATGTGTAGCAAGTACAGGGGCATCCGATGACATATATCACAGTAGCAGAGTTGCAATTGGGGAACTGTTTAAGGTTCCAGCTGGATTAATTGTGTGCAAATGTCGTTTTCTTGATCGTGAAAGGGCAAACACTGCAACCCCAACATGGATTGTGCCCTATGACTGGTGCCCAAGCCGCATGCACCGTGTTTTGTACTACATTGGAACTAGCCATTGTGAATCTTGAATGAACCAGTGTGTCACACAACTTTTTGCATCTGTAAGTGCAAACATGGGAGCCTTCGAAGCACACTCGATGATGAACATCAAACTCCAATGCTTTATTTAGCAACTTCTTGATCTGGGCAGTGTGTTCTGAAAAGGTAGTAACACATACCACCTGTTTTTGTTCCCCTAAGGCTAACCGAGGGGTTAGAAGAGTGTCCCTGTTTGTGTAGCGTGCTCGCTTTGCCATGTGTTTCACCATTTTATGAGGGTAGCCACGTGCCAGCAGTTTGTATGCCAGAGCTTGCACTTGGTTTTCAAAATCGTCTGGGAATGTGCAATTATGCCTAACTGTTAAACGAGTCTTCACGAGATTGCTGGTTACCTTTTCTTCCTGTAGACCGTGGAGTTAAGGTTGCCAGTATGTCGGTGTATCTATTGCCGATGAATGGATAGCGCGAGAAATTAGCCCAATCCCCTCCTGACGATATATGACAGGATGGCACTGGACCAACTCCCAACGCCACGGGTGGCACTTCTCAGTATTTGCGTGACGTCGGGACGGTGTTACCACTGGCTGAGAAGGCTTGATGAAGACACCGAAGATAGCGGAAGCTGAACTCAGGAACATCCAAGAAGGCAGCAAGGCACAGGTACCGGCAGGGCACAAGACACGCAAAGGAGAAAGGACTGCAAGGACAAGCAGGACAGACAGGGGAATCCCACTTTCCTAGTAGAAAAGAGTAAATCTATGAACCCAGACAGAACCTACCCTACCCTAAACCAGGAGGCAGGCAAGGACCCAGCAGAACAGGGAAGCAAGGGTTAGGAGGACCAAGGAACAAGAAGAGGACAAGGAGAAGAGGCAGGGCTAGGCAGGATAAGGCAGAGCAGGGAACTGGAGGGCTGAGGCACGGGCGCCAGGACTCCAGCAGCGCATACACAGTAACAACCGCGTTGAGACGCGTTGTCCCTGTGTATGCAGTGCTCTTTTAAGGCCCGGGATCAAAGCGAGGCTTGGAACGCATGTTCCGACACTGCGCATGCGCGGGACGTCGAATACTGACGATCCGCGCATGCGCAGATCCTCGCAAGATGGCGGCGTCCACGGAGCCTATCCGGACCGCGGGTCGGCGTGAGGAAAGACGCCACCGCGGGTACAGCCTCCACAAAGGAGGAGACCGCTGCGGCCGTGGACCCGGGACCCCAGGACAGGTAAGTGGCGCCGGCGAGCGAGCGCGCGGCGTGACACTAACCTGGAAGAACTGGCTGTATGGTAAATTGTTTTTCAATGCTCTTGAATGCTGACTAGTATACAATAGCAAAGTGTTGCAGTCTGTACTTTTGTGATACAGTGTGGTGTATAAATGTCCATCACAATGACAAATACAGAGATCCAAAAAGTGGTAAAGCTACCTTATCAAAGTGACATGTGAATTTAAAATTAGCATTGCATGAATTAAGCAATGCGACAAACTGTTCCAACATTTCAACACTCCCTTCCCATGTAAAGAATACATCATTAATATAGCGTTTCCAATGGGCAAGGTATGCACTGAAAGGATTATTGGTGTAAATGAACTGTTCCTTAAAGAGACTGACATGTAAATATTGGGCCAGGATTGGAGCAAACAAGGCTCCCATTGCCATTCCTTGCTTCTGTAAAGCCAGTTCTGAATAAAAGGCAAATAATGTGTTGCATAACGCAATCTGCAACAGTTCCATGATGAAATTAGTGGGAACATTATGTGGAGTCATTCAACTGTTTCATTTGTTTTCAATAATATTCCAAGCTGCCATTTGATGTATGTTGGTATAAAGTGTATTTATATTGAGAGAGACTATCAGGTTGTTGTCTATATCATACGGGAGACCTTCAAAGGTGTTAATGACTGCTATGGTGTCCTTCAAAAAGTAAGGCATATCGGACGCTAACGGGTATAGAAATGTATCCATATATTGGCCACATGGTTGCAAGACTGACCCACATAAGGCGACAACTGGTCTGCCTGGAAGATTTTGGGAGTCTTTGTGGATCTTTGGTAGCACGTATATGACCGGAGCACGGCAATCATGTGGCGTTAGAAACCAACTCTCATTAACTGTGAGAAAACCTTCATCAATGCTCTTCTGGCAATGTTCCTGTAAGCGTGCCATAAGGCTGTCTGTAGGATTTATAATTATCTAAGTATAATATTTTGGATTATCTATGAATGCGTTCACCATCTCTACATATGGGGTGCTGTCCATATTGATGATGCCTCTCCCTTTTCCGGGGCGTGATTACAATATCTCTATTACTGGAAAGGTCTCTCAATGCTCTGAATTTACTCTAACTCATGTTGTTAAATTGGCCTCTGTGGTGACGCCCATGAAATATTGTAATCAAGCCTGCGGATATTGTGTGACCAACATATGGATACATTTGTACAACCTTTAGCACCTGATACACCTTCCTTCTTCAAGGACACCATGCTCAAAACGTTGTCTAAGGTGGGAGGATTCATGGAACTGAATAGAATTGCTTCCTCCTGACCTACTTTGGTGGGTGAGTGGGTAGTTAGCTGAGTGAGGTCATGTACCAAGGAAGGAAGTTGGCGCGTTATGTTGCTATGTGGTGCTGGCGGCTAAAGCAGCTCACTCCCTGGTGGCTTGCTTCTCCCACATGCAAGGATGGGGAGTTCAGACAATGCATGCACCACAGAAGGTGCAGCTTCATCAATGTGATATACTATGGAAATGTTGATGTACTGTTGTTGCAACTAAATGAAAATGATTAACTTGTTTGTTGCGTTACAGCATGAGGCATAACATAAAACCTTTTGCACTATCAAATATACATATAGATATCATATTTACAAAATTAAATAGTTTTCATGCTTACTTTATATATAAAGACTTTTTCAAGAATAAATTCAGCAAAGATTACATGCATTTTTCATCCAATTAAAGTTTAGCATTTCAAAAAGAAAAGATGTGGAAAATGTTTTTTCTCTGAAAGAACGTTAAGCTGTGCCCAATAAGTTACCAACTCTAAACGTAATGCTATTTGATATCCCTTCCATATCCTCAAGCACAAGTCATCTGAGTTTCCATTTTTTATATCATGTACAAATCTCCTAAAATACTGATGTCTTAAAATATTTGTCTCTGTGAATTTCATGCATAAATGTGTCAGTGTTTACAAACAATGTCTATCTTTACCGAATCTACAGTACCCATATGCTGTTGTGGGTCCATTGACCCGGTAGTATGTAGTAAAGCATCCTACAAATCTCTGTCCTTATTTTTCAGGGAAACCCTTCACATCAGGTTGTTTGGTTGATTTGGATGGCAAATACATTACATATTCAGTAGCCATAGCTTTAGAACTTAAATAGTCTGCATTTCCTGCCCAACTCCACCCCCAATATGCCTTTCTTTTAAACTCATGCATAATGTGTTATTTTGTTAATAACCAATCTACTTGTACATTATTTGATTTACAATATCCTTATTTATTTTTTCAAAAGATTAGCATTTTCATGATAATGATTACAGTGGTGATTCCAACATATTGTGGCCAGAGTGTCATGAAAATGACATAAAGTGGCAGTGCTGATACATTGTAGACGCAGCATCATGAAAGTGATGTACGGTGTCACTGCTGCCATACATTGGTGCAACTTCATGAAAGTGATATATAGTGGCAATGCTGGCATATTTTGGTAAAGTTTTCCGAAAGAGATATACAGTGACAATGCGCACAACATCTTATTTATTTTCAGTGGGAATGCTGGCCTGGATTGTAAGGGTAGCATCATGAAGGAGATGTGCTGTACAGCAGCACTGCTGACATATATTGTGGATGCAGCCATCCTGAAAGTCTTGTAAAATGTTCTAAAGTACAGTTGGAGGCCTGGCCTCAATTGGGCTTTTTCATGTTTTTCACAGAGAATCAATTGTAAATTGTATGGATTAGGATCAATTTTTGCTGAAAAATGGTACTGTAAATGTACTATTTCAACCCATTATTTACAAAATATATTCAGGAAGAGAACTGAACTATCCTTCCAACCTACTCCTCCCACTACTCTGAACCTTGCTAGATAGTTTTTTTACTTTTCAAAATCTGTATTCAATGCACAATCATCAGGTTAAAATACATTACAAAATGAGGAAAATACATTAACAAACATACTGTTAAAAAAACACAAACAACTTGAGTAAAAGTCTAAAATGTAACACTAAAAGCAGTTGGTACAAGGGCACTAGGCCTCAGTTATCACAATGAAGTAGGTCTAACCATACCCAAAAGTGTTTGTGGCACCAGGATAGAAATACTCGCAGCCTGCTGCCCGTTTAGAATGCTACCTTCCTTCTCCTCAGCAAACAATCTCTGTGCAAGTAGCGGGCCACTCAGAATGCCGTTGTGGAGTTGATGCTTTGGACCAGTAATTCAAAGGCGTGCTCACCTGTCTTAATGCCTGCCCCCAACAGTGCGGGTTTCAGATTGAACTGTCTTAACCACTGGTAGGGATTGCAAAATAAAAGGAAGTGTGCTATTGTCTCCTTGGTGGCCCTTCATGATGGACAACAAGCTGGGTCGGAGCTCTTCCATTTGGAAGTAAAGGCGGTGATTGGCAGTATCCCTAGTCTAAGCCTCATGTATAGTGATCGAGCATGGGCTGGGCTGATCAGATCCATATAGGCTTTGAAGCCCTCTATGTGTCTCTTTTCAAGATAGTTCGGGCCTAGCTTTAGCTTTGAAGCTCAGAGGAGGAGCAGGTCCCTTGCTGTCATTCTTATAAGAGGCTTAAATCGACTTCCAGGGTCGTTCCAATACTCCCCCAAGTTCAGACAGAATAACACAGTTTTTATATGGGAGAGCCATTTCAGGCCATTGAATCATTCGAGAGACATGACATGTAAACGAGCGTTCCTGCAAAGTTCCAGAGCTGATTGTGACCAGATTCTGACCCATAACGAGACAGGCAGAAACTTTATATCAGTGGTCAGAGGAAGGGAACCGTACTCCAAATGGACTAGTGCGGTCGGGGCACTAGGTGGTATTAATAACAATTTCTTCAAAAAGTTGTTTTCCCTTTAAAGAATCAGCTCAGCATTCTGAAACCCTCATAGTTCTGAACCACAAAGGGCGGCTGAAACTGCCTGCCTTTCACAAAGCTCTAATGCAGGTGAAATTGTCCCACTCCCATGATTAGTGAAAAAGGTTAAAATAGCCCCAATAAATGAATTCAACGTGACAGCAGCTCTATTTATCTGGTGGATCCAGCCTGCACCTGCCTGAAATTTCACACCTAAATAGTCAAAGCTATCGACTTGTTAGATTAAAATGTCTTGGATTTTTCATTGAAGTGAGACATTCTTTCAATTTTTCAGTTTTATTACCATTGACTTGGTTTTTGTAAGATTCATTTGGAATCCCAGCTCACTAGATTTCCTTAGAAAGATTGCTAGGGATTGCCCTGGTGGTATTAGGACAGTGTCATCCGCGTAAAATAATGATGTGTATTTTGTTGCAGACATCTTAGGGCAGTCCTGCCCCCCCCTTAATAGCTTGTCAATAATCACCTCTATATTGAGGTTGAATAGGAGGTGAGCCTAACACCCCGTGCCACCTCAAAGTTTTTGTTTCATCCCACCCCATATTATGGCGTACACAGGACTCAGTATTTGAATACAGTGATGATAAGATAATAATCAAATACTCTTGTACTTTTCACTCACTACACCAACACCTTCCATAGTTGTTCTCGAAGAAAATAATCAAATGCTGTCCTGAGGTCTACAAACAATACATACAGATATCTTCTCTGTAGTACTGAGTATTTTTGAAAGATTAGAGATAGTATAAGGTACTGGTCAACTGTCCCACAACCCTTTTGGAACCCTGCCTGATGGACACTAATCACCCTGTTCTCTTCAACCCATTGTTGGAGGTGGTTCAGAATTGTTTTTCCAAACAACTTCCCAGCCCTATCTAGCAAGGTAATTGAGCTAAAATTGGCAGAACTGGCCCTACCTCCTTCCTTATATACCGGGATGCTGACCGTCTTGCGCCATGAGTCTGGGATCCTACCCAGATGCAGTACTACGTTGTAAAAAAAACTGCACAGTATTTGGGCCCAGATGGGAGCCTCGTTGTTGTAAAGATCCGATGCAATTTGGTCTGGGCCTGCCGCCTTGCCATTTTTTTTAGACTATCATGTCATCTACATCCTGAAGTCTGATACACAGTCTATTTGAACTTGTATTACCATTTAAGCTTAAGGGACAGGTCAAAGAGGAGTCTGCGGAATACAGATCACTAAAATGGGCCCTCCATCTGTCCCCACCAATGCTGCAGGCCACTTGAGGCTCCCCCTTACAATCACTGTCAGCAATCAGTTTCCAAAATCGGACAATGTCCGTTAGATGGTGGGTGCTGTAAAGGCCCTCCCATTTCCCCTTTAGGTGTTTGATCTTTTTTATGCAGATTAGGCTTTTATATTGAGATATCAAAAGACTGAGCTTTGGTCTGTCTGTGCCCGTTGGGTCTCTAGTGAATCTTTCAATTACTCTTTTTTCAGCTCTACAAGGACCGTCATACCATATCATCCTCTTGGTTGGTTTGTTTCTAAATTTGGCCCCCGGGACAGAAACATGCAGCTGAGCATTCATTTAAACATTTTCGAACTCATCCAAGACCAAGGCAGGCCTGTTGTCTGAATTATAGATTGCCTCGATGTTGTCTAAGATCGAGGCGTACGTTCTCTTCTCTCTCTCTGGCATTGAAATCTTTGCCCATTTGAGCGGTTTTTGAACAGGGCCCATAGTCTCTGCATTGGGGCCTTCCGTCTAATACCTGAAATAGCCCAGATAATGTGGATGGCTAGGGGTCGATGGTCGCTTTCGGACCTGTTGATGACTCTAAACTTGCCTAACAGTGCCCAAGCTGATGCAGAGATTAGTATATAATCAATTAGACTGCAACCCTTTAGCCTGATAAAGGTTTTGTTAGCAGGTTGATCCAAGTCAAATCTGCCATTGCAGGACATTAGTTTGAGGTTGTACAGAATGGTAGAGGTTTGCTCTGCTAGGGGATACACTGATATTGGTAGAGGTGCCACCAGGTCGGGAATATGGCAGGCTTGGTCAGCCCACAAACCTTCGCACCAGTCGATCGACTCCAATTGGAGGTTAAAGTCACCCACCATCATTATAAAAGAGTGTTGAAACCCCACTGCTTGATTCGTGACTAGCGCCTTTTGGATACTTTCCATACAGGCCATACCATTCGAACTTGAGAGTCTGTTGTAAATGTTAATTAGGCATTATGTCTGTAGGGGGCTGAGTTTGATGTAAAGCATAAGAACATCAGGAGACTGAGTATCCACAAACTTCACCTCCCAGCCTGTGGAAGATTGTATCCAAACCAATAGACCCGACCCGTGGCTTACCCTTCCAGCCCTCGGTGGCCAGAACACAAAATGACTGATAGCCATATAACAGAAAAGGGCCCAAGGCCCAAGTCTCGTGCAAGGCAATTATTTTATAACCGCCAATAAAATCAATCCACATCGAGTCTTCTAAATGCCTGTTCTCCCCAGCGATGTTCCAGGAGAGCAGCCTGAACCCTTGGTTGCTCCCCTCCTTACAGGTCCTTTGACAAATCAGGCGGATGTTTCCGGTTGGAGTTGGATCGATTTCTGGATCTGTTGGTATCTTGATGTTGGTCGCTTGCTGCTTTCTATTGCTTTTCCCTCACAAGCGCAGGTTGAGAACCAAAAAGCTTAGGATACAGTCGCTCAAGGGGAATCTTATGGTTTCTGGTACAAACTTGCTGTTATGAGAAGGAGTGGGCCTTAAAAGTTGGCATGTGGCACACTGTGAGGTTATAGCCCATAGTAGATAGGATTCCTGAACATGTAATAGTAGTGAAACAGACACTTGTGAGACTAACTCGATTAGGGCCCAATTATGGGCACTGTTCTATTTAGGTAGTTCGATACGTGCTATGTCACTGCTGCGTATAGATGATAGCTGAGGTATTGACTCACATTTGGCCAGTAAAGATGAACGATTCAAAAATGGGCTATTACATCTTGGTACAAGCTCCTCCAGTCTCACCGCCCTGGATATGATATGATATGATAGGTTATTTATAATGTGCTTAATACCCAGAGGTTTCTAAGCGCGGACCCTGGGATCGAACCCTTTTTGCTTCGTGTCGTCTTGCTTCCAAGGCGAGCACGTTGCCGCAGAGCTATCCTCCCGGGATAACAGAAAGTTAACTTGCGACTCATTGTATGGTTTGTGGATGCCAATAGGTTTTGTCCCATATGGCAGTGGGTTAACGTTGGATCATGGTAGATTAGCAGGAAGGCCCTTTGCATGCGTTGCATTGACACAGGCAAAGCAACAGTGGGCCTAAGGAGCCTGGACGGATTCTGGTTCCTGCTGTAAGAGATCCGGGTGAGGCCGATTTGTCAGGATACTTGGCACAGTGAAAGTAGCCTGCTTTGGTCACAGACCTTGGAGGGTCAGCTGTCTGACTGTCCCTCTGCTCCATTGTGATAGATACTTGCTCAGGTTTCGAGGGAGATGACCTGCGATAGAAGGGGTGGTGTGGCCTTGTTCTGTGCATGAACACAGGGGATGCCACCTTTGTCTGCTGCTTGTTTGTGCAAGACTTCTTCGTTTTGGTGGATATACATTGTTTCTGTCACTTTAATCTCCAGCTATGAAGGTCGGCTGTCATTGACTGCTTGGTGAGTAAGGCCTCTGTCGTATCTTTCTCTGTTACCACCACAATTCACAGAGAATCTCTCGGGCCACCCGAGTTTGGTGCGCGGTTACTTTCCTGTATGGACTTTGCAGACTTAGCGGGACAGAAGTTGGTTTCTTGCTGGGCTTCGCTTGTTCTTCCAGTACCAGCAGGTACGTGGTCCGATGGCCCAGGAACACTAATTTGGCTATTGGCCAAAATTACATCGACCATCCTGGCAACAGTAAGCTTTAGTGATTGCTGGTCTCTTTAGATAAAATAAAATTAAATGGAGCAGACATTGAAGCAGACATTTGTGAATCTTCTTGGAATGAGGGAAACCTTGGGGAAGATGTCTCCAAATCGACTGAGACATCGTCAGAGAGGACCTTAGGCTCTCACACATGATAAGGAAGGAGCCGTTGTCAATTGATGGAAAACTGTGGTCTAAATTGTTAGCAGTGACAATATCGGCAGCAGTAATGGCCCTCGGATTGTTAATTGAAGGTTGATCACTAGAGATATTTGGAGATGTAAAAGCAGGGGCCAATGGCTGCAAGGCTTGGAAAGTTGTTGGATAATCTTCAAAATAGCAGGTGATCTTCCTTTGAGCCACTGTGTGCCCGTTTTTTTTGGCTCTCTTGTAACGGAGAGCTACATTTTGTCTGGTACTATGTATAATAGGGGACCTGGGGCGCTTCCCAGCCTTTGTAGTCCGTTCCTTCGTAATGATTTCATAGTTACTGATTAACTTAGGCTTTGCAGGTTTGTCGTTGTTGGTGCTGGAGTGGATATCGCTCAAGGATTAAAGAGAAGTTATTTATGGTTGCTCTTGCCTTTTTTCTTGCTGGTTGAGTTTAGCAGGCTTTGGAGTTTCCAGTGGGAGATTGCCAACGTGGCCTCCCCTATGCCCTCAGTACCCACTATATCCCAATGAGTAGGTGAGTAGGTGAGTGGGGAACGGGGTGGAAGGTCAACAGGCAGGCAAATAGGTTGTGCCTTACCTGGTCTGGGACCCTCAGGCTACACAAGCTATACAAGCCACGCCCAGCCAACACCCAACCCTCCCAGTCTGCGGTAGAGGTTACACCAGCGTTAGTGCCAGTGGTAGTACCAGTTGCTTTGTCCCCTTTTCCCTTTCTCTTTCCCTTTCCCCTTCCCTTTCTCCCTCCTGACACTGACCCTAGCACTGTTTATTTATTTTATTTATTTTAATTATCGTTACGCGCTACATGCCCCTGGGCCTCAGAGTGCTAACAGAGCAGAGAAGTCAAAGGAGGAGGTCGGAAAAAGGGGAGAGAGATTTAATCTGACGGATTAAAAAGGAGGGTCTTTGCTGTTCTCTTGAAGGACGGCAGAGATGAAGAGAAGCTTATGCTGAGAGGGAGAGTGTTCCATTCTCTCGGCGCACGACGTTCAAACCTTGTCCTACCAAATGTTTCTAGACTGTAGAGGCATGGTTGTCACTAGAGCGTAGTATCCGTGCCTTTTGTCTCAAGGACACTCTGTCAATTAGGCATTGGGGAGAAAACTGATTTTGGTATTTATAGGCGAGTGTTAGAATCTTATGCCTAATTCTTTGCTTGATAGGCAACCGGTGTAGTGCTTTTCTGAACGATGAGACAGTCACATTTGGACAGTCTATAGATGGCCCTAACAGCTCCATTCTAGGTGGTTTGCAATCGCTGCAAATTTGCCTGTGATGTACCAGTGACCAGGCAATTGCAGTACTCTAATCAGGAGTTGATTAGTGCAGTGGCCAAAAGGGCTCTGTTTTTTATGGAAAGAAAGGGTTGCATTTGATGGAGTAATTTAGTCACATAGCCACATGACGAACAGATTTGGGAGACATGTTGTTTCATAGATAGCTCGTGGTCAAGAATAACACCCAGGGTTTTCACAGATTTACTCACTGGAATCTGCGTACCTGCGATAGAGAAGTGGGAGTACTGTGTAACAAGTTTTTTCAAATAGGAATCAGATGCAATAATGAGGAGTTCTGTTTTCTTTTTATTCAGAGCCAAAGAGTTCACTGGCATCCCTAGATGGATTTCCGAGTAGACTCTATTCAGGATATTTGTGTCTATCGAGTGTGTCCCAGTAAGTTCAATTAGTACCTGGGTGTCATCTGCGTGATTAGCGTATTTAACACACAGTCTGTCAAGAAGGTCAAGGAGAGGCCTGGTATAGATATTAGGAAGGATGGGAGAGAGGCAGGGTCACTGAGGCACTCGAAAAGGGGATGAGATAGGAGATGCCTGAGCAGGGGTGGACTGGGAACCAAAAGAGGCCCTGGAAATAATGTTCAAAATGGCCCCATATTACACATTTTAAGCAAGCCCAACCCTTTTCCTATGGTAAAATGTGAAAATGAAATACAAAAGAGGCCCGGGGTGCAGAGGCCCACCGGGAAATCTCCAGAGTACCCTGTAGGCCAGTCCAGCCCTGTGCCTGAGCATTTTTCGACAGCAATTCTGGATGTTCTGGGACTCAAAAAAGATATACTCCAATTGGAGGCCCTCTCTGAGAAGTCTGTGATGTTTTTCATCCTCTCTTGCAGCAGATTGTGATCAATAAGATCAAATGCTGAAGATAGATCCAACAACATGAACAGCGCTGGTTGACCCTGTTCTATGATCCCTGTGATGTTTGACTGGGAGTGCGGTCTCAGTTCTGTGTTGGGCTCTGAAGCCCAATTGATGGACATTTAGGATTTTGTTTTATTCTATGAAACTCTGCAGTGTACATACGCCACTCTATCCATGATTTTCAACAGATAGGGAACATTTGTTATTGGGACAATAGTTTTTGGGTAGAGCTGGGTCAAGCAAGGTTTTCTTCAGTAAGGAGCTTATACACACATCCTTCAGAGAAACCGGCACGTTGGAATTGGAATCCCTAAAGGACATGTTGATAATTGTAGTGATCCAATGAACGAGAACGTCCAGTGAGTCCTTCAGGATGTCAGTCAGCCTGAGTCTCCCAGACAAGATGTAGATTTGAGTCTAGTAACTATGTCAAAAACTTCTGTTTCTGAACAGCTAATAAACTTAAATTTGGGAATTGATTTATCAATGTTCTTCATGTTGATGCTATTTATAGAATCTTGGCTTTTTTGTACAGATAGACCAGCATGCTGCTTAGCAACAGTCAATTGGTGACGTGTTGTCTTGGTCAGAAATTCATTTTGTATAGCTTGACTCCAGGCGGAATCTTTTGTGGTGGGTGGAAACGATGAGGGATGAGGAACGATTCTCAAATTCTTTAAGAATTTTAAATAATTTGCTGCAGCAAGATTTGTCATTGTCTATTTGTAAGTTGTATTTTTCAGTTTTTGACTGAATGATGTTTTTTTTTAAAGGCGTGTACAGATTCTTTATATTTGACTAGTGTGTTTGGGCAGCGATTATTTACACCATTCACGTTCAAGGCCTCTTTTCATCTTCCTTGCTTCTACAACACTGTCATTAAACTATGATTTTTTTATGGCTTCTGTTTTTATCTTCCTAGTTTGTTCAGGGGCTAAAGTATCTATCACGGTCTTAATGGCAGAAGAGAGGTGAGACCATGTCGGATGTATCCTCTAATATTTCTGCTGTCTCCAGCTTGGATGAAAGTAGTGTGGAGACGTTTAGTGGTGATACCTGTTTGATATTTCTGCATTTTACATCAATCCTGGTATTTGCATTAAGTCTAGGTGGGGCAGTAGGTAACAGGATAGTGATACTGACCAAAGAATGATCAGACCAAGGACAGGGCTGGGTGTTTATGGCTGTGCTATGAATGTTGTGAGAAACAATACAGTCCAGGATGTGATCACCTTGAGGGGTGGGGATTTGTATCATTTGGGGAAAGCCAACAGTTTCAAGGGAGGACAATAGTGATTTAACTTGGGCATCTGATGAGTCGTCAGTCCATAGGTTGAAATCCCCTAATACAATCATGGGGGAATTACAGTTTGTGATACTGTTTAGGACGGTAATGAGCTGTTTCTCAAACCGGGGTAAACTTTGGGGGGATTGTAAAAAATGAGTATAGGCAGGGAGACATTTGTGTTGACTTTTAGTTTTAGGAGTAGGTTTTCACAGCCCTCAATATTGGTAAGGTTTATTAGATGAAAATCAAGACAACCTTTTGTGATGAGAGCCACCGCACCACCTCGTTTTCCTATGAGGTCTGTTATATAGATTTTATAACCTGCTGGGGTTGAGTGATCCGCGGATAGCTGGGCAGTATCATTTAGCCATGTCTTAGTAACTGGGAGGAGCTCTGGTTTGTGCATCATAATGTAGTCTGCTACCTCCAACCTGCGTTGACTAAGGATCGGGTGTTGAATAAGGTGACATGCAAATTATTGTTCTGTGATCTGTTGATGCAAGTAGTAGTTTCGAGTTTGGCCTGGGAGGAGTTGGGAGGGTCATTGGGATGTAGATCTTGTGTGTCCTTTCCAAAGAGGAGTGTGACGTCAGAAGTGTAGTCATTAGAAGGCAGCAGATGCTGTATTTCCTCCATTTCGTCATTGCCCACTAAAGGGACCAGAATCAGGTCCTTATCTGGGGAGAGTGGTGAGGTTAATGCGGGAGGTAATCTCAGCAGTATCTGGGAAGGCTTGATTCCTGGGCCAAGGTGGGGGGCTGGTGTTATTTCGAGGGGAGCCCACTTTGGCAGTTGCTTTTGGTGCTGGAAGGAGTCTGAGTGCTTTGTATTTGGCTAGGATTGCAGCCTGTTTACATTGATAGAGCGTTCTAGTAGTGGGGGTCATACTGACAGAGTATGTAAAGGATAAACGGTGTGAGTATTCGTAATGTGAAAAGAGAAGTCCTACCTTCCTTGCTGAAGGGGGGAGGACGCTGCAAGGAGTCTGTTAGCGCCTAGAACAGAGATGTCAAGAGACTAACCCTCACCACCTTGCACAAACCGGCTCTAACTGGCCTGACAAACGCGGCCGCACTTACGCGCCAGCAACGTCATTTAGTAGGCCCGGTTGGTGCTGGGACGTGTAGTTCAGGCAGAACTACAAGTCAAATCAGGTGCTCTGATTGGTGGCAAATTCGAAAAACAGAGCGCACAAAAGCAGCAATGAATGCAATATTAACTAATACTTAGCAAGTGTCAGGCAGACAGATTTAGATGGTCTAAGTATTGTAATTCTCAATAAAGCACACAAGCAGAAGATATGCAGAGATTGGCACTGAAGGTACACTTGAACAGTCTGGGTCAAGAAATGATCGGTGTGTCTAGACACAGGGTGCGGTCTGCACTCGCCGCAGCACAGCGATGCAGCGGAAAGGGGCTGGAGGGTTAAGGGGTTAGGGGATTAGGGGTTAGAGTAGGGTAGAAATGAGTGTCTGGTGAAAAAGTTAGGTGGATCCGTCTGGCCGGCTGCCTTGCTGCACAAGCTGATCAAGCTGCGCAAGCTACACAAAAGCTACACAGATCATCTGTGTCTGCTTACCGGCACCGCTTGCCGCCACTTCAGAGTCGCTTCAGAGCATTGCATCTCGGCCCCCAGCTCCCTGCTTCCCGCTCCTTGGTCTGGCGGGAGATATCAGCTAAACTCAAACACTGTCTGGTGAGCACAGGGGGGTACAGGGTACAGGCGGGCCAAAAGGAGGCTGAAGGCTTCGGGTCTCGCTTTGAAGCTTTGGTACATGTCTCGTCTTTGCCTCCTCCTGAGTTCGAGCTTGAAGACTAGAGGAGAAGAGCACCTCTCATCACGACAAGCCGCACTGTGCGTTGCGCTCACGCTCACACCGCCGCTTCCGATGCTGATTCTGTTTCCAAATACTATCACACATTACTTAGGGGTCCCTCTTTGCACTTGGTTGCTCACCATAAATTGGTGCAGATGTTAATGCGCCGCCACTGAAAGTATACACTAGCTGCCACGCTCCTTGAGACATTTACAATGCCAGTGCCCTCTCACCTGCGCCCTCGCCCACTGTGTCAAGAGCTGCCACCTCCACTGGGTGGACAAATGCTTTCATTCTGTATTTCAAATACTAACAAATTGACTCCACTCAAGCACAGTTCACCCTTAAACTGACAACTCCAGGTGGTTGGCGGGTGGTCTATTCAAATCAGTGTGGGAAGACATATTGCCATCTCCATCAGCCTGTGCAGTCCTCGCCCCTATTGCGCACCAGGACCAATTGTCAATGACGTGGGTTGCACCTGTGCCCACAACGTCAATGGGCGAAGAAGCAAGGATGGCTTGCCCCATCATAGCCTTAAATACAGCTCTCAGTGCAGTAAGCCAAGACTAAGGCAACTTTGGCCCCTGAGTGAATATGGTAAAATCCCTCTGACACCACGCATGTGCAATGGAGAATTGTCATGGGAGGAATTGTGCCAGGGCCATGTCTCCTCCCAGAAAGCTATGTGGTGGGGTCTTGTGCATTACTCCAGGAAGGCACCCAAGAACTAGCCGCAGAATCGCACAGGAAGGACTGGAGTGATGGGCAGGTATTGTGCATGTATGAACTATAGGCTGTGCCACCCATGGTAAAGGAAACAATTGAGAAGGTTCAGTAAGCGCACAATATCTTGGTAGACTCACCACGCTATCTGCCTAGAAGAACCTGGAAGTACAACCCGTGCTCCTCTAGTTGCAAATAGTTTGAGCATAGACTCTCGCAGTCGCTAACCGTTTCATCGCAGCCACAAGAATCGGCAGAGACCAATACCTGGTCGGGTGCACAAACAACAAATCACCACCAAATCTGCTAGGAATGTATAACACACCATTCCGGTGGATACTGGTCACAGGCATGGCTACCCGCACACATCAGAATACATCAACGCCTATGACAAATTTGGTCATGCTGGTCACATAATTCTCTACCTTCTTACACCAGACTATGCCTCAACGCCTCAGACATCAGAATGCAACGAAGACCTATGACTAATTTGGCACGCTGAACACATGGCGAGTCTCTAGCACTCACGCCATCTCTAGACTCCTCTCAGCACCCATCCACATGCCTGGCCTCATGGGTTGCTTCCAACGGACCCTGGCCAGCCCTGCTAAGCCTTATATGGCTAAATGCACACACGCAGCTTAATCTTACTCCATGACCTCCAACACTCTGGACTTCGATCCACCAAGGGCGTTCCCACTACCAGCTCATTGAGACTATAATAATGGTAAAAGGCGCTATAGAAATGGCAAGTGCAATACAACACATGCAATGGCATACTCAGCACAAAGCCGATCAAGCAGCAGGCAGAGGAGGGCTTGCTGTCTGCCAAAAAGAGCTGTCTTGCCTTCACCCCATGACTGTGCAGATTCCTTTCAGCCTCAGAGTGCGGGAGGGAGGAGTCAGACTCACCACAGAGTTAACAAGATTAACCTTGATCCCCTCTGCGCCAGGATCTGCGGGAGCTGATAAATCAGGAGCTTCCATTAGGTACCGCGTGATCCTAATTCCCTTTCCGCAGCTGTATTTCTAAACACACTCTTGTCCGACTGCCTTAATCCCCCAATCCCCGCACATACACCAGTTCCACGGCCCTTTGTACCGAGTCCTCCCCAGGTGCATTTTGGTGAATTGCCCAGACTAATGACTCCATTGTTATGGTGGGGTTATGTCACTGGTCCCCTCACATGCCTGCCTTGGTAGAGGCCTTGCTCCGGGTCAGCCATTTTGGTGCTAATGGGCCGCTCTTATTTTCCATAACTCAGATCCCAGGGAGAGCTTGGAGCTGGTGTTAACCTGTAATTGCTGTCCAAGCCCTGCAGCTACCCTGACGACAGACCCCAGGGGGATCCTGAGCAGCGGCCGATCCACCTGCCACCCTGCCTTGCATCAGCCCCCGAGTGGTCTAACCAGTGGTCACCCCACCTGCCAAGCATTGCCAGGCTCGCCTCTTTTAATGTGCAAATTGAATTGGTTAAAAGCGTGGGGTATTGGGAAATAAAAGCCCCAGTCACAATACCGCATGTTTTTTTCTCCCCTTTGTTTCCCACCCCCAACACAATTCTCACCCCTCCTTCTACAGTCAGATTCTGTGCATATTTCTCCCCGGAGTCCCTAATCTGGGAAAATTGAAATAAATGGGAAAAACTGAATTAATGGGCCAGACTGACAGAGGGCACTGGTTATGTGTGAATGCCCTGTAGAGGCCTTCTCAATCTGGACGAGATACAATAAAAGACGCTTAAGATGAAAGGGCTCGACCTCAAAGACACAGGCAGCCGGGTCTCTAGTCTCTCTACGCTCCACTCCCCCTTGCCTCCTCCCCTCTTCCTCACTGAGTAGAGTAAGCACTGGGCATAGGGCCAGCCTGTAAATTGCAAGTTCGCACACTGGCCAGGCCCACTTAGCCATTCGTCCCTCTCAGGTTGATGAATGTAGTACCATTACATTGGGCTACAATAGACACCTCAGGGATTTGTGCGCTATGTACATGAATAAATAAATACAAATGATTATCACAGTGCTTAGAAGCAGGACACATCTGGCATAAAGCACTATTTTAAAACGTAATGTTATTACCCTTCAGAGAGCGAGAGGAGGTATGATTGCCCAGTGCAGAAAGAGGATTGATGACAGAAGCAGGGAGCAAATGTATTCAGTATTGCAATTATGAGCAAAGTAAAATACTAACGTTGATTTTCTTTGTATTTGATTATTTAAAGCGGGACCTCGCTCGAGAGCAGCGAGGCGCTGTACAGGGTGTGGGTAGCCGGCATCTTTTAACAGTAGCACAGTACTGTGGGATTTGTGCGTTGTGTACCTTGCAGTTGTTTTTTTTTCTCAAAGAAACATGCTTCTCGCTTTTGAGGTCATACCACTTGCTTCTTAAAGCACCCCTGGCGCCCTACCGCCTTTCTTTTCCTTGAGCTACAGCCTATTAAGGTCTTGTGCTGAAAGGAAAGTGAATGGACCCCCTGCTAAGCTGTCTCCCAGTGATTTAAAGGTGCTACTTGGGAGGCTATCAGGTTCCATTTTGTTTTCAATGCGAGCGATGATGAGCGCAATGCATTTGATGTCGTCCCTCCGACTGATTGAGGGGGGCACGCGCAGGGTGTGCTATGAGATAGCCTTTGCCTTGCACTGGTCAGAATGTATGTATTTTTAATTAGGGGTTGGATTTATGTGTGCTTGGGTGTACGTTTAATGACTTTTGAAGGATGTCCATTTTTGATCGAACCTATGCCACTGCAGAGCTGCGGCACACTGTACACGTGACTTCATAAAGAATTATGCTTGATTTGCGATGTGTGCGTGCGAACGTGTTCTTTATAAATGTATTGTTAGGAAGCTTTAACAAGCAGATTGTAAATCGCAGTGCGCTGCTTGTTTTTTTCCTTCATTGTATGTAATGGAGTCAGGTGCCTTTCTGGAGGATTAAAACGTAGAAACACTTGTGTACAGGCGCGTTATTAAGTACTTATATGATATCATATCAATTCAAATAGCCGCAATGCATTGCACACTGTTTCGAGATCCGCCGCCGCTTTTGTGCATGTCACTGGTCGTGAGTTTTATGATTAAAAGGGAAATGAATTGGCGTTTCCTTGCAGAGAAAAAACAAGTCCCACGACATGCATTGAGAAGGCGAGGGGAGTGTGTTTTCCATACTACTCGCGATAAACCCTAATCAGGGAAAAAACACGTCTGTGCTTGTTGAGCCTCTTTGAGCAATATCTGCACTCCATATAGAAGTTGTTCCAAACGATCAGTTTTACCCACTGAAGATTGGGAACAAAAGGATAGCTTGGTTCGCCCGTTTGCCTGTCCCTTTATATCAAAATCCCCCACCCTGCTCCTCTAACGTACACCCCACTTGCACAGCAGAGCACCACTGGTTCTTTCATGACACTTTAACCCAGTGGTATTCAAACTTTTTGATGCTGATCTCCCCCCTTGAATACAAATATTGTTGCCGAGCCCCCACGTGGGTAAAGACTTTGTTGCCATTCCCCGCCAGGCCCTAGATACTTATATTTTCTATTAAAAGCAATCACTGTACTCCCTTTTTGAAGAGCCTCGCGCTCCCCCTAGCCATCCAGCCCCACAGCTTGAAGACCACTGCTTTAACCACTGCATTAGGAGTAGGGGAGGATGAAGTACACACGTGCACACCTTTAACACATTCATCACTAACATCATTGTATCAATTTACCCGTGGGCGATTCAGCCCAAATTTTTTGCGGCCGTATTGAATGCCTATATATGCAGGGGGGGAACCCCCTGCAGCCCTTCAATTTCCCTGTATTATTTATTACCACAAACCCCCCCCCCAACATATATTTGCCGTCAAAACAGCAGCAAAAATGTGGCCAATTCGGTCGCGGGCAAATCGGCCCCCCCGCTCAACTTAGGTTATACCGCACTGCACAGCGATGCGCGCTATTTTACGAAATCATATGGACCAAGTTCTGTCAAAAGATACAAGTGCAAGAAAAGAAAAGTACACTTGGGTCTATGACAAGAGGGTTGGAGTGGCTGGTGGGTGCGAAAGTGGTTCAACAGGGATTTATGTTTTAACAACAAACAAACAAACAAACATGTGCATTGTTACTTAGAGCCAATGCCTTAAATGCCAGTTGTGCAAACCGAGGTGTCTTTTGTTTGCATAATCTGACACGGTCTGACAAATTGGTGGTGCTCTGTGGTGAACCCCGCCATTGTGTGCGGGCAGGGAGTAGACCCCGGGGGAATTTGCTTTCAGACATGTCATTCTCATCACTTGGGTCATTCCATCTGTCAAAAAGAAAAAATAGAAAACCATGTTTTAAACATATTTTAGGGGGTCCCAAGCCGCGACGACAGACCCACAAAAGTGGACAGCACTGCAGGGCTGACCGAGACCGGGTACAGATTAGGACATCAAAAAACAAGAGCGGCAAGAGAGAAAGGCAGAAAATGAAAAGCAAAAATACGAAAGACAAAGCACCACCTTGAAAGATTAGAAAAGTAAACATTGTAAAAAGCCTGATCCCACTTCTGTCAGCGAACGCCTCCTTTGAGAAGTAGACAACCCCATTGACAGGGTTTTATGGAATAAAGTCCCTCCGGGGCTGAGATGTCAAAGTTAGGGCATGCCAACATAATATTGGAACCAATGCTCAGAACACTGACGACTAGCCGCTGGCAGTGGCTTGCTTCATGTCGTGTGATTTTCGGCTACTAGGCCCAGCTAAAAAGTAGCAGTTGGCAGTGTTTTGTTTCATGTCTGGTGGTCTTCAGCTACTAGATGTAGCTAAGGACTAGCAGCTGGCTTCATGTGTGGTGGTCCTTGACTACTAGGCCTAACCGAAGACTAGCTGCTGGCAGCGGCTTGCTTCATGTGTGGTGGTCTTCGGCTACTAAGCCTAGTGAAGACTTGCAGCTGGAAGCAGCTTGCCTCGTGTTGTTGTCTTCGGCTGCTAGGCCTAGTGAAGACTAGCAGCTGGAAGCTGCTTGCCTCATGTGTTGTTGTCTTCGGCTGCTATGCCTAGTGAAGACTAGCAGCTGGAAGCAGCTTGCCTCATGTGTTGTTGTCTTCGGCTGCCAAGGCTAGTGAAGACTAGCATCTGGAAGCAGCTTGCTTCATGTGTGGTTGTCTTTCGCAACTACACCTAGCTGCATACTAGCAGTTGTCAACGACTTGCTTCGTGGGTCGATGTCTTTGGCTATTTTGCCAAGCTAAAGACTAGCAGTTGTCAGTGACGTGCTTCATATGTGATGCTCTTTGGCTTCTAGACTTAACAAAAGACTAGCAGCTCTCAGCAGGCTGCTTCATGTGTGATGGTCTTTGGCTAATAGGCCTACTTGAAGGCTAGCAACTGGCAGTGGTGTTGTTCGTGTGTGATGATCTTCAGCTACTAGACTTATCTGAAGGCTATACGCTGGCAGTGACTTTCTTCATGTGTAGTGGTCTTCAGCTACTAGACCTAGTGTAGTCTAGCTGCTGGGAGCGGCCTGCTTCATATGTGGGGGTCTTTGGGTAATATACCTAGCTGAAGACTAGCAGTTGTTAGCGATTTGCTTGATGTGTGGGCGTCTTTGACTATCAGAACTAGCAAAAGACTAGCAGGTGCTAGCGCCTTTCCACGTTTGTGGTGGTCCTTGGCTACTAGGCCTAGCTGAAGACTAGCAGCTGGCAGTGGCTTGCTTCTTTTATGGTAGTCTTCGGCTAGTAGACCTAGTGAAGGCTGGCTGCTGGCAGCAGCCTGCTTAATGTGTGGTGGTCTTCAGCTGCTAGACCTAGTTAGCTACAAAGCTGAGATGTACGCCAAACCATCTTGTCCCAGACAATATTTGGATAGTGGAGAAAACAGTGGACTAATAAGACTGCGTACTGGCATTCTGCCATGGCATCCCTGTGGGCACTGGGCAGACTAGCCTCAAATGAAGGGAGTGTTGTGGGTGCCTAAACCTCCCCATCCCCAGTATTGTTGTGGGTGCCTCAAACACCCCGGAATACCACCAAGATGACAGATGCCACCCACTGAAGCAGCCCCGCTGAACAGAACTGGATGACATTACCAAACTGATCATGAAGAGGCGACATGGCTGAAAACACACGTAGAGGCATTAGCCTGTTGCAAAAGAACACACATGAACTGCTTGCTGAAGCCTAAAAGCAACAAACATGAGCAGCCATGAAAATAAAAATGAAAGTCAATGCTGCATTGAAATGAATGGAAGGCATTGGAAAGGCTCAAAACACAGGGAGAGGCCTGGCACACTGATTCCCCTGAGAAACGCAGACAGAGCTGGCAGTGCAGTTACTGTGCTCAACCTTGCCATGGAAACTTGGAGAGAGTGTTTCCAGTCAACAGAAAAGATAACACACCTGCAAGGGCTGGCAGATGAAATTCTACATAAATTCAAGCAGAGAACCTCACATCTACAGTCCCTACACAAACAATCTGAACCTGGGGAACAAGGCCCATTTATCCGAGGCAGGCATCAAACTGAAGATGCAAAAATGTACAGAGCAGGAAATTGGAGGCTGGAATGTTCTTGCTCACTGCCAGTGGAGCCAGAGAAGTGATAACCTCAGTGGGAAACAGACGGTGGTACCCTGAGGCTATTCTCTCCACCAATTGTTAGTTGTACTTGTGTGCTGGTAATTTTCCCAAGCTGAGAAAGTCCACGTTGGCCTCTTGTGGGTGGTCCTAGGTGGAGCTGTCCAATATGTGTATGTCTGCCCATTCTGTTCACCCAATCCCATTTCGTCCAAAGTCCAGGAATGTAACTTTTGGTTGTGATGTCACCATGGAATAAAACCCTGTTCCCAGCCTGTAGTGAGTGAAGCGCGCATTGGAAGCTGTAGAAATCCGTGTGCCTAGCCTTGCTTTTGACAATGTATAAATAAAAGCAGTAATTTGTCACATTTCTGGACTCCTCCGTTTCTTGGGCATGGGGGATTTCCCTCGAAGCCGACCTCTGGTTGTTCACTCCGCTTCAGGAGCAACACTGTGGTGGAATTGGACAGTCTAGATGCATCTGCCCACCTTGACCCCGAGATAAAACCATGTGCCTCGTTTGACCACATTTCCACCTTGCCTGGCTGGTGAACCATATATGCATATCAATAACTGCAACAAACTTCCAATAGTCTAATGTATACAAATAGACCAACCCCACAGTCCGATTTTCATAAGTGCATGCGTGCTAATGCCTGTTACTATTTCACAAACACAAATAGCACTGATTTCCAAGCCCACCTTGCATAGCCTTTTGTCACACCCTACTGTATACTGCAGTATTCCTGGCATTTTTAGATTTCAAGCAATGGAAGCCTTCCATTTTTTTTACATGCAATGTAAAATAATGATAACAGGTCATGAGGTATGGTACACTCATGACACCTGGATGATGTTAAAGTTCACAGACCCCTCAGGGCCTCGTAATTGTGTATGCTATGACACTGTCACTTGCTAGTTGTAATGCAGGACAACTCTACCACACTTTCTCTTTGTGCACACACTCATGCACACGCATTCATCCACACTACAATTTGAAATGGCAGTCGATGGCGCAGGCCGTGGCAGCGGGGAGCACTGCGGCGCGGGTATCCCAGAAGAGGCAGAGACCCATGCTCACCTCATCCTCTGCCCTCCATTTATGGGAGATTTTAGTGCTGCTGGACACCCTTGGCCGGGCCCACACTCGAGACCCCGGTCCAACACCAATGGCACTAAACCAGACTGTGGCGGCGCACACTGGGTGCCGCCAGCCACTCCCGCACCTGACCGCCCAACCCGGCATCCCGGCAATGGACGAGTCTTTGCCTTTGAAAGGGGGCGAATCTGTGGAAGTAACGATTTCGCATATTCGCCATTATGGTGGCCCAATGGACTCCCTTAAGTATTGGAAAATGGCTGCATGTGGTCATCCCACATTCAGCGCGGTGTGACTCTTCATCTGCAGGGTCTGCCTTGATGTCCAAGCAGGCGTTCCTTTGACATATGGATTTCAGAGCCCATAAACCGGCCTTATTCGGAAACCCTGTCTGCTTTACTGTGAATGTCGGTGCATTGGCTGGGCTTTATCATGGCAGAGCACTCAATGAAAGAGCCATGCTTAATAATGAATGCTAAAAATGTGTTATAATGCTCAGAGAACAAAGCGATTAATGAGCAGGCAGGAGCGAAACCTATTTCTAAACGAATCATACGCTCGTAATCAATCCATCTGTTTTACTTGCTGCGAATTACGTTACAACTATGACATCATCACGGTGAATAATGAGTTTTGAGACCACTGACGTTTTTGCAAGCCCAATAGCCTCGCATTAAATATTTGGGAAATATTAATTTCACTTTCGGCATGCAGTAGACTTCTATGGACCCTGAGGGAGAGAACAGAGAGGATGCAAAATAAATAAATACATTCTGTACTATGTAACTATTTGTAACACAAGCCCTGTAGCTCAATGCTATGTAAGTAAGACAACCAACCTACTTATGTAACCAGCGCCCAGATGCCTCTGTGTTAGGTGGGATATACAAATGCCTAAATAAATAAATAAGTAAATAAATGCAGCCTGAGCAGGTTGTGAGGCTATAACAGAGGTAGGTATTCAAAATGTGGGTCCCCCTGGGAGCAAGAGGGGGCAGGAAGGCTGTGGGGCGATGGTGGGGGGAGGGGGTTGTGGGGCACTTTCAAAGGGGAGTGCAGTGACTGCTCTTAATAGAAAATGTATGGAGATAAGGCCTCGGAGGGGCACCAGCGACAATGGCCCTCATTACGACCCTGGCGGAAAGTGACTGACCGGACCGCAACAGCGTAAATAGCGTTTCCGCCATTGCACGAAGGAGCAAAGTGCGGCTAATCACGACCCATCGGGCACGAGCATTACGCCATGGCGGAATCCGAAAGGCTGCGATGGCGGAAATGACCCCAAAACGGCCCTTACCGCCGCCGTACGCTGCACCAGGTGCAATACCGCCACCCATCTTAGCGGTCACCGTAATGAGCGGTCACCGTAACGAGCGGGCACCGCAAATTACGGCCACCGTAAATATACGGAAACGGAAGTAAAAGCATGTGGCCGGAACGGGAAACAGCACGCCGCACAACTATAAAAACCGAATCCCAACACAACCATTAAAAATCCGACCCTGACACACATCCCAACCCGTTAGCAACCCCAGTTAAAAAAATAAATATGGGAAAGGTAGCCAAGAAAGCGTGTGACCGCAAGCGGCAGGTACACTTCTCCCGAGAGGAACTGACCGTGCTCACCGAGACCCTCCAGGAAAATGCCGCCGTCGTCTTCTCCAGTCAAATGACCAGGACGGCCCTTGCCAACAAGAAGGCCATATGGGCCCTGGTGGCACAGCGCGTAAGTGCGGTGGGGACAACACCCCGCACGCCACAGCAATGTCGCAAGCGGTGGGACGACCTGCGGATCCGCGTACGCAGCATACTTTCTGCGAACAGGAACATCGCCACAGCTACCGGGGGGGGTTCAGAGTCGCCCATCAAGTTGACCCCCTGGGAGGAAATCTGCGCCTCCACCATAGGAATGGAGAGCATAGAGGGAGTCGGAGGGATGGAGAAAGGAGTGCCGACATCCGGAGAATCAGGTAGGTTGGCCAAGAGAAACAATGCGAAATCCACAAACCACGAACATGTGCAGTACCATGTGACCCCATAGTGCAATACATACTTTGCCCTGACAGCGCCCTCTAAAAGTCAGAATGAATAAACAAATCAATCAAGATGCCATAAACAACCCCTACATGTGCAGCATGCACCCCCTAACTGCAGGCAGCCAAATGAATGCATCCTCAATCCACACGAAAATGAGACCACCTCCAAGGCCCAGTCCCAAATCAGCCTCATGTACCACCCCAATGCATTTGATACGTTGCCATTCCAAATCCGACAGACCCATAACTAACGCTCGCCCCTCTTTACTCCACCACAGGGTCCGATACCAACGACGAGCTGCAGGACACCCCTACCAGCACGCCTGCAAAGAGGGCCAGGACCAACGTCCCAAGAGCCTCCACCTCAGGTGCAAGGATCAAGACACGGCAGCAGCAGGAATCAAGTGCCAGCACACTGGAGGGGACTGCAACAGGCACCCCAGCAGCCAGCAAGTCCACAACCCCAGCACCACAGGTCCCCCCAAAGAACGTATCTGATGGCACTGCCTCTGGTGGTAGCAGCACCATAGGTGACACAGCTGTCATGCCAGCATGCTCCGACACGGAAAACAGTGCTGGCGACGTAGGTACCATCCATGACCTTTCCCAATCCCCCTGCATGTTCCATCCCCTACACCATGACGAAACCACGCAGGGGCACCCTGAAGACGACGACTGGCCAACCCCCACAAGTCCTGTGCCAAGGCAACATGTGTTGAGCAGCCCCCCTGTCACACCACCGCAAATGTCCATGGCCCAGCAGAGGCAACAGTCCCTCGACCTGCTGATCGAGCAACAGCAGGAAGTGTCCACGCTACTCAAGGACCATGCAAATGAATGCGGGGGTTCCAGGGCAGCCATGGAAACATCCACCGAGACACTCAGGGCACAAATAGAGAAAAGTAGTGAGAGCCTCAGGGGAGAAATGGAGAGAAGCACCGAGAGCCTGAGAGCACAAATGGAGAAAAGCACCGAGAGCCTGAGGGGGGAACTGCATGCGACGTCCAAAGACGTTTGTGCTGAACTTGCTGCTGTGCGCCGTGTGCTCTCGGAGCTCTCACAAACCCTCAGAGACATGCATGGACGCGAGCAGGCAGAGACATCATCCGTGGCAAGTTCCGTCCAGGGCAGCCCCCAACGCAGATCTGGCAGGAACCTGCGCTCCACGGGCAGGGGTGCCCCTGATACCCGTAGAGGGGGCTTGCAATAGCGTCCAACCACGGACAGCATGCATATTTGGACACTGGTGTTGGGGGGGGAGGTAGTAGGGTGGAGGGGGTGTGTTGGGCTTTACTGGGTGGCGGGTCCATAGGGTGTATAAATCAAATCACATTAACAATACAGCATCTCATAATCATCCAATGACATGTGTGGACATTGATATTTGCGTACGAGGCCTTCATAGGCGTACAGTCCACAATGTGCCTGTACTACACACACACAGTGCCACAGGTCCCCTTTCCGTGTAATAGGCACCATGCGTGGTTGCTAGAAGCATGCATCTATGATGCTCTGTCGGATTGCACGTGCATCCTGTGCCTCATGGACTCCTTGAGGTGCCTCCACATCCCCACCCTCATCATCATCATCATCTTCAGGTGCATGCAGTACAGCGTCAGGGGGCATGGGCACATTCCTACGTATGCACATGTTGTGCAGCATGACACATGCCATGACCATCTTAGAAACCTTCTCATGGCTGTACATGAGTGCCCCGCCAGACCTGCTGAGGCTGCGGAAACGAGCCTTCAGTAGGCCGAATGCCTGTTCAATGACCACACGGGTACGTGAGTGGGCATGGTTGTAGTCCTCCTCATGCTCGTTCTGTGGGTTCCGGATTGGTGTAAGGAGCCATCTCTTCAGTGGATACCCGGCATCACCTGTATGAGACGAATAAAGGGTGTCAGTGGAATGATAGTGCTAAGTAGCCCCCCCCCCCTCCTGCAAGGTCATTGACGCATCAAATGGGCCACGATGTCATGCATGGAATGAGACTCACCGAGTAGCCAGGATCTGTGCCCTGCGTGTCGCTCCATGTAGCGTGGTATTCTTGTGTTCCTCAGGACCATAGAATCATGTGTAGATCCTGGAAATCTGGCACAACAATGCGTAAATATCTTGTTGGAGTCACACACCATTTGCACATTGATTGAATGAAATTGTTTCCGGTTGCGGTACTGGACCTCCATGGCATGTGGGACAACCAATTCAACATGGGTGCAGTCGATGGCACCAATGCAACCCGGGATGCCGCCAAGTGCATGGAATCCCACTTTTGCGTTGGTAATCTCCTGGTACGTGCGTGGTAGTGTGATGTGGTCGTCGGCGTGCTTCAGGAGGGCATCGTGCACTTGGAAGAGTGTCCGTGAGAACAGTGGCTGTGAAATGCCATGCAACTGTCCCACTGTGTGCTGGTAGGTGCCTGTGGCCAGGAAGTGGAGTGCAGACACCACCTTCAGTAGGGGTGGGATGGCGGTTGGGCTATCTATCATGCTCACGAGGTCAGCATGTGTCATGTCCACAATGGCGATTATGGTGTCCCGGTCCAAACGGTAGAGGGTGTGGATCTGCTCAGCAGTGAGGTTGAACGGATCGGCTCGGAGGCGTGGGATTGCGGGCCGCCTGCGTGGTGGTAGTGGCAGTGCTTGTGGGCCTTGCTGACCCTGCCTTGCCCTCCTCCTCCTCCTTCTCCTCCGTCTCCCCTGTGCGCCCGGTTGTTGTACCTGTTGTTGTTCGTCGTCTTCTTGTAGTTGTAGCACTTGCAGTGCTATCTGGTCCCCCAGGCCCAACATCGCTAGTCCTGCCGGTAGCATTTTGGAGTGGGAGTGGTTGTGGGAGGGGTTTGGGTCTGCTATATATGTGCTGTCGGCCTGTATGGCCTCCACCTGTGCTGATTGAATGATTCTGTGGCAGATGCTATCCCTTCTGGCCGAGCACGTCCCGCACGTAAGGCTGCATTTGGCCGCATGGCATCTTGGGATTGGAATCATGTATCAAATCCCGATGGCAGTGTGATGTACTTTGACTGATTTTCATGCTATGCTCCCATTGTTACACATGCTATGATTGCAGCCGCTTACATACCTGTGAAGAGTCAGTGGTATGTAGGGCTCGATCGATGGCCGACCCTCATGCAGCACAGTAACGTACTTCACCGACGGGCGTGGCGTCCCATTTGTGATTGCAGCCAGTTAGCATCATGACACACAGCCGCACTACATTGATGTAATTGTGAATGCAAGCGTTCACAGAAGCCTTTTCGACGTAATGTTGCAAGTGAGGAATTCGAAGGCCAGCATTTTTGGTTTTGAAGTAGCGGCGAGGATACGCCCACAGGTCTGGCTGGAAATGTAACGTTCTATTGTAGAATGTCCTTGGGACATGGCCCATAACGAGCAGGCAATGAATGATATGAATTGAATGGGATGCGCAATAGCGTAGTGGACGATAAGGCAGGACGTTCCCAAATCCATCTTGCTTCACAACACTACAGATCCGGCCAGGGGCACAGTGGTTTTTGCGGACTGCATTACGCACAGACGCGATGGAAGTTTCACATATAATGTGAGTGAATATTCATGCGTTTTCATTGCGGGATGAGGGAATGATGAATGGATGCATGGACTGATGATTCCGTTTAGGGTCTGCCATGTACATGGGTTTTTTGAATCACTCCCCTTCCCCTGCGCTATGTGATGCAAGGCTGCCATAGTGGGACATACGTCTATCTGCCCTTGTCGGATCCTCCCTGTCTCGACGCGCCTTCATACACTTGTGTCTAGGCACGTTACTAATCCCATGTCATGGGTTCTATCTTGACGGACGCATGCACAGTAACCGACGTTGCCAATGGTGTATTTAGCTCGATTGATTTCGTTATGATTCGATACTGATTTAGGGGTGTGTATATTCCTTTGGAGTGGGCTAGCATGCATATGGGTGTGGATTTGGTGTGTTGAATGAAGATTGTAATGCATCATGAGTCCCGTAATGCAATCGGTTAATTTGTGTTTCTTTTGGGTGACAGGTATCTCCTGCCCTATTGCAGATGCCATCTCTACGCCACTCCTCCAGATGGTTTTTACTCTCGACTCCTGCAGCTTCGGGTGAATCAGTGGAGCACCATTTCGATCTTATGGGACGATCGCCAATGGGCCACATGCCCTTACGCTGTACTGGTGGCTAGGTGCAACATTTCGGCCTTTCAGCTCGACTAGTGCCTGCCTCATGGGACGGACCTGCGGTTCTTGCCGCTTCCATGTTGCCTTTTGGAACGTTGATGTAGGCCCTGTGTGCCATGATGGTACAGGGCGTCACACAAGTGGAAGCTGGTCAATTATTGCAGATGCAGACCTCGGTGATGATGGTTGTTTTGGTGTTATTTTGCAAATTGCTGTGGGGCCTTTGTCATTTGGATGTGCATTTAAATTGTATTCCGATATTTGTCGTGTTGCGTTGTTCTTTGCAGGTGATGTGGCGATTTTCGCTTTGTGGCGGTATGTATTGCGAGATGATCTGCATTGTGTTCCGCCTTCTGAGTTGAGTTGTGTGGTACAGTACTGGCCGCGTTTGCCTACGTAGCACAGTATGGTCACGGATAGGGGCTGCCATTGTGACTGTTTACATGATGTGCTGTTCAGGGGCGGGGGATTGGCTTTTGGCCGACTGGTGCCTGTCAGCCAGGTCGATTGGTGGAATGATGGGATGTTCAGAATGTGGCTGGTCACAGGTGACTGTGTTTGCGTGCGTTTGTTGGAGGGGGACTGGGGTCATGTCCATTGGAATAGCTTCTGTATTGATGCCATCTGTGCCCTGCAGCTCCCATCGGCCCCTCTTGGGATGAGCCTGGCTGCTCAGTCACTCTGCCAACTTGTGTGGTACATGCTTCTGCTGATGGTTGGTTTGTTTACTGGCATGAGTACAGGGCTGGTGCAATCCCCCTCAGGATGCTGTTTTGGATGTTTCCTTGCGCTGGTTGCAAGCGATGGGGGACTACTGTTGTTTTGTGTCATGTGTTCTTGATTTTCATTTTGATGTATTGTACCTTCACATGCCTGTGCTGCGTCAGTACGGCTATGGTGACATGCCGTACATGGATGCCCACTCACGGGGCGCTTTGAGCCCCTGCATGCTTTTCTACGTTGGCATGCATGGGTGAATTGTAGATTTCACTGGTTGCATAGTGTGAGTACATTGCGCCTGCCAGGAGTTGTGCAATGTGGCCAGGGAGTGGAGTACAGGCACTCAGTGGGCCATTTACGGTTGGTTCACGTTGCCGTATTTCTCGCCATGGCGGAATGGTACTTTACGACGTGCTTGATGGCGTTCAGTACATGTCCGCTAGGGTCAGAATTCGCGTACCGTTGCGCCATGGCGGTGATTCCGGTTTTGCAAGGCGCGCGTGCGCGTACTTGGTGCAGTTAGCGTTGCCGTTCACTGCGGTGTCGCTAATGGCATCGTACTTTACGGTGACGGGTCATGATCGCAACGAGCGGTGTTCGATGGCGGTATTGCATTTCCGCCATCATTTTTCCATTTCCGCAAGGGTCGTAATGAGGCCCAATATGTTTCACTAAAGAGGGGCTCAGCATAAAGCAATTTGAATATCACTGAGCAAAAGTGTTTCCTCCCAAGATGTCCATAAACGCCATCTGTCTTTCATAAAACTACAATCATTCCTTTATGAACCCCAGTAGCTATTAATCATGAAAGAAATGCAAGGTGTTTTTAGATCCAAGATATTTTTGCGCAGGACATTAATGCACTGAGTGTGTAAAAGTCGCGAGCCCTTCTGCAGTGCGCTCTGCACGGCTTTCACCAGGTTTCAGGCTCCCTCTTGCATTGGTGGAGGTGTAGGAAATATCCCAAGAGTCGACGTCGCATGACATCATGACGCACCAGGCTGCCGTGAATGCCCCAATCCTACACAGAGCAAAATGCGTGCTCGGGGCGGGCCACACCCTCTCAGCACTGTGTACAAAAGAAGCATCTGTCTTGTAATGAAAGCGCTCTCAGTAGCCAGCAAGCCCAGTCCGTGCACATGAATTCACATTTTCCTCGTGTACGGGAGGCAGTCGTCACACCTGGCGCTCTACAGCTGAGGTGCGTATTGCGGCTAGGGCTGCGCGTGCCACTCTCCTGGGCAGTGCAGCTGGCACAAGGGGCCAGGCCCACGCATACACTTGTCACTCCTTACTTCTCTCGGTTGGGACTATTCGACACATTCCAGGCAGTACAATATGCGTGTACGCCACTTATTTTGAGGCCTGCTCATACTTATATTATACCTTTCATTTGGCCAGACTTGACTCAATTCTCCGAGGTGTGGGGGCACGAGGGGAGTGTGAGGAGATGTAGAGTGTCCTTATTTCCATGAAGGAGTGTTATCTTGGTTGCCTATGTTCAGGGTGTAATTGTCTTTGATGTTTCAAATGTTTTGGGGCACGGGCATAACATTCAAATAAAATATTCTGAAATAAAAACACGTGGAAAAATGCTGAGAAACCTTGTTCGGATACACAGTGCATCGTGAGAGGATCTTCCTTTGCAGTTCTGAGCCCCAATCCAAACGATGTGGGCTCCACTGTCGTGGCTGAGGAAAAAACACGCTGCTCTTTTACTGTCGGATGTCACAACTATCAGGGGGGTGGGGCCCGGCTGGAGTGTGGTTCTCGCCGGTGATATGATATTTATAACGCGATTACTAAAGGGTTTCTAAGCGCGGACTCGGGGATCGAACCTGTCTTGTTTACAAAGCGAGCACCTTGCCCCTGAGCTATCCTCCCAAGTGCCACACAGTGACCGTTTTGGTGAACGCGCACTCTGCGTTTTGTAATCTTAGGCTATCTTGAATCAAGTCCTAGGACCAAGTTAACTGCCCGCTTTAAGCGAGGACCATTTACAGGTCTTAAAAGGCAGGTAACTTCCGGTACAGCCCTTTCGCGGACGTGTGTTTCTGCTTTCCAGTATTTTGGCTTGTGCAGCAGCTAATACAGATCGACTCAAGGGCGGAACCCAAACGCATGTGTGGGGAGAGTGACCAGGGCTACAGAAGATGCGCTAACGAGAACCGGTGCCAATGTGATGTATTCAGCAGCTATGGTGGCCCTTCCTGAAAAGTGCTTTGCGATACAATGCAAAATAAAAATAAAAGACTAAAAAGCAAGTGGCACAATCATATTTTTTCTAATGAGCTAAATATGCAAAATGAAAGAAAAATTAAAATAGGTCAGACTATTACTTTGGAAAAAATACAGAACAATAGAGGAAGGAGAAAAACAGGGTTTACAAAGGAGGACAAGTAGAAAAAAGCATATTGTCTAATTGTAATTAAATTGGGAATTTCCATGAAAGACGGGAGCAATTCTGAAAGTTGCCTTATAGCGGCGCCAGGTGGGACCGTGCTGATCAGGTTGTGGGATATCTACATGATTTAATGGTTATTAAAGGTTGCGTTCCATGCAATCTGATTGGTTGCCTGCCATCTCTGGGGATTAATTGAACCCTATCGCCCGTAGGAGGCATGGATCACACTAATTAGGTGCCCTGAAGCTCAACTTAATGATGCAGAGTGAATGAGGGATATAATCAGCCTGAGTCCTACCCCCAAGTATAGTAGCGTTATCAGCAACCGATTTTCATGGGGGATGCTTGGTGACACTATTTGTTGTAAAAAAAAGGAAAGGGGAGCCAGTGGGATTGGTGGCACGTCTTCCTGGAGACTCAGCACCCCACAAAGAGCAGACAGGAGATGCAAAGACATAACTGGCGCCGGTATACTGTGGAAAACGGAAGTGTGTGCCGGCATATGGCGGCTAAAGGACAGCTGTAATGGGGAGTATGCAGACACTGGTGGCAGGGATGTCAATTCATGGGCTGTAGTGGAATTGGAAGTGACATCACACACCCAATGACATCGCAGGAAGTGATGTCACCAGGGTCAAAGGGCATATGGCATCACATAAAATGACATTTAATCCAGTTGTCATAACCTGAAGAGAATGACAGGTCTAAAACAAAAGAAAGCTTATATTTCATAAAATACCAAATACTGTAATGTCATGGCCCACTTGTAAACTGATAGTAGTGCTATATTTTGTTTTTTAAAGTCATGGTGGGAACAGGAGAGAGTGATGATAGTTATCCTGATAAATGTTTTTAACTGCACAATTGATTAAACAACATTATTTGTCGCAATTGGATAGCTCAGTGAATTAAATGCTCATCTTTGACAAGTGCCAGCCTGCACTTTCCATGTTTATATTTCAGCAGGGCTAAACCAGTCCTACACCCTTCTGAGGTTGATACACTAAGTACTATTACATTTTATAGTAATACCACTTATTTTTACAGTGCTTAAAAACAGGAGATATCAGGAGTCAGACATGACATGCTATATATAAAAATATGATACAATGCTATTTTATTTATTTTTATTTATTGGTTATTTGTAAAACGCCTATAGAACAAATGGTGTTTCATGGCACCACAAGACAAAAAAGGGGTTGGGGGCAGGGAAGAAAACAAGAAGAAGTGCAGAGGGGAGGGAGTGGAGCGGGGGAGGTGTAGGTCAGGAAGGAAGGGACAATGCTAGGGTGGGAAGGAGGTGCGGGTCAGTGGGAGGTATACAAGTGCAAAGGGAAGGAAGAGGGGAAGAAGAGGGCCCATGGAGCTAGGCAAGTGCTAAGGGCAGGCCAAGTGGGCAAGTGCCAGTGGATGCAGGGATTGAGGTTCCACATGCTCGTAAATGTGAAGAAGGGGGTGGACTAGGCTCAGTAGGGATGCACACCCAACCAGGCTTGTCAGGTGAAATGAGCTCAGAAGGGAAAGTGCAGGTTATAGGGGTGTGGGGGGGAGCAGAAAGACAGGGTGCTGGCATAGCCTGGGCGAGGAGGGCCTGGTGCCCTGTGTAGCTCAGAAGGCACCAGGCAGCCAGTCAATGCAACAGAGGGGGGCATTAGCAGGGGAGGGGAACGGGAATGAAGAAGAGAAAAGGAGGGTCTTGAGAAGCTTCCGGAACTTATGATCTGGCAAAAGCCTGAGAGGGACAGGGAGGCCATTCCAGAGGAAGAATCCTGCTGAAGACAGAGATTTACCCCCCACTCTCTGCTTGGAAAAGCGTCTGATCTGCAGGGAGTTGGAGCTAGAAGACCAAAGGGCTCTAGCAGGGAGGTATTTAGGGAGAGCGAGTTGGATGTAGCGGGGTTCCAGGCCCCAGGAAGCCTTGTGGGTAATGCATTGGGTCTTGAACTTGATCCTTGCAGCCACCGAGAGCCAGTGGAGAGATTTTAGGTCTGCAGAGATGCAGTTGCTGAGCTTGAGGCCAAGGATAAGACTCGCAGCCCTGTTCAGCATTATTTGAACCGGATGAAGGGAGGATAAAGGCAGTTTGAAGAAGAGGCTGTTGCAGTAGTCCAGTCTGGAGAGGACCAGAGCTCTGGGGACTGAGTATTTGGGAGAATGTGAGAAAAGGGAGAATGCCTCTGAGGAGGTGCAGCTGAAAGTGGGCCTTCTTGGACAAGTCCACGATGTGAGGAGAGAAGGAGAGAGAGGAGTCAAAGATGACGCCACAAGAGGGTGAGGGGACCCTTGGAGGGCGGCCAGAGAGTAGGGGGGAAGGAGAGAGCAGGGGTCACAATGAGAAGGATCTCAGTCTTACTGGCATTAAGGCAGAGATTGTTAGCAGCGCACCATGCCAGAATAGCGGTCAGACAGTCAGGAACAAGAGAGCAGATAGAGGAGGCACTGGAGGGAAACTTGAAGGAGAGCTGCATTTCATCTGCATAACAGTGGAAGTGAAGTGAGGAGAGGCTGTGGAGATTAAGTGGGCCAGAGGGGCAAGGTAGTTATAAAGAGCGAGAGGAAGAGCGCTGAGGGATGCCACAGGTGGAGAGTGTTTGGCGGAGAAGAGAAAAGGGCACAGTTGAACCTGGGAAGGTCGGCCAGATAGGAAGGAGGTCAACCAGTCCAGTGCCAGGTCTGTGATGCCAAGGGTATCACACAGCCAATTTATAAGGGTGGCATTATTGACCATATCAAAGGCAGAGGAAAGATTAAGGGCCTCATTACACGGAAGGCGGTGAGCCATGGCGCTATTAGCGCCATGGCTCATGCCGGTAAAATACCGGCACCGCCTTGGCGGAAAGGGGATTTACCGCCCCATTCCAAGGTTGGAGGGGCGGTAAATCCCCCTTCCGCCATTGCCCTTCCCCATTCCCATTTCTGCCCCATAGGGCTCTATGGGAATGGGGAAGGCGCTAATTACGGCACCGCAATTTTGCGGTGCCGTAATTAGCTCCGAGGTCCCTTAGCGGGTTGGTTTTTAACGCCTGCAAAAAGCAGGCGTTAAAGCACCAACCCGCAAAGGGACCTCGTAGTACGGCGGTAAGGGTTAACGGTCACTGTTGCCATTAACGGTGACCGTTAACCCTTACCGCCGTCCGTGTAATGAGGCCCTAACAGTGATGAGAACAGAAGGATAGGCGGGAAAGACATTAGAGAGCAAGTCTTCACAGGTGTTCAGGAGAGCAGGTTCACTGCCTCTGTTTGCTCTGAAGCCAGACTGAAGGTAATGGATATAACCCACAGATTCAGTGTGCTGGATCAGTTGGGAAATGGATAGCTTCTCCAAGAGTTTGCACAGAAAGGGGGTAATGGAGCAGTAGTTAGGCTGGCAGGAAGGTTCGACCGAAGGCTTTTTAAGGCAAGATTTCACAAGGGAATACTTGAGTGGTAATAGGAATGAGCCAGTGGTAAAGGAGTGATTGCAGAAATCAGCCAATGCTGGAGCAAGGGAGGCAATATTGTCCTTTATAGTTCTGGAGGAGCAGGGAGCACTTGATTGGAGGAGACTTTTATAGAGAGGACCTGTCTAGAGACCTCATTAGATGCAATTGGTGAGAAGGAGGGAAGGGAAGAGGGGGACCGAGGGAGGAAAGTAGAAGAGAGCGAGTACAGGACGTCGTGAGTTTTGGAAGTGAAGTGGAAGGCCAGTGCAAGACAGGGGGCCTGGGAAGGCAGAGGAGGAGTAGACACTGCAGTACGATGTTGAGTTTCTTGCAGATTTTGAAGAGTTCAGCCGTGTTGTTGGTAGCACCAGAGATGCAGGTTTGGACGTGGGCCCTCTTATTCGAGCGGATGGAGACTCTGTATTGTCTTTGGAGCAGGCGGCAGGCCAGTCTGTCAGTGGATGTTCTCGAGGCCCTCCACTTCCATTAAGCAACTATGCACTTGCATTTCAGAGAGGCTAGGTCACAGTCATACCAGGGGTTGCTCTTGGAGGCAGGCTTCATGCGGATCCCCATGACAGAGGCAAGGATGTCCAAGGTGTTGGAGATAGAGCGCTGTGTGCGTGTGGGAGTTGGTGGCTGGAGTGGGAGGGGGAATGAAAGTGGTGGCGAAAGCAGCAACTGACACTCGCTTCATCAGTCGAATGACGGAGAAGGAGAATGGCAATGTGGGAAGAGGCTTAGACAGGGGACCCAAGAGATCCAGAGGAGAGGACAGGAGAGCATGGACAGACCAGGAGAAAGCTGTAGTTAGAGGGTTGGAGATGGGGATGTCTGCTGAGATGAGAGCATCCAAGGTGTGACTGGATGAGTGGGTCAGACCAGAGGGAAGAATGTTGAGGGAAAGAGAGTCGCAGATGCTGCAGAAGAATCCAGTGGATGCACCAGGAGAGTCAAGGTGAATATTGAAGTCTCAGCGGAGGAGAAGTCTAGAGGTAGAGGCCAGGAGAGAGGAGGTGAGGTCAGACCACTCTGAAAGGAAGAGGGAGACCAGACCAGGGGTCTTGCATATTGTGGCAAGTGTCAGCAAGAGGCTAGGAGAGACACGAAGCACGCAGACAAGGCAGTCGAAGGAAGAGTAGGACGGAGTGGATATGATAGTGGCAGGGTCCCAATCGGGGAAGATCAGAGCCACTTTGTCCCAGACCGGTTAGGCATGGTATTAGACAGGATTGTGTAGACCTCAGGGAGGAGTGTATCAAAAGCAGTGACACAGCTGGCAGTGAGCCACGTCTCAGTGAGAGCAAGGACATCAAGGTCAAAGTCTTCAAGAAGGTGACAGATGTCAGAGGAGTGTTTAACGGCAGAGTGTGAGCAGAGTGGCTGAAGGAGGAGTGGCAGGAGAAGGGAGGAAGTTGATGAGCGATTGAAGACGCCTATCAGGAAGGAGGGGGTTGGGCGGAGAGCCCTGGACTATGATAGTGACATTATGGTAGACACTAATGGTGCATCTAGAGGATGTGAAGTGTGCCAAGAGCACCTCCCATCTGCTTCCACCATTAATGGGCAATGAAGAGAAAGGGGAGACAACTGAGACCATATGAGGAGTCCAATGGTCAGGAGAGGGAGTGACAAAGAGGATTTCGGTGCAGTGTGTCTGGAAGAATCATTGACGCAGGTGTCATCGATGGGCAGGCCTGGGTTAGAGGCCATGAGATCTTTCTAAAACTTTTTCCTTTCAGGCTTTGAAAGAGAGGTAGGATAGGTGATAGAGTAGCAGTTAGAGTAAATAGGGGTGATGGAGAGCACTGAGGGCATAGTGATGGAAGGGGGAGGAGAGATAGAGAGAGAGATGGAGAAAGTGCACAATGCACAATGAACTCACCAGACAGCCTAGCAGCAAGACATGTGCTTACGAATCAGATGCATGGTGTCCCACAGGTCGCTGAAAACGGGGTACTGGGCTACTCAGCAGAAGCGATGGAAAGAAGGCGAGATCAGATGAACTTCAAACTCTTTTCCCTGGATGTGCTGAGCTTCTCTCATGTGGTGGTTTCAGCAACAGTCACTGGTGGTTTCACTGCTGTATTCTGTCATGCTTGCTAGCAGTTGTGGGAGCCAGAGGGGTCATGCTGCTCACAGATCTATCCACGCTGTAGATTGGGAGCTGCACATCACTGGAAAGAGGGTATGATCTGCAGGGCCAGCAGAAAAAGTTATTTGTCGGCTGCTGTCACCGGGATCGGTGATATCCTCGTCAGAGAACGTAGAATCCGATTCACCACCCTCCCCTAACTCCTCACCTTCATCTCTTCTTCCTGTACCCTTCTTTCCTTTACTTCTTGGTCGCTCCTTTTTTTGTGTAGGTAAGGACGCCCACGGAAGGAAGCCACCGTGACACCCAAGAAGGGTACCCGGTGCCTCCTCCCGGGAACGCCGGGAAGGGGAAAAAGCCAAGTGGCACAAAAAACCCCTGAGCGACCTGCGTGACTCTCCTAACGAATGAGCTGGTATGCTGGGAGAATGCAGTCGGCTGAAGCTGAACTCCGTGGTAGATAGGTAGGTGCTCCGGAGGAAGGTAGTCAGTACGTAGTAAGGAATACCACAAGGGGAACCAAGTCCATAGGTGTAGCACAAAAAGATAAGGCAGTCCAAATACAGGCCAGGATCCGGTACACCTGAGGTCACAGGGGAAAGTATCCGAACAGTAGAATCAGCAATCCAAGAAAACAGGCCGAGGTCTGGTACACAAGGAGGCAGGCAGAAGGAAAACAGGAAGGGGAAAATAAGGTAAAAGAACGGGAACAGAGATGAGCCGGGAGAAGAAGGGTAGCGAGAGGGGAGGAAGGAAAGTAGTAGAAGAAGGAGGGCAGAAGGCAAACAAGGAGTAAGAGGACCGGGACCCAATAGAGATCGGAGAAACTGCAACAAGGGCGAGCGAGGGAACAGCAGGCAAAAGGCAGACAGCACTAACGGAGGAAACCGGAAGCGTTGCAACGCGTACGCAACCCGGAAGCTGCTGTATTTAAACACCGGGCCGCGTCAGCGTGCATACGCACGGGCAGTGCTGCAGGTGGGCGTGACGGGCTACCAGCGTTTGCGGCGGAATAATGTCCGCGCCACCAGCGTTTCCACAGGCGCCAAGTGCCGCGCGGCATGACAGTATGCCCCCTCCCAAGGGACCCTCCCCCTGGTTTGCCTGGATGGTAAAAGTGAAACTTGCGCAACAGGGTAGGGGCAGACATATGGGAGATGGGTTCCCAGGAATTCTCAGAGGAGGGGAAGCCTTTCCATTGTACAAGCTATTCTAGTTTGCCTCTACGATACCTGGAGTCGCATATTTGAGCTACCTCATATTCTTCCGGAGTGGAATCCTGAGGAACAATGACTCTCTCTGCTTGACGCCTCCAGGTATCAACATGAAAGGGCTTAAGCTGAGAAGCATGGAAGACAGGATGAACTCTGTTCAGGCTGGCAGGGAGTTTAAGACGGAAGGCCACAGGGTTGATCCTTTGTACAATCTTATAAGGCCCTAAAAACTTCGGGGATAGCTTGGATGGATGGGCCCAACGAGGTAAGTATCTCGTAGAAAGCATTATTCTAGAACCAACCTCCCAACCTGGTACGGGTTGACGATGTTTGTTGGCTTGGGACCTATAGCGTTCCTGCGCTGACTGAAGGCTTTCCCTAGCCTTCTTGTGTATCTCTCTAAGGAGGTTGAGTGAGGAATCTACAGATGGTAAATCGGTAGAAAGACAGGAGACAGGAAGAATAGACCGAGGATGGTGTCGGGGGGAAAATTCTCCCGGGGCCGGCTGGGCCGTCCGCGGACCTCCGGGCAGGGAGGCCCCAACTCCTCCCGAGTATCCCAAAAATGAGTATGAGACACACGCAAGAAGCAAGGTGATTCTGCTGTTTATTAAACAAACGGCAGGGATGGGTCAAGGATCGTACGCGTCCGTCCTGACACACTCTTCTTCTCCGTGGGGCTCGCAGGCCCTTTTTACCTTAGTATGACGCGCTACTTGCGTCACCTGGGAAAGTTAGCAAAAAACCTATCGCCACTCTGGATTGGTTCCTCGAGTGGTAGGGTTAGTATAGCATACGTATAGAGAGCGTTGTTAGTGGTTGAGGGTCAGTCAGGTGGTATACTTGGGTTGTCCCTTCAATTAGATATATGAAAATTGTTACATGGAGACCCCTGAGGATTGGCTAATGTTAATGGCGTCAGTGATAAGAGCCCCATGTTCTGATTGGTCCACTCGCGAGCCCCCCAGTCTGGGACCATCGCTGTTCCCAGCTTGTGGTGCACCTGTCATTTGCAACAATGTATAACTATGGGTATGTGCAGACAATGCGAGGATTTGTTCATATGCTGGAGGGCAGACTACTCCCACTGCTGCAGATGTCCATTGAGTCGCTTAATTGTTGCTGCCTGTGTTTACAAATGTGGTATCCAGGCGCCTCCCTCCTCCTGGGCCTGGCACACTGTCAGGTTCGGGTTGGTCACGTGAGGAGAGACCGTGGTTGAGGCAGAATTCTGCACATTTAATATTGCATCTTCCACTGTGTGCCTGGCTTAGTTTGCAGGTGTGACCTTGGCTTCGGCTTGTGGCATGCGAGTTTGCAACATTGTGCCCTTGACTGTCTGCTCTTGCCGGGCGCATTCTGCAGGATCATCAATTGTACTCTTGCTCGTTCAATGTTCATGGAGGCTCTTGCTTGCAGCCTACTTGGGCCTGGTGCATAGGTGGGGACGTTTGATGCACGGCGCTTTAGGTTATGGTATCACATCGCTTTATCCCCAGTATCATGTCTTCGTTATATTTCTCATTGCAATGCATGGGGTAGGAGAAGCGTCAGCAAGCATTTTAGATGAGTTCGTTGTGCGTCTTGCGTTTCTGCATTTTGAAAAACCTATGTGAAAAATAATAAAGATGCGCGTCAGTGGGTGTGTCCGTCACCTACGTCATAGCACTGAATGTGTTCTTCGTGTGGATTGGTGTGGGAGTATCCAGTGTGCATGTTTGCACGGGTGTGCTGACCGTTGGCTAGGTCGTCATGGCATCTCTAACGATGTGTTCATTTACTGTTGAGTGGTTCAGTCGAGTTCATCCATGCCGCAGGTACTGTTGAATAGTTCAGTCGAGTTCATCCATGCCGCAGGTGTCGGCATGGGCAGGGCAGGCTGGTGGGCAGGCTGGTGGGCACATCCGTATGTTCCTGTACCAGGGTATTTGGTCGTCTGGTAGATAGGCAAACTCCTCTCGTGGCGGGTGTCTGGGCCGCGATCCTCTAGGCCAGGGGCGTGAGGGGATTGGTGGGAGCCTTTTGTTCCATTCTCCCACTTCAGTCCCCCCTCTGGTCGACTTGTCGACCACAAACATATCTTTTTCCTTATCTCCTCTTACTCTCCATATTTTAGTTACCCCTCCCAAATGCCCATAGTGGTTGACATGGTCTTCAAATGACCAGTGTATATATACACAGGTTCCTCCAGGTGTGCAGTATACTCATTTCCCTATGTAGCTCCTTGGGTTTCTTGGGTTTTCGAGCTTCACAGATGGTGGGTACAGGTGGTTGGTGATCATCTGTTTGCGCAGTTTTTCTCTCTCTCTTTTATTATTGTGCCTGTGTGCTGGCCATCATCTGCCGGCATCAAGGGGTGCATACCAATCATTTCGATCATTTCGTCTGTGGTGCGTGCCTTCCGGGCCTTCCAGAATCTTATTATGATCAGTACAGCTCCAGCCAGTATTATGCATCCAACTATAATCTTCAGTCCGTCCGACAGCCAAGATGGCATCCACGACCATAACAGTGAAAACCAGCTGTCATCCTTCTTCACTCCTTTACTTTCATTCATCATTTGGGAGTGCATCTGGGCCAGTTGTGATACTGCTTCTGTCAGTGTACCATTGTCTGCATCGTTAGCAGGAATGAATGTGCAGCATGATTGTCCTATCTTTGCGCAAACTCCTCCTTCCATTGCTGTAAGGAGATCCAGTACGTATCTGTTCTGTAGTGCTACCATCCTCACTGCTCGCAGTTCCTCTTTTATTGCGTTGAATCCATTTACTGTAGAATTAATTGTCATTATTAGCTCCCATCGAGTTATCTGGAGCCATTTTGCGTTTGCGTAAGCTTGTAGTCCCGGATGTATTATTGACGAGAAGAACATTACTGCTCTGCTGAATAGTCTGTGTTCTGGTGGGATTGAAGTGAGTGCTGTTTCCGACCTTCCCCATAGGTAATTTCCTGTCAGAGGTTCTCCTTGTCTTTTCTTTCTATTCAGGACATTGTTGTTGTTGTTCTCTTCATTCTCTGGCCCCTTCTGAGGTTTTACAGATCTCTTCTTCCTCTTGTTTCCTTCATCCATTTTAGGGAAGTTCGCCATGTTCACATGTTTCTGAGGCACCACTAGTGATGGTACATTAACGTGTACCATTGTGCATACACCATTCCACAGAGGGGGCAGGCCCAGTAATGGTCCATTAATACTGCTGTTCCTGCTCCCCCCTCAGGTAACTTCATCACGCTTGCACCGTTGGTGTTGTATCCCACGTCCACTTCTCCTCTATGTTGGTAGCATACCTTAGGTGCAGACAGCGGCAGTATGGTTATCGGGTCTTCATCCTTCTCTATCCACGTTAGCATGGGTACGTACTTGATCCAAATCGTCCAACATCTGTTATTGTGTTCATTAATAGTTGCAATATTTTCTCTTGTTACCATGTTGCTGCCAATCACTCCTATGTCCCATTTGTTGTCCATGTACACCTTCCCTGTTATTGTTACCAGTGGTCTTTCCCAACATCCTTGTTTACCAGGAACTTCAGTGGCGTACCAGTCACATGGTAGGTATTGTAGTGTTACTTTCTTTGTTTCTCCCTTTTCAGGGCCACTTGTCATGTACCTGAATGCTTCAGCATGCAAACTGGTCTTGTGGTAACTCAAATAAGTCTTGAGGAAGTTGTTTTCGTATGGATATGTGTCTCGCTTTTTCCATACCAGGTTCACCACCGTCCCTTGAAATCTCCCTTTCGTTTGGAACAATGCCAAGTATATTATACATCGTGCTGTCTTTTCATCTATTTCCGTGGCAACGAATGTTCGAGAAGCGCTCATGGCGTATGGGATCAATGAGCATACGTAGCAGCTGTCTTCTGTTGTCTGCTTACCTATTTGGGTCATGTGTTGGTACCACATGTTGTTCGAGACGTGTGCTGGATCTGTTATGTAATTATCAATACCTTTATTATCTGAGTATGTGCTGTGTTTAACTCTATTTCCCTTATGTGGGATCTTGCTAGTACCACCTGACGTGACACCTGTTGCAGCCGTGGGTGGGGGCATGTTAGGTTTGGGTAAAGCCAAAATATTGATAGCATAACTTTTCTGCCATACAGAGGCAGCCAAAAATCTGGTGATCATCAAAATCCCTATCATCTTTATTACAAAAGCTAGTCTCACCGGCATTTTGCTCTTACCTTGCTGCGGTCCGGCAGCTTATTCTTGCGACGTTAAAGTTGCCTGCCTGAAAATTCTCAATAGGCTTGTTATTAGTGTTAGTTGTTGTTTTCAAGCTCTCCCTATCAAGTAGTCGTTCAGTGCCCAGGCGAAGAGCTGTTCCCACGCCAATCTAAGCGATCTATTTCTTAGGGCAGGCAAGTGTTGGTGAAGATGGGGCATTGATTGTTCTATGGCCAAGATAAATGCTGTGTAGTAGACACGTACCCTCCTTCTTTTCAGGTACTTTGGCCTTTTTATGTGATAGACAAATTGGTGTGATAGCTCTTCAGGGTAGTTATCGTCTGAGGGTAGCATCTACTCCTGGGCAATGAACTTTGTTAGTTATCTGTTTTCTTAGCAGGACAATAATACGTGGTACCTGCATGTGCGAGAAAGAAAAAAGAGAACAGTCAAGTGTTTACATGTGTATATGTGCAAGACAATGTCCTTCAATTGGGTGGTTACTGCAGTGGGTAGGGGGTCGATGGGCAGAGGGTTTGGGCTCAGCTGGCGGAAGTCTCTTTACTCTTTGATCGTGTGACCATGGGGCGGGCGGTATAGGAATTACCACTTTCAGTAGTTGTCTCTGGGGAATCTGGGGGGTGGCAGGGTATGGAGACACTTAGGTCGTCAGCTGTGGTAGAAGTCTCTTCCTCCGTGGGTGACGCTGTTGCTGTTCTTCCAATGGCCCTGTCGGTGACGCTAGGGCGGGTCTGGAGTTTGCAGATCTTTACGTCGTGTAGGTGATTCCAAGCACGTTTGTCCTGCAATTTTACTGCTCTCGTAGATACCTCCTCTACCAGGTGGGGGCCAGTGAAGCGTGGGCTGTTCCACTTTCTATTGAAATTGCGTAGCAGCACGTGATCACCTTTAGCAATTTTGCACAGTTTTTCCTTTTCCAATTCTTTATCCGCGTCTTCTTGTTGATCACTCTTAGACCCGCCCCACGTGCGCTCGAGCTGTTGAGACACAAACACTACACTAGTAACCAAAGAAGACACATATTGGTACATTTCATCACCAAGAACAGTTGCAGTGTTTTCATAGTCTGTGAATGCCCTTGATGTTGGCATTAGAGGAAGGCGCATTTTTCGTCCGGTCACCACCTCATGAGGAGTGAGGTGGTGGTCGGAGCCTGGTCTATTCCTCAGCTCAAATAGAGCTAGCGGAAGGCAATACAACCAACTCTTCTTTGTTGTTTGCTGTATCTTTGCAATTGCCTCCTTCAGTAGGCCATTCAGGCGTTCGCATATACCGTTGGCCTGTGAGTGATATGCACATGCAAATTTATGCTTGATGTTCAGTAAGGATGTGATGTGTTGGAACATTTCATTAGCGAAATGTGGGCCATTATCCGACCGCAGTACCTCGCACACTCCCCACCTGGGGAAAACCTCCCTCGCTAGAAATTTGGCTGCTCTAAATGCATCTGGATGTGAGCAGGGTCCTGCCTCAATCCACCTGGAGAATGGGCATACCACTACAATCATATACTTATTTCCTTGACATACGTTGATCATATCAACATAGTCAATATGGATGTGCAGGAAAGGTCCCTCTGGCCGGGGTATTGTACCTTTTATCACTTTCAGCGTGTGACCGGCCGTAAACTATTGACATGTGAGACAATTGCTGATAAAATTTGTCACATGGGAATTTAACTCGGGACAGAACCAATCTTCCCTAATTCGTGCTGCAATAACTTCCTTGCCTGTGTGGGCTGGGTGGTGGAGTTGGCTCAGGGCGGTGTTCAATAGTGCCAATGGCATTACCATCTTTCCAGTGTTACCCTGGCGCCATAGTGCGTCAGTTGGTGACATTGTACATCCTCTTTTTACCCATGTTTCTTTTTCTGCCATTGGTGCAGCCGCTTGTAACTCCATTATCTGTGTGGCTGGGAGATGGGTGTACCCTTCTCTTATCAACATCTCTTTAGCTATCCCCCTCCCTCTCCCTCTCTCTGACTCTGGGGGGTTCCATATCTCACCAAAATATGAAGCATACTTCGCATGTGCGTCTGCTGCTGCATTTCCTTTTGAGATATGATCTTCTCCATTAGTGTGTGCGGTACATTTAACCAAAGCTAATTCTTGTGGGTCATTTATTACTTCAATTAGTTCAGCTAATAAGAGAGCATGTTGCACTGGGGTGCCACCAGCTCTCCTAAACCCTCTTCTCCTCCACTTGGACAATCCTGAGTGGACAGTAGACGTGACATATGCGCTGTCAGAATATATAGTCACTCTTTTGTCAAAGCTTTCCTTTAACGCCAAGATCAGTGCAGCCAATTCTGCTGCTTGAGCAGAGTAATGCTGTGGTAATTGTACGCATTTCACCGCCACACACACCGGTTCCTCTGTCATTTTTACCACTGCTGCCCCAGTTCTCCTTATCCCATCACTTCGGTCTTTTGTTGATGACCCATCAATGAACAAGAGCTCTCCTCCATCTAGTGCGTTCTCTTCAACTTTTCTAGTACATGAGTACATTTCGGTAGTCTGTGTACAATCATGTGCATAGTCTCCTTCCTCAATTACTTCCGCTATAAACCTTGCAGGGTTAACTGTGCTGCATCTAACAATTGATAATTCTGGTCTAGATAAGATGATCTCATAACCTGGCGCCCTCTGTGTGGTTAGTGTGGACTTAGGCTTGTTCAATATTGCAAATAGTGCATGTTCCACAAATAGTGTGGTTGGGCACCCCATTGTGATTGATGATGCTTTCTCTACCGCAAAGGCAGCTGCGGCGAGACCTTGTTCGCAAGGGAAATGTCCTAACATCACAGGATCCAAGTGACCACTGTGAAATGCTACTGGTTTGTAACCCATGCTTGTTTTTTGAGCCAACACTGCTTTCATTACTGCTGAGTCGCAATGTGAAAATATAAAGAATTGTCGTTCATAATCTGGGGTGGCCAGTACCGGAGCAGTTGATATTGCATCTTTCAGTTCATCAAAGGCCTCTTTCATTTCCATTGTCCACCCCAATTTATTCTCCCCTTTGTTAGCTTCTTTTAATGCCTCAAGTAGGGGTCCTATGTATGAGCTGTAATCAAATACCCATGCTCTACAGTAGTTGCACAGTCCCAGGAACTGCTGCAGTTCCCTCACTGTTTGGGGCAACAGCGTTTTTGATATGGCCTGTGCTCTTTGTGGTGCAATCTTTCTTCTGTATTGGGATATGAGCTGACCAATGTATAGTACATGTTCCTGACAGTACTGTAACTTTTCTTTGTCTACCTTGTAACCCTTTTCAGCCAATATTGTCAGCATCTTCAATGAGTCTTCTCTGCATCTTTTTTCGCTTGTGCTGCAAATTATTATGTCATCAACATACTGCAACACTGTGCTTTCCACTTCAATGTTACCCAAGTCCATCTGTATTACTCTGTTGAAAATTGAGGGTGACTCGCAGTACCCTTGTGGCAATCTGGTGTGTCCACTTTGTGTTTCTTTAAGTGAAGCTTGTCAGATCCTGTGAGTCTGGGTGCAGGGGTATTGAGAAAAAGGCATTTTTGAGGTCTATCACTGTAAATCGTGATGCCTCTGCTGGAATGCCGCACAATATTGTGGCCGGGTTTGCTGCTATGGGGTATTCTGCTTCCACTATGTTGTTCAAAGGCCTGAGGTCTTGTATGAAGCGCCAAGACCCCCCTTTAGCCTTGCGCACTGGGTATACAGCTGTGTTGCATGGTGATTCTGATGGGACCAATATGCCATTATTTATAAGGGCCGTTATTGTTTCATATATGCCCTCATCTGCTTCTTTTGATAGTGGGTATTGCTTCACTCTAGGGAGTATTGCACCTCTTTTCAATTTTATTCTTACTCCCCCTATGCTCTTTATGCACCCCACGTCATAGAGACTAGTAGTCCATAATGATGTTGGTACTTTTGCCATATCCTCCTCAAAGAAGGGAACTGGGGTGGATGTGGGTGCTTCAAGTGCCATTGCAATTTTCTGTGCCACTTGTTTGTATGTTACTCTTAGCCATATGTCTACACTCATCATAAATACCATTTCACCTTCTTCCTTTTCTTCTGAAAAGAGCTCCTCCTCTGACACCTGGGTGAGCCTGCATCCCTCTGCTAGGGCTATCACTGCCCTCCATGCTCTTCCTTCTCTGTCTTGGGCATGTACTTCAATGTAATCAGCAGTTGCTATAATGCTCTCCATGCTCACTAAAATCATCTTTCCTTCTGGTTCATTGGCTGGTGTTTCTGGCCTGAACAAATAAGCTGTTGGCCTCCTCCAGATCTTTCCTTCTATTCCTGGCATCCATGCAAATGCCATGTCTGTTCCGTACTGGAATAGCTCGCCATCTACTGGCTCAGCCCTAATCACTGTCTGTCCACAATATACTTGCATAATTTGTCGTGCCGTGAGCATGTTTATTCCTGGAGTGGAGCAAATCATGCCGTCCTCCCTAAAGGAGATCGTCATATTCAATCTTCTCATTATGTCTCTCCCCAGTATGTTTACTAGTGAGGCCCTAGAATATAAAAGCGGGACAGACATGTCATAATCCCCTATTGATAGGGGAATGTTATCAGTAAAGGGAACCAACCCCCTAGCCCCAGAGAATCCTTGGGTGTTCATGGCTTCACCTGACATCTTAAATTTACCTTCCCTTATGTAAGACCGGGTCGCCCCGGTGTCAACAAGGAATGACAATTTTTTGTCACCTATCGTTACCTCTATGCGTGGTTCCTCCGCACTATTAGGTGTTACTGACAGGATGGGACACACCAAGGCCGTCTGTGGGCTGTCCTATTGTGGGTATAATGATTGACCACTTCCTGTGTAAGGGTTGTGTCCCAGGACCGTCACCCTTCCCAGTTGTGTTTGCTGTAGTTGTGTATTGGTGGAAGTTATGTTATGGTCTTGAATTTGGGCAGGTTGCTGTATTGCCTGCACTTGGGGTTGTTGTGTTATCGCTACCTGTTGTTGTGGCAGTGAATATGTCTGTGGCTGTTGTTGTGTTGCTAGTTGTTGCTGCCCATTTCCCGGTTGCAACGTCTGCTGTTGCTGGATGCCCTGCTGTTCCTGTGTAGGCCCTTGTTGTCCCTGTTCTCCCCATGATGGTGTCCCTGGTCTCATTCTACATGTGCGTGACATGTGCCCTAGTAATCCACAAATCCAACATACCGGTGGTTCCCTGATCTGCCATGGAAAGCTCCCTGAATTGTCCTGGTATGCTGGTTGCCCGGTGGGGTAGAAGTTTCTTAATCCTCCCCCTTGCTGTTGTGCGTTATAGCCGTATCCTCTTCCCCTCATCATTCCTCCCCTTCCCCTGTTATAATTATAATATCCAGCTCCTGGCGTTGAGTATCCTCCTCCCATTCTAGTCGTGTATGGTTGGGGTGGTGGCAGCTGTTGTGCTACAATCTGTGATGATTGTATTTGGGAGGGATTTTGTTCAGCCACTACTTGTGTAGGGTTTTGAGTCATTGTTGCCGGTGTAGTTATTAGTGCACCTTCCATCGTGTATTTAGTGAGTTTTTTCTGTACCAATTTAGCCTCTTCCGCTTTTCTATCTTCTTCCTTTTGTTTCATCTTTTCTTGCCATGTCCTACAATGATGTACTATCGTCAGTTGTATTTCTGGCCATGCTTTTGCTTCCATCCCCACTACCTTCTTCAGTTGTTTCTGAACTGCTTCTTGGAGCCCTTGTATTAGTATATGATAGAATATTGCTGGTGTTTTGTCCCATTGTTCTCTAGTTTCCATACGCCACTTCTCTTGAATTTCCTGGATATAATCAACAGGATCTTCGTTGTCACGCATCTTGCGTGAGGTAATTGCTCCTATGTCTGATGTGTCTGGGTACTGTACCCTCAGCGCTTGCCATAATGCATGTCTGCAGTTTGCAAATGGTGCCCCATCATGTGATGTGTTTGTTATTGTGACCCCGGCGAAGCCGGCTCTCTTCCAGATGTCATCTGCTGCATCCCCCAATATTGATATTAGAAGCCCCTTTACGTCCCCCACTGCCAGTTTCTGTCCTGCGGTGTGTTTTTCCATTTCATATATCCATTTTCCCGCACCTCCACTTAATGATGGGAGCCTGCACTTTATATTTTCCTTGTCAGAATGCCTCCAAGGGACGTATTGTGGTCTAACCCCCCCCCCTCTCCAGAAGTGGCATTAGGTTGTGTCCTGTTTGACCCCCTGGGTTCCACAAAATTGAGTCCGCACACCACTCCTCTTCTTCCGATTCTTCTACATCGTCAATTGCGTCCATATTTCCCTTGCTCGTAACTGTTCCTCCTCCATCTCTTCCCCTTCTTTCATCATTCCCTTTATTTAATGTGAGCGTGTGTATTCGTTCTCCCTGCCTGCGCCCAGGGAGGTCTCTAAGCCTACTTGCATAGGGTGTCAGTTCGTAGGAGAAGGGTGCGAGTTTAGGTGGGCATGTTGTACGTAATGAGTGTGGGGTGGTGGAGCATGTTGGACGGGATGATGAGGGTGTAGCTGCACGTGTCTGCCTTCCCGCCATTCCTTGCTCTTCCTCCTCACTTCCTTCCAGTTCTTCCTTTCTCCTGCAGGCCCATGGTGAGTCTCTATTTGTCCGGGTGATGTATAATTTATCTAGGCTTTCCCTTTCACTATGTCTTCCTTCCTTTTCCATTCCTTCTTCATCCTCACTACAAAAGTCATTCGTGAATGGCAACCCCCAATCTGTCTTTTCCCCCCTAATCGTTACTGTTTTTAAGTCTATTAGATCCGTTCCTCCCGTTTCTTTTTTACCAATTGCTCCCCTTTGTGCTGATGTTGTTGCTACTTCTGTGTCTCTGTGTACATACCTCCTTATTTCACTCTCCCCTCTCCTATCCTCTCTTTCCCCTTCATTTTTCTCAGCTATTACTCTACCAATTTCCTCTCTTTTCTTTTTTAATTCCTCCATTACTTCACCACTCATCTTTTCCAATATCCTTTCATCTTCTTTCTTCCTTTCCCATCTCGCCCTTTCCCGTTCTAATATACTCTCTATCATCCTCCCTTCTTCGTATTTCCTTGTCGTTTCTGATAGTAATCTCTTCCATATTGCCATTTCTTTTTCTTTCTCTTCTTCCTCTCTTTTCCTGTCACGCAGTGCTGCTCTGGATACCCTTTCTGCTACTGCCTTTACCCTTTCGGCTTCTCTCTTTTGCTCCTCAGTTCGTTCCCTCATTTTGTCCAACTCATTCTTACTTTCTTTCCTTTCCCAGGCTCTTTCTCTTTCCTCTCTCTCGAGCTGCTTGATCAGTGCATTCTGCTCATCCCTTAATTCTGCTAATCGTTCCTCCAAAATCTCGTCCTTTTGTCGTAACAGCTCTCCCTCCTTCCTTTTCCCCTCTTCCCCTTTCATTTCGCTCTCCCTGGTATTATCCTCGTCCATTTTCCTTACTACCTCCTTCTCTTCTCCTGTTAATGAGCCTCGTAATTTTAATAGTACCTGCGCAGCTACCCACTCATCATGTCCTATTTCCCCGATCTGCTCTTCTCCAGTCCTCCCCTCCCCTGCGGGCATCTTCCTATGAGCTGATCCCGTCGTACTAGTCCGCTCCCCTCCGGTGTGGCCACCTGTAGCTGTATATGGTGGCGGGCTGTATGCCGGGTTCGAGTACCCCTCAGCCGCCCTTAATTGTTCTCTTGCTATTTCTCCTAGTTCTCTTAAAGGATACAACCCCCCTCCCTCTGTTTTCACTACCTTTGCTAGGGGTATAACGTCGCTCTGTTCTTTTTTTATTTAATTTCCGTTTGAGTTGTTACTCTTTTCTCCTCCCTCTTGTCCGTTCCCCGTGTTCTGTGTGCCTTCACTCTCTTTTTCCCCATTCTCCCCTTCCTCCTTAATCTCCTTTTCTTCCGTTGTTTCCCCCACAATGAACATTCTGTTTGGTCCTGGTCGGGACCCTTGGAACATCCTCCATAAGTTAAACACCTCCACGTGGTGTGTCAACTTCTTCCCCTTGTATGTGTTATGCAGATAGTTTAATAGTGAATGTTGGGTATATGGATCGAAACTGCCATTAGGCGGCCACGGTGTCGTCATTTTGTTGTCCGTCCCCTGTGTCCATTCTATGCTGTATTTGATCAGTTTCTCCCTATGGGGTGACAGTGTTTTACATATATGCTGCAGCGGGGTAGTGAGGGTGTTACCCCACCCTCCCGATCCTGTCCCGTGTGACGTAGTAGCCCTTCAATTGTTATTCTCCCTCTATATAGTAGTGGTTACCTTGCTAATAGTGTACCCTATACAATTTCAGATCCTTAACTGGCCCCGTAATTTTGGGGGCTTGCGATTGTCCGCTAAAACAAAATAGTAAAATATAGCATTTGCATTTGTATATTCTTTTCTTTCTTTTCTTCGTTTACCGAACACCTTTACGGCCCCCGCGGCCGAGGCGCACGTAGCCCCCTGCGGCTGCATGCCCCGTGTGACGTTCTTGTACAGCCGTCCCACTTTCTTTTACCCCTCCTCCTCTTTCTTCACTTGTCGTAGCCGGCGTTCTCCGTGCGCGGCCACGTCCCCCTTTTCACCTTGCCCCGATTTACTCGTTACCGTTTATCTCCGTCTCCATTCCCTTACCATTATTCTGTTCCCCACCACTCTCCGAAAAATTCCTCGCGTTCGATATATCCTATTAAAGCCCTACTGGTGACGTCACCGATCTCTTCCAAAACTACTGGTAAGTTCTTTTCATGTTATTAAAAGTTTAAAATATGCTTGTAATTTACCCCCGTTAACCTCACAGCTGTCTTCCTGTCACGCCTGGAACAAGGTAATCAACAATATAATCGGACTGCGCATGCTGCGTTGCCTCGCGTTGATACGCCCCTCGACAGGAGGGCTTAACCAGCCAATTATCTTCCGTATTGGGCAACCAGCTAGCTACCGCCTACAGAGAAACGTCATCTATCTATCGAGTTTCCTGCTCGATCAATAGGGATCCTCATCTACTCATTGATCAATAATCACCAAATCGTAGGAAACCGCACACACACACACCCTTACACGTGGTCGCGACCTAGGCCAATCAGTGTCTACGGGCGGCCGCAGGTGATGTTTTCGTGCTCTGCCCCCTCCTCTTCCGTAATGTAGCGGACTGCTCTCGCACTTGTCCAGCTACCATTCACTTCACCGTCAACACTAATTTATCAAACCTTCGCCGCGCACCTGTGTAACACCTCCCGCCTCCCGTATTCTATTCCTCCCCCCTCCCTCACAATTTCACTTTGCTTGTTGGGCGTGGCATACTCACCAAGTTCTCTTGATGCGGGGCCGCTCGACTGCGTGCACCCCTCCAAGCGGCTCGCCACCTCGCCTCGTCTGCACCACGTCTGGACACTCACCAACCGCGGGCGGGATACTTCTCAACCGGCTCCCGAAGGCCAATATCCGGATTGCACTGTCCGGTCGTCTCGCATTTCCGCGATGGTCCTGTAGTCCTCAAAAGGGGGCAGCGGCAGAGGGGGCCGCGCCGCCGGGCCTCCTCGCAACGGTAGCACTCGGAAAAATAAAATAAAAGCAGATCTTAAACAGATCTCAGCAGTGTCTCCAACTTGTCGGGGGGAAAATTCTCCCGGGGCCGGCTGGGCCGTCCGCGGACCTCCGGGCAGGGAGGCCCCAACTCCTCCCGAGTATCCCAAAAATGAGTATGAGGCACACGCAAGAAGCAAGGTGATTCTGCTGTTTATTAAACAAACGGCAGGGATGGGTCAAGGATTGTATGTGTCCGTCCTGACACACTCTTCTTCTCCGTGGGGCTCGCAGGCTCTTTTTACCTTAGTATGACGCGCTACTTGCGTCACCTGGGAAAGTTAGCAAAAAACCTATCGCCACTCTGGATTGGTTCCTCGAGTGGTAGGGTTAGTATAGCATACGTATAGAGAGCGTTGTTAGTGGTTGAGGGTCAGTCAGGTGGTATACTTGGGTTGTCCCTTCAATTAGATACATGAAAATTGTTACATGAAGACCCCTGAGGATTGGCTAATGTTAATGGCGTCAGTGATAAGAGCCCCATGTTCTGATTGGTCCACTCGCGAGCCCCCCAGTCTGGGACCATCGCTGTTCCCAGCTCGCGGTGCACCTGTCATTTGCAACTATGTATAACTATGGGTATGTGCAGACAATGCGAGGATTTGTTCATATGCTGGAGGGCAGACTACTCCCACTGCCGCAGATGTCCATTGAGTCGCTTAATTGTTGCTGCCTGTGTCTAAAAATGTGGTATCCAGGCGCCTCCCTCCTCCTGGGCCTGGCACCCTGTCAGGTTCGGCTTGGTCACGTGAGGAGAGACTGTGGTTGAGGCAGAATTCTGCACATTTAATATTGCATCTTCCACTGTGTGCCTGGCTTAGTTTGCAGGTGTGACCTTGGCTTCGGCTTGTGGCATGCGAGTTTGCAACATTGTGCCCTTGACTGTCTGCTCTTGCTGGGCGCATTCTGCAGGATCATCAATTGTACTCTTGCTTGTTCAATGTTCATGGAGGCTCTTGCTTGCGGCCTACTTGGGCCTGGTGCATAGGTGGGGACGTTTGATGCACAGCGCTTTAGGTTATGGTATCACATTGCTTTATCCCCAGTATCATGTCTTCGTTATATTTCTCATTGCAATGCATGGGGTAGGAGAAGCGTCAGCAAGCATTTTAGATGAGTTTGTTGTGCGTCTTGCGTTTCTGCATTTTGAAAAACCTATGTGAAAAATAATAAAGATGCACGTCAGTGGGTATGTCCGTCACCTACGTCATAGCACTGAATGTGTTCTTCGTGTGGATTGGTGTGGGAGTGTCCAGTGTGCATGTTTGCACGGGTGTGCTGACCGTTGGCTAGGTCGTCATGGCATCTCTAACGATGTGTTCATTTACTGTTGAGTGGTTCAGTCGAGTTCATCCATGCCGCAGGTACTGTTGAATGGTTCAGTCGAGGTCATCCATGCCGCAGGTGTCGGCATGGGCAGGGCAGCCTGGTGGGCAGGCTGGTGGGCACATCCGTATGTTCCTGTACCAGGGTATTTGGTCGTCTGGTAGATAGGCAAACTCCTCTCGTGGCGGGTGTCTGGGCCGCGATCCTCTAGGCCAGGGGCGTGAGGGGATTGGTGGGAGCCTTTTGTTCCATTCTCCCACTTCAATGGTAGCCATAATTACAGAAAAATGGACTGACCCCGTGAGCTGAGTGCACAGAATTGTTGTAGGAGAATTCGGCCAGAGCCAATAACGAGTGCCAGTTGTCTTGGTGGGAGTAAGTAAAACACCTTAAGTATTGTTCAAGAGTTCCATTTAGCCGTTCAGTTTGTCCATTGGACTGGGGGTGAAAACCTGATGTGAGAGCTCTTTCAATCCCCAGCCGCTCGCAGAGAGCCTTCCAAAAATGAGAGGTGTACTGACTTCCCCTGTCAGAGATGATCTTAGAGGGCATACCGTGCAATCTAAAGATGTCTTGGAGAAATACTTCTGCCATGTTAGCTGCAGTGGGAACTCCGGGCAAAGGGGAAATGTGAGCCATCTTAGTAAATTAATCAACCACCACCATTATACATGTGCCCCCCTGTGAGGTGGGTAGATCCACAATGAAATCAGTAGAGATTGTGCTCCAGGGGCCGTCAGGCACAGCACATGGTTCGAGTAATCCAATAGGTCGTTGACGAGGGATTTACTTCGGAGGCAGAGAATACAAGATTGAACGTAACAATCCACGTCCTCCCTCATTCTAGGCCAGTAGAAGTGACGACAAAGGAATTCCATAGTACCTGTTCCACCCCCGATGGCCAGCAAGTTTTGATTCGTGACACCAGTTCAAAGCCATCTTGCGAAAGGCAGGCGTGGGTAGGTAGAGTCTACCCTTGATCAGGTATAGACCATCTCTAATCATGTACGCCAAGTCTTTGGGATGCTTCTCAACTTCAAAGCGCCCTCCGATTCTTCTTTTACCTGACTGAGGAACGTAGAAACCATTCTGATACTTCTGGGTCGGGGGAACATATGTTCAGGAGGAGACTCAGAATCGGGTAAGTAATCACAACGACGTGAAAGGGAATCAGCCAACACATTCAGCTTTCCTGGGATATAAGTGATGTGAAAATCGAATTGGGTGAAGAAGTGAGCCCATCGGGCCTGTCGGGTGTTGTAGCACTCGAATTGCCTCAGGACTTTCAGGTTCTTGTGATCTGTCCAGATAGTGAATGGATACCTGCCTCCCTGAAGGAGATGCCGCCATTCCACACAAGCCGATTTCATTGCTAGTAATTCTCGTTCAATGACAGAGTAGTTTCTTTGACTGCCGTTAAGGGTCTTCGAGAAGTATGCGACTGGATGCTCTACTCAACCCAACCTCTTGTGGAAGGACAGCTTCAATGGCAGCAGCTGAGGCGTCGGTCTCCAGGATGAAGGGCAGCTCCTGGTCAGGCTGTTGTAGTATGGGTGCAGCACAAAAGGCGTTCTTAAAATCCCCAAAGCTGTCCTCGGCCTCAGCCGACCATCTGAACGGCTCAGAAGATTTCTTGAGAAGAGAAGTGATGGGCAGGATCTTCTGGGAGAAATTGGGAATGAACCTACGATAAAAGTTCGCCAGACCCAGGAATCTTTGAATTTCTTTCACTGAAGAGGGTGAAGGCCATTCTAGGATAGAAGACACCTTGTGGGGGTCCATTGAGATACCCTGACCGGACAAGATATAACCCAGATAAGGTATGGATGAAGCGGAGAACACACATTTAGCAAGTTTGACGGATAACTTCTTAAGCCTACGGAAAACTTTCTTGACATGTTCCTCGTGTTCTTTCGGATTATTGGAAAATACTAGTATATCGTCAAGATACACTAGAGTGGTTTGGCACCACAAATCGGAGAACAGTCTGTCCATAAACCGTTGAAAAACAGAAGGGGCATTCACCAACCCAAATGGCATGACCTGATACTCAAAGAGCCCGAACGGAGTCCTGAAGGCAGTCTTCCATTCATCTCCTTTCTGTACTCGGAGAAGGTGGTAGGCGTTCCTTAAATCAAGCTTGGTAAAAATTGTTGCACCGTGGACTGCTTGTAAGATCTCAGTTATCAAGGGCATCGGATAACGATCTTTAACAGTGACTTTATTTAAGCCTCGATAATCAATGCAAGGTCTTAAGTCCTTCGAATCTTTTTTGGAAAACGAAAAACAAGGAAGCTCCAGCAGGAGACTTTGAAGGTCGGATCAGCCCATTAGCCATGTTACCGTCCAGATAACCTCTGAGAAATTGCTTTTCCTCCAGTGACAGAGGAAACATTCTGCCAAATGGTACCAGAGCTCCCGGAGTTAGTTTGATGCTACAGTCCTCGGGCCGGTGTGGAGGTAGTTCAATAGGTATCTTTTCTGTCACAACTTCTGTGAACTCCCTTAGGTAATGGGGCAAGCAATGGACAGACTTGGTCTCACAACTATTAGACAGTCTTGACAGTTCCGAATCTTGGCTCGGGTAAACACTCAGATCTACAGAATGAAGACTGAAAATGTAATAGATTTTTAGACCAGTCAATGCTGGGGTTGTGCTTGCGTAGCCAGCAGATTCCCAGAATGATGGGGAAGTGCGCGGCTCTGATGATGTCAAACATAATCCTTTCTGTGTGCTGTTGTATCGACAAGGTGAGTTTCTCGGTGGTGTGGGTGATCATGCCTGAGCTCAAAGGCTCTCCATCCACTCCTTCAACCTTATGGTCTTCCTGTTTGGCAATTCTTTTAAGACCTTTTTGTTTGGCCCAGTGAGTGTCAATGAAATTGCCGGCAGCACCACAATCCAGTAGAGCTAATGTGGTCACCTCGATAGACTCTAATTTGAGGGTAACTGTGAGCACCATAAGACGAGAGTCCTCAGGGATTTCGGGAGATGACACAGATAGAGGACTTGGACCAGCCCCCCGGTAGTGAGTCCCAGCACTTACCGAGGGCGAGCGTTTCCCGACCTTCTGGGTGGTACCTCCGGACAGTCTCGTAACATATGAGTGGAAGCCCCGCAGTACATGCACAGGCAGCCGTCCCTGCACCGTTTGCGTTCCTCAGGGGTGAGCGGAGCACGAGCTGTCCCAATTTGCATGGGCTCCTCTTTGGAGGAGCGTGAGAAGGGTACTGAAGGAGACGGGTGTGTTTCCAAGAGAGGGGGAGCATTTGTCTTGGTCTTTCTTCTTTCCATGCGTCGTTCGGTCAGGCGGAAATCTATCCTGAGGGTAGCCGTAAGGAGTTCAGCAAAGGATACGGGTCTTTCTATCCTGGCTAGCTCATCCTTTAAGTCTTCTCTCAGACCCCGCCGAAAGATTGCATATTGAGCCTGCTCCTGCCACCCAGCTTCAGCTGCCACCTGTTTGAATGTTGTAATGTAGGTTAGCAGAACCGAATTCCCTTGACGGATGTCAAGCAGATCTTCTGAAGCCAAGTAGGTGCTTTCGGTACGTAGAAAGGTTTGCTGCATCAAAACCTTGAAAGCATCATAATCCTGTAAGACTGGATCCGGCAGGTTCACCAACGGAGTGGCCCATGCCAGGCATTACCTGACATGTGTGTTATCATAAACCCCACCTTGGCATGGTCCGAGGAAAAGGTCTGAGGGCGGAATGAGAAGTGTAAATGGCATGTATCCAAAAACTCTTTTACCCTTTTTGGAGTGCCATCAAACTTGCCCGACACAAGGGGGAGCGGTGGTAGATCGGAGGAAGGTCGTTCTGTCTCCGTCATCCGTTGCTGTAGGGTAGCATTGGCAGCCTTGAAATTCTGCATTTCCACATTTAAGCTCTGGACTGCTGCTACAAGTTCCTGTACTTGCTGTGGCGTAGCCATTTCAACTTCAATTGGGCGTTGCAAACTGTCACCGGGATCGGTGATATCCTCGTCAGAGAACGTAGAATCCGATTCACCACCCTCCCCTAACTCCTCACCTTCATCTCTTCTTCCTGTACCCTTCTTTCCTTTACTTCTTGGTTGCTCCTTTTTTTTGTGTAGGTAAGGGCGCCCACGGAAGGAAGCCACCGTGACACCCAAGAAGGGTACCCGGTGCCCCCTCCCGGGAACGCCGGGAAGGGGAAAAAGCCAAGTGGCACAAAAAACCCCTGAGCGACCTGCGTGACTCTCCTAACGAATGAGCTGGTATGCTGGGAGAATGCAGTCGGCTGAAGCTGAACTCTGTGGTAGATAGGTAGGTGCTCCGGAGGAAGGTAGTCAGTACGTAGTAAGGAATACCACAAGGGGAACCAAGTCCATAGGTGTAGCACAAAGAGATAAGGCAGTCCAAATACAGGCCAGGATCCGGTACACCTGAGGTCACAGGGGAAAGTATCCGAACAGTAGAATCAGCAATCCAAGAAAACAGGCCGAGGTCTGGTACACAAGGAGGCAGGCAGAAGGAAAACAGGAAGGGGAAAATAAGGTAAAAGAACGGGAACAGAGATGAGCCGGGAGAAGAAGGGTAGCGAGAGGGGAGGAAGGAAAGTAGTAGAAGAAGGAGGGCAGAAGGCAAACAAGGAGTAAGAGGACCTGGACCCGATAGAGATCGGAGAAACTGCAACAAGGGCGAGCGAGGGAAAAGTAGGCAAAAGGCAGACAGCACTAACGGAGGAAACCGGAAGCGTTGCAACGCGTACGCAACCCGGAAGCTGCTGTATTTAAACTCCGGGCCGCGTCAGCGCGCATACGCACAGGCAGTGCTGCAGGTGGGTGTGACGGGCTACCAGCGTGTGCGGCGGAATAATGTCCGCGCCGCCAGCGGTTCCACAGGCGCCAAGTGCCACGCGGCATGACAGCTGCACCTGCTGGCTCCGTGATACGGGAGGGGGTACAGTGGGAACTGGTCAATTATAGTAGCTGGGAGGCGGGGCTCCGGTGAGGGCCTCCAGATCATGCTGTGCTTTCGGTGGATGGCGGCGGCCATTTTTGTGCGAAGGTTCCTTCATGTGGATGGTAAAGCCACTAGGCTTTGCTATCTTTTATTAATACTGGCACGCTCCTTAAGCAGTTGACCACGGGCGTGCTGTCTGTGTACTGTGTTATTCCCTACAGGTGGAACAAGGAAGTTGCAATTTTGAGACCTTTGGACTTGAGGAATATAGTATATCCACTGTGCACTGCTGAGGTTAAGGAAACTCATTCTCAACATGACGGAGCTAATGAATCCAGATTCCCGAGGTCGTTTCCTTGCTTCCAGTGTACACACTGGGCTGCCCATGGTCTCCAGTCCATGTCGCGGTGCCAAGTACCCCGCCCTGTATTGTATGGGCCACAGCGTGTTTTCCGGTTGCACACCACCGGTTTATCTCTCCAGTGCCATTTTCCCTTAGCTGCTCCGTTACAACCACTGGATCACTGATCTGCTCATGGAGACGGGTGCGGATGCCCACTTCTCCCTTCTCTCCTCTTGCCGGTGCACCGCTCACCGTCATGGAGCTCTCACCGGTGCCTTCCCCTTACAGTCCAGAGGCCGCAACACAAAGCCCCTGTTGGAACCCCAATAAAGATGTTTTTGAAAACAGAGGGTGTTAGCCGGCCAGCACACTGTGAATAAGCAAAATGGCGTCCAGCAACGCTTGTGTATTATGTTATTCCTTACAGGTGGAATAAGGAAGTTGCAATTTTGAGCCCTTTGGACATGAGGAAATATTATATCCACCATGCACTACTGAGGTCAAAGGTTAAGGGAGCTCATTCTCATCATGACAAAGCTAACAAATCCAGATTGCAGAGTTTGCCTATGGTCTCTGGTCCACATCGCTGGGCCTGGCGCCCAGCCCTGTATTGTATGGGCCTCGACAAGTGTTCCGGTTGTGTACTGCCGGTTTATCCCTCCAGCGCCATTTCCCACAGCGGCTATGTCACAACCACCCGATCACTGATCTGCTAATGGAGACGGGTGCAGAGGACACGCTCCTCCCTTCTCTGCTCTTCTTCGTTTGCTACACTCCTCTCCATCGTGACGCTCTTCACTTTGCTCTTAGTACATGTCTCTGGCTTCTCCAGTCGGCAGTGGTGCTAGTGGCAAAGTGCTGAATATACTGAAACAGTAGCTTGCCATGCCTACCGTGGAATGCAAGCCATGTTTACCTGGATATGGGGAAATCTAGGCCACAGTAATTTCAAAACAGTGAGAATTTTTTCACAGAATGATAGGACTCAGAAAAATAAAACAAACAAGTTGACTCTAAATAAGTAGCTTTACATCTGGAGCATTCAGTCTGTCTGGCTTATACAGACAGATAGTACTCTTCAGTCTTGCCTTTGCGAATATGGCACATTAGAGAAATCCAAACTTTACAGCATGATTTCCAAAAATAAAGCCGGTTCTAAGAACCGACTTTATGTTTGATTTCACTTTGCCAGTGGTTGCTTGGGCATTTTTTAATTGGTGGGGCGTAAATAGTTGCCATAAATTTGCAAGAGCGACCGAGCTTAGCAAGGGAGCCGGACGCAATAATTTCTGGGAGGTTTCCCCCGAGAAAATGTTTTTAATAATAGGTTAAAATGGTGCACTATACAGCACACTGTCTGTGAAAAATTGGTTAAAAAGCCAGACTGTTTTGTAGGGTAATTCATGAAACAAATCCAATAGTTGCAAGTCACCAATAGTGCAGAGGAGCATTTGCTAGTGCATTTTTATGATGTCCTTCCCCACAAGAAATGCCACTTTAAAAACATTTTTGCACTGCCTGTGCCAAACATTTCCATGCCAACTGCACCTATATATAATAGTCTTCCCATATAAGAACATACTCATGTTGCGTGCATCATGACAGTAATAACACCATAAGGAAGCATTTCTAGACTGCCTTCATCTAATATATGTCAGTCCCAAACATTTATCACGTTCGCTTCATCATAGATGATCAGTAAAAAATGTCATGCCATAGTAAGATATAATAGCTAGGCTGGCTGCATCAAAGTGCCAGTCTAGTCATGTAATAACGCTTATCATGCCTGCTGAATCATAGATGGCCAGAAAAAAATGTCATGCCATAATAAGAAATGCCATGACTGATTGCATCAAAATGCTAATGCAGCCACGTAATAACACTTTTCATGCTTGCTTTGCTTTATCATGCTCTTAAAGCAAGCATGATAAGTGTTATTATGTGGCTAGACTGGCATTTTTGTGTACTAAGTCTAGTCATTTCTGACTGGCATAAAACTTTATACCTGGCATATATTATACTTTATCATAGATGCCCAGTAAAAAATGGCATGCCCTAGTAAGAAATGGCTACACTGATTGCATCAAAAGGCCAGTCTAGCCATGTAATAACACTTAGCATGCTTGCTTTATCATACTTTCAAATTAAACATGACAACTGTTGTTATGTGTCTAGATTGGCAGTTTGGTGTAGTAAGTCTAACAGTTTATTACTGTGCCATGACATTTTTACTGGCCATCTATGATAGTCTATCATAGATGACCAGTAAAAAAGTTTATCACACAGTAAGAAATGGCTGGACAAATTCCATCAAAATACCAGTCTAGCCACATAATAACACTCACCATGCTTGCTTTATAATGCCCAGTAAAATATCTCTCCTCCTCCCCATCCTCTTCTCTTGCCTACACCCCACCCTGCCCAAAGCAGGCTGACACAAACCCAACGCAAGCACACCTACATTCATTCATTCATTCATTCATTCATTCATTCAAACACACATTCAAGCAGCATTCACACAACATTAATCTCAAAAAGCATTCATACAACATTTACTTGCTCATTCAAACACACATTCAGGCATTCAAACAGCATTCACAAAGCATTTACCCGCCCATTCATCATGTTCAAACAACATTCACACAGCATTTACTTGGCCATTCAACACACATTCACACATTCAAACAGCATACACACAGCATTCACACAGCATTTATTCACTTATTCAAACACATATTCAGGCATTCAAACCGTTACCGTAGATTTCATCGAATACCATTTCACCTGAGATTTCACCAAATTTATTTAACTGAAAATGGCAAGTGAAATGATATATGTGCACTGCATAATAGATGGGGTAAGGGTATAAATTAGGGTAGGGAGTGGCGGGGGTGTGCAGAGGGGGGTCTCCCCCGCATTATTTTTAAAAAAGTAGAAAAAGTAAAAAGTTCCTTTTTGTTTTTCAGTGAAATGGATTCGGTGAAATCTCCATTAAGGGGAAATATTTTCCAAGAAATCACACACATCCCATTCAAACAGCATTTACACAGCACATAATGGCTCATTCAAACTCACATTCAAACATCATGTATTTTCTCATTCAAACACACATTCCCACATTCAAACAGCATTTACTTATTCAAACACATAGGAACACATTCAAAAAGCATTTTCGCAGCACATACTCGCTCATTGAAACACACATTCACGCATTCAAAAAACATTTTCACAGTACATACTCAGTCAAATGCATATTTACACATTCAAACAGCATTTTCACAGCACCTACTAGCTCATTCGCACATGCATACATACATACATACAACATACACAAACAAAATGTACATTTACATTTCACTTACCTCCGATCGGCGCTGGTGCGGATGCTGCTTCTGAGGTCCTCTCTGCTCCTGCGCACAGGAACAGAAACTAGGAAGCACAGAGCGCATCCTTGTTTCTGCACTTGCGCGTGGGGAGCCCTGCCTCTGCACTCCTTCTGCAGGGTTCACAGTGGCAGGGGTTGCAGCTGCAACCCCTAGCAACCCCCAAATGACGTCTGTGACTGGTGCGAGAGAAGGCGGTAGGAGAGATGACGGCGGGAAGAGGGTGGACAAACAGAGGACCAGGTGAAAACAGCGCTACACCGATGGAGTGTTCCGATTGGCCCTGCCAGGCAGGAAGGACAATTCCAAGGAACTTCCGACGAATAGTGTCAAGAAATGTGCTCAGAATTCTCCCTCCTAATTGCCTTAACCTTGCAAAATGTGTGCTAATCGAGCGTATTGGACTTAGGTATGAGATCCCAATGATTTGCAACAGGAAATAGCATGACTGGGGAAGTGGTGGTCCTGGTGGAAGCATGGAATCATCTGGTCTCTCTCGCCTGAAGCCCTAACTCCACACCATGTGAGGTTGTCTGCACCACACATGTTTGGGAAGGTTGCGCATGGAAGTATGACTGGCCAATATTAAGCCAAACTTTCTTGAGACTGCAACAAACCTTCAGCATCCACAAAGCAGGAATGTTCCCAGTGTCAAATAAAGAAGCATGTCCACTCTACACAGTGGAGTAACTTTGCTGAAAATGTTGGGGGGACATGACATGTAAAGGAAAAGGTGCCCCTGCGAAATGAATGGGGACAAAATGGTGTGCCACGAAGGTTGGGGGTTACAAACACCCGTGTCCCCCCTAAAATTACGTCCATGACTCTACCAACTCAACCCATGCCGCTAGGGGACAGTGCAGACTACAAATGCGGGTTGCCCCTTATTCTGTGGTAGAGCTATGGTGGGGGACTAATATAATCAAAAACAAACAATCCAAAAAGCTGTATAATAAATCAGAAATTAAATCCTCATACTTATTCTAGGCTGGTATCTAAAGATATCCTTATTAAATGGCCCTTCTGGACAAAACCCACTCATAAGAGCAACATGGAGAGACCAAAAAAAGGGACTGATAAGCAAGAAATAATACTGTATTTCATTAAGCATAGTAGTAAGCAAAAAATCATGAAAACTTTAACAATGAGTAAATAATCAAGAAGACAGCTTCAGGTATAATAATAAACAAAAAAAATCATGAAAACCTTAACAATGAGTAAATAATCAAGAAGACAGCTTCAGGTATAATAATAAACAAAAAAATCATGAAAACTTTAACAATGAGTAAATAATCAAGAAGACAGCTTCAGGTATAATAATAAACAAAAAAAATCATGAAAACCTTAACAATGAGTAAATAATCAAGAAGACAGCTTCAGGTATAATAATAAACAAAAAAATCATGAAAACCTTAACAATGAGTAAATAATCAAGAAGACAGCTTCAGGTATAATAATAAACAAAAAAAATCATGAAAACCTTAACAATGAGTAAATAATCAAGAAGACAGCTTCAGGTATAATAATAAACAAAAAAATCATGAAAACTTTAACAATGAGTAAATAATCAAGAAGACAGCTTCAGGTATAATAATAAACAAAAAAAATCATGAAAACCTTAACAATGAGTAAATAATCAAGAAGACAGCTTCAGGTATAATAATAAACAAAAAAATCATGAAAACCTTAACAATGAGTAAATAATCAAGAAGACAGCTTCAGGTATAATAATAAACAAAAAAAATCATGAAAACCTTAACAATGAGTAAATAATCAAGAAGACAGCTTCAGGTATAATAATAAACAAAAAAATCATGAAAACCTTAACAATGAGTAAATAATCAAGAAGACAGCTTCAGGTATAATAATAAACAAAAAAATCATGAAAACCTTAACAATGAGTAAATAATCAAGAAGACAGCTTCAGGTATAATAATAAACAAAAAAATCATGAAAACCTTAACAATGAGTAAATAATCAAGAAGACAGCTTCAGGTATAATAATAAACAAAAAAATCATGAAAACCTTAACAATGAGTAAATAATCAAGAAGACAGCTTCAGGTATAATAATAAACAAAAAAATCATGAAAACCTTAACAATGAGTAAATAATCAAGAAGACAGCTTCAGGTATAATAATAAACAAAAAAATCATGAAAACCTTGAAAGAATATAATATTTACAGCATAAATGTTGAAAGACCAAACAATAAGTGTCAAATAACAAATCTGCCGGTACATGACTGCTAGAAGATCAGGCAATAAATGTCAAATAACAGGTCTGCCAAATTACGTCCATGACTCTACCAACTCAACCCAGGCCGCTAGGGGACAGTGCCACAATCGGACCAGGTTAGCCCAAACCTGAGCTGTTGGGGGTGAAACACCGACAGTTGCCAACAACATCTTTTTCCGGCTGCCGTTTTGCAAAAAACCTTAGACGCACCCTCTTTTTTGGAAAGCAGATATAAATAAACCACCACACGAGACACACAACCGCGCCCCCACTCTTTCTTGGGCCCTTCCATCGGAAACTTCAGGGCTTTAGAGTTTCATGCACTACAACCTAGCAGTCATGTGCCTACTGTTACTGTTGCGGTCTAGTTATGTGTGACTGGCGTGCATTTTTTGTGCATGCAGTATTTGTGTAATTATGACTTTATGCGTTTAAAGCTTGCATGACCTTCTGGCATCCAGTCTTGGATGTGGTCAGCGCTACATCAAAACTCCTTCATAAATTAATGAATTTTAATGCTTTAAAAGCAAAGTCTAGTGATGACCATGTCTGGTGTTTACAAAGAAGAGGTTATTTAACCGCAGCAGATGAAAGATAGATGTAAAGTCTGTCTACAAGGAGTGTTGGCTTTCTCAGACTGACTAATTATACGGTAAAATAAAGGGGCCCACGGAAGACCTTTATAAAGTGTTGAAAGGCAATGTGGCTCCTTCAAAGAGCGTAATGGAAAGGTAAAATAAAAAGACACTCAGGAAGGACACTGCCAAATGACTCGGGAGGACAGTTCAGGGGCAATCGACTTGAAGCCAGACGACGCTGAGCAACATAGGTTCGATCCCCAGGTCCGCGCATAGAAACTTCTGGGTATTAAGCACGTTATAAATAACCAATTACAATTAAGGTCTTAAAGTGCCAAGGCTGAGTATGCTCGTCCTTTTTGCATAGACCTCAATAATAGCCTGGCACTTAGCCTTTCTGCCCTCTGCCTCAAGGCAGTCATGGTTACTCCTTCCCCGAAGAAGCCTACCAATGTCTGCCACCATCCTCTCTGATTTTGCACTTATCACCAACCTTCCATTGTTCCCAAACCCATAGAGAAGATGGCAGCGAATCAGTTACAAATCTTTCTGTGCCCAGATAGATGCCCTTCAGTCTAGGGTTTGGAAAGAAACTGCTCCCTTGGCATTCTAGGGGGATTCACAGGCGGCAGTGGGTGAGAGAAATGGACTTGCTACTGATCATGTTGAGTCTCTCTGGCATGTTCCACATGGAGGAGCCTCATTTCTATCTTAACCCCGTGACTCAGTTCCTTCCTGGACATACAAGCATTGGGCGCCAAAAAGGGACCTTTTGCTCTTTGCCTCTCGGGTCCCCTGAGGTGGTTCCTCCGCATTCACGCCTGTCTCCTGTCCTGTTTAAGGGGCACCGGAACCCCCGATTTAACATCCTGCGTGAATTTCCATTGAGCAAAAAATCTTATCCTAATGAGAGACAGAGAAGCATTCTGGTTTCTAGAGGACAATAAGAACATGCAGCTTTGCAGCATCACTTAGATGCTGCTTTAAGATGAACGAGTAGCCTATTCCTGCCACTTAACAGTTCCTTTGTTTTTTTTAAGTTATATGACCGTTATTGAAAATTTCATAAGCAAGGTTACATGTGGGTCAGTTTAACAGTTCTAAAACTATTTGGTTTGGGATGGCTCGCAGCCTGCCAACAAACACACTAACAAAAGTGAATTGAGCACCAGGTTTCAGAAAATATATATCTTAGGCAGCTCTTTCTCTGAAACAAAGGTTAAAGCCTCCTATAACCCTTAGCACTTTTATTTGGTAATGAGCAGCGTCTCAAAATCCCCCTCTCCCCCTCACCCTCAACAGCCAATTCTCAGGTCCTTGCTGCACACAGTGTATAATGTATCTTTTTGGGAGCAACATCATGAAAGAGAGTGAGGGTGAAAAGATAAAGAGGGAAAGGGTGAGAGGGAGAAAAGAAAATAATGAAATTGTAAAAGTAAGAAGGTGGGGGAGAGAAAGAAAGAGAGAAAAGGAGAGGGAGAGAGAGAGAGTTCAACATGGGAAAGTGAGAAAGTGAAATGGGGGCTGTCTGTGGTGGCTGTGGGCAGAATGCAGTGTGGAAACTAGTTGGCTTGCTTTGTTAGACATTTTTCATGCCCTGTTATGACTTCTAGTTGTTTGTTATGCCTTGCTTGTCTTTCTCATACGTTGCTATGCCATTGTATGATTTGCTATATGTGACTCACACAACAAGAGGGAATTCCGCACAATATTTATAGACCCTGAGGCTGTCTATCGGGAAAAGAAATCAGCAATTCCTACTAATGTAACCTCATAGGTCTTTCTCTGCTGTTGCTGACCCTTCCAGTAATTTGCAGCAGATCATCAATAGTGAAAAAGCTGTATATGTTTTATTTTATTTAATTTGTCTTAATAAAAAAAATCATCATTTAGTTAAACACACAATAAACTTCATTTTTTCTGTTTTGTTTAAAAACAACATTCCACGCCATCTTCTGGCATCTCCTGGCCTTAACGAAGGCCCTGGGGAATTTCCTGACTCAGTAATGCCGCTGCCGCAAGGGGCATATTGCTATTAGTACCCCGGCACGCAAGATCTGCGTGACTGGGCACTAAAAGCACTTTTCTCTGTCCCGAAACGGGACAGAAAAATAAAAGAAGGTCCAAGAAAATGGCCGCTGGGAAAGGGAAATCTGAGTCCGTTTTCCCTTTCCATGGAGGACACCGGGAGCGGACGCGCTGGGAACAGAAAAAAAAAACACACCAGAATCCCCGGCGGGGACAATGGTAGCCTCCAGCCGTGTGGAGGCACGGAGTGGGGATGGCTCCTCTTCGAGCCTCCACACGGCTGGAGGCTGCCATCATCCCCCGCCGTGGACAAAGGAGGCAGAAGGTAAGTGGGGTGGGGAGGGTAGGGAGGTGGGAGGAAAGGGGAAGGGAAAAACAACCTTACCTGGGTCCCCGGCAGCTTCTCAGCCGTAGGGAGGCTCAGAGCGGGGATGGCCCGCTTCGAGCCTCCTCATTGGCTGAGGGGCTGCGACGCCCACCCGCCGTGGACAAGGAGGCTGGAATCCCGGCCGAGAATCGAGAGATTCTTGGCCGGGTAATGACCCAGCGACAGCCAATCAGAATGTGTGTTGCATTCTGCTTCACTCTCGCCAGGAACTAGACTCTCGCCGGGTACTAATAACTATTACGGTGAACTTTATACACTTTAAGAAATTCATCATATTTAAAATGATTAGTAGCAAATATGTTGTCCTTGCAGGTCCTTCCAGGTGAGAAAAAAATAATTTATGGGATCTAGTGCTTGTGTTTTTTTTCATTGGTGTTGGGCAAGTCGCAGGGTGTTGTGGTGAATTGTCTTTAAGTGGTTTGTCTAAAAGATTGGAACTTCTGAAAAAGGTTCAAGAAGTAAAGAAAGGAACCAAACCATGTTGAGGCAGAGATTGAATGCTACATTTTTAGTTGCACCCCAATACGAATATAAATAATATACTTAACATCAGTGATACACTCATGATATCAGAGGCAGATCAGAAATTAGGATCAGTGTGAATTGTGATAGCCCTGAAGTGTCTAATATTAATAGATCCCCCTTGTGCAAAGTCTATTGTGATACAAGTTAGATACCAGGAGACAGAGTGTAATGTTGTTTTTATACAAAAAAAGGAAAAAGGAAATTATGTGTTTAACTAAATGTTGATGGTTTTATTAAGACGTATTAAATAAAATAAAAACATATACAGCTTTTTCACTATTGATGATCTGTTGCAAATAACTGGAATGGTCAGCAACGACAGAGAAAGACATATGAGGTTGTGGAAATAGCAGTTTCCATGCCCTTTTTCATTTGCAATCTAGTACATGACTTTTAATTTCCTCACTGTATTCTATGTATTGCGCAACTTAATTTTCCAAAGTATTTTCCTCTGTTGCCCCTGCACTATGTAGGTGGCGGATTGTGGACCCAAGCCATGATCCCTCCAAAGAACCAGTTATATCTGTTGCTTAATTTGGAGCCTGGAATGCCTTTCAACTTGTCCTCCCACTCGCCCCACCCTGTAATTAATCTCCCCTTGCCTCTCTGAACCCTTCAAAACCAGTTCCTCTTGTGTCCATCATGGGTGGGGAGCTCTGGAAAGCAACTTGTCCACACAATGTTGTAGAGAAGGAGCTAAGTACCCCCACCTCAACCATCTCGCCCACAGCACCTATATGTTGGATGCCAGGGTGTGAGAAACATGTGGTACCAGTGTTTCGAGGCATGACGAGGCAAGGGAGGGGGAACAGAGGGAAGACAGACAACCATCTTACTAGGGCATGTGTCATTCAGATTGCGCAAGTGCATAGGAAGGGGGAAAGGGAAAAGTGCATGGGGGAAGGGAGAGGGGAAAGTGCAGTAAATGGGATAGTAGAATAAATAAGATAATAAAACGGCCAGGTGGTGGCAAGTGCAAGGTAAAAGCAGACATAAGTGCTGATAGGGGGACTGTAGGTATATAGAACAACAGTCCCCAGGTGCAGGGGTTTCCAGGGAGGCAGTGCAGGTGTGCAATTGGCGGGTCCTGGTCCCGAGATCAGAAAGGGTGGCCAGGTAACCAGTGCAAGTTCAACCAGGAATTCAGCAGGGGACAGGGGGAGGGAAAGCAGAAGCAAAGAGGAAGGTTTTGAGGTGCTCCCGGAACCGGAGATGGTTCTCCTCAAGTTTCAGGGAGGAAGGAAGGCTGTTCCAGAGGGAGGCCCCTTCCAAAGAGAGAGATCTACCATCAAATCGTTGCTTTGAGAAGCGACTGACTCTGAGGGAGTTGGAGGCGGATGAGCGAAGAGCTTGAGAAGGAAGATATTTGGGAAGAGAGAGTTGAAGGTATTGCGGCCCCAGAAGGCCTTGTGGACAATGCAGAGGGTTTTGAACTTAATCCTCGCAGCCACTGGGAGCCAGTGCAGAGATTTCAGTACTGGAGAGATATGATGCCGGGGCTTAATGCCAAGGACAAGTCTCGCAGTCCTGTTCTGGATAAGTTGCAGAGGGCGGAGAGTAGAGGGAGGCAGATTTAGATAGAGGCTTTTACAATAGTCCAGTCTAGAGAGAACCAGGGCTCTGGAGACGGTGAGCTTCTGGGGGAAGGAGAGGAAAGGAAGAATACCTCTGTGGAGGTGTAGCTGGTAGTGTGACTTCTTAGAGACGTCAGAGATGTGAGGAGAGAAGGAGAGTGTGGAGTCGAAGATGACCCTGAGGTTTTTAGCCTTGCAGGTGGGAACAGGAAGAGGGCCCAGAGAGGCCTGCCCGAGAGATGCAGGGAAGGATGGAGTGGGTGTGTCAATGAGTAAAATCTCAGTCTTACTGGCATTAGGGCAAAGATCATTGGCGGCACACCACTCCTGGATAGCAGACAGACAGTCAGAGATGAGGGAAGGAGAGGAGGAGGCCGAGGGTAGCCTGAAAATGAGGTGGGTATCATCCGCATTGTACTGAAAATTGGGGCAGAGAGCAGCAATGCGGTGGGCTAGGAGTGCCAGGTATTGGTTGAACAGCCAGGGAGAGAGGTTAGGTCCCTGGGGGACACCACAGATAGAGAAAAAGATATCAGAGAGGAAGGACCCAAGTTGGACCTGGGAGCGTTGGTCGGAAAGGAAAGAGATCGGCCACGCCAGGGCCTGACCAGTGATACCCAGGCTATCACGGAGATGGTTGAGCAGGATGGCATGATTGACTGTACCGAAGGCAGAATCTGGGAGGCAAGGTTTCCATTGAGGAAACCATACTTGCATACGAGACAATATGATGGTCGTCTGAATGAAATCCCAGAAGAAACAAGACAGCTGGATGACGAAGAAGAATGGCGACGTCACCACCACCATCATACAGAGTAAAATGGACGTATACAGAAGAGATGCAGAGACGAGGGAATTCAGACAATTCTATAATGCATTAAGAAAGTATCGAGATACATGACATCTTAGGATCAAGATGAAGAATCTTCTGCTACAGAAGTAATGAAGATATCAAGCCACTTCACACGTGTACATGTGCAAAGAAACGCAAGCAGATGAAGTATTCTTAAAGGCTAGCTTTATAATGAATAGATTGTGGCATGAGCCAATATATATATATATATATATATATATATATATATTGGAGTTAGTAAAGGATGGATGTTCCCACTATGTATGATAGCAGATCTGAGCACAAGAAGGAAGATCGCATTTTCCTTTTTTCAAGTATGGTGCAGTTAGAAACCAAGTGAATTACAGGTGAAACTCAGAAAGGCGAGATTGGATGAGCCATGGCCAAATCAGACTGGGGGAGCTGATATTGGGTACGAATCGTGTGAAAGAATGAAGCTCCTGTTCAGAAGGCATGACCAAAAACAAAGACGTCAGATATCTATTAAAGAATAGTATTTTAATACACTGAAAGCGCAATTTTGTGGTCTTTAGTCACGTGGGGAGAAGAAGTTGGACAAGCATGATGGTCACACCTACGCACGAGGGCAGAGCGTGCCTTCACTCCCCTGAATTCCCCGGAGCAAAGAATATGTTCAAGGCCGAGTTCAAAGACCTAATTGACGGTAGACCACAGAGGTGATGATGGATGATCATGCTAATTGGTTGAAAACTATGGTTAAGACTAGCTTATCTGCACCTGGACTTTCATCCTGCGTGCTGCTATCATAGGTTGGGAAGGTACTGACTGAGGTTAGAAAGTAACCAATGATAGAGGACCACATGATCAAGGGTCCTATAGTTGTGTAGCCAATTAGATGTCGTATATTAAGTCACGTTCATGGTGACACATTTTTAGGGAAGGGCTTAGTTACCCCACCTGATGCTAAGAAGCAAATCCCATTGTTCCACTGCCTTAAACGAGTATGAATCGTATACCTAGATAATCCTTGTAGAACCTATCACACTTACCATTAGGTTTTTGTAGTTTGCCACGTAGGATGATGTTAGTGATACGCAGGTTAAAAGTCACCTATGATGATTTTTTACTATCAGAATTAAAATAAATTATGAAATGCTTTGAGAAGTCTCGAGAGAGATCATGATCAGGGATGTATGTTGCTGTCCGTTGTACTCCCTGTTTTAGATAATTGATATTAAAACAGTATCTTTTACCAACTACCTGAGTTGTTTCTATTTTTGATGTTTGAGTAAACTTTGCATCCAGTGTCCATCTCTAAGGTATTGCTAACCCATCTAAAAGGGCTGGAAGATCCCCTAGTACACGTGGTAGCAGAGGATGGTTTCTATCCATCGACCTCTGGGCTTTACTTGACTGCTTCTGCATCCTTCTTCCTCACCATAGATGTAGCCTGCATGGTCTGTGGTTCTTCCCCGATGCTTGCTTATGATGCTTGCTTTTATGGGTGTGGGTGTGCTGCGGAATCTTCAGCCTGGATCTTTATATTTATCAAGAAATGTCCAAGCAGGTCTGCCTTACACCGTGACTGCAGACGGTATAATGTCTTGCTACCGCGATATTGCCTACCCGAGTAATTAAGCCGGTAAACACCCTGCGCTGCTAGCTATTAAACACGCGATCTCTAGTCAAACATGCTACTCATATTGCAAATCTAATTGAGGCCCAAAAACTGGACCTTTGTGCTCACACATGGGGAACTTAGCCATTCCAGACAGATATACTATGATCAGGAAAGATAGGGCAGAAGGGAGAGGAGGTGGGGTGGCATTCAAACTAAAGGAGACTTTAACAGTCTGGGAAACAGCTGGGCTCTCCATCGAAGGGGTAGATACTATACATATACAAATTGGCATGAATGCTGAAGCCACAACCAATTTTGTTCTAATCTATCGTCCTCAATCTTCAAAAACTGACCTATCTGAGGCAATTAATAATTACCTATTGCCACAGCTTAAAATCACTTCAAAATATATAATTGTAATAATACTAATAATACTATTACCACAGCTTAAAATCACTTCAAAATATATAATTGTGGGAGATTTCAATCATTGGTTGGGTTCCATTCATGACCAGGGGGCCACTGAGCTTCAACGGTCACTAAGCAATCTGGGTTTCACCCAATACGTGATGTCTCCAACTCATGTTTTGGGCACATACTAGATTGGCTCTGCGCACTAAATACCACCTGTAGCTAGGAGAGTACCAGTATTTGCCCATGGTCAGACCACCTTTTTGTAAACTTCAACATAATGGTACTATTCGTAATGAAAGAGAACCATGAATTACTGGATATCAAAGACCTAATTGCCGTCAATAAGGTCTTTGATATCCCGTAACACAAAGCAATTGAAACTTGCTGATATTGAACCATTGATTGGTAACTTACTTGATTTTGCACCAGAAAAGGTTCTGACAATTCAAGAAATGACGATAGCACTAATTAATAAATTGTCTAGTATATCAGATAAATGAGCCCCATTAAAACAGAAAAAGATACATAACGACAACAATAATAAAAAGAGTTGGTTCTCAGAAGAACTGAGAATACTAAAATCGGCATTGAAGAAATCTTTTTATGTTTGGAAACGTGATCTTAATCCAGATTCACCCTCCATATATAAAATAGTTGTTATGGATTATAAAAATGCCATATTCCTGGCTAAGAGAAACTATCATAACACTTGCATAAGGAATGCTGGTTCCGATAATAAATAATTGTTTAAAATATTAAAGGAACATGAAATCACGCCTGCCCCATCAGGATTAGCGGAAACAAATGACAAGGATTGGTGTCAACCTATCCAAGACGGTTTGAAAAACAAGCTGCATAATATCCAAGCAACTATGCTTGAAAAAAAAGAGGCAGAACTCTGCCTCTTCGGATACTACTCCTCCCAAGGTCTTTAAAAGGAACATAGATATCCCTATTTTTAACTTTCACCCAATAAGTGAACTGGAACTAGAAAAAATTATAGGACAGATGAAACCATCACAGTGCAGAGGAGATGCTTGTGCATCCACGATAATCAAATCCTGTGCTCCATGCTTAGACCATCACAGTGCAGAGGAGATGCTTGTGCATCCACGATAATCAAATCCAGTGCTCCATGCTTAGACCATCACAGTGCAGAGGAGATGCTTGTGCATCCACGATAATCAAATCCTGTGCTCCATGCTTAGACCATCACAGTGCAGAGGAGATGCTTGTGCATCCACGATAATCAAATCCTGTGCTCCATGCTTAGACCATCACAGTGCAGAGGAGATGCTTGTGCATCCACGATAATCAAATCCTGTGCTCCATGCTTAGACCATCACATTGCAGAGGAGATGCTTGTGCATCCACGATAATCAAATCCTGTGCTCCATGCTTAGACCATCACAGTGCAGAGGAGATGCTTGTGCATCCACGATAATCAAATCCTGTGCTCCATGCTTAGTAAAAGCAATCTGCACCTTTGTTAATGCCTCACTTAAGGAGGGGAAAGTGCCAACAGAATTAAAACACCAATTATCAAGAAACCAGGGTTGTCAAGAGACAATCCACTGAATTTTCACCCCATCTCCAATACCCCATTTTTACTAAAAATCCTTGATAGGGTTACTTACTATCAAATCGCTGAACATCTGAATCAGTATCCTATCCTGCATTCTCACCAATCAGGTTTTAGAAAACTATTTGGAACTGAGACTTCTCTTTTGGAGCTTAAATCCAGGCTATTAACACAAATGGATGAGAGCGGGCTCTCGCTGATCATATCACTAGATCAATCTGCAGCCTTCGATTTAATTGGACATTGCATATTGCTTACTAGGCTTAGGGAAGTGGCTAATTTCTCCGTCCAGGCCGTTTCTTGGATTGCTTCCTCTTTAGAACACAGACAGAGTAGCGTCTGTTCGGATACAGCTGAAGCTGATTCAATCCTGGTTCTCTATGGAGTCCCACAGGGGGCTAGTACCTCACCATGTATTTACAATCTTTTCATGGCACCTTTTTTCTACATGCTGGAGCAGGAGGGCATCATTTTTTTCAAACTGTGCAGATGATGCCCAATGTTTGGTTTAATTAACTAGCTCCCATTAACAGGATGACCTTGAAATCAACAGTCTTCAGCCTGATTGAAAACTGGATGCTGAATAATTATCTGGCTCTAAATAGGGCCAAGACTGAGCTAGTGATTCCTGGCTCCCCACATGCTCTGAAGGCTCTAAATCATGCCTACAGCTCTTTCAAGCTAGGGGATGACATCATAAACCCACTCCCTAAAACCAAAATATTGGGAGTCATCCTCGATCAATCTCTCATTATGAAAGCGCATGTGACTTCTGTGTCTTCCTCAGTTTATTATGTTAAACTATTGTCATATCACAGAAAAGCGCAGAAACCATTGTGAGAGAGATAATAGGGGCCAGGCTGGACTATTGTTGTAGCCTACTGCTAGGTACCGACAAGCTGGTCCTACAGAAACTACAATTGGTTCAGAACTGGGCTGTGAGAGTAGTAGTGGGGCTATCAAGGCGCGAACATGTTTCAGAAGCCAGGCGAGGGCTTCACTGGCTTCCAGTGGAGTCTAGAATTCAATTCAGAACCTTGGTTATAACCTTTAAGTGCAGAACACAAATGATGCCTCCGTAACGTCAGTGTTACATCAACGATAAAGTAATTACCAGATCGTTACGGTCTGGCTCTCATAATCTTCTGGAGCAACTCAGACCAAAAACTTCTAAGGCTGAGAACGGGACTTTTACCTTTAAAGCTCCTACTTTGTGGAACCAACTCCCAGACTATCTGCGCAAACATAAACTCCTTGCGACATTTAAGAAAGATCTCAAAACCTTTCTTTTTACATGAGTTTGCCCTAAGGGGTAGCGCTCTCCTGGTAGCATACTTCCAGCCGGCTTTTCGTATTCGTCCCTTCCGTATAGGGCTTTAGATTAGTATGCTGTAGCTTTTACAGGTGTCCACAGCTGTATGATGTCTTGTTCTTCTATTAGCGCCTTCATGCCTACGGGCCCATAGTGCGCTATATAAATATGATGTAATGTAATTTCACTATGAAGGGGCTGCTGGAATGAACGTGCCACCTTTTCAACAAAGTTTGTGAGTCTATGATCTTATTTCTGGGCAAATGTTTGGAAACAAAATGCTCTGCATTCCTGGCTTTTGTAAAATCTCCTCCTGTGTTCTGCGCTGCCCCCACCCTTATAGGTTGAGTGGTAGATAAATAATCTATAAAGCTAAAAAAGCGATTATGGATGCATAAAAGTAAATTTTATAGGGCACAAAAAAAGCAGGATCACCTTCAAGGATCGGTCTGCAAAAGCTACATAGCCAAAAAAGGACCCCCAATCTTAGGCTGGAAAGATCAAATCTATACATAGAATTGGATTGCTGAACAGGGGAAAAGGCCAGAAGTAATAGCAAACTACAAGACCTTGTTGAGTGAAGTTCCCAAATGTGTAAGAGTCGACTGTCACAGACGGCCTCAAGAATGCAGCAACTCCCAAAGACAGCTTGACAGCTTTTATTTTGATTTGTAGTGGAGGGGCTGTGTGAGGTCATTCCCTCTCAATTTATCCTAGGAATGGGCAATCCCTCCCTAGCCCAGGCGTTCTTGAGTGCCAGGCGATAGAGATTATTAACCTCTACTGTGTTGGTCTGCAGGTCTGGGTCAGGTAGCAGCTTTGCTTTGCTGTGCTGCTGGTTTGGATGTGTGGTCATACAGCAATTCTTCTGAGTCTCTCTCTGGCTGTTCACTCATCCTTCTATCTCTAGGCATGATGGAACACATCGTTTTCTACAAAAGTCAGAAAGAAATTAGCCAGCATCATGCGAGACAGGTGTGGGGTGATTGACAGTCGTAGTCTGTACAAGCAGGCTTGCAAAAACAGAAGGGGCAGGGACTAAGGCCCTTGAAACCGCCAATTCCCCACTAGGGTAGGACTGGTTTTTGCTTTGGTAGCCCTCCTATCCCAGGCTGAGAGGGATCCCCATCACACCCTGATTGCGTCAGGCTACTGACCCTGTCACACTGCACTTATAAATTCTAACCAGGCAAAGGGACCATTCCTGTAAAACAGAAAGTACACCCCCTCGGCTGCCAAAGCATGTGATGCACAGAAGAAACATCTCAAAGACCTAACCAAGGAAATCACTTTTGAGGCGATTGAAGCAATGGAATAGGCCATTGGAATAGATAAGATTGGTTGACCTCGTTCAGAAGAAATACTTCAATCAATTGAAGTTATGCATAGCTCTTTTAAGTCTATACAGCAAGATTGGGAACAATAACAGCTCAAAATCAGGCATATAGGAATTAGGTTTGACATTGAACAAGGCAATATTCTTTTTTGAACTGGAAATAAGAATCACTTATCTTGTGTTTCTGAAAGGATTTCCAACCACTTTTCAGCATCTTCCAATAAACCAAAACTCAATTCGGTTTGTACTTCATGGTTTTTAAGGTTGATGACCTATGTCCTTAAGGACAGAGCACTTCTGGCATTTTTAAGATATGATATATTGATGAATACAGTGACACCGTGGAACAAGACACTTAACAAGGTATTGTTAAACTTCGAACATCTGGCTTAAAGCCTCTCAACGACAAGTGCAATATCCTACAAATCAAAGTTGAATTCCTGGGATGTAATGTATCCGCAGACAGCACAATACCAAACCTTGACCTTCTGGAGCCAACAGTAAAAGCTCCACAAACTGAATGAGGAACAGTTGGCATCCTTCATGAGGCTACCAGACTATTACACAAAATCTATTCCCACCTTCTCTAATAAAAGGGAAACTTTCAGGAGCATGCTTAAAAAGGGAGAAGACTATGGGCCTCATCATAAGTCCGGCGGTACCCCTTAAAAATGGCGGTAACGGAATTAGCACTGACAATACCGCTCTGCCGGATCACGAACTAGCACAAATACCACTGACTGTCAAATCAGCCTGTGCTATTACAGCCGCCGCAGTTACAGCCAGCCACACGAGGCACAAACACAGCCGCATCACAAGTCCGTGTCCGTTGCTATTAGCGCAGAAAACCGGCACTAAAACCAACAAAAACACAGAGCATAACTGAACGCAGGTGCCTGAAATGAAGCCACAGCTGATCCCAATAAATCCCAGAGGGCTACATAAGGCACACCCCTACCCCAAACTCTGTTTCCAACACCGTGCTGCCACTAGCCACTGTCAGCTGGGACAGGCAGCTGCCCATGCTGCGCTTGGAAGTAAAGAGGCTGGACAACCAAGAAAGGGCACAGGGAGTACAGGGAGGGTTGGGGAGGAGGAGAGCCCAAGCAAGGAGTGCCCCAATCCCCAGGGTCAGGTCCTCACCTTGGATACTCACTGACAGCCATTTGGTCACCCTGTACCGCCTCAACAGGGAGACTATTACTGAGCTGCTCACCACAAAACAGGATGGCATAGGGAGCCGGATCAACATCTGGACAGCTGTGCCTCCACTGCTGAAACTAGCTTATGTCCTACAATTCCTTGGAACTGGCACCTTCCAGCACTCCATTGCCATGATGCAAGGCATGGCACAGCCCATGTTCTGTGCAGTGCAGGGCCAGGTGCTTGAAGCCCTCCGGCGGGAAAGTGCAGCGTCACATGTCACTGCCCACCACCCCAGCACGGGTCAATGCCATGAAGGCACAGTTATATGCCGTTGCCCACATGCCAAATGTAATAGCCACCCTGAACTATACCCATGTTGCACTGCTGCCCCCCCTCCCCAGGCTGTGTACCAAAGTTGCAAGCACTACCACTTCCTGAATCTGCAGGTGACCTGCGATCCCCAACCTCATCATCACCCACTGCTGTGCCCACTACCCTGGTTCCACCCGCCATGGTCCTATGGAACAGCACATGCCAGGATACATTGAGAGGCACAGAGGACACGGACTTGTATAGTGGGTGAGTAGGAAAGCTAGCACACATGTGCTGTGGGTCACATGCCCAAAGGGATAGGAGAATGACACCCCAGGGACTGATAGACAATTTATTTTGGCACTTTCGCATGGCACAAGCCATGCACAACTGTGTGACACCACCCTAATCAATAAACACGACAAAGACACAGTCATGAATGTCCTCACATTGAAGAATTTACGTAATTAAGTTCCCCAACAATCCCCTACCCTTCTCCCTCCACCAACTCCCAGGCACACTATCTCCCTTCCCCCTCCCACCACCACCTCCCCAGCACACTATCCCCTCACCACCTCCCACCACAAACTCCCCAGCACACTATTCCCCCTCCCACTCCCACCACCAACTCCCCAGCACACCATCCCACCAACCCCCTCCCACCACCAACTCCCCAGCACACTATACCCCATCCCACCACCAACTCCTCAGCATGGCCACTAATAGCGACAAGTGTCCCGGACACAGTCTGGGCCCCCCCCCCCGGCTACCCCTGGTGACTTTGCACAAAGAAAACGCTGGGACTGTCATTGCAGCGTGCCCTGCTGTCACCCCTCTGTGGGTGTTGTGGAGGTGAACGGGATGGAGCATGTCACCAGTTTCTACTGCTGCTGCAACTAGTTGCCCTGACGGATGGCTTCCTCTAGGGCAGAGACACCCTCTGTCATCTCTCTGACATGTTGTGCATATAGTGTCAGGGCATAAGTGTTGGCACTCACCTCGGCCCTGTTCGGCACCATTTCCCACACAACCTTGCGGGTGGCTCCCTGGATACTCTCCCTGATGGCCTGCAGGTGTGCGGAGTGAGTATGCCTGATTGCCTACATGTCTCACTGTCTGCGCTCCATGTCATCCATCCTTTGCAGCACCACGTTGCAAGACGGTCTACGTGGTCTGGGAGGGGGGCTCTTCACAGAGCCAGGGCTGTATGCGGGTGAGCCATAGGATGGAGTGCCCTCATCTGGCTCTGGTGTTGCATTGCACTGGTGGCATGGAGGGCTTCTTGTGAAGTGTAGGCCTTGGGCAGGTGTAGACTCTGGGCTTGTGTCCCCCTGTGGCTCCTCAGTGTCACTGGCAGCAGATGTTGGCTCTGTGTCTGTGCATACGGCTGCAGGTGTGGGTGCAACTTGGCCTGCACTGCTCCTGCTGACTGCTGGTGTTATGATATGATATGATAGGTTATTTATAATGCGCTTAATACCCAGAGGTTTCTAAGCACGGATCCGGTGACCGAACTTGTGTTGCTCTGTGTCATCTTGCTTCCAAGGCGAGCACTTTGCCGCTGAGCTATCCTCCGGCAGGGGCTGCAGTGCTGGCTTGGCCTTGCTGGCTGCAGTCGTTGCACGGCAGTCCGTGAACCTACGCGAGGATCGTGTGCAACTTTGTGGGGTGGTGGTGGCTGACCTTGAGGGTCCTTGTAGAACCACTCCCTGATGGGCCTGCAACCTCCTTCTCCTCCTCCGAGGACTCTGGCGATGCGTGAGTGCCTGTAGGGGACATAGGAAATGTCGTCAGGCTTGGTTCACCCACGTGTGTAGGCATGCAAAGCACCATTGCAATGGTACAGAATGTAATCATACACATATGGGCAAATGGGCATGGTTGGCCATAGGGGGTTGAATGTGGGACCACCGTCATGGGGTTGCTTGTGGCGATGGGTGTTGGACCTAGTGCCTGTTTATTATTGGTCTGTGTTTGGGTAGGCCAGGGTGTCCATGCTGGGCCGGCTTATGCCCGACATGCATGCTTGTGGACCTTCATGGCCCCACATCCCCTCCCCGGGTGGCACTCACATGTTGGGGTGTGAGGGTAGCTTGTTCCATTGCACTGTCATGGCTCTATGGTGTAAGGCTGAGCTGCCAGCACAGCTATACTGTGGTGCACAGTGATTGACAGGCTGGGCATATGTCTGTGTGTGGGACGTGTACTTCCCTGTGGTTTGTCTGACATGCCCTCATGGGACACGCCTACTGGGACAGCTTCTTGCTGGGGTGACTACTGCACAGTGTCATGGTCGATCACGCACCACAATCCTGCTGACACTAGGTGCACCATTCGGGGTGTGATGCACATGGCATTTGTTTGGTTCACTTGCCTGCCCTTCACGCTGCTTTGATGCTCAGGGGTGCCCTTGGTGCCATGCCCCATGGCTGCTGTGGAGGGTGGCTGATGTGCCATCCCGTCACTCTGCCCTGTCGGCATGCTCAGCTTCAGGGTCTGCTGACTTGTGTCCCTGTCCACTGGGGCTTCTTATGCTGGGTTGTCATTTGTGCATGCATTTGTTGGGGGGTTCATTAACCTCCTGGCTGCTGGCTCCTGGCTCCGCACTGCCGACTTCCTCTATTCCCTCGAGGTCCAGAACTCTGCTACAATTCTCCTGCAAGGCGGTGAGGGTCAGTGTCTTGAAAGGGCCTCCTCATGTCGCCAGGGACTCACGGCGGTGTTTATTTATTTATTTAGATTTGTAAAGTGCAACTGCAGCCCACAGGCATCGAGGTGCTAAGTGGTGCTTATGGAGGCTTACTTGTGGGTTACATGAGAGCAGCCCAGAAAGATTCTTATACTTGGTAAGGATAATACAAAACCTAAGAGAGAGTTGCAAGTTCAAACGGCTGCTTGGTTACAGATGCAGCGGTTAAGCAGGAAAAGCAGGTTTAGAACAACAACAATTTCAAACAAAGAGCACGGTTTTGATCGCCTTACGGAAGGCTTCATGGGAGTCAATGCTCCTGATCTGTGGTGGTAGGGCATTCCAGTTTAACGCAGCCTGGGTGGGGAAGCTGTTTCCTTCGGCACCTGCACCCTTACCCTCAGGTTGTTCCACCTCTTGCGGCAGTCCTCACCATCACGGGGTTCACTGGCAACTGTTGACACCTTCTGGGTGATGGTGTTACAGATTCCTGTCTGCCGCTGGCCACTGGTCTTCGTTTGCCTGCTTGCGTACAGCTCCTCAAAGTGGGCCACTACCTCATCTGTGAGGACCACAAGCTCCCCCTCACTGAATTTAGGCATTCTCAGGTGATGTTCAGCCCCCTTGCCTCGTAGCCTCTCCTGGGACATATGTGCAGCTTTACAGGGCCAGATGGCTGCAGTTTGTGGAGATATTAAATTAATTGTGTTTTTCAAAATGCCCACTGCAATGCTTCCCGTTCTGGCGATGCCGCAATTTCTGCTGTTTGAGCTGCTACCACAGAGCGCTAATAGCGTTACCGTCGGTCGCAGGGCGCGTTCACGCTAGGTTGTGATACAGAGCTGACTGCGCTGCACAACCCAGCGGAAACACTATTTGCACGCAGTGGTGATTGCACCGATTTACTGCCGGACTTGTGATGAGGCCAAAAGTCTGAATAGAAGATTCACAATTGTCATTTAATACAATAAAGTCTGAGATTGCTCTTGCTCCTTGCCTTAAACCTTTCAACTTTAACCTGCCCACGTCGATTGCTATTGATTCCAGTGCTTATGGAATTGAGGCTACAATGATGCAAAGGAGAAAGCCTGGAGTACGAATCATAGCCTTTTCTTTGAAATCCTTGACAACTCCTGAAATCAATTACTCTGTGATTGAGACGCTGTTAGCCTGTAAGAGGGTAGCTGCAGGTCATTTGTGTGCGGTAGAAGATTCACAGTGTACACAGACAACAAACCACTGATCCACATGTGAGTTCCAGAGAAACACGATCATGTACTCATCGCCTGGCTAGGCTTTCTGCAAAACTGCAAAATTATCAATTCATGTATTTTTTTTTAATTTATAATTGGTTCATGCAAAAAACCTTTACAAACTTTTAAAAAGATCATGTTGTTATTTCGAACATACGCATGATTCTAATGGTTAAAATCCTAAAAAAAAAAAAACATTTAAATCACAATCTCTTTCAATAATTGGTGCAAAAGGGCAAATGTGCAATTCGTCGTATTAACATCTAAAATCTAAAATCAGTATTTTTTTACGGCATTAGTAACCTGCATTATTATGCAAAATGTGGAATTAGCAAAAGGACGAGTAAACTTTGAGAGGGCCAAGCATTGCCTTCGATTTTAAGATGTTGATGTTCAACACATCCTCGATAGACAAAGTACGCACTCTGATTGCACATCATGACTCCTGCCCAAAGAAGAACATCTTACCACCTTCCTCGAAGATCAATGCATCAGTCTTTCACAGAAGATTTTCTTTCAAAAGAATCGGAGGAACTTGCTAACTCAGCATTGATTGGAACATGAACACTCATGAAATCATAAGCAAGATTATGGACTATGCCATCAAGGGTGGGCCATCACAGAGGAATTTGCTGGCTGCAATTCAACCATACCGGAAAATATTATGTCTCAGAATGAAATAGTGATATCGCCCAGCACTTCCAGATCAACAGATATTACATTGACACACCATGGACACATTTACACTGCAATATCCAAATGGGGAGTAAGAGATACATATTGGTGGCTCTGCACAGGCGTTGATGTGGAAAATACAATCAACCGTTTTTTCAAATGTGACTACAAGGACAAACACATCCACACCACATAAGTGCCTTTGCACAATGCTGGATGTCCCACTGCAGTCTGAGTACAATTGGGCCTCCATTTTGTAGGACTTTTAGAATGTATGCCCTGGGAAAGGAGATGTAGCTTAGTCATTGTTGACTACCTATCAAAATGAATTGAGCAACACGTTGTTCGGGACATCTCCACAGACACCGCAATAATCCCCAAAGCCTTCAAAGATATATTCTGGGCAGAGTGATAGCTATCTGAATTAGTTACTGATAATAGAGTACAATTGATCTGAAGATAAATGGTAGCATGTTTGAATATTTCCAACATGAAGCACACCAAGTTAGCACTTTACCATACCAAGACCAACAGCATGGTCAAGAGAGCTAATTGTTTTTATAAAAAGTCAACTTCCTTTTGCATCATTCGCAAAGCAAGGAGCCTGTGAAATAGCGTTAGGTACAGTGACTGCGCTCTGCCTCACACCAAATTCCGTAACATATGCATGCCCTTTTAAATTCATGAGGAACCGTAGGGGCTGCTCCGTCCTCAACGCACCATGGTTTCAAAAAGCGATGGAAGACAGCATAGGCGACATTACCGACATCCTGTACCGAGGCAAACAAGCAAAGAACAAATGGAAAGTGTAATATTAAAAACAGAAAGCTGTAAAAGGACTAACCATACAAGTTTGAGACATCGCCAGAATCAAAATGCCATATAGCGACAAGGAAACAAATACCAAATATATAACTCCTGTGAGGGTTACCAAAACAAGAGAGAACTTTGGAACCAAAGATATGGTCGTGCGTGGAACGTAGAGAGGACAGCCTTGTTCAAAGTTTAAGACCAAAAAAACAGTAAACCCACAAGAAAGTGTGCCAGAAAACACTCACAAACTGTTAGAGTATAAGGATAAGACTATGAGAGAACTCTACACTCTACTAACAGAACATCTGTTCGATACTCACACTGAAAATGTTCTTTTGGAAAAGGAAAAGAATTTGAATGAAGCTAACGTGACATGTGTTATGTTATATGGCATTTGTATAGCGTCTACTGAGATTGGTATGGCCTCAAAGCGCTGTGTGGTGAACCACCTTGGAGGACCGAGGTCTGTGTTTGAGATGAGATGGTGGATTCTAGCATTCGTATGTGCATTTTTATCCAGCACAAAGGTAGGGGTGCCTAAATCTCTGATAGTCACCCATGGAGACTGATTATGTGTACATCTGGCACAAATTATTTCGTGGGACTCAGCTGTGTTCTACTGGCAGTGGTGATGTGTCTTGTGAAGTCGAGTAGTGATTATTGCACATATGTGCAGGTAGATGACTGTGCCCCAGCAGGGATACAGCTATGTTCCATGCTGATGGAGTGCTATACGCCCCAGTGATTCAAGGCTGATATCTAGTTGGTTGTATACGAATTGTTCGAATGTCAATTGTTCGAATAACAATTGACCTTCTGCACAATTGACTGAATTTAAACGGTCAATTAGGATATATATGCGGGGGGAACCCCCCACAACCCCCCACCTAATCCAACCCTCACCCCAACCCCCCCTCCCAATCCCCTTATATTATTACACCAACCCAACCCATAATATATATTAAAATGACCATTCGGTCAATTGGGCAGAAGGTCAATTAGGACCCCTTTTATTCGAACAATTTTGTCATTCCAACAATTGTAAACGAACAATTCGGGTAATACCATCTAGTTACCATGAGATTCTGCAGATCATATCCTACGTTTGACTGGAATCCTTTCCAATGCACACTAGGTACCACCTTGTTTCCTCATCAGCTGATTTATCAGGTATAGAGCGAGTGAACACGTGACCAAAGATACAGCATGAACACCAAAAGATCCTGAGAGAATAGTTCACTCGCCTAGCTGCACCTCGCACCAGGTACAGGGTGCGCACCAAGAAGATGCCAAGCAAGTATAAAGACTTTGAAATGTACTCTTTTTTTTGTTTGTATATTTGGGTGAGTTTGTGGCAGTTCTAGCTTAGATGAACATCACGTCACGATTGTTATGGGTGTATCAACGTTACTGCAACGGCTCCTCTAATAAAAGGGGCTCTGCTGGCACGTACAAGTCAGTGCAGAAGAGCCCCAATAAGCGGCAACTTGTGTCTGTGTTTCTTTTGTGTGGGCCTCGAACGTATATTAGAGCTTGGCCGTGCCCAGGAGTTGGCCTCTGCCATGGACGGGTCCAGACAACACCTCAAGCTGGAGGCCCCCATGCAAAGTTGGAGGAGGTGTCAGCCGTCAGCAAGTGGAAAGGAACTAGACCAACGAGGAGAGGGGATTGGCCACAGAGAGACCCCAGTGCCACCATATGCCATCAGTGCGGGTGGGATCTTCCACATCCGCAAGACTGCCCAGCTAAAGGACACATCTGTGGGAGGTGCGGAAAGGTGAATGACTTCGCACGGGTGTGTCTCGCCCCAGCGTCGGCCAGCATGGTGGGGACACCGGGCGGAGTTGGTCAAAGGAGAGCGCGGGGGGAAAAAACCCCCAGAGTGGCAGCGGTCCAATTGGCTGGAGACCAAGGGAGGAGGCGGTATGACTTTGCCGAAGAAGATGAGGAAAACGTGTTCTTCTTTTCCTGCAGCAGCGTCGGCGACAAGTTCGATCCAGGCATTTTCTGAGTCTGAAAGCCCACTGTTGGGCCCCCTGCGGTGTGAGGACTGGAACACACCCATCTGGTTGCAGTGTTTAAATAGTTTATTAGGCGGTGCCAGGACTGGAATGCACCTTTGTTGCAGTGTTTGTGTAGGATAGTATGGGTGCGTGGACTGGAATGCACCATAGTTTTAGATCCAGTATTGGGTCACTTTTTGCAGTGTGTTGTGTTTTCTTTTTATTATAATAAAGGAGGGATGTTATGGGTGTATCAACGTTACTGCAACGGGAAGCGTCATGACATCGTCATGAGTGACGCTCCTCTAATAAAAGGGGCTCTGCTGGCACGTACAAGTCAGTGCAGCAGAGCCCCAAGAAGTGGCAACTCGTGTCTGTGTTTCTTATGTGTGGGGCTACTTGCCGTGTGAACACGGCCCTGATCTGCGGCCCTGACCTGGGTGCTCCCAGAGCCGAGGTCGCCTCCCGCTGGGTGCCCCCAGCTATTGTGGTTCGTCCGGTGACCCGAACGCTTGGCAGCGTGTCCCCTGCCCTTGTGTGAACGGCGTGATCGCCGGGCCTGTGTTTGGCTGGGTGCCCCCTGCACGCTGTGTGGCCCGCCCTAGTGACCTGTGGCGGGCCACCACAACGATGAGCGAAAGTCACCGCGCAAGCGTGAACGCTGAGCATGCGAGGAGCACTTGAACGCGGAGGTCGAAGCAACTGTCGCGATTACTTCTGCACTGCTGCTATGCTCTTTGAAAGAATTTGAGAAACACTTGCATGAACAGCATAGTTGCTAAATAAGCTGCACAAACGTCCTGCCTCGTTGCTTTATTTAAAAGGACTTAACATGTTTCGAAGCGAGAAACTGGAATGAACAGGCCTAGGCCTATTGGCTTTGATACTGCAAATTTTCCTTTGCTGCGACATAAACGCTATGCTAATGAAGAAGCCTATGAGTGAGGCACGGCCATCTTGTCTCCTCTGTGTTACGCCGAAGGCTCTTCGGCGCCCGCTAGGCTTATGCGGGGACGAATGAAGTGATTAAACTTCCCTGCTGTGCTGTTGAGTACACCATACCCAAAGCCAAGCTGGCGGGTGCGTGTCTGCATGTGGCTTAGACCCCACGGTGGGAACCAAAGTAGGCCTAGTTCAAGATGGTGCCTGCACAGAGACGAGCAGTGTTTGCTGGTGTGTGTGTCAGTGTGCGTGATCTTGCACGTTCACCTTAGCAACTCGTAATGAGCATTACCAGCTTTGCGATGGCATCTTTAATTCCCCACCTCTATGCACTTGCTTCGTAGGCCATCTGCTGCTCCTTGCCTCTCCACACCCCCCCCCCCCAACCCTCCAGGCCCCTCCCTAGCCCTCCCTGCTGCAGAGATTAACCAGTTGTCTGCTAGGGAAAAGGAGGAGGAGGCTGCAAGTGCGCTAATATAATCCTTTGACTGGAAAACAAGGGAATCAGAAAGACTGGCTTTTGTCCACAGAACACCCCTACTGTTTAAACCTGTGTGTTATTGTTGCAGCGGGGGCTGGGCGGGGGCGGGAGAGTGAGGGTCCCGCAATGAGCCGCCGGCTTGACATGAAATGTCATTTTTAATTAGGAACGGAGGGCACGGCGTGAAGGGCTGCGGCAAACACATCTCCCAGAGCGGGGGCAGAATGCACGACTCCAACGAGGTTGGTTGCCTGCGAAGCACATGGCAGCAAACAGGAGATGGCAGCTCTGATCCATCAGTGCCAACCTACATGCCTATCCTGTCAGAGACACGAGGACTGGCCCAAATTCTTTCCAGGCCAAACAAGCGTGTCCACAAAGCACTTGAGGCCAGGGCCCGGCGTCCAATCAACGTATTCCGGCAGATGGCATTCAAATGAGCCAAGTTGGTCCAAGCACATGCCAGACGAGGCAGCCCACCCTTGCCATGCTATACAGCCAATTTTATTTGATTAATGTGGTTTTCTAGCGCACGAGCCACTCCTTCATTGGGAGTCAGAGCGCTGCACATATACGAGCCGGATATGCATTTAACTTACAGCAGCGCCTATATAATTACAACACTTAGAAGTGGCAGAAAGCACTATATATATGTATAGAAAATGCCACCCAGTTTAAAAAGAACAATGCGAAATATTTGGATTAGGCTACTGGAAAATTCAAGGTAGTTGCAGCAGTGGGTGATAACGTTTCCATCTCTACTCTAGGGGTAGGCCTGGTAGGGTGTCCAGGAAAGAAGTGACGGGATATTGGAGAAGGTAGGGGAGCGAGTATGCCAGACGAACTGACTGAGTGTGTGACAGTCCATCTGAGTGACAGAGAAAGCAGAGACTGCCACAGCTCTGCTAGGGTTTGTATGCCGCTATCTGGCAGCATTTCATAGGGTGAAAATTTGGGAGCGAAGTAGCGTCTGGGACAGGGAGCATACATTTATTACTGCGGGGAGCATCAGAGAGCGCAGCAACGTGTGGGCACTCTTTCTGATGATCTAGGGGAGGGGGGAGTGTGTCTGGTATATTGGGGGTTCGGGTTGGTACAAGTCAGCGTTAACCTTGGAGTAAACCAAGGCCGAGTAGAAGTTGCATTTGATAAGATGTATGCTCATGACCTTGCTTGCATACTGACCAAGTCTTTGGCATGTGACGCAGCCAGAACATACCACCGAGATAACTAGTGGGGAGACCCTGCATATATTTGGGCATCTATTGTACTGAGCAAGCACATAGATCACAAGGCAGCCAGCATATGCTCCCAGTACACGCCAGAGAAGATAGCCAGTCCCCCTACTGATGAGGACAAAGGATCACTCGAGACTCAATTGGATTGGTGAACACGTTTATTAGTTAAAAGCATTGACAGCACAAACCCAGCAGCAACACGAGACAAACATTTTTGAGCAACCTCGTCCCTCCAAACCCCTCTGCCTTTGTATCTTCCATGGCTCATACTTTCAAACGTAAAGGGGTGGTCCCAACAGGTCAAGGTTGCACCCTAAATTCATCCTGCAAGCAAAGACCAAAACCTCAATATGTGAGCCTTTGACACCAGCTGTGCTCTTTCATGTAAACCAGTGTTATCAGTGAGGTCACCCTGTCGTAACTCAGTCAAGGTGTCCACACTCCTTAAAGATTCCCATACGCTTTGAGGCAAGCGAGAGCTTTAGCAATATGACGACTTCCGCTCCCCTCTGCCAATTTGCTTAAGAAAGCTAGAAATTAGATCCCGCTTGCATCTGTCAAAGGGAAACATGTCAGAAATGAGAGATTTCGAAAATGAGCATTTCAAAAAGCTAGGCGAGAGGCCTTCATTGCAAAGGCATGCACAGTACCTCCTACAGTCTCGGTCTTGCATGAGGAAGAAACACTATTTAAACATGACGGGTTACAGGGCCTAGCCACTAGAATACTGCAGGGCCAGGCCTGGTGAGTATATTACATTTTCTTTTCCCAATTTTCCTCCACACTATCAATCACATTCCAGGGGTGATAGGCAACCTGCCAACCAACTACCTGCCAGAAGATATATGAAACTGATCAAACACATGCGACAAGAGATAGGCAACAAACGGACAGATACCACTTAAGCTTTTCAAATCCTTTCCCGATTTCCCTTCTTGTCATTTACCAAGCTCCTGGCTCTTCCCCAGCTTTTCCAGACCATTTTGATTCTCTGCTATCTGTTCTTCTCCCTTCCCCATCTTACTACATCTACCCACTCTCCTCTTCTGTCATTCATGGATTCTTGCCACCTAAATCTTCTCTCTTCTCCTCCCTCCCATCACTCAGGCTCCTGCCTTGACCTTATCTTCTCCTCACTCCCTTCCCCATCAGTTATCTATGCCTACCCTATTTATTCCTCAGATCAACTTTTACCCTCTCTCTCCCTTTTCTTTCCGTCTCCACCTCCACCCCCACTTTCAATTCCAATTTTCAGCTGCCGGAATATCTGTTCTTTTGATTTTGCCTCATTCCTATGCTCTCTACTCTTCCCTGCCCCATCTCCTCCTCGCCCCTTTCTCCTGACGATACTGCATATGCTCTTCATGCTTCCCTTTTGTCCATTCTAGACTCTAACTATCCTTCTCGCCTCTTTTCTCCCTACCACAAATGCCCTCAGCCGTGGCTTACTCTTGCCCTGGCCTCTCTCAGCTCCAGAATCCGTAAAGCCGCACAGCACTGGAAGGAGTCCCAATCCCCTTGTGACCTCTCTGGTCTTTCTTCACTGCACTCGTCTTATGAACAAGCCTTGCTTACTTTTCTGAAATTACGCTTTCTCTCTCCCGTCATCTTCTCCAGTTCTTATACACCAGTCTCTCCCCCAGGCTGCCTGATCCCTCTCTTTTCTCATCCCTTTCTATCCTCACCTTCTCCCATATCTCACCTGTCTCATTAATTCCATTCACAACAATTCTTGTTTTACTTTATTTATTTATTTTATTTTGTTGCTTGTATAGTGTGCCGAGCCCAGCGGCATCTGGGCGCTTTCTTACATAAAAGTTACATTTGTTACACATGTTACAGGCATACAGTAATATGTAGGCAATAGCTTACATGTTAAGTCATACAATAGTCACTAGGCAAAATGTGTACATTTCTGGGGTGGCTAACAGCAGTGTTGCTGGGGTTAGTACAGTGGGATTACAGAGTATAGCAGGCTCTGGTGTAGTGCATTAATTGCACATTTTCTGGTAAAGGATTCCTGCGCTCTTAGCTGGACAGGTAGGGCATGCCATAGTTTGCTGGCCATTGTGGGAAAGCTGCTGCCACCTGCTTTTTGGAGCTTGAATTTGGGAGTGACAAGGAGGTGCTTGTATGCTGCTCTAGTAATCCTTGTGGAATGTAGCTTGGCGATTGTGTCTGCAAGGTAAGCGGGGCAAACCGGTGAAGACATTTGTGCGTCAGTGTGAGCATTTTGAACCATATTCATTCTTGAATAGGTAGCTAGTGAAGTTTTTGTCTGGTTTCGGAGTTGCATGCTGATCTTGGAATGTTGAGCGCTGCTCTGATGGCATTATTTTGAAGGACGTTGTAGGTCGAGGTGCCGGTGTAAAGGGCATTGCAGTAGTCCAGTGGGGTCAGCACTAGGGCACTGGCCAGGGTGATGCAGCTGGCGGGAGAGAGGAAGTGTCTGCAGGTGTTGATGAGTTTGCATGGGTAAGAAGTAGCTGAGGTGGTAGCGTTCACTTGTTTAGCTAGAGTAAGGGAGGAGTCTAAGTACAAACCCAGTGTTTTAACCTGGTTGGAGAGTGTGATGGTGTTGCCATAGATTTCAAAGGATTTGAATGTAGTGCTAAGTTTGGCAAGCCTGAGTTGAGAGCCTATGAGGAGCAGCTTAGTCTTGTCATCGTTAAGGCATAACCCATGATGTGCCATCCATGCTTGGATGGTCAAATAGATGGCATTGAGTGTGGCAGTGTCGAAGGCATGGTCTTTGGTGATGGGTATGAGGATCTGGGTGTCATCTGCGTAGTTTGTGTAGGAGACAACTAGGCCATCAAGACGGCTAAACAATGGCTTTGTAAAGATAGTACACAAAGTGGTTGACAAGTATGAACCTTGCGGTACTCTACAGGTGACAATGGTGGATGGTGCCTCTGCCTTGAGAGAGAAGACTTTCATAGTTCTGTCTGTGAGAAATATGGGTGATAAATGTGCGGCTGAGGTTAGGCGGTTGCATAAGATGTTATGGTCCACAAGATCGAAGGCAGCCGAGAGGTCAAGTAGGAGGAGCAGGGCAAGCTTCCCTTTATCTTTCAGGTCGTCCATTTGGACTTTTAAGTCTAGGAGTGCTGTTTCTGTCCCATTGTCGGGGTGGAAACCGGATTGCCTAAGTCCCAGGATGTTGTTCTCTTCAAGGAATTTCTGAATCTGAAGGTAGGCAACTCTGTCTAAAATGTTTAGTAGACATGGGACGGTCGTAATAGGGTAGTAGTTCATGGGGATGTTAGGGTCGAGGGAGTTTAAAAAAAAAAGAATGGTAATACCCATGCGTTGGGACGCAGTTGTTTCTGAATGAGGCATTGATGAGATTAGTGAAGAATGGGGCGAGTTGGGGTGCGCATTCCTTGATAACTGCGGGTGGGCAAGGATCCCCTTGGCACCTGGAGGGTTTTAGGTTTGCGATTATTTGGAGAACTTCAGTGTTGGTGACCCACGTGAATTCGAATTGAGGTGCTTCCGCATTGTAGGAGGCGTTAGGTTGTTGACTGGGTGGGACAGTGGGATTCGCTAGGGTTTTCTTTTGTGCTGTTATTTTTGACTGGAGGTGAGTGATTTTGTCCAGGAGCACGTTCTGGATGTCCAGACACCAGCTAGCATCCTTGTTGCAGCTTTCCACAGGGGTGATGGGGGCTTCTAACTCTCTAAGGATAGAAAATAATTCCTTGGATTTCAAATTGGCCTTGGATATTCTGTCATTTCACAGCAAACATTTGGTTTGGAGTACTTGTTGTTTGTATTCTTGGGCAGTCCCGTTGAAGGCAGTTTTATTTAGATCAATGGGAGATTTCTTCCACCGAGCTTCAGCCTTTCTCTTTACCTTTCTTAAGGCATTTAAGGAGGGGGTGAACCACCTATTTAGGCGAGCTGGTTGTTTGGCTTTGTGTAAGGCAAGAGGGGCCGGTTGGTCGGTGGCTGCCAGTATGGTCTCATTGTATTGTTTGGTCATATAGTTGGGTCAGAGTTGTCCTTTAGTTGGGTTGTTTGGAGGGGTTGCAGTAATGGCAGTAGGTTACTTGCCGTTATATTTTGTTTATTTCTGGTTGTGGCGGCTGGAGCTAGTATGGTGGTATTAGTCCTGTTGGTCAGGGTCTCAATCATGAAGTTTATAAGATGGTGATCAGCCCATGGACATGGCTTGTTAGATGTAATGGTGTCATAAATCACCAAGCTATCTTATGAAAATGATACGGTAACCAAAAAGGATACAATTGGCAGGGCTCTTCTGGATCCTTGAATTCACACGGCTTGATAGTAGTGAAGTCAAATTAGACCTTCCAAATGATACAACTCTCTGACTAGTAAAACGGGCAGAGAGAGGGATCACTGGAAAGGGCGTGGGAGCATTATAGGAAGTCAGCCTAGGATAAATAAAGCATCATGAGAAGTTGACCCAACTAAACTCTCACTGAATACAGCAATAGCACGAATTACAACACTAACCTGTAGGTTAGAACTGGAATCTTCACCAACAAGTCTCAGAAGAAATCCAGGAATTGGAAACAACGACAAAGGAGGGGAGGTTAGTAAGGGAGACTTATCCCGAACGGCACGAGGCTCATGCTAGATACCGGGTTGGTGCACCACAGGATAGATAGCATCCAAAGTACTGTGCACAATCACCTTCAAATAAACAGTTTGTTGATAATACTTCCTTTCCCACGTAGAACAGAAATGAAATTAGTCCACCTGTTATCTCATCACAGGTGCCAGGGATGCGTGTGGAGTTACATGTTTCAAAGAGTTCAAAACACAGCGTGCAGATTTCCACGCAACAAAAGTACACGCAACCAGGACCACAGCATGTAAAGAGTAGAGTAGACCGCGTGTGATTTTACACGCAAACAGAAGTGCACGCAGCCAGACAACCGTACCTGAAGAGTTCCAGAGTCCGCATGGGGTCTTACCCGCGAACAAAGTACACGCGGCCAGGACAGCTGCGCTTGGAGAGTTCCTGCGTTCGCGTGGGGTTTTACCCATGAACAAAGTACACGCAGCCAGGACAGCCGCGCTTGGATAGTTCCAGCGTCCGCGTGGGATTTTACCTGCGAACAAAGTACACGCAGCCAGGACAGCCACGCTTGGAGAGTTCCAGCGTCCGCGTGGGGTTTTACGCGCGAACAAAGTACACGCAACCAGGACAGCCGCGCTTGGAGAGTTCCAACGTCCACGTGGGAAATTACACGTGACAAACTTACATGCAGTCAGGAAAGCAGCATGCAAAGATATCAGGAACCCGCCTATGAGGATACACGCGACTGAAGTGCACGCAGACATTGCTGCCAAAACTCGCGTGTGAAGGAAAGCCGTCTCATGGTCTTCTAATGGACGACTGCCGAAGATAGCGTGTAGAAATTTCACGTGAACAAAAACCGCTGTAACTTCTAGAAAGCAGCTTCAGGAGATTGCGTGTGGAAGAAAAACGCTGAAGAAAGCCAAGGAAGTAACTGACGAGATGCAAGGACGCAGATCAAGGGTTCAGCTACAAAATGCCATATTGGTTTAATCAGAAGCAGCGAGCAACGTCTCCATGCTGCTTATGAACGTACTGCAGTAACACACGTGACTACCCTGAATCACGTGAATTCAACGACATGAATAATGCAAACGTCGTTTTCCCGGCAGTACATCAAACAACCTCCATTTAGAATAGAACAGTCTAGCAGTTTTATGAGTATAACGCGTTCTGCATGAAGATGGCTTTCCAGGTCCAGAGGTAATATGTCCAGCATGCATGACAAATGGTCAATTTGCAGTTGATGTCTGCGAGTCAATCAAGTGTGCAGCCTTTCTCATGTGTGGGATTGTGGATCCTATGTGAGAGCCCGAGGGCTGACAAGGTTTTCGCTATGGCTAGTGCCTTTTTGTCCAGTGGGTCACGGAAACCTAGATTGAAGTCTCCCAGTATAATGGTTTGGGATTTAGGTTTGGTGTTTGAGGATATCATTTGGGTGACATCATTTTCAAATGATAGTACAGGCCCTGGTGGTCTGTATATAAGATGGATGTTTAGAGTGACAGGCGAAATCAGTTACATTTTTCCTGAGAATGTTCCCCAGAAGTAAAGGTAGTGGTGGGTGTCTCTCATGTTCAGGGAGGTTTTGGCGATGAAGGCAACGCCTCCACATTTGTATGTGGGTCTGTCCCTTTACGTCTCTATTAAAGCATGCACTCATCCTTTAAAAAATCCTCTTATGACCCCCTCATTCCTGCCAATTTACGCCTGAGCTCTCTTCTTCCTTTTCTCTTTAGAGCGTGCTCTTTACTTTCAGGTTACTTCCTACCTCAATCTTCACTCCCTCTTGCCTCCTCTTCAAGATGGGCTCTGTCCTTCCCACTCTACTGAGACTGACCTTCTGCATGTCTCAATCACTCTTCTCACAGCCCAACATTCAAAACGTTCCACTGTTCTTATCCTTCTCGACCTTTCTGCAGCATTCAGTACTGTCGATCACTCACTTCATCGTTACACCCTCTCTTCCATCATTTTTTAGGGTCTCTTCTCAAATGGTTTCACTCTAATCTTTCTAATGATTCCTTTCTTATTCATTGAACCAGGCTGGCGAAACCTCTCTTTGCTGTCCCCTTCATTATGGAGTCTCTCAAGGTCTTGTCCTTGGTTACCTGCTCTTCTCACTTTACACAATTCTACCTTTCTACCTTAATTTCCTCTTTTAATCTTTCTTTGCATCTTTATGCTGAAAACACCCCAATCTGTTTCTCTTTCACTTCTTTTTCTGACACAATACACTCCACATTGTACTGACCACTGTGCCTCACTTTGATTGTGTCTACTTGCTAGCCTCTGCGCCCTAGTCTATTGACCGCTGTGCCTATTGTACCTTAGTCTGTTCTCGACTACTTGCCCTCCTGCCCATCCCGACCCAGTCAGCTTCTGTTCCACCCCAAACTACTCAACTGCAATCTAGCCTACCTCACCCACTATATCCAGGTCTCTCACTGACCACCCATGGCAAACCTCCACGTAGTCATTCTCACCTTAACGGCCACACTCGCCTTGCACCACCTCAATAACTCCACTTGCCCCAAACCCCGTCCACAATTACCCCCAACCCAACATCCCTCATACACCTCAACCATGGGTCTTCTCGAGACCCAACAAATGGACCAGCCCAACGGCGCCCTCTGCCCCATAGAATGGATCCGTCGATTTGCTGCTCCGCCCACTCCCTGGAACCCATGCACATTGAAAGATAGAAACCTGAGACTCAGCTATTGGTTCATAACCCCCAAGAGTCTCGCCAAAAGACACTCCCCTCATCACATGCTCAATCAAGCCAACACCGCCCAAACTTCAAAAAACACCCAAACAGCCCCCTTGAACACCGCTGAACAGCCATTGATCAAGGGCGCCCTCATCAATGCCCGCTCCCTGGTCGCCCATGCGCTAGATATCGCAGACCTCATCTCTACCAACAACTTGCACTTTCTGGCTATCATTGAAACCTGGCTGCACCAAGCAGCGGGCCCAGCCCTATCCTCGCCATCCCAGAAGGTTATTCAATACTTAGGAAAGACCGGGACACAGGTAAAGGAGGAGGAGTAGCCTTCATTGCCAAAACATCCCTTGGCCTTAGATTAACCCCATCGCCCAGCTTCCGCTCTGCAGAACTTCTGTCAGCCAAGCTCCAACTCTCTGCTACACAAACCATACTAGTACACCTCCTTTACAGACCCCCTGGCCCCATCACCACATTTGAGGAAGAGATATCTGACCTTTTGACCACCAACACCAAAACAGGATCTCAAATTATCATACTTGGCGACCTCAACCTCGGTCTCGGTGACCCAAACGATGCCAACGCGCTCTCTCTGGAAAGCACCATCTCCCAACTAGGGTTCAAGCTCAGAATCACAGACCCTACCCACAACAAAGGCAGGACCCTGGACTGGCTAGCGGATCTCAACTGCTCTACGACCATCACAAAAAACGAGCAAACCGCATGGTCTGACCACCACGCCATCTCCTTCTCCATCCAAGGGAAATCACAACCAAACATGCCAACTACCATCCCCCAAACCTTCACTAGAAACAACCGCAACATCACCTTACAAAACCTCCGCCCACTTAAAGACAACATCCTTATCCCCACAAACTACGTTAACCTAGATGCAGAGAAACTTGCTGACCTCTACAACAAAACGTTAGATTCAGCAGTAGACACCATTGCTCCACTCAAACTCTCCAAAGCCAAACCGGCAGCCCACATGAACAAATGGTTCACTCCAGAGCTAAAAAGCTAAAAATCCTCCGAAACTCCAAATGAGCTGCAGAAGCCACCTGGAGAAAAACACCCAACCTATCCAACAAAACACAACTCTCGATAGCAGACTCCACCTACAAAACCGCCATCCTCAAGGCCAAAAAACAGACATATGACAACAGAATCGAGAGCGCCAAATCCAAAACAAAAGAGCTCTTTAATATCCTCAGGGAACTCGAATCCCCTCCTACACTGGCAGAAACCTGCGTGAAAGATGCAGACTGGTGTGAGAGGATTCAAAAAGCCCTAGCAGACAAAATCACCATGTTACAATCCAAAATCGAACAGAAAAAGCTTAGCCTATCCAAACAAACAAACCGTCCACTGTCCACCACTCCCAAAACTCCCACTTGCCCCTCATTCTCCTTCTCACCAGTATCCACTAAAGAAGTAGAAAGCATCATTAAGGGCCTCAAACCCTCCAGATGCCAAGGGGACTCATGCCCAGCTCCCATCATCCAGGAAGGCGCCAACATTCTGGCCCCCTTCATAACAGCCCTTATCAATGCATCCTTCAAATCAAGCTCAGTGCCTAGCAGCCTCAAGGAGGCCTGGGTCATGCCACTACTAAAAAAAACCTAATCTAGACCCCAACAACCCAACCAACTACAGGCCTATCACCACCGTTCCTTACATCCTAAAAATCTTAGACAGAGTGGCCTACCTGCAAATACAGAATCACCTGGAAGACAACAACCTCCTAGGTCTTAGACAATCCGGCTTCAGGCCAAGGCATGGAACAGAGTCAGCCCTACTGGACCTAAAAATCCAGATGGAAGAGGCAAAGGACAAGGGCAATCTAGCCTTTCTCCTACTACTAGATCTATCAGCAGCCTTCGACCTCGTCGACCATCAGATCCTTACGGAACATCTGATGACCTCAGCGGCCTTCTCTAACCAGGCTACTTCTGGATCCAGTCCTTCTTAGCCAACCGAACTACCCGGTTCTTCCCCCCTGGGCCCTCAGCACTCCCTGTCCCCATCACCTGCGGCGTCCCTCAAGGCTTGTGCGTCTCGCCGACCCTATACAATATCTTCACTAAGCTATTGTTTGACCGCTTAGATAACCTGGGTGTCACATACACAAACTGTGCTGACGATACCCAGGTTCTATCAGGATGCTACGATGAGGACTCCACCAAAATCAACAACCTATATTTGGAAATCCAAGCCTGGATGGCAGAGCACGGTCTATGCCTCAACGACAAGAAAACTGAGCTCCTTCTTGTCGGCTCCCAACCACGGCTAAACAAACTAGACCCCCGTTACGCGTCCATCAACATAGATGGTAACCTAATCACAGTAGCCAAAGAAATTAAAACCCTTGGGGTTTATCTAGACTCTACTCTCTCGCTCAAAAACAGGTGAATGCCACAGCCTCATCCACAGCCTATACAAATAAGCTTATCAATGCCTGCAAACCCTTCCTATCTCCCTTCAGTTGCATTACACTAGCCAGAGCGCTAGTGCTCTCAAACATTGACTACTGTAACACACTCTTTCTTGGCACATCAGAACGCAACCTGAACAAACTACAGGTGCTTCAAAATAATGCCCTCAGAGCCTCCCTTAGTATCCGTCGACACGCTCACATCTCCAGCTTCAGGCAAGACGCTCACTGGCTCCCGGTACGAGACAGAATCACGCTCAGATCCCTCGTCATCGTCCATAAATGCCGCTCCAATGACGCACCCAAATACCTGGCAGACAAGTTCCACAACCACACATCTACTAGACCAACGAGAACGCCATACTCACATTGCCTCTCCATTCCCATATCCCCCTAAAAAAAGCAGGTGGCGCCAGCTTCCCTGTCCTAGCTGCCAAACTATGGAACACTATGTATCTAACTCTTAGAGCAAAACCCTCTTTCTGGACTTTTAGAGCCAATACTAAAACATGGCTTGCCAACAAAAATTCTGCTTAATGCACCTCATCTCTGCATGTCCTTGTCGACCATCTTGTAACCTGGTCCTACACACTCTAATGTTGTTATTGCACAGTCTGTATTATATACTTTGCCATGTTGTAACTGTCTCTAAGTCTCCGGCGCCCGGTTACCCCAGGGTTCGGCGCGCGGTACAAATAAAGAAACTAAACTAAACTGTTTCCAACTGCCTCTTAACCATTCAACACTGGATGTCGTCCCATTTTCTTCACCTCAACCCCTCCAGAACTGATGTCCTTTACTTTCCCTCTACCATGATCCTCCCTATTCCTCCTCCTTCCCTCTTTTTCTCTCCTTCCTCCATTCCTTTCTCCCCCTCAGCTCATAACCTAGGTGTAATCATTGACCCTCTCTCTCTTTTTCCCTTCACATCTCTTCTACTGCTCACTCCTGCCACCATGTCCTTTTTAATATTCATCGTGCCCATCCTTATCTCTCCTACCATGCCACTAATTGTATTTCTTTTCTGCTTAGTGTTCTTTCCTTTTGGCTATGGTTTAGCTCTTCTTCTTAGTCTTCCTGCCTCTCATCTAGCCCCTCTTCACTCTGTCTATAATTCTTCCATTCGTCTCCTTTTCTCTCTCCCTCCTCATTCCTCTATTACATCCTCCTTGCTTTCTATATCTCTTCTTCCTTTTGCGTCTTGACTCATCTACCATTTCCTCTCTATCATTTTCAAGTGTATCCATGGTCTTGCCTTTCTCTAGATCTCTTCCTTAATGTCACTCTACCCCCTACCCCATCCTGTGCTCTCAGAACCAGTTCCGTCTCTCTGTTCCCAAACCCCCTGTGCTTCATCTCGCTTTCGCTTCTCTGCCTTGCTTGTTTGTAAGCATTGGAACTCTCTCCCTCTGCCCCGTGCCACACTTACAGTTTTTTGGTGTCTGTTGACTGCTGGCTTCATTGGCATCCCCTGCTGACACCTTCAGACACTTTCTGGAGCCGCCTCTGTTGGGACCGCCCTTTGCCTTGGGGCCCTTAGCTGCAAGTGGTCGGCACATTTCTTTATTGGACTGGTGTAAGCAACTATTGGAGGTTTTGGGGAGACGGGAGTTTCCCACTGAGATTTATTTGTATATTGAGTTAAAATTGTGCATTATACAGTACACTTTCAGTGAAAAACTGGACAAAAAAAACAATTGGTTTTGTAGGGTAACCCCAATCCAAAAATGCAATAGATGCAAGTCACTAACAGTGCACACAAGCATTTCCCAACACATTTTCATGATGCCTTTAACTCACAATAAATGCCGGTATACACACATGTTCACACTAGCTGTGCCCATTTATTTCCATGCTGGCTGCATCAATATATGCAGATAATTCCTATATAAAAACATCCTCATGTTTGGTTTACACATAATGGTAGTAATGATACTATAAGAAAACATGTCCACACTGCCTCTGCCAATATATGGCAGTGTCAAAACACACACTTACTTGGAGGAGAGAATCGACACTCTCCCCCGAACCACAGAAGCCGAATGAATTCGACCCTCCCACCGTGGTTGGCACAGGTGCCTGAAGTGTAACACAGGACACCACATGGCAGCCAATGGGGGGGAAGAGGAGTTAGGGAGAGGTTGTGGATGGGGAGGGGAAGTTAGGGAAACCGGGAAAAGGGTTAGGACAAAACCTAAATTGGATAGGTAGGGGGAAGCACTGGGGAAAAACCCTTCCTTTCATATACCTGTATATCCTAGTTCCTGACACACTGTAACATTGACTACATGAATACCCAGTAACATAGATCAAGACACACCTTAATACGTATGCCCCTGACTTCAGAACAAACATAGAGCACAAAACATGCACATGTAGTAGCAAGCGGGATGAACACAGAACAATGGAACTTTTCCCATCAATGAAGAACGAAACACATGGCCCTTAGGGCAAGCTTGCTGCTGCAATGCATAAACACATAAATGCATGTCCTTGCGGTTTAACCAGACAAACTAATGCACATCATCGCCCCTTGAGAGTGAATACTCTTGTCACCCTTAATGAGCTGTATTCAAGGAGAATATGCCCAAAAATGTTCTGTAATGTCCTTGTGTCTTATTGCACAAAACCAATTGCTTTATCCCCAATTCAGCCCTTTCGTGATTGCCAAGTAGTAGCTTCATGCGAGAGAAAACATATGCATCTTAAGCCCCCACCCCGCAATGCCTTCAGCACTTATCTGAGCTCCGAGGGCCCCGCGGGACTCCTCGGAGGATTAGTAGCACGCTGAAAATGCTGCGCAGTTCCGTATTCAACTCAGTGCGAGAGAACGCTCGAAACCTCGTGTAGCTTTAGGGCAGAGCTTCGCCGTCCATGGTTTCCTCAGCGTTTCGCCGAAATGCTCCTCACGCCAACCGCTCCTTGATTCGTAATAAGCCACACTTGTTTCACGCGCCGTTTCTCTTTATGCTGTTTGTAATCCCTGCAGCTGGCAACGCGCACGTGACCTTCTTCCTGATTGTGCACAGAACTACCAACCTCCCATGGCTTGCTGGGAATTGTAGTCTTTGCCTCAAAAACTAGCCCAAGAGGATTAAGAGACAAAATGTGTGACTCCTGTGCGCTTCCAGCCCTTATTCCTCACAGGCAGTATCCCCACAAAAGAACATACTCCTGTAATTTTACCTTTAAAAATACCATGACACAAAAAGAAAACATGTCCAAACTGGCTGCACAATGTAGTCCAGTCTAGATAACACGTATCTTTATTTTCTAATTTCTTTTTTAATTAAAGTGCATTAAGGTTACAAGTAAAAGACAAAACCGTTTGCATTATATAAAAATACATATTTAAAACAATCATTACTTAATTATCCACCATACATCAATTGATCATTTCTACATACAATGATTCATTAATACTAAAAAAGTATAAAACCTTTAAGCCAATCATATAGTTATATTATTTCTCTAAAATTACTTTGGGGGAGCTCTGTTATAATTCATGTTTACCTTATTCCCTCAATTTGATTAAAACAATTATTGAACTTTCTAAATTCCATTACTTATTTCCATAATTGAAAGGCAGAAATAGTAATGACCAACAATTCTCCTGCAATGAGGGTGCTCCAAAATTGATCTGATGTATATCCCCTTTCAGTGTGGATATCTTTTTTATAACAAATTTTATATTTTTCAATTAAGAATTCACAATTGATGAGAAGGTATCTAATTGTCTTGTAGGTTGACCCGCAAAGACAACATTCTCAGTCCTCTTTCTTTATTTTGTACCCGGCACCGATATATTCTAATGTCAGTAAAGTATTAAAACGTAGCTGTGTCAAACGTTTTTTTCTTCCCGAGAGCACATTTTTGAGAGGTAGGATCACGGTTTACCTGGTTCAAAACCTTGTTTGCTATTTTCTTCTTACCTTTTCTTTTCAGCTAGGTTTACCAAATTGAGATCTCTATTCCATATTAACGTTTGCATTTTTAAAGTTTTTGAGAAAAGACAAAATGATCTTTCATCTGGCAGTTCAAAATCTATATTTTCGAAATGTTATAGCACCGATTTTTGTTTCAGACCCAGATACAACTCATTTCTCAATTTGGACTTGTTATGCTTTGCAAATATATGTAGAAGCATGTTATTATCATCACTGGAATTAATTAAAGAAACATAAAACTCTGCCCCCCGTATTATCCAGAGCGCTATTAAAGAAGGAGTTCTCAATTCGCACCTAAGCGCCTCCACAGGTACAGCTTGATATACTCCCAGAATTGACTGTAGGAGTTTGCCCTCTAGTCTATCCAGCCAGATTAGGATCTCAAGCCCATACAAGATGCAAGGTGTAATCCCAGTCCTATACAATTCTAAAAAGCCCTCAATATTAAAACCTCCCTTAATGTTTATAAAATTATGAATCACAGTCCATTTTCTCAGAACTTTAATTGAACGTAATTTCCCACATAAGCCAGGGAGGGGACATTAGTTATTGGAATGCCAAGGTAAATATACGTATTTACAATTTCTAACTTTTCATTATTTATTTTCCAATCAAAATTCGATCCTCTATGGCCTCTCTTGCTAAGCACCATAACCTTTGTTTTGCTACTGTTTATTTTCATATAATTTTTATTTGCATAATCGACCAACACATTTATTGTGCGATGGAGGCATATGGGTCTTAAATCCAACAATATGATATCGTCAGCATAGGTTAATCAAGGTATTAAAATTCCTCCCACCCTCTGTGGAAAATTACACACAGCTCTTATACTTGTGTATAACACTTATCATGTTTGTTTTTTTTATCAACAATGCCTATTAAAAAAATATCATGCCATGGTAAGAAATAGCTACACTGGCTGCACCAAAAAGCAAGTCTAGCAACGTAAAAGCCCTTATCATGATTACTTTAATAATGAGGAAGCATAGACCCAACAGGAAACAAGAATCCCAGGCAGAAAAACCATGACCCCTAAGTTTATCCTCCCTGACCAGAAACATGTCCACATACCGCTAATCCACAGTGGAACCTAGGTAGGTAAGATGACCCACATGGGATGGGTAGGGAGGGCCAGAACCCCCTAACCTAAACATCCCCAACCCATGGTGGGGGAATACGACTAGAGTAACACAGAGGAAAACTACCACTCCTCAGTTGGCCTAGCAACTAGGTGGACAAACTACAATTCCAAACACACAGGATAATCATAGATGTTGGGCACAGAAACACAAAGACAAAGACAAAGAGGTAAGGAAAACCTGCTAACCCAACTCTCAACTTTCCACATACAATTCTCATACAGAAACTGACGCAACAAGCTCTTGGCACAGCAACCTGCACGCACTTTACCACACTGTAACAACAGACTAACAACACATAACGTGGCCCAACAGCACATGGGAACTCGCGCAGACCCGAAAAACGCACTTAAACTCAGCGAACAGTGCAAACCAAACTGAAGCTGCCAACAGGACTCTCACTTTCCTATTGCCACTACACCCTACTAAACCCCCCACTCTCTGCTTTCTTCACACTCTCCTTTTCAGATCCGCCAGAGTTCCTGGGGACCACTCTGGGGGTGACGGTGCGTCATACAAATATCATTAACATATATCCTCAGAATAAAATGCCATGGCACAGTAAGAAATACCTAGATTGGCTGCACCAAAATTCCAGTCTAACCACGTAATAACACTTACCAATTTTGCTTTATCATAGATGCTCACAATAAAAAGAAACATGCCACAGTAAGAAAGGGCTAGAGTGGCTGTGTCAAAATGACAGTCTAGTTAAGCACCACATACCAAACTTGGTTTATCATAAATGTCCAGTAAAAATGTCATCATGCCACAGTGAGAAAGGGCTAGACTGGTGATCCCAAAATGCCAGTCTAGCTAACTAATAATACACATCATGCATGGTTTATCATATATGCCCACTAAAAAAATTCATGCCACTGAAAGAAAGGGCTAGACTGGCTGCCACAAAATGCCAGTCCAGCCAAGTAATAACACTTAACATGCTTGTTGCTTTATCATAGATATCCAGTGAAAAAAAGTAATACCAAAGTAATAAATGCTTAGACTGTCTGCCCCAAAATGCCAAACTAGCCACATATTATCACATCATCCATTCTTTTATCAACTGCCAGCTGATAAAAAAAGGATGATGATTTTTTACTGGCAACCTATCATAGATGCCCAGTAAAAAATGTGTTGTTGCCATGCCCACACCCTCTTCCTGGCCCAGCATAAACACAAGCATGCAGGCACATTCATATAATGCATTCACACACAGCATTCACTTACTCATTCACACGAGCACCCATACATCATACACTCACTCATTCACACAAATATAATCACACATATATAATACATAGAAAAAATCTTAATTCATGCAGCCCAGATCCTCAGCTTTGCTGCCACCTCCTCCAGAAGTCTCTCTCTGGTTCCTGCATAGCAAGAACAGCAACCAGGAAACAAAGCTCTTACTGGTTTCTGTGCATGAACACAGGAGCCGCAGCACCTCTCTGTTGCCCCTCTCCGTTTGTATGTGTTTGGAAGGAACACAAGTACCACCTCACTCTTGCAAATGTGCAGTACCTCAGCCTGCACCCCCAAAGGCCCATGCAACGCAGAGGAAGCAAAATGTCCCCAGCTTTGCATAGCACTTTGGACATGCGTGACTGAGGTACAAACTGTCAAAAGGAAACTCTGTTTCCGTTTGACAGTTCAAGCCAGCCCAGGAGTGCTTCCTCAACATTTTTAAGTTGTGCCATGCCAGGTGAGGATACAAATCAACCAGATCTGGCTTCCAGGCCCACAACGCATCGCACGCAGCTCCTCTAGTGATGTTGACTTAGACACAACCCAGAGCCGAGTGATTACATTCCCAGATGATCTGCCTGCACCTGCATTCCATTCTTCTGTATCAGGACCAAATACCCTCACCCACTCTAAGCCCTGGCGCTACGGGGCAGCCTTTCCCGGACCGCCAGCCTATGTCAAGGGTCCAAAGCTTGTATTAATATGCACCCAGTCACTTGCGCCCTGGTTTCATCCCAGGCCAAGCGAACTTGCAGGCCACTCCTTTTCCATGTAAGAGATGTCATGCTACTTTCTGTTGCCATATTAGTTCTCACTCTAACCGTGCCTGTAATCATTGCTTCTTTGTTATGAGTCTGTGTTATTCCCATTGTATTATTGCTCCATGTGAGGCAAGATGACATACTATCTTTAACTATGGTTTACTCTGTTAGGCGCGTCTCCCAGGTATCCCCATTTTATGATAATGCTGCATTTAATGGCATTTGATTATATGGTTCCCTGTTATTCCAGTGGTGATATTGCTCCCCCGTGCTTTGCTAGGCTATACTATTTTACAACTATTCTTTGCTTTATAGCTCTAAACTGAAAGTGAACTTCCCTGGGTGACAACTAGTTGGTGCGGGGGCGTATGCGGCTTGCTTCCTGAAATGGCCAACTCTCATTTTACGTTATATGTATAAGTCATTTTCTGCATATTTTAAACCCACCATAACATGAGCAGTGTTTGGTAATCATTCCCCAATGAGCCAGTCACAAGGATGTCCGATTGGGTATAGCGTTCTTTCATCTTTGGATGGTGCCCCCTTGTGACTGTCTTTTTTTAATATGATGGTTTTGTAGCTTGGTTACATTCTTTGGATGAAAGAACGTGTTTCTTTTCTCCAGAGGATAGTTTTAAAAAAAAAGCTCATCGAAATGTTTAGGGTGGGTTAGAAAAGTATATACATGGGATGGGGTGGTCGGGAATAGGTAAAAAATAATAGGGACGGTGGGCTTGGGGGGGGCGGGGGAAGACCCCCAAAAATAAAGAATAAACATTTCAATTCGTTTTTTCATTAAAAAATCTGCGGAAAAATCTCATCCTTATTTCATCCGACGATGAAATTACATGGAACCGTCCGACTGCACCACACCAATGATACTCAATCACAGTGAAATGCACACATGGTTGCTAGCGTCTTTCAGATGTCTTCCTTGGGTTGGTAAAAAATATCCTATAAGATAATGATAATTAACTCACATGAGGCTAAACATGCCAGTATGCAAATATTTTGCATACTCACAATGCATTGCTTGCAGCACTGAACTGGAGGTGCGCTTCCACAGATGGGTAGTAGGTGGCACTGTGGCACGTATACCTTCCTAGCTGATATGGCATATTCTACTCTTGTAGTACATGCCAATGCTTTATTTTTCTTGCATTTTTTAAACCCACCATAACATTGATGTTGTTTGGTAGACATGCCCCAAGATCCCAGTCACAAAGCGGTGCATTAATGCAAGCACTGATAAAACTAGGAACAAAAAGGACGAATTAAATGGATGTCTTAGAAATGGAAGATTCACAAGGGCAAAAAAGTATAGGCACTTTTGAAATGCTCCAGGGACACAAAGAAGAATGTACCAAATATTAAACTGCAAGAGGACACACATTGTCATATACGATGGAAAGTGTTTCAAGAAACATCGCACAAGAAGAGGAAGGGTATCGGACTGCACCAGAGTGATCGCCAGACTGGTAGACATGCTTATGTAATCGTCTGCATCATTGGGAGCCACCATGCTAGCAAGGCAGGGATCATTAATTCTATTAAAGACTAGGAGGCGAGCATTATGCTTCAACTTCAATTTGTCACTCTTTAGCAGTTTCAACAAAAACACACAAGAAAACTTTGAAAAGTGTCTAAAATAAACTTTTCTTTCTTAAACTACAACTCCCAAGGTCTCTGTAGTCCAGTCCTGCACAGCCCAGCTAATACACACATCCTGTCCCTGGGCTCCTCCTCTCTTTTACGTGCTCTGAACTGACACTGAACTTTAGAACCATGTCCCGCCAACAGTGCAAAGACTCCAACTTGTCAAATGGGGCAATATTGCTCTCTCGTTTTCCCCTTTCTCAACTGACGCTCTGATGCTGGCGCTCACTGCTCTCAGTTATTCTTCTGCTCTTCCCCTAAGGAATAAACATATTTAGGGTGACGTCCAGGTAATGTTGTAATCCACCAATATGACAATATAAACAGTACATGATCGGGTGGGAATTTAATGCTCGCCTCCTAGTCTTTAATAGAATTAATACTCCCTGAGCAGCTAGCAGGAGTAATCTTCATTCTATGACAAGACTGGAGGCGATCATTATGCTTGTTCAAAGCTTTCCCAACACTGTAATGGCTAGGCCTTCAGTCGGCTTAAAGTAAAACTCTATAAATGTACGATCACTAGCCCAATCAGCTGCTAACATAATCTCTCTCAGTGATACACCTGTTGTAAAGGCTCTGGTAGCCATCGTGCCTCTTACTGAATGCGCTTCATACACTCCCAAATCAGTGCCTGCTGCTTGCATTGCTTCTTTAACACATCTCGCGATAGTGGCGGTTGCTACCACCTGAAAGGGCTTCCTACGTGCAATTAGCAATTGAGTGGTATCAGCTGCTCTGCAGTCTGTTGTCCTATTTTCATATTCTTTAATGCATCTTACTACGCACCACTTCGGGTTACTCGGGAAAGATGCATAATGGACCGTATTGGTCCCTGTCTTAGTCCTCTTGACTATGGAGAAAATCACTCCTTCTGAACCAAAAGATCTCCTATTAATCTCCAACTCCTTGACGTCTGATACCCGCTTACATGATATTAAGCACAACAGCATTGCTAATTTACCCGATAACTGTTTCACTGACAGATATCTGTCTGTTGACCAGCTCTCCAATAGACAGAGTACTACTGTTACGTTCCATACGGTATTATAACTAGGCTCTGGTGACCGCAATTATATCTAGCTCCTCTGATGAGCCTTACCACTGCTGGATGTTCCCCTGCCGGGACACCTTCAATTGGCAAGTGTCCTGCTGAAATCACCGATCTGTAATCACCTATGGTGCGAAATGCTCTCCCGTCCTGCAACAATTGTGCTAGGAAATTCGCCACTACAGGTGCTGAAATGGGATGATGATGATTTCTCCCTTTACACCAGTTTGACCATTTGGCCCAAGCCGCGTCGTAGCTCCTCCTGGTGGATGGAGCCCAGGATTCTGCGATGAGCTCTGCAGCCTGAACCGAAATGCCTGGCAGTGGCCAGCATCTCCTGATATCCTGCACGCGATGAGTGGGAGAGTCCTTTTCACTCTCACAGGATTATATAACCTAGCTGGGTCCATGAGGAGTCGGTCTCCTTCCGGAAGGACCAGAGGCCAATCCGCTGTTAGCTCCATTAGCGTCAGAAACCACACTTGCGACTTCCACAATGGTGCTACTAAAATTAATTCTGCTCTCTCCCTCAGACACTTTGCTAGAACTCTGTTCAGCATCACGAAGGGGGGGAAATGCGTAGTGCGGGCCTCCCAACCATTCCTGTAGGAATGCATCCATGCCTTGAGCCTCCGGGTCCAACCTCCAGCTGAAGTAATAATGAGCTGCCTGAATATTAAGCCGGGATGCAAAGAGGTCTATGTGTATCGGACCCCACCTCGCATTCAGAGCCTGAAATACTGCTGGATCCAGTCTCTAGTCACTGAGTCGCTGGAGTCCATCAGGTAATGGGAGTTCCAGTCTATTACTACATTCAGGGCTCCGGGCAGTTATTCTTCCGTCACTGATTTTCCTTAATGAGGCAAAAGTGCCAAAAATCCTTTGCTAATTCCGGTAATAAGTTGGATTTCGTTACTCCTAGGTGATTTATGTAGCGGGCTGCCGAAATGTTGTCCATCTTTAGCAGGACGCATGATTTCACTTTCCCTCTCATGAATGCTTTGATCACAAATGATCCTGCCAGGAGTTCCAAGAAGATTATGTGGAAGCAAAGTTCCTCTTTGCTCCATTTCCCTCGGGTCTCTAGCTCTCAGCATCTCGCCCCTCAACCTATGCGGCTGGCGTCTGACTCTATCACTAGGTCTGGATGATCTCCGAAGATGGCACGCCCATTCCAGGCGTCCATATTCTGCAACCACCACTCTAGTTCCGTGATGGACTCCTGATCTAGAGGTTCTTGCTGATGATACTTTAAACCTTGCTGCAAGTGTTTTATCTTCAGTCTCTGCAGGGCTGCTACTGGCTGCATCAGTTTGGTAAACGCCCAGGAGCTGATGAAAGCCCAAATGGCATCATCTTGAATTGCCAGAGCTGCTTGTTCCAGCAAAAAGTTAGGAACGTCCTGTAATTCTATTGCACCAGGTACCGTTAGGTAGGCGTCTTTCAGGTTTAGCCTCGTCAGCCAGTCTCCCTCTTTCAGGGAGTCTCTGAGCTGATGGATCCCCTCCATCTTGAAATGGTGGTACATGATCCAGCTGTTTCATTCTTTCAGATTTATAACCAGCCGCACTTTCTCCTTCCTGTGCACTAGAAACATATTGCTCACAAATCTGGGGGAAAGTGTCCACTCCTCTATGGTGTCTTTATGCGCTAGTAGGTCTAGCTTGTGATTTAAGCATTGTTCTGCTAGTGATAAGCGCTGCTGGTGTGGCCAGCCTATCTGCATGGTCGGCTGTATGAATTCCAGCTGCAAACCTCTTACGGTTTGCAAAATCCAAGAATCGCTGGAAAGCGTGGGCCAATTTCCCAAAAACATATTTGTCCTTCCCCCTACAGGAGGATAACTCGTTTCTCTCACTTGGTGTGAAGCTTTGTCCGCAACCAGCTCCTCTTCCTCTGAGCCCTCTAGGGAAATGTCCCCAGGCTGGGAAGAATGTGTCCTGTTGTTTGCTTTCCCAGTATTGGGCTCTGGCCTTAGGGGGCCTTCTTCCTCCCTGCGATCGACCTGCAGCGGCAGGTCCCGGCAAGAACTCTGTTCAGAAACACTTTCCGTATGGAGGCTTGTGCCTTGTCCAGTGATGTATAGGTGCAGACGAAGCGGCCCATCTCCTTTCCAAAATTCTCTCTGAAAAGTAGGCCCTGCACTCCTTCTCTGGCCTCATATGAAGCAAGGTCACTCAGCTTTGATCAATCTTTAGCAGCAGACCTCTCCTTCTCTCTGAAGGAATGGCGCAGTTTGTGTTGCCCGAAAGACAGACTACCCTTTGTACCCAGCTTGCTAGCACGTCAGGGTCTACTTCCTCCCCTGTATCCTTGGCCCTAACCGCTAAGTCCATAATCTTGGTGAGAGGTCCTGACAAGTCCAGCACCTTCTTTTGACAGCTCCTCCACAATCTGTCAATTCCTTTTTGCGGATCCTTACTGGTCTTAGACACGAAGGTCAACATCTTGGGATCCAGCTCAGGGGTCTCTGCTACCTTTCCTGGAAGATCTGGGCGTGGGCATTCCACCCGCAGGCGTTGCCTCACCACCTTGTCGAGTGCTTTACGCAATCTCATGGTCATATACTGCACAACCCTGGGTGAGGGCTGTCAGTCTGAGGACCTCGGGTTCCAGATACTGTCTGGGTCAAACATGTCCACTGTGTCCTCCTGTTCTACCTCTAGGTGTTTCTCTTTGTGGGCTCTCTTCCCCTGCTGGTTTTCTCCCATTCTTCCTCTGCTACCTCCTCTCCTTCATGAGACGACAGGTCACCCTCTGCTGGCTCTTCTTCTGAGCCCGGGTCATCTTCTCCTGTATTATCTTCCCCTGGAGTGGGGGTCGTTTGAGCCTGGCACTGCCTGGCGTTGCAGAAAAGCATCCTTAAGCTTAGCAAATGCGTTGGCTGCCTCTGGGGCCTTCTGTTTCCCCCTGTATGTCGAGCCCGGGGGACATTAGAGGATTTCCTCTTTCGGTCCTGTATACTCCCCTTCGACCCTGTCTTCGAGGGTTCTGTGGGCGTGCTTTCGGTCTCCTTGGTGCTCTCACAAGGCTGATTCAACATTGTCTCCGGAGTTGCCAGCTTCTTTTGCAGGGGTCTCATTCCCAGCACCACTGCATCAACCAGCAAGCTTCCCAGCACTTCCTTGAAGCTGGCAGCGAGATCTGGAGTCTGCTCCTCCTCGCTCCACTCAAACTCTGACATCTTTCTCAAACTGCTGTGTCCCTGATACCTGCAGCATGTGTCCTTGCACGCCCATGTCGCTTGGTCTGATGCTTTTGATTATATATTTCTTTCCTTTTTTTAAAAAAATTCAGAAATGTATTGTGGCTTGCACCAGAGCTACTCTCGCCTTTATAATGGGCTGTTCGCGCCCAATCCGCCACTCTGTGGTGACTGTGTGGTCTTTATCAGGTTTACTGAGCCTGCCTCTGAGGGAAGGGAAACCCTTCTGTTATTCGCTGGTTATCGGCCCGCTCTGCAGCTGTCTCACAGCTGACTCAAACGCCTTGTTCGCGTCGAGTATTCAGAGATCTTCTTTACCTTTTATGGGTTTAATAACTTGTATAATCACTGCCGGGCCCAGCGTCATATTCTCTCCTTTGACGCTTCTATATGCGACTCAGCAATGCGCTCCGGCTCCTCCTCCCCGAGGGTGGGGGCCGGAGCGCTCCGTTGCTCTCTCTTTCTGGCCGGGCTAAGCTCCTGAAATGCCAGTAATACGGCACAGGGCCGCCTGCTCCGCGGCACCAATGCGGTCCTTATCCCTTGTGCTTGTAACTGCACCATGCGTCGCGGGCGCCTGACACCACTGCACTGCCTGTAATGTTCGCTGTGTTCGCTTAGCTTTCTACTCCCATATAAATAAATATATTTTCACAAACTACACGAAAAATGCTGTTATGCTCTCTACATAACAATCCACCTATATCATCTCTCCTAATTACATATATCTAACTAAACAAACTACGTTATATGGAGAGGTACTAAAGTGGCCCTTATCTGCTGAAGAACAGTAAAAGAAGAGGAGGAGCCCAGGGACAGGATGTGTGTCATAGCTGGGCTGTGCAGGACTGGACTACAGAGACCTTGGGAGTTGTAGTTTAAGAAAGAAAAGTTTATTTTGGACACTTTTCTGAGTTTTCTTGTGTGTTTTTGTTGAAACTGCTGAAGAGTAATATATTGAAGTTGAAGCATAATGCTCGCCTCCAGTCTTGTCATAGAATGGCTCATCTCTGTACGCTGGTGAGTCGTGTGTGCTGAAGTTCTGGTCTCTGGAGAATACAAAACAAGGGTGCACCTAGTGCTGGCTAATGGGCCGGCTCTCGCCGGATGCGAGATCCGGCAACAGATCTCTAGCCGGATCTCAGGAACCGGCTTGCCTCTGCCCCAGCCATGCCAAACTGTGCACAGTGCGCTCGCATGTGATCTAATGTGCTCTATGCGAGTGCGAGCACATTAGATCACCAAGGCTCAGTGTCATACCGAGCGTGGGAGGGCAGTCAGTGGGACATCTCTCCCGTTCAGCACCTCAATGAGGGTGCCCAACGGGAAAGGTGTCCCCCTGGCAGGACAATATGTGCTGAGCAATTCCTACTCAGCACAGTCATTGTCCTAGCAGCAGGACACCTTACCCTTTCCAAATTGGAGAGGTGTCCTGCTGCCAGACAATGTCCCAAGGAGCTGCGGGCAGTGGAGGGGCTGTCACATTGCTCTGTGTAAACAGAGCCTTAGAATGTGAGCCATTAGGCACTGATGGGAGGGAGGGGGGACCTATTAGCAGGGACTTGTATTTTTAGAAATGTGAATGGTAGGGAGTGTTAAGTGTGCTTACTGTTGCTTACTTTATGAAATAATGACTATGGCTTTAAAACCGAAGGGGGATTTGTTAGGCCCCAGGATGGGGGGAATAAAACTAAAACTGTACTCTTATTGCTCAACTTATTTCTGTGGCAATGTATATAGTGTATAGTTAGCTTACTATGAAAGACTAGTTTATTATGTAATGTGGTTTGCGTCTAAGGCATTGCTATAAATACAGTATTAATTAAGCACATAAAATGCAAAGCAAAACCTTAATAAATATGCATATCAACTAAACCTGGGAAAATGTGCTCAGTTGCTTACATTTTCGGCCTCCCGGTTTCACTATTTAACCAAAGTGTGTGATCCTGGGAAAATCATTTAATCACATTGGGCCTCATTACACGGTAGGCGGTAAGGGTTTACCGGTACCAGTATTTTACCGGTACTGGTAAACCCTTACCGCCTTACTACGAGGTTCCTTTGTGGGTTGGAGAATTTAACGCCTGCTTTTTGCAGGCGTTAAAAACCAACCCGCAAAGGGACCAGGGAGCAAATTACGGTACACCAATTTGCGCTGCCGTAATTAGCACCTTCCCCATTCCCATTATGCCCTATGGGGCAAAAATGGGAATGGGGAAGGGCAATGGGGGGAAGGGGGAATTACCGCCCCACCAACCTTGGAATAGGGCGGTAATTCCCCTTTCCACCAAGGCGGTGCCGGTATTTTACCGGCATGGACCTGTGAAAACAAGGAAATAATATGAGGCAGGGTAACCAAAAAGGAAACACACCAAACACAGGTTACAAAGGAACATACAAAGCACTTTATTTTATACTGAATCCAGTTACAAAAGAACAGAACAAAATTCAGATAGCTATCGACCCTCAGTACAACACAGCGAACACCGGCGTGGTTCGGTGTGCTCAGTGAGTGCAAATATTCATTGAAACAGTCAGGCTTTTATACATTTCTCCAGCCTGTTGTCCAGCCTTTCTGCAGGTTAACCATTCCATAAATAAGTTACTGCTCTTGGGTCCCTTGCCAGGTCAAATCTAGTTCATCTTAGGTTTATACATTAACAAGAAGAAATGGTAATAATGTATGCTCTAGGCCTAACATTACAATGCAGGACTTAATTTATACAATATAGTTAGGCAGGTGTTCTCATTCAATTATAGATCAGTTTCGGTGATACAGGTAATCCATTGCACACAGGTCAGCAGAAGGACAAGGTCTCAGCTCATGACCCTAACAAGTGGCCTGCAGGCAAGTTATACATTAGCTGTACAGAGGTCATGACAATCGAGTTCTGTTCTGAATAACATAGGCTACCATTTTAGCTCACATGGTGACTTTATAGAGCAAGAAAACCTAAAATGGCGGCTTGACCCAAAATGACAGTTTACATGGTTTCTAAGGTCAGGACCTTGCAATGCGAGTTTATTCACATGTAGTTTATAAGCAGCTTGTTAGCAGCTTGGCGTAGGCCAATATACATATATTCATAGCAATAGGAGGCACGATATAATTTCTAGTTTGACAAACCCTCCTTTTGGCCTATGCCAAGTGCTAAACTACTTCTGATCTCCCTGCAAATAACTCCATGTGTCATCGTCCATACACCCTGAATAGCTGTCAGAAATATCTATCGCCATTTGATCTTTTACTAAGATCTCTTTCAGTACATACTCCTTAGAGGTTTTATCCGGGGCATACACTTTATGTCCTATTGTACCTATCGCCTGAGCGCAACATCCCCCTAGCATTGAACATCCCAATACTTGCCCAGGGGTATCTCCATTCTTGTCCCGCCGTGGGCGAGCCTTAGAAACCTCCAATGTACTAGCTACAAATACCCCGGGTAACAGGATTCCTAAATAACAGGTTCCCTGCCAATCCTTGGGCAACCAGGGAAATGCTAAAGTACCACAAACAAAATAAACAGGCCCCTACATACAGAGGCCTGTTTTCTCCAGTCAAATTTACAATGTTCATACAACCTTCAAAATCTCACATTGGCCGCCGAGTGCCATTTCTTTGTACACAAAAGGGGACCGACTCAGGGCTATGATTTATAGAGTAAGAATGAGGCACGGCGTCCTTATTGCCTATCGGAGCCATTTTAAAGGAAATTAAAGTTTGAAAAGGAAGAGACAGTTTATCAGACGGCCTAATAGAAGCGACATTAGGTTTACTTCTATTTTGCAAAAAGCGAGCATCCCAGGGGAGTTAATTCACGTTTCTCGAAATCATTCAAATTAGTTCCATCAAAGTTCCCTGAGATGCTATCATTCCAACGGCCAAAGAATAGTGCTCTAAGAGAGGCATAGCAAGCAGTCGTTAAAGGTAAAGGGTGAATATACCATCCCAGTCCCTTGTTCCCATGTTGCGGTAAATGAGTGCAAATCCAACAATTACTCTTATTAAAAATGGCATGAGTTGCATTCATTACTATCATTAGAGTGTTATTATGATACTTTTGTCTATGCTGGGAGTCTCTAGGGGACAGAGTGTGAAGGTGTACAGAGGGAGTCAAAGCAGTCGGTACAATCTCGGTCGGTAGTAAAGGTTTTAGAGGATAGATTTCTTCAAAGTACCAAAGTCCTACAGCAGTAATTGCAAAAATAACAATTATCGTTATCAAAACACAGCAGTATGTTTTCGGGGCCCAGGCACATTGTTCGTTGTCCAAGTTGGTCACCCCCTTATTCACAAGTCCAGTGCGGGGAGCAGCAGTGGAGGTGGCAGGCATTGTAGTTCCTCAATCGACGACCCCAATGTTCGTTGCTGGCGACGCTACGGTCGCGCGATTTCTTAGTCCTTCCCAACCCTAGCCAGCAGAATCCCTTTTTTTCCCTTTTGTTCAACAGAAACTTTCTTATACAAAGGAAAACTTTCGATCACTTCTCTTTCTCAAATGCACGGAAAAACCCGTGCCATAGTTCTATTTTCTTCGTCGAAGGTTGTACTTGGTGGTACCCAAGATTGTTTGGTCTGAAAATAAGGTGTCGTCACTTCCTGAGGGAAGCGACGTATCGGAGGCGACGGAAGTCGCAGAGCTTGAAACAGTATTTTCCAGAAGTGATTTTTCAAAAGAGTGCGGAGACGAAATGGACTGTTCCCCAAGCACCACGGGCTCAGAGAAATTCTCCGACACACTCACAGCGCTGTTTGCTACTCCAAGATCAGGGACTGTAGCATCAGCGAGGGGTTCTGCTTCTTCTGTAACGTGTGGCGTCGGGTGAGGAAGTTTCTTGACATGCGTCGCGTGGATCCAGTGTTTCTTTCCAGCCACCCGCACTGCTGTCCGAGTGACCAACAGCACCTGGTAGGGTCCCTTCCAACGAGGAGCGAAACAGGAAGACCTTTCGTAGGCCTTCACTAGGACCCAACTTCCAGGCTGTATATCGTGTCCTGGGCCCGTGAACCGTACAGGTAAAGCTGAAAACACCTGTGATAAATGAAATACAGGTTTTTAGTTAACTGGTTACAGTAGTCGGAGAGAAGTACATTTTCTACATCGCGCAATGCGCAGCTTTTAGGCAAACCCCAAATATTAGCAGGTCTCCCCATTACCACCTCAAAGGGAGAGAGCCCAGTCTTAGTTTGAGGGGTTGTCCGCATTGAAAGTAACACGATCGGTACGGCGTCCGGCCATTTTAGTTTGGTGCCGGCAAACGTCTTAGCGAGCTTGTTTTTTTATGATACCATTGTGTCTTTCCACTAATCCGGCGCTCTGAGCATGTCTGGCCGAATGGAATCGTTTGTCAATTTGCAATGCCGTACATATCTGTAGAATTATAGCAGCGATAAAATGCGGACCATTATCCGACCAGATAACTCTCGGCAAACCGAACCGTGGGAAGAATTCCTTTAACATGGTCTTTGCAGTGGTCATGGCTGTAGCGTTTTTAACAGGGAAAGCCTCGACCCACTTACTAAAGGCGCAAATGACCACAAGGACATATTTTAGATTGTTACATCGCTCCATTTCAATAAAGTCAAAGTGGATCACTTCAAACGGGACAGAAGGAGGCCCAAAGCTACCTCTTGGAGTTGCTGTCCCCTTTCCCACATTGTGTTGTAGGCAAATCATGCAATTTTGGACATAATGCTGGGCAATTTTTGAAATCTTATCATTTACCCAGACTTTCTCTAACATTCTCGTGATCTGTTGAGCGCACACATGTGTGGGACTGTGTGCCATGGTAACCATCATTACTATATAGGCATTAGGAAGCAACCATTTCCCTTCAACCATGTCCACCCAATACCCATCATCATCGAGTTTCCCCAAGCCCTCAGCTCACCTCTTGGATTCTTCTAATGTGGCATCGGCTTGGATATCCCGTACAGACCCAACACCCTCATCCATTGCATAGGCATCTACAGTCTCCCTTGAAACATACATCTCCGTGAAGAGATCAGAGGCAGTTTGTCTAGCTATTTGATCAGCGAAAGCATTCCCTTTCCCTACATCATCTATAATCTTGCGATGTGCTGCGCACTTAATGATTGCTAACTGACTAGGGAGCGCAAGCGCTGAAAGCAATTGTACTATCAGGGAGCCATGTTGGATCTTGGTGCCATGCGAAGTTAAAAACCCTCTCTCTGACCAAAGTCTCCCAAAGTTGTGAGCCACCCCAAAGGCATACTGGCTATCAGTATATATGTTTACTGTTAGCCCTTCGGAAAGCTCACAAGCTCGAGTCAATGCTATAATCTCTGCGGCCTGCGCAGAGTTATGCGTAATTCTCTTGGTCTCCACAACCGTACTCAATGTAGTGACTGCATAAGCAGCTGTGGATGTACCATCCAGTAGTTTGAAGCAGGAGCCATCACAAAACAGCTCCCCTTGTGGGTTATCCAAAGGAGTGTCCCTCAAATCAACTCTGCCTTTTGTATCTTGTTCAGTAGTATACAGGCAGTCATGTGACTCTTCGTCACCGCAAACAGTATTTTGCGTGAAAGGTAGGAGTTCAGCCGGATTAAGAACGCAGCACCTCCTAATTTGAATGTGGGGAGCAAACAAGATTAATTCATATCTTGTCAGTCGTGCGGAAGTGAGGTGTTGCGTTTGGGTTTTGTTCAATAGAATATCTACAGAGTGAGGCACCATCAGGGTTAAATCATGGCCTAGGACCATTCCCTCACTCTGTTTTACAGACGCAGCAGCAGCAGCGACAGCGCGCAAACATCTTGGCAAAGCGCATGCAACAGGATCAAGGGCGGAAGAGTAGTAACCGCATGGCCTATTCTTCCCTCCATGTTCCTGCGTTAATACAGCCAAAGCACATCCATCACATTCATGCACAAACAACACAAAGGCCTTCTCATAGTTTGGTGTGCCCAAAACTGGGGCCGAACATAATGCAGTCTTGAGCAACTCGAATTAATGTTGATGCTCCGTATTCCATGGCAATGGCGAAGAAATACCCTTCTTCGTCAAGGCCAACATCGGTTTTATCACTAGTGAGAAGTTTGGGATCCATAACCTACAGTAAGAAGCCATACCTATCAAGGCTCTAACTTCCTTTTGTGTTTTGGGACAGACATGCCAGAATGTGTTTTATTCTTTCAGGTGTCAATCTTCTTCCCTCCTTTGACAGGAGATAGCCTAAATAGGCGACCTCCTGGCAACAATATTGAAACTTTTTTGAGCAAAGCTTTGTGACCATGCTTAGCTAGATGGATGAGCAACAACACAGTGCCCTCTTTACAAGAGCTCTCAGAGTCAGCGGCTAAAAGCAAATCATCAACATATTGAAGCAACCTACAAGTAGGGGGCAATCCAAGGGTATCAAGCTGCTCTTTCAAAGCCCTACTATAAATACTAGGACTCTCAGTATAACCTTGAGGTGCACGAGTAAATGTGAATGAGCGTCCCCCTAAGGTGAACGCGAACAAGTATCTACTATCCTCATGTATAGGAATACTGAAGAAAGCATTCTTTAGGTCCACAACACTGAAGTGAGTAGCCGTAGCTGGAATCATGGTTAATATTGTCGTCACATCAGGCACAATTGGAAATTGCGGAGCAACGACTTTATTAATGGCACGTAAATCAATTATAAAACGAAATGGAATTGCATTATCACCTTTTTTGTACACGGGTAAAATCGGACTATTGCACAAACTTCCTGCAATCTCCTCAATCACCCCACGATGCACAAAATCGGAAACAATGCTCTTCAAAGCTTGCTCGCCTTCAACTGAGATCTTATACTGTGGAATACGGGGCAGCTTAATTCCATGTTTCAAAACTATTTTAACAGGCTCAATCTGCAAAACACTGACATCATTGTCATCAACTGCCCACAAACACTTTGGTACATTACTGAATTCTGGCGGCAAAGGTCTAGTCAAGAATTGCGAAACAGAACATTGCTGTGGTGAAATCGTCAAACGCACTCCATCAGAAGAACAATGAATTACCGCATTTAATTCCTTCAACAGATTCAACCCCAGCAAATTCTCTCAAGAGAAATGGACAATGGTCCGTAAAGGGACCCAAAAAAATAGGTACCGGTGAAGAAACCGGACAAACAACTGGTGTGCCAGAAAACCCTACAGAAACATTGGTTTGCCCTGACAGTGGAATGTTTGGAACCCGAGAATGATCAATGGAGCACTTCTGTGCTCCAGTGTCTATCAAAAAATTGAGGTTTCCTATTTCCCACTACCATTTCAACGTAGGGACCTTTCTGATTAACGGGAATAGGTGTAGGTTCCAAACCCTGCTTCGGGCAATCCTAACGAAACAAAATATCATCAAAAGGAAGCTCTTCAGATAGATATGCAGCAGAAGGATGATCAAATATGTTTCTAGTATCCACACTCGAAGTCTGATTATCCTGTGAAAAAGGTTGTTGGGGATCCTGCGAAAACTGGCCTCTACCAGGGCCCCCTACACCCGGGCAACCTCTGGATCGTCTACCCATATTTCCAAATGTGTTATTCGACCTCTGTCGAAGGACGGGGCATTGTGCACGCCAATGACCCTCCTGGCGACAATAGGCACACTGGTTAATATTCACAGGACCCAAGGGCACATTCCCTTGTGGAACATACTGACCTCTAATCTGCGAACTACCCCCTTTGGGGCCTCTAACAATTTGCTGTAACAATACTTTAGTCTTCAAATCACCTTTTCTCTTCTCGACTCTATCTTTTTCATTATTGACACGGTTCTCGTAGTACTGAGCCATGTGCAGTACTTCTGATTGGGATTTCGCCTGCCAAGCGCTCTCAGAAGACATAATTTGTGACTGGATGTCAGGCAGCAATCCACGTACAAATTTGTCCACAAATAATCTTTTCCCAGACTCTGTGCCTAAGTCTTGTCCACTGAAATCCGAGAATACCTGTTCGAACCGATTAAAGAACTTGGTAGCACCCTCAGATTTTCCTTGGACACAGGCCGTAAGCTTGTCCCAAATAATTCTCTTTTCGGGGATTATAGTTTTCAGTTTTGCAATGATTCTGTCAGGCAAAGTTAGTATCACCTGAGGTGGTCTCTCACCAGCTGGCCTTTCCCCATCAAGCCTAACTATGTTAGCCCATGTATCTCCCAACCCTGGTACATCGTCTATAGTTCTAACTTGTTTCCACAAATCTACAGGCAGGAGTACAGGGAATAGCAAATCAATGTCGCCGAGGGTAAACACTAAGGACTGCAAAACGGACTCTATCTCTTTATAGAACCCTGTCGGATTTTTCCTATTGTCAGGAATAGTTTGTTTAATAGTATTCACTTCCTGTCGTGAAAACGGGACGTGAACAAACTGCGATACATAATGTGCAGGAATGTCCACAGCAGGTGTACCTGCTGCAGCATTAGCAGGAATCTCAACCTTTGGGACAAATGTCGGAGGAACCTCTCTCATAGGCAACTGAGATGTAGGCAACTCTGAACGCTTACTAAGCAACAGAGCTAATTCGAGCGCTAAAGCAGTTGAAGAAGTGTCAAGTGAAAAAGCTCTCTTATAAATGCTCAATAACTCTGTGGGACAACTAACCTTTCTCTTTAAACATTCATCCTGCAGGTACTCTACCATTACCTGTATCACTTTCCTCTGCATTTCTAGCGTATATTGACTGTATGTGTCATATACCTCAACTGGAGTTATCGATATGTCTGAAATCCATCTAATCGCATCTTTTGTACAAATTCGCGCCTCCTCAGATGTCGATTTACGACACAGAAGAAATCGTTTCTGTACATACATACTTTCTTCTTCGTCATCCTCATTCCGTAATCTTTCCAACTCCTTTCTATACTCAAATATCCTCTCAACATGCTCATGTACCTTCTCCACAGTGTCTCTTGAAAACGCTAAAGTATTCAGGTCCCTCAACCCTTGTGGGAGGTCTGCATTATTTAATTTACCCCACATTACACATAAATGAATCCCTAAACCTTCAATGAAAACATTTTTCTCAGGAAAATGATCCATATTAGAAAGTGTGGCAAGAACATTAGCTCGATCATCTCTCTCCATACAATGCTTAGCCCATGCAAACAAATCCTGTTTCTTTTCTGTAGGAACAGTATTACGAGTAACAATCCTCGACCCCGCACCCTGATCAACTACAAGCGGTACAGAACTACTTGGGAGTGAGGGTGCAGGCAAATTCAATTGAGGTACTATTACTGGTGCAATGGGAAGAGGCAGAGGAGCAGGTGGAGGAACAACAACCGGAGGAATAGGAACAACAGGTTGAGCAGAAAGAGCAGGAATAACAGCAGGAAGAGGTACAGCAGGAGGAAGAGGAACATACGGAGGTGGTGCAGAGGCACCAGGCCTTCGTTCATTTAACAATTTGTCGATAAACTCATCAGAAACATGAAGATCTTTAGAAGGATAGATTTTCTGAATACCGAGTGAGAAAGCCCTGTCCATATTCCTAACCGACTCAGACTGTTTGTCCTGATTATATAGCAACGTCTTTTCAGCATTTGTTTTATGACGGCGCACATGTTTTTCCCTACTTTTAAGCTGCTGCAACGCTTCTCTTTTCCAATTTTGCAAAACATCAAATGCTGCAGGTCTGGCCTTCTTTTTTAACAAGACTGACTCTAAATATTCAATACGAGGGATCTCAAAACTTCCATTGACTGGCCACTGAAGTTCGGAGGCATGTCTGGTTTGTCTGTGCCAAATTTTTATTAAATACTACACTTCCAATGCCATGCTTACAGTAGATAGTACATTCCGGTGACCCCTCCTGTGGTGCCGGACGGCTAAATTCCAAAGATTGTCTATCGCTGTGGAATAATGCCCTAAAGCAGCTAGACAATTTCCCAGGCATTTCTCAAATACTCAGTGTTACCTGGTCAATAATTGTGTCTGCAGATACAATGCAAAAAATAGGTGCAAGGAGCACAGAGAATTGGAAAACCCCTCACTACTAAGACCCAGGGGGGGTAGAGATTGGTCGATTATTGTCACATACAAATCAACACCAAAAGTCTGTCACAAAAACAATGCATTGCAAACGAACTCATTAAGAATGGATCAACATCAAGCAAACTGGGAGCAAAAGAAAAAGAAAAAAATATGTATAAATCTTATTTTAATCATAAATATTAAAAACAATATATCTTTATACAATAATAAATCACGGAAAAAAACACAAAAGACAAATGTCTATATGATAGAACATACAATAAGGGGAAAGGGGGGGATTTTATCAGTCCTCCTTTCACATTTAAAGAAGTTAACTATAGCAAATGGACTTAAACGCTATTCGAGAAAAAGAGTGTCGACATGTTTCGGCCAAATATCAAATTGGATGCGTTCTCAGGTATCCATTCAAAAATAGGTGAAAGGGCCATCTTCAGGACAACAAATTTCTTTAAGATGAGGCTGATATGTGGTTGCGGAAAGACAACGTGATCTAAAAAGGTATATGCATAATTAGTTCATTAAACACTGTGCATGTTTTATTGCAGTAGTCATCTATTGGTGATGTTCACATCGTTTGCAATGTATGAAAAGATTAAGAGGGCAGTATCAGAAAACTGTCACCTATACACAATGGGACAAAAGTTGTACACTTTAAAAATCACTTTAAAAGTCAGACAACATAAAAAACATACGAATAACTCATAGTTGAGTGACAATTGAATCAGAACAATCTCTTACTTAATTCCACAGGGTCAAGTGTGTTGGAGTGGATGCAGACGTTCATCCGTCTCAGAATTATTTTATATATGTTTGAAGGCACATTAGTGGCACAAATTGTAGAACCTATAGCAAGGTATACCACATCCTATTCTCTTAAATAAAAAGAGAAAAGAGGGGGGAAGGGACATATAGAATTATGTTCACATATTTTAAGTGATATCAAAAGTTTGTACTCATATAATGCAGGCAATCGTCTCGCGTTTTTTAAAGAAGTTTAAAAAAGTTTTAGAAAGCTAATTTGAAGAATAGCTTAGATAATCATATTCAAAAATGTGCTGGATGGGGACTTACATGTGGTTAAGTCACCGGCGTTCCTTCCACTGTCCTTTAACGCTGCATCTTTTCATTATACAGAGGAACTGCATTTAGGAATCGGAGAAGGGTGCAAAACCAGGTAGTAAGTGTATGCCTTTCTGTGGATAAGAACATTAAAGTGGATCAGAACATTCAAGTCAAGGGTCCAATAATTTGCTTATATGGACCGCAAGAATAAACTTTAGATGGAAAACAAATTAAGATGTAGAAAGAATGCCTATTGGATGTATCCTCAATAAATTGCATCTACTACCTCGAGCGACTCCCATAAATTGCTCCGGGAAGAAATCTTATACAAATCATATTGGGAATGGGCATACAAATGTCCCATTGACAGGTTAGTTCAAAAATACGGCATCCATCGGGATCTAGCAAATATGGAGGGCAATAGGCAGCCGATGAATCTATACGGTATTAACAAAGTGCTTGCCTAATGAACTAAGTTCAAAAATGCAGACCCCTCTAAACTAGTTTTGAAAGGGTTGTTCGAAAAAAAGGGGGGAGGTTACCTAAGGCGCCAGGGAGCCCGGATCAGTCGTGCGCTTCGAATGTTAATCACCAGAGAGCCAGGGTCCGTCGTCCGCTTAGGGTATTGACTAGCCGCGAAGTGGAGTCAGTCCTAGCCGATCGGCTTTAAAAAGTCCGTAGAAGAACGTACAAATGACGTGTGTCTTGTGTCATGATCGGCGCCTTGCGTGCATGTGATCTGAGTCACATGGTTATCAGTAACTAGAGGTGTAGTCTAGTTTAAAGGTGTATTACCTATATGCAGAGGCACCCATGGTGGTTGGTGTTGGGCAGCGCATGCTATGGCAAGGTGTATTATAAAGACCGTGCCGTCAAGGGAAGACGGGTCTAGTATTGTAATTATCATAAAACGCTTGACAAAGTCAAAAGAGATTGAAAGGAATTATGAGGTAGCGTGTCAGATTTTATGCAGCCCTCCGGCTGAACAACGCAGAGGTACTAGGATAGAAGATTATTCCATTCAATGGATGAATTTAAACCCTGATTGACCGTATTGAGGTTATAGATCCATCTTTGTTCTGCCAGAGTTAATATCAGCTCTCTATTACCCCCTCTTGGTGAGGATGGGATTTTTTGGATAACAAACCATAGTAACTCTGTGTGTTTATGATTAGCTGTTATATAGTGGGCGACTAAAGGTTTGTTTTCAGTTTTATTTTTGAGACAGGATCTGTGTTCACAGATTCTCTGTCTTATCATTCTGCTGGTTTTCCCTATGTAAAGTAAATTGCAAGGGCATTTAATGCCATAAATAACCCATTCAGAAGCGCAATTTGAAAAAAATCTGAGGGTCCAGATTTTTCCTTTTAGGTCCAAAGTCTTGCAGTTGTTTGTTAGAGAACAAACAGAGCAGTGCCCACATTTATAGTGGCCTGAAACTGGTGGGAGGTTCCAGAGAGTAGTTTGAATCGGACATATCGGTTCCTTAGGGTAAGTATGGACTAGCATGTCCCTCATATTCCTTTGACGTTTGAAGGCAAACCTCGGTTGTATCGGACTAAAATCTTCGGTAGCCAAGAGGTGCCAATGTTTCTTTATTGTTCTTCGTAAGGCATTACTAATAGGACTAAATGTACTTACACATGTAATTCTTTCTTCTGAGATAGTGGGCTCTGGATGCAGACATCTGTCTCTAATGGTATGTTTGGCTCTTTTATATGCTCTGTTAATGAATTTTCTTGGGTAACCCCTGTTAATGAGCCGCTGTTTTAGGTCGTTACCTTCTAAAATGAAATCACTGACCTCAGAGCAGTTTCTTCTTACTCTGAGGAATTGACCTACTTGTAGATTTTCGCGAAGACTACGAGGATGAAAACTGTTAAATCTTAAAAGTGTGTTTTTGTCAGTGGGTTTACGAAATAACTTGGTTTTCAAAAGACCAGTGGCTGTTTTGTAAATTAACAGGTCAAGAAAAGGAATGGATTTTAAATCGTGTGACATAGTGAACTTAATATAAGGATTGTAATTATTAAGCCACTCAAGGAAGGATTGAAGAAGAGTAGTATCACCTTTCCAAATAAGGAAAACATCATCAATATAGCGTAACCATTTGACGATGTGATGCCTAAATGGATTGGCGGGGTCATAAACAGAGGTGGACTCAAAATTGTCCATAAAAAGGTTCGCCAAATCCGGGGCAAATGTAGCCCCCATGCTTGTGCCATGGATTTGTTTGTAAAATGTCCCCTCGTATAGGAAGAAATTTTCAGTGAGTGCGATTTTGATGCATTCCATTATAAAGGCAGTAGGTACTTTATCAAGGGAATCTGTACGTTTATTAAGATAGGATTCCATAATAGACAGGCATTCCATTTGAGGGATGCTCGTGTAGAGAGAGGTCACATCTAAGGTGACCAAAAGATCTGTGGTTTCTAGTTGTATAGAGTCTATTATATTGATCATATTCGTTGTATCCTTGACAAAGGAATTCATAGATCTTACAAAAGGTCTAAGAAAAAAATCAGCGTACATAGAGAGAGGCTCGAGTATGGAATTTATTGCCGAGACGATTGGTCTTCCAGGTAGATTAATCAAGTTTTTGTGGACCTTCGGCAAAAGATAGAAGGCCGGAATGGTGGGTGAAGTTTTTATCAAAAAGTGGTATTCATCTTGATCAACCCACTTCTGCTGTAAGGCATGATCCATGAGACTTTTGATCTCCTCTTGTAGGTGTACTGTAGGATCTCTGAGGAGTTTTCGATAGAAGAGTGGGTTGCCTAGTTGTAACATAGCTTCTGTTTTGTATAAAGCAGTGTCCCAGAGGACAATGCCGCCCCCTTTATCTGCTGGTTTTATTAGAAAAGCCGAGTTGTTCTGTAGTTCAGTGAGTGCTGTTCTTTCTGCTCTAGTAAGATTATCAGTATGGTGGTTACCATCTCTAAGTAACTGTTTGGTTTTTTCCATAATTTTGTTCTCAAAGGCTAAGATGGCAGGGCTGACCATATAATTCGAAGGTGTAAAAGTGGATGATGGTTTTAGTCCTGTTACACTCGATTCTTTAATAGTGGTATGACCATCTTTAAAGAAGTATTTTAGACGGATTAACCGGAAGAATTTATGCAATTCTACCTGAGTGTCAAAATCTTTAGCTTTTGTAGTAGGAACAAAACTGAGTCCATTTTTTAGGACTTTAATTTCTAGATCCGTAAGGTGGTGTGTGGACAAATTAAAAATGGGAATCACCAATTCTGAGGGGGACCTCTCCAGTTGCGGGTTTGCATTCGAGGTGGTCCTTGTGGCCAATGGCGGGTTTTCCTCCCGCGCCCCCGAAAAAAAGGAAGTTGATTACTGGCATTGGGATCATTGGAGGAAGAGGCATTATCAGAGTCACTACTAGTTGTGGTGTTAGATGTGTTGGAGAAACTAACATATTTGTTTCTCTGGCGGCCAGTGTTTCTATTTCTGCTTTGTGCCAACTTGTTCTGATCGTCATAAAACGAGGCCACAAGATAGGGGTAGGTGGTTGTTTCTTTATAATTCTCTGTGTCTTTTTTATAGTTCCAGATTTTTTTGTCGAGAGTAAATTTTTTGAATTTTACTATTTCCTCTTCTATTTTGGTCAATTTATCTTTAATATCTTTAATTAGGTTGTCACCTTTCATCTTGTTTTCTAAAGTTTCAATTTCCAATTTTTGTTTTGTAGCTTCTTCCGCCGAGGTGTCAATAATTAAAATGAGATAATCACGGGAACATTTATTACCTACGGCACTAAATTGGCCCTTGAATTTAGGATTATCTATAAATACTCTCGGTACGTTTTTGACCTGCAGCCCTTCCGGTATTATGCCTGCTTTTAAATAGGCTAGCATCATCTGGCCATGGGATTCAGTGCGAATCAGTTTTTTCTTTTTTTGTAATAGTAGGTCCAGATCGTCACTATTGGCTGCAGGTATCGCAGTAGTGGGATCTGTTGCTACTAAAGATGGTAAATTCATTAATCTTTGGTAATATTCATCAGAGAATGTTAGAATGTTAACCTTGTCCATCTTGACTTAGGGAATAAACTCAAAATGTGGTATTTCTTGTCACAAAACAATTACAGGCTATAACTTTAACACAGTATTGCCTACCAGCCAAGGGCTGTCCAAATATAGATATGCAAGAAAAAGGCAAAGTCCCAACAAATATTTGTTTACGGGGGGCCAATTCTCAAAAAGGGACGTTAATCAAGAGCAAAAAATAGGTGCAAGGAGCACAGAGAATTGGAAAACCCCTCACTACTAAGACCCAGGGGGGTAGAGATTGGTCGATTATTGTCACATACAAATCAACACCAAAAGTCTGTCACAAAAACAATGCATTGCAAACGAACTCATTAAGAAAGGAACAACATCAAGCAAACTGGGAGCAAAAGAAAAAGAAAAAAATATGTATAAATCTTATTTTAATCATAAATATTAAAAACAATATATCTTTATACAATAATAAATCACGGAAAAAAACACAAAAGACAAATGTCTATATGATAGAACATACAATAAGGGGAAAGGGGGGGATTTTATCAGTCCTCCTTTCACATTTAAAGAAGTTAACTATAGCAAATGGACTTAAACGCTATTCGAGAAAAAGAGTGTCGACATGTTTCGGCCAAATATCAAATTGGATGCGTTCTCAGGTATCCATTCAAAAATAGGTGAAAGGGCCATCTTCAGGACAACAAATTTCTTTAAGATGAGGCTGATGTGTGGTTGCGGAAAGACAACGTGATCTAAAAAGGTATATGCATAATTAGTTCATTAAACACCGTGCATGTTTTATTGCAGTAGTCATCTATTGGTGATGTTCACATCGTTTGCAATGCGCCATATTCAAATTGTCAGGGTTGAATTAAGAGTCGGGTAACGACTCACTTGACCAAACCTAAGGAGGACCGATCGGTTTACAAAGGACTTACCTAACGAATTTTACCTTGTGTATGGTGATTTCGGCAAATCTGCCCGCCTCAAAAAATTGACCCTCGTCAAGATGCCGTCTCAGACCACACGGCTATCGTCCAGGAAACGGATCGTGCAGCGCTGTTGAGGTGTCGCGTCTCGTTCAGTCGGGCCCGTTATGTCACACCGTCCGATCCCGGTCCGATAGCGTGCGTCAACCTTCAATAATCCGGCATCAATCTTGAGGGTCCCTATTCCGGGCGCCAACTGTGAAAACAAGGAAATAATATGAGGCAGGGTAACCAAAAAGGAAACACACCAAACACAGGTTACAAAGGAACATACAAAGCACTTTATTTTATACTGAATCCAGTTACAAAAGAACAGAACAAAATTCAGATAGCTATCGACCCTCAGTACAACACAGCGAACTCCGGCGTGGTTCGGTGTGCTCAGTGAGTGCAAATATTCATTGAAACAGTCAGGCTTTTATACATTTCTCCAGCCTGTTGTCCAGCCTTTCTGCAGGTTAACCATTCCATAAATAAGTTACTGCTCTAGGGTCCCTTGGCAGGTCAAATCTAGTTCATCTTAGGTTTATACATTAACAAGAAGACATGGTAATAATGTATGCTCTAGGCCTAACATTACAATGCAGGACTTAATTTATACAATATAGTTAAGCAGGTGTTCTCATTCAAATATAGATCAGTTTCGGTGATACAGGTAATCCATTGCACACAGGTCAGCAGAAGGACAAGGTCTCAGCTCATGACCCTAACAAGTGGCCTGCAGGCAAGTTATACATTAGCTGTACAGAGGTCATGACAATTGAGTTCTGTTCTGAATAACATAGGCTACCATTTTAGCTCACATGGTGACTTTATAGAGCAAGAAAACCTAAAATGGCGGCTTGACCCAAAATGACAGTTTACATGGTTTCTAAGGTCAGGACCTTGCAATGCAAGTTTATTCACATGTAGTTTATAAGCAGCTTGTTAGCAGCTTGGCGTAGGCCAATATACATATATTCATAGCAATAGGAGGCACGATATAATTTCTAGTTTGACAGACCAAGGTGCTAACAGCACCTTGGTCCACCGCCGTCCGTGTAATGAGGCCCTGCAGCTCTTTAAGTGATTCTGATTCACTTCTTAGCTTATATTAATATATCATGCTATTATATTAAAAAGCCTAATAACTATATAGTTGTCCCATATACAACAATAGTGCAATTTAGATATTATGCACCACAAAGTTATTTGAAACTTGGCTTACTTATGGCAATTTATTCTAAAGTAACTTCCATAGTGCCTCCAACTATCAAAGACGATGCTCCTTGCAATGTTCTTTTCGGTGAAGTCACTTCTGTTGTTGCCATCCATATGCAAATTAGGAAGTTTGCATGTATTTTGCCCCAAAGCGCCTGGACAGAGCCCACCATAGATGAGTTTTCTACATTTGTAATGACCCTGCAGTTTTATTTGTTCAAATGCAATCTGCCACTGTCACCAAAAAGTAGATTGGGGCCGGGCCGGTGGGCAGTAAGGGGGCACGAATGAGACTGTATGGAATTGGGCGCACTGCATTTGGGGGGAAAAGTAGCAGGACGTTTTTCGTGGCTCTTCCCCCACTCTTGTAATGCTGGACATTCCTCTGCCAAGGATAGCCCCCATGTGCGCCAAGGGTCAATGACCCTGTGACCGAGGAGAAAGAGCACTGTGCACACAGAGCAGATTACATTATCGAGCCGCAAAGCTGGTGACTCGGTGATCATTGCCTTTCCCAAATGGATTCTGGTATTTGTAGTCTTGAGAAGATGGCTTGAAAAGTGCACAAACCATAGTAAAGCACGCACATCTTACTATGGGTTGTGTACTTTTCAAGCCACGAAAGAAATGGCACCATTTTAAAACTATTTCAAACACCCTTGATCGGAGTTCAACTGCCAGCCCCGCCCCCTCTGAACTCCGCTTCCGCGGAACCCCGCCCCTCCTCCAAACTCAACCCCGCCCCTTGTGGGATCCCCCTTCACATTTTTTCCATTTCCACCACTGGGTCCACCTGTCCAATGATCTCCGTCACGCCCTGCAGTGGTGGGTTCATTCCCCGAATCTTCCAAGTTAGTTGTATATGGCTCTCCCATATACAGTTGCCGTCACAAGAGACACCAGCACAGTGGGTTGGAGGCTTTATAGAAAGCGAGATCTATTCTGCACACATAGTCTGCAAAGGTGCTGACCATGTCATCAAACTGGCGAGAGTTGACTGCCATAATGAGGGCTGTTCGTCACTTCTCTCTCTCACCTAGGAGCTCAGCAGTTCTAGTGCAGACAGACAAGCTGGTTGCTATTTTCTACATCAACGAGTAGGGTGGGTGGACACTGCCAGAGATCACAGAGAATGTTTTCCTTGGGCAGAGCATCACCTCTTTTCCATCAGGGTCTCTCACACTCGAGGGATACAAAACCTCAAGTCCTGAGCACCTCAGAAAGGAGTGCTCTCCTCCCAACTTACCACTCGTGATTCAGGGACTCCCCTGTCCTGGAGGGAGGACACTCTGACGTTTGTCTGGTCGACTTTTCTCCTTCATGCTTTCCCTCCCTTCCTCTTCTCCCAGTGGTGACAAGGAAGATCCTCAGGGAGGGGACCTGGGTGGTCTTGATACCCAGTGTGGAAGAGAAAACCCTAGCTCCCTCTCCTAATGCAGATGGTTCGAGGTTCCCACCTCCCTCTACCTGGGAACCCCTTACCTTTCTGGTAGCCAGTCCTTCTGACCAGATCCCTGGTAGGTCTCCATCTGCCTTTATGGCTTCTAAAAGGAGGTGCCTCCAGAAAAAGGGAATCTCTGACTCTGGCCCATAGCCCAATAGGGCCCATGTCGACCGCCTGTCATTATGGACTATGATCAGCATTGGCTTCCTTTTTCAGGTGGTGTGGAAATAGAGTCATTGCCTATTAAAAAAATGTGACCCCACGAGGATCCTGCGTGTCCTACATGAAGGGTTTAAGTTGGCACTTTCCATCCCCACCTTGAGAACCCAGCTGGCAGCTGTTTGACCCTTCAGGGCCCAAGGACACACCATTACGGCAGTTGAGCTTTATAGTACTTGCCTCCTTCGGAGCATAAAGATTTCTCAGCTCAGGATTTGGTCCCCTTCCCATTCCAGGACTTTCCCCTCGTTCTTAGGGCCTGTTACCCCTCTCCCTTTGGGCCTCTTGAGGCAGCTCTCCTTGATGTCCTCTCAGCCAACGTTTTGTATTTAGTGGCCATCATCTCAGCTCAGAGATTAGGCGAGCTTGGGGCACTGACCTTCCTGGACCCATTCCTCAAGTTTCTCCAAAAAACGCCTGGTGGGTCATCCCTCCCCATACTTCTGACCCATGGTGTTCTCAGAGTTGCATCTCAACCAAGATATTGTTCTTCCCCACCTTGAGGACTGAGGGGGTCCATATACATTTGACTTCCAAGATGTGGGCAAGAATAGTCTGAATTTATTTTGCAGCAGTTGCAACTCCCTGTTCGCCAACTATGGATCCGCCAGCAAGGGTAAGAACCCCACCACCTCCACGACGAGTAGGTGCATAAGTACTACCATATCAATGTTCTACGACCTAGTTCATCTCTCTCCTTTGGTCCAGTACAGATCTACTAGAAAGATGGAATCTTCCTGGGGAGCATGCAAGGGGGTCGGTTTGCTTGATGTTTGCACTTGCTATGGATGCATGTCTGCAAACCTGAGGCCCAGAGAATCATGACACTTTTCCCCTTCTCGATGATATCCAGGACACTCTTGATTGTTAAGAAGCAGATGGCGGATCTGGCACTAGTGACTGCATGTTGGTATTCTCAACCGTAGTTCCTGGTAGATTTGGACATCACCAATGTTAATACATATTAGGGATTGTATTCTGGCCAAGGGTTGTTTAGATGGAAGTATGGTTAGTCTGTATGACGGAATGATTGAATCAAGTAGCTGCACAAACCTCATTTATAGGCACTTTGCCACTTAGGAATACCTTGGTTTAAGGGACAGCCCATGTACAAAGCCGAGTGTAGGGCTATGAAATTGGGGTTGTATTTATTGAATAAGGAGAAGTCGAAGAACTGGGACATTTTGAGAAATCTTAAAAGAGAATACAAGAAACTGTTGAAGCTGAAGAAAACTTTACACATAAATTTAAAGAGGGTGGTTGGGGAAATTGAGAAATCCCTGGCCCTCTCAAGGAGGACATCAAGTTAATGACAAGATGGCAAATTCCTTTCAACGAATGCCCGTCTCATTACACGCTAATGATCATTGTAAATATGTTAGAGAAGCAAGCAAGAAGGTGGGATTTGGAGAGGAATATTAGAATGGCTCACTCACTACCCTCACTTGCTTCCTTTACGGCCTCAAGAGATATTTTCATGGAGGTGGGGCAATCTGCATAGTCAGATCGGGGCCATGTAAAAGGCTCATTATAATGACAAGGCTGTATTTGTTATTTTTGAAGGACAGGAAGAGGTGGGACCTTAGCGAAAGGACGAGGAACTCTCCTTGTAATCAGAATTGAATTGAGTATTTGGGCCACTTCCTACTGCTATGCCGATGGCACTTAGATATTCACAAACTGTTTTTAAGTCATTATTTTAAAGCCCTGAATATTAGACGTGACCGTGATGCAAATTGTTTAATTATGGAGAATAACAACGAGGTATTTGTGTACAATTTATATATCTATATTTTAATGCACTGAATAGGCGAGCACTAATTTTAAACACTGTAAATTTTGATTAATGTAATTTGAAGATGTTTGTAATTGGTTTTATGTTGTCTGTTTAATGGAGAAATCTGAATTAAATAAATATTTGGTTTTATTTGACATTGCCTGGGATTGGCCAGTGATGCTCCCATTTTACAGGGATCTGTGTTTGAACAACAAAATCAACCCCATTATTTCTTACTCTCAGGCTCCTTTTGGTTGATGGTGCAGCGACTCTTGGGAGGAGGTTGGGTCCAGAAAAGGTTTTAGAGGTGGCTACACACCTCACATATAAGGAATAGGTCCCTATCCTGCCAGAGCCTAGATTGTGTGCCAGTCTTACCACCAGCGGATAGAGGGGCCGAACTGATCGCTTCCTCCATGGCGGATGCTTTCAAGGTCGTGTTACACAATGCCATTGTGACACCATCTGAGCATGGCCCCAATGTCCGCTGGAGACTATTCTCTGGCGGGAAACCAACCCTGAGGGGTGACGAGGAATACCAATGAGGACATTGGGCAGACCAGACCAATCAAATGATTCACGACTGGTGAACTACCGACTGGGAGAAAAGCCCTTAAATAGTCCAACACACATGATGGTGGGAAATGCCAGTGAGGACCAGGAAGCAGAGCACCTGAATCTTCAATACTACTATGCTCCAACCAAGTAAAGGTGACAACTAACAAGTCTGTGCCACCAGACGGGCCCAAGGATCCAGTGACACCACTGTGTCAGTGGATCCAGCATCTGCCCAGACCAGCTAGTGAGGCCGAGAGGAAGATAACCTGCAGTCAAACTACCAGCAAGTGCAGCACCCCTACATCATGGGCCATACCTAATGGGCTCGTAGGACCACCAGCCACGGTGACAATTGCCATTGCTGGATGACAGGCACATGCGCCTCTGCATAGAGGCTCACAGGTGACCATCGTTTATCAGCCGTTCTATAGTAAAAACTTGGCGCATATCCCATTGGAGCTCTTGACTGGGCTGAACCTTCTTGGTGTGGGAGACAACCCTTGCAAATATCTGGTCTACATCCGGGTCAGACTGTTGTTTCTATGTAATGTAGCTGGAGTCATCCCTTCGATCAACACCCTGGCTCTGGACTGCAGCAGTCGGAGTGAAGATTCCGCAACACTGGTGTTGAATGGAACCAATTCCTTGATGTTCAACGCACTGGCGGCATTATGTCGGGAGATGGCTGGACCACGATATGCCAGCACGGTGTCCATGCACCCCATGTGCCAACAGGCGTTCTTGCAGAGAGAGATCCGGTTCAGAGCTCCACCTGATGGACCCACTGAAGATGTTCGCACCACCCTGTTCGTGCAGATAACAATCCCGGTACACGCCACTGTTATGGTTCCTGGCAGAGTGCGACTCAGCAGGGAGCAACGACCAAGACGTCTGGTGATGGAGGCACCAGAATGTGGAGAGCTCCCTGGGGGTTTACTGGTACAGCGGACCCTGGTGACAATGGATGGAACGGACCTAAAGACCATCAAGGTACCGGTGAAAGCACTGCTCCCCAAATCTGCATTTGGTCTCTGTTTTTTCACATTTGAGCCTCTTCTGGAGTTTTCCCTTGGATATTCAGTCTCGGGTTTACTTCCTATCTTATTCCTGCTCCTTTAACTTCAGGTTTCTCGTACCTGATCACGTGATTCCTAGTATGGGCTCTATTTCTCGTCTTAATGTCCTGGACATAATCATCTTCATTGTGATAAGCTGTTTCAGTTGCCCATATCAATGAGGCATCACTTCCCATGAACTGGCATCTGGTGTTGCACATTGCTATGAGTGAAAAACAGTGTGCTGTCGGGACATCTATTTCTACAGCCACAAAGATCTTGGATTTCCCCATGCTGTACGGTAGAAGTGCACAAACAAAGCATTCTCATTCTGAATTTCGTCTTCCAACTTCTTTCATGTGCTGGTACCAAACGTTGTTTCCTAGATGTGCTGTGCTGTCCAGGTAGTCGTTGAGTTCATTATCATCTTCATGCATGCTTCTCTTGATTCTTAGTGTTTTCCTGTAGTTTGCTATAATTACATAGGTACTTGCCTTTCTAAAATGGCCGCCCGCTTTCCTACTGCATAACTACAGTGCCTACTGAGGCTCCAATATCCATCCTGATAGGCTGCCGTGCCTTCTTGAGCCACCATTGACCACCGACAGGCGAAGCGGGCCCACATCTCCCAAGGCCCAGTGTAACAAGGCCAGCACCTGTTAGAAGCCAGTTTGTGTCTGCCGTCTGCCAGACCCCCTGTCTGCCACATGCCAGGTAACCTCTAACCTTCACAGCATCACCATTGAGGCGCAACGCTGAGGAACAAGTCTTCCCAACTAATGATCACATTAGTAAACTCTATCCTGAGCAGCCATGTCTCTGCCTAGCAGCAACACAACTGCATCTAGATCGCTGCCATGATTGACTCTTGCCCCCACTAGCCATTGCTTTAACACACTGCACCTAGAGTTCTCAGATTCTGCTTAACCATGTACACTGTCTCTAGACTGCCTCTTAGTAATGATATTTATACTGCTGCAACTTGTATGACCTTGCCTCTTTGCTGCATATTTATCATGTGTACCCCTGGTTGCTAAAAATGGAATTCAAATGCCCATAGCGTGTGCATTTTGCTATTTCCCATGCTTTTTACCATTGGTTGCTAAAATCGAATTCAGATGCCCATAGCATGCGCATTTTGCTATTTCCTATGCTTTTCATTGGCTGCTAAAATCGAATCCAGGCTTTATCAATGTTGATGACCACCCTATGCCAGTCACTTTGCCTGATTAATGTGGATGGCCGCTCTATGCCAGTCATTTTGCCTGATTAATGTGGATGACCAAGTGTGATTTCTGAATTTAGGTGAACCCCTTTGTCTATTTGCATCTAGTTGCACATGCCATTTCTTGTGTGTGATTTCTGAATTTAGGTGAACCCCTTTGTCTATTTGCACATGCCATTTTTAGCCTGAGTGTGATTTCTGAATTTAGGTGAACCCCTTTGTCTATTTGATTCTAGTTGCACATGCCATTTCTTGAGTGATTTCTCAATTTAGGTGAACCCCTTTGTCTATTTGCACATGCCATTTTTAACCTGAGTGTGATTTCTGAATTTAGGTGAACCCCTTTGTCTATTTGCATCTAGTTACACATGCCATTTCTTGTGTGATTTCTGAATTTAGGTGAACCCCTTTGTCTATTTGCACATGCCCAACCGCACAATGTACCTTAGTAAGAGCCAAACAGCCACCCTACCGTACCTCCTCATACTTTTGCTACACCTTACCATCTTTATTGCTGCCATAACCATGTACCCTGCAGAAAATGCACCCTGTCGAACCCCAGAAAGAAACACCAGTCTACGAGCCAGACTACACCGCCTCTACCAGCCCATCTACCACAACAAGAGACCCACCTTGCAACACATTAAAATCCATCCAAACCACACCCTGCTACAACTTCACCCAATCCAAACTCATCCCTATAACAATCCAGGATACACCCAATACTACCACTATATCCGGAGCTTTGATCAACGCTAGATCGCTAGTGGCCCACGCCACAGAAATAGCAGACACCTTATCCTCAAACAACCTCAACCTCCTAGCTATCACTGAATCATGGCTGCACGAAGCAGCAGGCCCAGCACTTTCAATAGCCATTCCAGAACCAAATAATCAGAATGGACAGGCCCAACAACAGAGGAGATGGCCTAGCCATCATAGCTAAAACAAACCTTGAGCTAAAACCACTGCCTGAAGCACCTCTTAAATCCTGCGAGCTCCTAGTAGCCAAATTGCCTATCTCCAACTGTCACACCTTAACCATTTATCTAATATATAGGCCACCTGGCCCCATTGGCTCATTCGAAGCAGACCTACCAGCCTCCTAGCCAACAACATAAAAGACACCTCCCAAATATTATTGTTAGGCGACTTGAACCTTGGGTTAAATGACCCTGACGACAAACCAGCACAAGCCATAGCTAACATGGTAGATGAACACGGCTTAATCCAAAGAGTGCTTACCCCCACCCATAATAAAGGTAGGACCTTGGACTGGATCGCCACCCTGAACTGCGACACCGTCATCACCAAAACCGCTCCCCAACACTGGACAGACCATCACCACATTGACTTCACTTTATCTCTCAATAAAGAAGTCAACAAGAAAAAAATCATGGCACCACCACTGCCCAGTAGAGCAGAAAAAAATATAACCCCTGACAACCTCCTACCACTACTACTGACAACCCTCAATGCTCTTCCCGACAACCTAAATCCAGAGTGTCTAGTAGAAAACTATAACAATGCCATAAAGAAAGGACTAGACACCATTGCCCCTCTTAAACTACAAAAGAGCAAACAACAAGCCCACTTGAACACCTGGTTCACCCCACATCTGAAAGAACTTAGAATGCACAAAAGGAAACTTGAAACCCAATGGCGCAATTGCCCTACAGAAGAAAACAAATCACAACTTAAACTTTTTGCAAACAACTATAAAAAAGAAATTCTACTCACCAAAAAGATTCTCTTCAATGAAAGAATCGAAAAATCTAGCTCTAACTCTTGAGAACTATTTGCCATACTAAGGGAACTAGAATCCCCCATACCCCCACCAGACAATATAATCAAGGACAAAGTATGGTGCACCAGCGTCCAAAACGCCCTAACCAATAAAATCAAAACTCTCCAAACTAAAATCGCACACAAAAAAAAAGACTCCCTCACCACTAATGAAGCAACTCCCAGTAACCACGCCAAAACTACCAACAACCCTCCAGGCCAGAATCTCTTCAGGTTCCCCAAAATATCTATCCCAGAAACAGAAAGAGTTATAGCCTCACTTAAACCATCTAACTGCAAAGGCGACAACTGCCCTCCCCAGATAATCAAGGATGCTGCTAGGGACCTAGCCCCCTTTATAACCAAACTGATCAACGCATCCTTCTCTTCCAACACCATACCAAGCAACCTCAAAGAATCTTGGGTCCTGCCTCTCCTCAAGAAGCAAACCCTAGACCCTGCCATTCCCACCAATTACAGGCCCATCACCACGGTGCCGTTCCTGCTAAAGATAATCGACAGAGTAGCATACCTGCAAATACAGCAATATCTTGAAACTCACAAACTATTAGGCACCCACCAATCGGGCTTCAGACCGCAGCACGGTACTGAGACAGCCCTAATCGATCTTAAAACCCAGATCAATGAGATTAACGACAAAGGGAACACCGCCATGTTACTCCTCCTTGACCTGTCGGCAGCGTTCGACCTGGTGGATCACGCAGTCCTGTGCGAACACCTGGCCTCAGCTGCCCACTTCTCGAAAGAGGCCATAGCCTGGATCCAATCATTCCTGGACAATCGAACCATGAGGGTCTTCTCTACCCTAGCCTCAGCAGACCCCATCAAAATAACTTGCGGGGTACCCTAGGGCTCCTGCGTCTCTCCCACCCTCTACAACTTCTTTACCAAGCCCCTATTTGACAAGTTGGACAGACTGGGTGTCTCATATACTAATTATGCAGATGACACCCAGATCCTCATACCCCTTTCGGGCAACTTCGACTCCGATACGGCCTTGGCAAACAAAATATATCTCATCATTCAGGCATGGATGGCCACAAACGGCTTATGCCTGAATGATGAGAAAATCGAAATCCTGCTCCTCGGATCCAACACTAATCTAAAAAAACTCAGCTCCAACTATAAGGCCTTCAACATTAATGGCAACACCATCACAGTGGCCAAAACAGTGAAAACACTAGTCTTTCACCTTGATGCAACCATGTCACTAAAAAAACAAGTCAACTCTCTAGCATACTCTACCGCCTACACATGCAAGCTAATCAGGGCAAGTAGAGCCTTCCTCACCCAAGCTAGCTGCATCATCATTGCTAATGCCCTAATACTATCCAGACTTGACTATTGTAATGCCATGTACCTAGGTGCAACCAAATACATTACCAACAAACTACAGACACTACAAAATAACGCTCTCAGAACAGCCCTTAACCTACCCTCCAAGGAACACATTTCCAACAAAAGGAGAGAACACAAATGGCTCAAAATATCTGACCGCATCTCTCTCAAAACGGCATCACTCACTTTCAAATGCTTAAATAACACAGCCCCCCCATCTCGCATCCAGAATAAAGAAAAAAACCTCCACCCGCCCCACCAGAACGATTAACTCTTACTGCCTGCAGGTACCCAACTTCAGACAAAAGAAAACCGGCGGCAGTAGCTTCCCTGTTTTGGCAGCCCAACATTGGAACACCCTCCCACTCAACATTAGGACAAGCCAATCCTACTACAGCTTCAGGCGAAACACCCTCACCTGGTTGCGGTCCAATGATCCCCATGACTAACTCTGCCATCTCACCCGCCCATGCCTTTGCTCAAACCTGAATGCTATGCACAGTATTAAATATGTAAATATGTAAGTGCAACCAAACTGTCTCTATGTACAGCACTAAATATGTAAATATGTAAGCAATTTATTAACTACAGGTATATATGCACATTCCACGCAATGTAATGCTATGCCTCTCTTTCATGTGTGCCTTATGCTGCAACTAAGTTTTTATGTAATCCTACCTTCCTGCTCTCTGTTGCGCCCTGTTACCTCTGGGTTTTGCGCGCCATACTAAATAAATAAACAAACAAACATCTCTGAATGCATCTGTATGGCTTTTTATTGCTGGAGGGTCTTCAGGTATCCTGGCCCATGGCGCAGGCTTCTTCATCTGCGCCATTTGAGTGGACAGGAGTCTGGCAGCTCTTTCCTGATCCTCATGCATCTTTTCTTTGCTGTGTGAAAGTGCACATGCCAACCAGCCTAACACTGGTCCAGTATATGGCTTTATTGTAGGCCTGGTACTTGTCCCTTGCATTGGAATGTGTGTGCTGGGTAATACAGCCTCTGTTGTTTTGTTTTTCAGTTCCTCTTGTCGTTTCCTTGCTCTGGCTATGTATTGGAATAGTACGTTTACTAACATTTGTGTCCTTGCGGAGAGTTGTTCCGAGGCCACTTCCGTTTTCTTAAGGGCTTCTGATATGATGGCTTCTGTTGGCCTTTCTCTTAATTCTTCTTGTTTTCTCCCACTATCTTCTGTGAAGGTTTTTACAGTAGGCAGTCTCATCTTCTCTGCTGCTTTCGTTTGCGGTCCTGTGGTCATGGACTCTAGGCCTGTTTTGTGTGCATTCAGTGTGTGTGTGCGTGTAGTTGTCAGTGTTTTGCCTTCATTCATTTCATACTGACCCTGTCTCCGGCTTTCCTACTCATTCGTTAGCATAAACGTGTGTGTATCATTATTAATCACGTTCATCTCGAGTTCATTCGCTCTACCATCCCATTTTCTAGCAACTGGAATTACTATATAAGGTCCGGGTGCTTTTGTGGGTCTCATGCGTATATCATCAGGTAGGTTCACTGAAATTGGAACGCTCCGTGCACCGATAACAAATGCAGTTCTGATTGTTAATGACAGTAAAATAATGAAATACAATGCATAAGTATATTATGGTTCGATATGTAAGGTGACAGCATTTTCTTCCAGAGAAGCGGGGATGCCTCTCTGCTTGTGGGAGGACCAGGTTACTGCTCTGGGCCCTCATCTCGATCATTTACCCAATGTCAATTTTGTTGTTCCCCCACTCAATATCGTTCCTCGAGTTCTGTGTCAAAAGTGTCAGGCACTTCACAAGTGTCCCCCCTTTTGCGAGTGACAATTGTCTCTTAATGCAGGACACAGTTACTGTGCTAAACTATGGGAGAAAATAGATGAAAATAATACTTCGATGAGTCACCTTTACTGTGCATGTTCAAAGTACGTGAGTTCCCAGACCACCCCTTGAATCTGCTTCAGTCCTGAGGACATGTTGGACACTGGTCAGTATGAAGAGATAGGGAAAAGTAACAACAAATATAACACATGGAGTTCTCAACTCTGCTTCCTCGATCTGTCCCTCAGTGGAAAGTTTCTTCAGGACCTCCTCAGGATTCGATGGAGATTGGAATTTTTAATTTGGGCTACAATGGCATGCAAGAGCATGTTTAGCTGAGTACACTTCACTGGATCTCCGAGAAATGTAAGTACATCAACATTGGTTGGTCTTCCCACTAGCTGTGGAATGTTCTCAATGAGGTGAAAGAAGACGTGGTATGCAAATCTACTGTCTTCTTGTGATAGGGACATTTATCCAGTCTTTGTTGAGATTCAGGATTATATGTTCTTTCTTTGATGTAAACAATGTCTGCACTGTCCAGTGGCGTGGAGTGCGACCAAAATGATTACTTTATTTAAAAGATGGCTTAAATGTTTAGTGTTTGCTGGGTCTTGAAGGAATGTGAGAGTGTCTGTTGTCCTTCCAATAAGAGTTGGACAGTCTTCGATTATGCGAAAGAAAAGTGTATTGATGAGCTCATCTATTTCCGCCTGTGTTGGGAACATTTGCTTCTTTCTTGCTGTACTCAGGGACTATGATGAATTGTTCGGCAATGACAGTAAGAAGTTGTCTTATTATTTTTTCATTTTCGGGATCTTGGAGAAAGTATGTGACACTGGTGAGCCTCCCTACCAGTGACGGGTAGGATCTTAGCACTAGGTTGAAATTTGTGACCACATCCTTTGTGATGTCTCTACTGTGGGACACCATAAGTGCTTCCAAACAAAGTCTCGGTTTTGGATGAATCGGGATACTGTATATGTTTCCAATGTAAATATCCTTGGTCAAAATTTGTTATAGTCTTTTTCTCATCACGGCTTAAGAGTGCCTTAGTTCAAAAGTTCAAATCACCAGAACGTGTTGTGGCTTATACGCGCAATTTTCTTCTTCACCCTGCAACTAGGATGCACAGAGTGTCTGTTTTTATGTCCTTATCCCCTTTTTTGCTTAGAGGAAGTGTCCAAGTTAAGCCACAACTTGCAAAAAGTTATTTGCCTTTGCTCTGCTGGTCATGCGTCCTTCTTCCTCGTCATGGATCTCGTCTGCACGTGATGTGGTTCTTCCCCGTTGTCTGTAGTCTCTTCGCGGTAGGGTACAGGCAGGGCGGTTCCTCCGATGTATGGCTTGTTATCACCCAGGAAGATCCAAGCTCTTCTTCCTTGTAGCTTGACTGCAGAAGGAGTAACGTCTTCAACTGTGAATAGTCCATATAATCTTGGCTTGTCCCACTTTTTCCTTGTGTGATTCCTCACAAAGACGGCATCTCCAGGGAAGACGAGTGGAACACGTAGACCCTGAGCTGAGTCTGGTGTAGTGTCTCCTTCTGGGTTCTGTGCTGCACTGCACCCTTTTCGTCGTCGCTGCAGCTGGTCCGAAATTATAGTAAGGCAAGATGTCATACAGTTCAGATAGTTTTGCATTTCAGACCCTAAAACCTCTCCTGTCGACTGGGCATCTTATCTAGCTCTTCTCGGGGTGTGAGGGGAGTTATCCTTTTTCCTGTGGCTATCTCGTGTGGTGTAAGATGATGGTCAGAGCCAGGTTGGTTCCGAAGAGCATACAATGACAGTGGAAGGCAGTGCAACCATCCCTTCTTTAGAGAAAGCTTCAACTTCGCTATCCTTTCCTTTAACAAGCCGTTGAGCTTCTCACAGATCCCATTACCTTGTGGATGATACACCAACGAGAACTTGTGCTTTATACCAAGCTAATTTGCTCAAAGACTGCATTTACAAAGTGAGCCCCATTATCTGATCTCATGACTTCACATACCCCCACCTGGGGAACCCTTCCCTCACTAAAAATGTGGCCGCACAGGTAGAGTTTGGGTGTGTACATGGACCTGCTTCTATCCATCTAGAAAATGGACACACCACAACAATTAAGTATCTGTACTCTTTGCAGACTTGAATCATGTCGACGTAATAGACATGCAAGTGCTGAAAAGGCCCATTTGGCCTGGGGATGACTACTCTCATTACTTTTAATGTGTGCCCAGCGGTGAATTGCTGGCAGATAATGCAGTTCACCATATAGAATACAACATGCTCAGCTAAATTCGGTATGAACCATTCTTCCGCGAGCGTTGCTGCTAGATTCTCTTTTGTCATATGCGCCGGTTAATGTAGTTGCTCCAGCACTATTTTTAATATGGCTACAGCCATTACTGTTTTACCAGTGCTGTCTTGTCACCACAAGCTGTCAGAGGGGTTTAAAGAACACCCTCGACGTTTCCACAGGTTTTTCTTGTCCTGAGGCGCCTTCTCTTAGAGTTCCATTAGCTGCTTTTGCCCAAAATCGTTGTAACTTTTAGGTGTGGTTCGTGCAACCATCATTCTTTCATGGGTGCACGCCACTTCCATAATCGTCTCACTTTTGGATGCCATACGCTTGGCTTCCATGTCTGCTGATTGATTTCCGCGTGAGACAAAATCTGTCCCTTTCGTGTGGGCAGCGCATTTCACGACCACTATGCCCACTGGGAGCTTTAGTGCCTTAATCAGTCTGTCCAATAATGATGTGTGCTGCACTGGCGTGCCGTCTGCTCGGAGGTAGCCCTTCCTTTTCCAGCGCACTAAGCCTGCGTGCACTGTTGACGTCACATAGGCGGAGTCACTGTACACCGTAACTTCCTGGTCTGTGTGATTCTCAATGGCGAGTATCAACGCCAATAATTCTGCAGCCTGTGCTGAATAATGAGATGGTATTCGAGCATTAAGAAGCACTTGAAACTCTCCATTTGCTGTGTGCTTTATCACAGAGACGCCTGTATATCTTTGCCCATCACTTTGCTTGCTTCTCGATGACCCGTCAATAAAGCCAATCTCTCCTCCTGCCAAGGCATTTTCTTTTACCCTGGGAATTTCATCATAGAATTCTTCATAATTCGTGCAGTCATGTATCAGCTCTCCCTCCGTGCCTGGCTCTGCTATAAACATAGCTGGGTTCACTATCTTACATCGGACTATTTTAATCGATGGGTTTGACATGATCACTTCTTAGGCAGAAGCTCTCTGAGATGTCAAAGTGACCTTTGGTTTCTCTAGAATGGCAAATAGTGAGTGCTCGACGTACAACCTCATTGAGCATCCCATTACAATGGTTGTAGCCTTCTCTATGGCGAACGCTGCAGCAGCTAAACTTTATTCGCATGGAAAGTGGCCTCTCATTACTGAGTCCAGATTCCCACTATAATATGCCAGGGGTTTATACCCCAAGGAAGTTTTTTGAGTGAGTACTGCCGTCATGACGTTGCCATCTGTGTGTGAAAATAGATAAAATTCCTGCATAATTGGTAATTCCTAGAACGGGAGCTTTACAAAGCGGTCTCTTGAGTTCAGCAAACCCTTTCTCCATCGTCTCAGACCATTCAATCTTTTCTTTTGTCACTTCGGGCTTCTTTAGGGCTTGAAGTAAAAGCTTAGTATACGAGCTGTAATCAAAAACCCATGCCCTAACCTAGTTGCACAGGCCTAGAAAGCTCTGCATTTGCTTTATCGTGTGTGGCTTAGCTGTGTTTAATATAGCTTCAGCACTTTCTGCGGTCACTTTATTGCATTCATGTGAGATTAGCTGGCCTATGTACAGCACTTCCTGTTGACAATATTGTAACTTTTCCTTGTCAACCTTATACCCTTTCTCAGCCAGTATAGTCAGTAGCTGAACAGAATCGTGCCTGCATTCCTCTTCTGTGGTGCTGCATATTAGAATGTGTTCTACATACTGCAAGATGATACTTTCTAATGCAATATTGTTTAAGTCCATCTGCAGGACTCTGTTCAAAATAGACAAAGACTCACAGTATCCCTGTGGTAGCCTCATGCTCTTCAGATGCATTTGTCTGAACGTGAATGACGTCAGATCTTGTGAGTCATGGTGCAACGGGATTGAGAAAAATACATTTTTCAAGTCAATCACCGTGAAATATTTTGCCTCAATGGGTATATTACTTAGGATTGTAGACGGGTTAGCGACTAAAGGGAAATCGGCCTCAACAATATCGTTTATCGGTTGTAAATCCTGAATTAAACGTCAAGAGCCCCTCTTTGATTTCTTGACAGGATAAACTGCCGTATTACATGGTGACTCTGACATCACCAAAATGCCCTCGTCCATCATGGCAGAAATTGTCTTAGAAATCCCTTCATCTGCCTCTCTGGACATGGGATATTGTCGGGCTCTTGGTAAAATTGCCCCTGGTTTCAGTTTAATTTTCACTTCTCCCACCCCCTTCAAGAGGCCTACGTCATAGAGTCCTGTAGTCCACACTGAGACAGGCACTTTAGCTATGTCACCATTAAAATATTCAGGACGTTTTAGCGCCAACATCATTCTCTGAGGCACTTCTCTTTTGATCATCTTTATCCAAAAGGTGAGACTCACTTCCACCATTGTCTCTTCTATGTCTGCCTGTTCTTCAAACATATCGTCATCGGTGAAGTCAGTCACTCGATATCTTTCTTTGATGGCAATTATCGCGCACCATTGTCTGCCTTCATCGTCGTAACCATCAACCAAGACTACTTTCCCTCGCACTGCAACTGTGTGTATCATCAAGGGAAATACTTGTCCCTCCTCCTCATGCATAGGTTTTCTTGGTCTGAATAAAAACTCATCAGGGGTTCTCATGGTTCTGTCTGTAAGGCCTGGCAATCCCACCATAAGCACACGCATGCCATATGCAAAACTTTCTGGCTGCAATGGTATGGCCCTCATGGCTATGTGTCCTAAGTATGCTCTAATCATTTTGCATACATTTGAATAGTGCATTCCTGGAGTGGAGCATACTATGCCCTTCTCCGTGAACGAGATTGTCATGTTCATCTTTGTCATTAAGTCTCGACCCAAAATGGTTACTGGGGTCTGACACGAATACAATAAAGGTACATTCATTTCGCACTCTCCTATGGACGTATACATGAGCGTGTTGCACCCGTGTCCACTAGGAAGGAATATTCTTTACCCCCATAACGACATCCACCCTAGGTTCCCTATGAGGGTCTGGTGTCACTGAGAGGATAGAGCACATCAGGATTCCCAGTGAGCTGTCTTAGTTTATATATACGTTTGGCCCACTGTGCACTTGTGGATTTTCCCCATTCCCAGTGTTACTTCCCCTTCCATGGTTCTGGGTCTGCCCTGTGCTCATCGTGTGTGACACTTGCAACGGTGCTTGTTGGGTTTGTCTTTGTGGAAAACTGGCCATGCTCTGAGGTTGCACTCCTTGTTGCGCTCCTGGCACTTGTTGTTGCACCATGTGATTCTGTGCAACGTCCTGTTGTAAAGCTGCAGGTGGATTCACCGTGCCTGCTCCCATTCCTTGGCCGTTCTGCATCGTGCCTTGACTTCTGCATGTGCGCGCCAAATGTCCTGTCATTCCATACAGCCAACATACTGGCGGTGGTCGGATTATTTACCCATTTGACAAATCGGGGTTACCATTTTGCATGTTCTGAAAGCCTCCTTTATTAATTTGGAAACCTCCCTGATTGCTCTGCCATCCTCTTCCTCTAAATCCTCTTCCCCGTGGGTAAAACCCTGTGTTACTCTGATTATTCTGTTGTGGACTAGCCCCCTGCTGCATGCTTTTTTCAGCTGCGTTAGTTAGCATGGCTCCTTCAAGAGCATACTTTGATAATTTCTTTTGCACCAACTTCGCTTCCTCACCCTTTCGAGTTGCCTCCTTTTTGCGATTCTTTCCTTGCAACAGTCTACAATAATGTGCGATAGTCAATTGTATTTCAGCCCAAGGTTTAGCCTCAACTCCTACCAATTTCTTGAGTTGTTTCTGAACTGGTTCTGACAACCCTTGGAACAATATGTGGTAAAACACAGGTATTGATTTCGTCCAAGATTCATGTGCCTCGAGCACCCACGTGTCTTGGAAATTCTATATATAAATTAACGGATCCTCAGAATCCTTCATTTTTTGAGTCATTATGGCTCCCATATCGGAATTATCTGGGTAAAGCACTCGCAGCGCTTTCCATACTGCTGCTCTATAATTATTAAATGGTGCACCGTCATGCATGGTGTTAATTGTGGTTACACCAGGGTACCTTGCCCGTGTCCACACATCGTCTGCTCTCTCACCAAGTATGGCAATTAGGAGACCTTTGATGTCCCCTATAGCTAGCGTGTTTCCTCCTGTCATTTTTTCTAACTCATGTATCCATTTTCCGGCTCCCGATGTCAGCATTGGAAGCTTGTTTTTCATGTTTTCTCGACCCATGTGTGGCCATGGAATATATTGTGGTCTTACTGCCCCCTTCTCTAGTAGCGGAAAAGCGGAAATTGGAATGCGCAGCCCTCTTTCTCTTCTCTCATAGTTCTCCTGTCTATTGCAGGGGTAATATTCCTGCATCGCCATCTACCTGGCAATGTCCTAAGCCTCTCTCCATATGATGGTTAAGACACCCCCCTCTGACCATGAGGTACTGCTTCCATCGGTCAGACTGCGTGGCTGACTCTGATGCCCTCGGTGCGAACTCGCAAGTGTCTGACCATCGTATCCCTCTTTCCCTTGGGAGTCGTCTTTCGCTCTGTCTCCCTTCCTCGTTTTCCTCGCGCTGCTCACTTTCAGAGTCGGACATTGTTTGTCCCCAATTTACTCACCTTCTTGTGTCTTCATTGTTTCTACTGATTTATAATCTATCCAGGGACAGTTTCCTATTCCCACTGCTTCGGCTGACATCCTCAGTGTCATACAGCCGAGTGCTTTCTAAGCGCTCATCCTCCCCTTCTCCTGGTGGTATATGTTCTAACCCCATTTCATCATATATTCTATCGATCGTTTCTCCGATGCTTCTGGTGCCGAAGCCATCTTCAATATTTGCCCTAAACGTGCCTGGTACTGAATCGTACGCAGGAAAGAATTCTTTGATGTCTTCCCAGTTCTCACCGTAGTCTGTCTTTCCTTCTTATCCTTTCGTCTCTTAACTCCTTCTCTTTCTGCTTTCTCTGTGCCTCATCTAATCTCTCCTTTGGTCTCATATCATCACTGCCTTTCCCATCGAGTTTCAATAAGATTTGTCATCCCATCCATTCATCTTTTGCAAATGCCATCTCATCAGTTTTGTCTTTGCTCCCTTTCCATTTCTTCCCTTCTCTCTCCCTGTCGAGAGATGCACTTGTCTGTGCCTGATCTTTCCTTTCATCATCGCGCCTCCCCTTGTCCCTTGGGACTGCGGAGGTGAAATTTTTGTCCTTATCCTACCCTTGATTTTCATCACTACTATATGTAGGTGACTCATATGCGGGGTTGGTGTACCCCGTGGCTGCCTTAAATTCCCTCAACGGGTATAATCCCTCGTCCTTACTTCCTTTGATTTTTGTTTCGGGCTGAGCAGGTGGCGCGGTAGGCGTCTCACCCGCCTCTGTGCATACATTAAGTATCCAATCTGTTGGCGGCTCTTCCTTTTATGTCTGTTCGTACATTTTCCACAATTCTAGAACAGCAAGGCGTTTTTCTAGCTTCTTGCCTGTATATGTGGCGTGCAAATATGTCGTCATATGTTGTAAGATGGCTTTAGATAAAGACCCATTTTGTGGCCATGGCATAAACATCTTCTGGGCAGTACTTTTAACCCACTCAGTGCTATACTTCTTTAGCTTCGGTGCGTGTTTTGGCAATTGCTTGCACAAGTGTGCTAATGGAGTTATGTCTTCATGCTTAAATCTGTTCCCTTTCTTCTTATATAACACTTGTCAATGCTTTCGTGTGGTTTAAACACCCTGTGACAATATGAGCGAGCACCAAACACCGCAAGCTCCAAACAAAATTTTCCACTAAAATGTTATATTACCACTTTGCTCACAAAATATCAATTCATGTGCGATTCTGTCTCAGCTATCGAATCGCACAAAAAATGTAACACAGATTTCCCAACAAATGTTCAATACAAATGACGTTACGACAAAGAAACATACAAGGCAGAGCAGACACTTAACAGACTAGACAAGACACCAGCTGGACACAAATATCTCTGCCTCTAATCATTACCCCTTCATAGAGTGTAGACATACCCCTTTCACAACGTCTTTAAACTTTGTGGTAGCCTATGCATTCCCCATTAAGTGGGACTTTGGGTACACGTTTCTTCTGGCCGCTATATTAAAGCGCAGGAATAAGGCGAATCCTCTCACTTCTCAGGTGTCCGCCCTGGTAACCTCTCTCTTCTCAGTGTCCACCCTGGTAATCTCTCATTTACCCTTTATTACTCTCGAGTCATTATCCCCTTATAAATGTACAGTCTATTCTACTCCTAACTATATTTTGTTTTTCCCTCCTCCCTCCGTTACCTTTTTCCCTTTACTTGTTCTAAGGAATGCACTGTTTGCCAAAGCACTACATGTTTACTTCACTCACCGTTCGCATGGTTCGTCTCTGGATCCTCGGGATCTCCGCCTTTGTTACCGCCTTCTTCAGATTTTCGCCCGATCGGCTGCCCGTAGGAATGGGAAGGGATGTGTTAGGAAAACGGGTCCCTTCAGGCCCTGACTGCAGTCTTCTTTTACACTACCATTGTCTACGGGGAGCTTCACGGTCTACTCAGCCGAATGGCAAAGGACTCGTGATATTGCCGAAGACCTAGAGTTACTTTATGTCGACGGTCAATAGGTGTCTTATTTTAATCAATAATCGATGGTCACCAACCATCCTCTGCTACCATGTGTACTGGAGAGACCCCCAACCGGCCCATAGAGTCAGAGTTTGCTCTGCAGTACTTTAAGATGAGATAGCTGCACCTTGAGGTGTATGGGGGTGCAGGTTGTCTTACTCCAACACCAATCAATAAGGACAACTCAATGGTTTGGCAAAGGGGGAGTCCGTTTAATGACAAGTACAAAAAATGGGGAAACATGGAAATCAACAGTGATGCGATATCCCATCTCGCTTCAACTCCCAAAAACTTCATACAAACAGTAACATTTATACCCAAAACTCATTGACGTGTAATACTCAAAAGTTAACATGCAATTCTATTGGTTGGGAAAAGGTAACTTAAATATAGGTGCTGTATCTGTATATGGTAACAGAGTGTAGGGATTGGATAAACACTATTAAGTGGGCGTCTAAGCCCTTCCTTCACAAATGACTACGGTGGACGTCACTAAAAGTATGACGTCCCATTGGTTCTACTATCTATAGGAACCTAGATTATTTGGTCCATTTTGATTGGGTTGGCTTCAATCAATCATTAATTTAGTGGCTATGTGTCAATTAGTTGGCTATGGTCGGCCTCGAAGCTGTGTCTTTCTTGTCAGAAAAAGTTATGATATCTCTATCTGGGCGACAGCCAGGCGTAGGTGTGAAACGGTGCCTCTTCTCACTCGGCTGGTCACATGCTAGCACACCGTGAATCAGTCCTCTATTTGTGCATTTAATTCTTGTTCAGCTTGTCACCTGCCTGTGCCTGCCTATCTCGGCCTTTCTGAGAGGGCTGTTCTGTTCTTGAGTTTTGATTCCACAAAGCTACTGTTCACTCCTTCTCTTGGTCTGACCTTGGCTCTTCCTGGCTCACGTTGCTTCTGCTGAGTTTCGATTCCGCCATCTCGTTTTTAGCTGGAATACGAATCCTGTCCTGTTTGACCTCTAGTAACCCAAGTTAATTCTGCTTTTGTGTAAAGTGGACTCGCACTTATATAATGTGCTTTGTTGAGGTAGATATGTATAAGTGGCGCTTGCCGCGGTCTATCTTCTACTAAGCATAGCAAGCCTCACTGTTTTCTTTCAAACATATGTACAGGCGTTAGCTGGTTGAATATCTTCATCCTGCTTACGGCTTAAGCTTCTTTATTTTTCAACATTGTCTCTCCTTCTAAGTTTATGATATCCTTATTCACGGGGTTTCGTCTCTGTGTGTCATCTTTTGGTTGTTGTTTCTTTCATCAGTGAGTCTGTCCGGGCCCTCATGACGTCACCATTTGTCTTCAATTAATGACTTTTGTGTTTCTTCCAGGACAGTGTTTAAGCAATCTTCATCTCGTGTTATTGCTGGTAGTGTTTTCTCAATTGATACCTTACTGTCCATGGTTGACTGGTTATTGGTACTTCAACAGGTATTGTTCTTCTGATAGGCACTGGGTAGAGCCCTACTGCGGCTCTCTGCTGGTTTATTTGCTCATCATATGTCACATATCTCGTTGTGAACGTTCCTGGTACTTCACAATGGGCGACTGGAGTGCAGGCCATATTTGGGACCTCCTCTACAAGCGGACCCTCACCACAGCACCAGTCCTGGCCTACACGTATCCTCAGTTACCTTGCAGCCTGAATATGGTTGCGAGTTTGGAGGGATTGGGAGCTGTTCTCTACCAGCAGACCAACAGTGAAACAAGACCAGTCGCGTTCGCAGCCGAGGCCTGCATGCGACGCAGAGGAATTACCCAGTACACAAGCTGGAATTCTTGGCATTGAAGTGGGCCATTACAGAGAATTTCCAGGATTACCTGTATGGTGCCACCAACCCCCTTACGTATGTTTTGAAGTTGGTGAAGCTGGATGCTACCATACACCGTTGGCTCACTGCACTGTCCACATACAACTTTAGTCTACAGTATAGACCTGGGCGCACTGACATCGATGCTGATGCCCTCTCCCGGAGGCCTAATGCTCAGCCGGATGATACAGCTAGATCCACCTTGTGGAAGGAGTTGTCTTCAGCAGGCATCAGAGCTATCTGCCAGGCTGCAAGTCAGCAGGAGCCAGACAGAGCAAGAAGCGTGTATTGCTTGGGATCCTCAGCTGAGGCGGTACCCACTGTCTACTGCAATATCACCAATCTGGAGGAATCTGAGCTACCATGTCTGACCCGAGGTGAGATCTGTACGTCCCAGCTAGCAGATCCTGGCATCGCTCCATTCCTGAAAGCCAAGACCATGGGAGCGGATGTGTCCAGAGACGTCCTTAATGACCAAGAGGAAGCTGCAATGCTGAAGGAGTGGAAGACGCTTGTGCAGAAAGGTGGAATCCTGTACAAGGTAAGCATAGTTGTAGACCAACTACTACATTGCTTGGTTTTGCCACAGAGATTCAGCTGAGCTATATTGTTTGCACTCTACGTCCAGCACAGACATCTTTGCAGCGACAGAACCTTCAAGTTGGTCCGTTCAAGGTTTTTCTGGCCCAGGCTAGTGGCAGATGTCGAGTATTATTGCCAGCACTGCACCAGGTGTGTCACCAGGAAGACCAGCTCATACTGCAGCCTATCTCCATCATCTGGAGAGTTCCGGCCCCATGGAACTTGTCTGCATCGACTTCCTCAAGCTGGGGATGGACAGGCGAGGTGGGCAGAACAGCCTGGTGGTGACAGACCACTTCATTCAGTACACGCAGGTGTTTCCCACCAAAGATCAGCATGCCATCACCATTGCCCGCGTGTTGCGGGGAAAATGCTTTGTGCACTCTGGCTGGCCAGTCAGGATTAATTCCGACAATGGACCAGACTTTGAATCAACACTCATCAAGCAGATGCTGGAGCTGGTTGGCATCAAGAAGACCCGTACAACTCCATATCACTCACAGGGGGATGCCCAAGTGGAGAGGTTTAATTGGCTGCTCTTGGCCATGCTGGGCATCCTGAGGCCTGAGGAGAAGAAATGGTGGAGTCAACATGTGGCCACCCTGACCCATGCGTACAACTGTGCAAAGAATGATGCCACCGGGTTTACACCATATTTCTTGATGTTTGGAAGGGAGGTCCCGACTGCCTGTAGACCTGTGTTTTGGAGTGTGCACAGACGGAACAGGCAGTGAGAACTACGCCAGCTATGTTAAACATCTCAAGCGTCAACTGGAGCAATCCTATAAGCTTGCACAGGCTGCCGTGAGAGGAATGCAGAAGGGAACAAATGCTCTTCAATATAGCGATCGTGTGTTTATCCGCTGCCTGGGAAGGAGAGGACGCAACAAGCTAGGCAGCAAGTGGGATTTTCAGCCTTTCATCATAGAGCGTCAGCTGGGAGAGCTCCCTGTCTACCAACTGCAAGAGGAAGGACAGCCAAGGAACATCAAGATCTTGCACCGGAACCACATGCTCCCAGTCGGGGATGAGGTTGAGTTGACACTGCAGGTGACTGAAGAACTGGCCAAGGGTCCGGTGATGAGACAGCAGCGACTACGCGCTGAAATGCCTGAAGAAGATTCTTCGAAGGCTCAATCCCTGGAAGCTTCTCCAGATAATGAGGCAGAGAGATCAGAAGGTCAGCCTGAAGCCAATGAAGACACTGATGCCGAGAGTAATCCGTTCAGCGTCTACCCAGACCAAAGGTTAGATCAGACACCTGTCTGGGTCCCTACACCCACTGGTTCAGATCCCACTCCTAGGGAACCTGAACCCCATCCTCAGAGTATTCATTCAGAGTTTGTTCCTGATCCTGGTCCAATTGCCCCTGCCATGCTGGATGTGGTAGAGGAACCCTTACCCATTCCTACACTGGAAGATAGGGTCCCAGACTTGGTGCAGAATGCTCTGCCAAGTCTGTGGGAAAATCTGCCTGAGGCCCCAGCAGCTCTCCGTCGTACTACCAGGAACAGCAGACCTGTTATTAAATTGAGGGTTCCTTTGCTGTAAAGAAATAAAAAACAGTCACTGGCACGAGAGGAGCGCCGGTGACAGTTGGAGAAACCCTTCACTAGGGTTGGAGGTGCTCTGCTCAGTGCCGGTTTGACCACGGCAACCCGGGCCTTTATGTTGGCACTCTGCTGAATAGCAAGGGGTGCTTGTAAGCATTTCCACCCCCTAGGTGGCATCCCAGCACTTGGGCCTCATCCATCATTAATGACTGGTGCCCCCCATATGTATATTTAGCCCCTCCATCGGGGTTGAACTTAAATTAAGGGCCATCCCCTTTCAGATGGCCCACCTGAACTCTGTGGGCCACACCGGGGAGATGTTGCTGAGGTGGAGTGAGTAGAGTGGGGCCCCACACGTTCCCTCTGAGTGCTGGGGCTGCATCTGACATATGCAGCCCAGTTTATATAAAGTCTTTGGGGCCCACACCCTGTTGCTGTTGCCGCTGCTGCCTATAACTGCTGCTGTCTGTTGCGGCGTGCTGCTTGCTCTCTGTCTGCTGCCATCATCTGCCCCAACAGCCATCAACGAAGAGCACAGGAAGGCAGGAGTAAAGAAGATCAAGAGAGCAGCAAGGACCTTGAGACAGGCCTGGTAAGGTTGTCAAAAGACAAGTAAGGTCTTTTAAATAGTTTGTATATATTTTGAAAGACATTTTATATATTTAAAGGACTCTTTCTATATTTTTGTGTTTTATTACTAGCGCAGCTCCTTAGGAGTAATTTAAATTGTATATAGTGTCTTGTGCTCTGCCCCTTTTTGTCTGCCTCTCATTTTGTGCTCCAGTTACTCTAACCTTGCGTTTTTCTCCTTAGGGGTATTTGAGGAACCTGCCTGCCCTTACTTCTTGATCTTCCCTACCCATACCATCTTGCTAGCGAGGTACAACACGGTGATCTCAAACTCAGGAGAGCGGGTTTGGAGACAAGTAAGAGGTGGGTCAAGTTATAAGTGATGGGTTAAGCTGTATATTGGGGGCCGCTTACACCTGTCTCCTTATAAATTGTGTTGGGAGATCACCCCTCTACATATATATATATATCTTTGACTATATCTTTGACTTTATGGCCAAAGCTGAATAAAGTATGATGATGATGATAATTAGAATCCCTGGAACTCCTCATTTTGCCCTGAATTCCATGCCAGTGCTCCTAGTGTGAAATATCTGGGAATCATTGGCGACTCAGAGCTTTCCACAAAATCACCTTCTGCATAGGTATAGGACTCCGGTTTCCTTTGATTTCAGAAAACGAGACGTGCGTTGACTTTTCTAGCCTTTCACTACATTACACAAGCCTTTGCCTCCTCTTGCCTCGACTTCGGTAGCAGAATTCATCTGGAACACCCAGCCAGGCCCTGGTCCATCTCCAGAGGGATGATAGTGCCTCCCACTCCACACATGTTTGAGCACAGCTCTCCTGCTCTGGCCTCAATCCCCAGGTCACCGGTAGGCAGTACACTTAGAGATGCAAGTCTATCTGCAGTTCAAGGCTATCACTCTGTCCTGAAGACTGATTCTCCATTGCCTCATTAGAAACTAGAAATGACATCTTCCTCAATCTTACCCATGGAATCAATAAAAGAACTTTGATTTAGGTGTGTCTTCTTGTCACTCTTTGCCTGAAAGGGCTGCCATGGGTTTCATTCTTAAAATTCTGAACACAGAGGGACAGGATCTCAAAACTTGAAATCTATCGTAATGAAATATGGGCACATCTGTCTTTGATGCTATCCATTTGCATATTCTTTGGTTTTATTTTAGACGCCGAAAACAAGAACTTTTTGGGAGGTTTGTCAGTAGAGTTGATGATTTAAAAAATTGAACTATTTTGGGATAGAATGGTTATGGGGATCATATGTGTCTGATTTATGCTAATTTGTGATATTGAGATTTTGTGAATAGAAAAATATAGATAAGAATTCAATGTTTTTTCTTTATCTGTATATATATTTTTTTCTTTTTTAACTTTGTATATACAGAGTTAAATGTTTCCTGTTAACTATACAACACTACAAAATAAAAAATAACAACGCTGCTGTAGAGGTGCTGAAAGGTGGGAGAAAGGAAAATAGACAAGGCCCTTCATGGTGTTGGCTTCCAAGCTCTGAACCTGTTGCGATCAGTGATCCAGAATCCATCAAAACACCCGGCCTTCAGAGCAAACTAGACAAGCATTGGAAAAGGCAATGGCACTGCCTTTTAAACAGTGAAAAGGATGTTTATGTTCGTTCGTTCTCGTTTTTTTCTCACACACACACACACACACACACACACACACACACACACACACACACACACACACACACACACACACACACACACTCCCCCCCCCTCATTATAACCCTGGCGCTCCTGGATTGAAGGGGGCCGGTACGGTACGGGTTAGCTCGGAGTAACCCAGTAAGTCCCCATTGCAGGAACCCGGTAATGGAGCCCGGAATGGAGGCAGCCATGGAGCTAATAGCTGCATGGCTACCTCCATTCTCGTAATGAGGCCCATGGTGTTGAAATGAAAAAGGGGCAGATACAGGGATGAGTGACGAGGTGTGTTGGAAGAGGGCTGATAGGTGGTGATTGGTGAAAGAGAGGGGGTAGCATAGGGCTGAACGTGGCATTCTTCATATACTGGGAAGAGGAACTTGGCTAAAGGCATGACATGTCAGGTCAGGTGGTCCTTGCTCAGCTATTTATCTTCCTAAGGGAAGTCCCTGTAGTGGCACTTAAACTGCTCTGTGGTACGCATCCTCATCCCCAAAAACGCGGAAAAGGGTGTACACATGGAAGTCTGCATCCTTGAAAACCTAACAAAAGTTTTTTTTGTGTTGCTTATTACAGGTTGGCACTAACCAGGGCTTTGAAGTACCAGTGAATATAAAGGCCCTAGCATGGCTTCAGATGCCCTAGGTCATTCCCCAAGTCTGTTTCCTTGAGGTCTTATCTTTTATTACTTTGTTGGGGGCAGACAAAAGGGTAAAATAGAGAGTACTAATGACCCTTTCCCTGACAAGTCACAGCTCACAGGGAAAGGGGCTTTAACATTCCAAATCCCATCCTTCTGTGTTTTCTCCACAGTAAATGCTTGCATCACATAAGCCTGAAACAGTGTAAGACATTTTATACAGAAGATACTTCTGTTAAACAAGTCTGTAATGTGAAGACAAAAAGTGCAATACACACAGATGTCTGGTTCTCTTGTGCAGGTAACAAATGTTCAAGCATCAGGGTGTTGTAATTGTTTATGGACTCCTTGGTTTTGGGACTAAGGGATGTTTCAAATGAATGCTGAAAACAAGGAAAGAGGGTGTCTTATAAAAATGGGGACGAGCATGGGTACAACTTTAAACTGAGAATGCCACCACTGGCAGGGCAGTAGAATGAGACAACAGATGGCGCTCGCTGTATCAGAAGATTTAATAATACAAGCTGGCACCTCTCAAAGTGGTAGGACTATGGAAAAATCTGCCCCATTTGGGATGTGCCTAACGCAACCTTTTAAGGTAACGAGGCCAATCAAATGAGAATCAATGAGTTAGATAGTATTAAATGGGGCGAGTCATAAAATGCAGATACCCCTGAAAGGGCAATAGAGCCGGGAGATCCAGTTACATGTCAGTGTTGTCAGACTCATCCATCTAACAAAAATATATGAGTTGTATTGAGCTGGGTTGTATTTAAATAGAATTACTTTATATCGAGCTGTTACATATAAAATGCTAATATGACAGAAGCCAAGCCATTTCTATGTCAAGTGTGGCTGACTATAACTTTTATGCCCTGCCACCAGGGCGGACATGGCGTTTAACGGGCCACCAGCCTGAACTTTGCTCAGGCCTCATCGCGGCTGCCGACTGTTAAACGCCATGCCAGGTTATTCACACCCTGGGATTTCCTGGAGTGCACATAGTTTTCTTTTTTCTTTTTGATTCCGATGGAAGATGTGCTCAGCATGAGCACATCTCCCGCCAGAATGGAAAAAAAAGTCCCAAAAAATGGCTGCTGCCATAAATATAGAAAAGGGACTAAGTCCCTTTTCGGATCACAGCATCCATTGAAAACATGTTAAAACATGGCCGCCGTCATTGGAAAAAGGACCTACTCCCATTTTGATTTTTATGGGTGCGTACATTCTTTTTTTTCTTTTTTTTTCTCCATAGCCGAGGGCAGTGAAGGAAGAATCGCGCCCGGGAAAGGCGGATTGTGATTAGTCAGACCGCCTTTCCTGGGTGCAAATACACCTTTCCACTTCCTCAGGGTGTTAAGAAGTGCAGCAAAATTGGATAACATTAAATTCCTACCTATAGGCAGATATCATGTAAGGCCATAACTCTGTAAGTGCATTGAGGCTGGGTCAGAGTCAATCACATGGCAGGTGTTGAATTGGTTACTATTGATGGAATCAATGCTAAAATGGCGATCTTACAGGAAAGCTGCCCTCTGATAGGCCAGCAGAACTGGGACAGCCAGTCACTTGTGAACGGGGGGGGGGGGGGTCGGTGAATCTGTTATAATGTTCTCATAATTCTTCCTTATGGAGACTTTCAAATGTTAGCGTGCATGAGAGAAAAATAAATGATGTTTCACAGCGCCAAATGTTGAATCGAATTCAAAGTGCATTGCATGTTAGTAAAACTGTACCTGCTACCAGGCCGATGTGTGGCTTTTTTTGTGCAAGTTTTAATTATGTTCATGATGCATTTTATCTTGAAACAAGCAACCACCAATTTTGTTTGCATTCTTTGATGTCATTCCTTGAAGGACATGTGTTTTCATGAATTGACTTTGATATTAGAAAAATGAAATGGGCCATGCCCTACCCACCTGAAGAGTGTTCCACTTAAGATGTAGCTCCGTTGGCTCAGTTGGGTGATTAGTGGTCTTTATGGCTCCTTAGCTACTTGATTGAGAGCACTTCACTGACTGCATGTCCAGAAGGAGCTCTGCCCATGGGGAATGCATTGCATGCTGTATTACAAGCGCAGACCAAACATTTGCCTAAAGGACACAAGCAATGAAAACTCAAGTATTACCACAACTAGTGCTGAGCCCAGCAATGATCACCAAGCCCCCATATATACAAGTACAAAAGCATACTCTTCCACGGATGCACCTGTTGAAGTCGAAAAAAAAATGTACTCTTCCCCAGGACCCAGAAACCTTCTGTAATCAGGCTGTTTTAGCTGCTTGAGAATGACATTCCCAATTCATTCTCAAGCTTTTCAACCCTCATACACAATTTCGACTCCCACACGGACCATAATTCAATGGCTAAGACTAGGCGCCAGTAAGGTTCATTCAATCTGTGGGATTCTGTTGCTCCAGTCACCTGGATCTGAGACGCGGAGCGTCAGAGACCACCACCATCTCGGCCATCTGCTCCGTGGGCCAGAACCGCATGCATCCACACCCGCAGTGAATGTTCATGCCGGCGGAGATTCTTGATTCCCCATGAAGTACCCCTTGGGGGGATTCCATAGGAAATCTTCTGACTGCTGTCTGCCATTCTTTGCCATTGCAAGTGGCATTAGCAATTCTATGTCAAGACTGGAGGAGAGCATTATGCTTCAACTTCTTATTTATTTACTGGAGAGTAAATATATAAGAAGTTGAAGCATAATGCTGGCCTCCTAGTCTTTAATAGAATCAAGACTCCCTGCGTAACTAGCAGGGGGTTATCTTTATTCTTGCTACAAATTCGTGCAATTTGAACAAAGAAACCTGGCTTTGCCTATATTTACTTAATATATTTAAACCCATTCAAAAAAGAATCAAGCTTGCACAGAGATGACTGCTTACATGTAAGTCTACATGTAAATGGTCCTACTGTGCAATGCACAGGTTTGGTCAAAAGAATCCTATTGTAATCTGGTGCGTGCAGGATAACCAGAGCTTTTTTGATTTTTAACAATAAAGCGATGCAGACAATTCTGTTTTTGTAAATGAAATCCGCTAATCAGACCTCACATAATGCTCCATGCCAAAAAGCATGATGCACACATGTACCTTATTGGGACCATCTAATGTGACCCCCAGCAGCTGCCCTACAGTGTAATAAGTACAGGTTCAAAGGTCACATGTACATTCCAGAACAAAGCTGCTGGAACTCATGTTCCAACAGACAGAGATGGATTTTTAACTGACTGCACCTCTGGCTCGAAATATTATAATTGTGTGTGTACCATAGCAGCATTATGGCAGTGATTAATATCTAAAATATGCCTGGCCTAGTTTTGACATGGACTGAGATAACATAATTATACCAACACAGGCATTTGATGTCATGCATTGTCAGCTTGATGAGTAGTGACTCAGTTATGACCTGGCCTGGAATGTATTAGGCTGTCTGGCATAGAAGCACCCCCCAAGAACCATGTTGAGTGCAACCCAGGCGGGTCAATACCTTCTTCCGGGGAACAGGAACTCTGACCGGGGGATCCCCTGGGACCCAGTGCTTCAACGACAGGACTGCCATCACAATGGCCACTTAACACCAGGGTGCAGACTACTGGAGAGTTTTGATGTAGCTAGAAGGGACACTTGCGCAGCGGTCAGGACTGGACACCTAAGAACACATGTTGCCTGTATAAGGAGGGCTTCCCCTTAGTTGGTTAATCTTTGGAACACTTTTGAAGACAGATTCACTGGAACCTCATTGGGAGTACAGTCTACTTCAAAGTCCCCTGCCATGGCGTTGGACACAGAAGATCCAAGGAAGAGGAAAGCTCTTCTCTCTAATCATCCCCAGTGCCTATCTAGCATGACTAGCTGGCTGGACAAGGCCTTCTGCAACAGTGCAACAGAGACACTGGTACCTAGGATCCTGCTCACTAGTGTTCCCAGAACATTGCAAAGTATAATTATAATTGGTTATTTATAATGCAATTAATGCCCAGAGGTTTCTAAGCACGGACCCGGGGATCGAACTTGTATTGTTCGGTGTGGTCTTGCTTCCAAGGCGAGCGCGTTGCCCCTGAGCTATACTCCCAGCAAATGCTCTCTTATAATCTTCCTGGTTGGCAAGGGCAGAAGAAAGGGCTCACCTTGCCCTGTGAAACTGTAGTAGGTCTTCCAGCAACCGCAGAATCAAAGAACTGACCCCTGGCTCTCCCTGCATCTCCAAACCACCTTGACTCTGGTACATCCAATGTGGTACAAGTTGCTGTAAGGAAACTGTGGGAGTTATCTTAGACCTTGATGCTTAACTCAACCCGTAACTCCCCGTTTTGCTCAAAGCCAAGACTGGAACTGTGCTTTCTCTAGATCTGAGACCCGCCAAGTCTTCTAGCCTTCCCATCTTGACACTGCCTGCCTGATTACCTCTTTGTGCTCCAAGCCATCACTTCTGCAGGACCTTGAGGCTGTGTTAAGCCAGCCAAGCTCTGCTTCTCTGCAACCAAGGATGCTGAGTCTTCCAGCATCGGTGACTCAACAAACCATGCCATTAGCAGCATCTTCGACCCACCTCTGCCGAACAGCACCACATTGATGGAGCCCTAAACTGCCACTCCCTGATTCGACCTGTCTTGGCGGCGAAAAACACCCAGACTCTTGTTTGACACCGAAAGGGGTGTCGTGATGCTGTTGAAGCCCAAACAGCAAGAACTAAATGTATTTATAGTGACCCTTTCCCTTTGGTTCACATTAATGGACCCTAGTGACTTTTAAGCCAACTTCTCTAATTATGTTAAGACATTTCAATAAACGTTGACATTTTGCAACTGAAATCTGCACCTTAATTCCCCCCACCACACCGTCCCACCAACCCCCCGCCCCTACAAAAGCAGAGGGCCTCTTTATTTTAATGTCTTCTTTCTCTGGGTTTTCGTGTTATGGGCTGGTCAATTGGCGTTTTTATTAGTTGGTTGTATTTTGTTTAGTTTTACTTAAAGATCCTATATTCATAGAAACTTGGCTGGATATTCTTTCATTTTGGAACCACCTTAGTGTTGTTGTTTGGGCTGTTTCTGTACCAGCTCACATCCTACCTGAAGAGTATTTCCCTGCCTAATTTGACTACGGGGAAGGTGGTACACTTATCTGGCTGTGTCTGTTTCGCCATTGTAAGGAGCTCACTACTGGTTTTGTACTAGTGCGCGGCTGAGTAGGAGCTCTAGCCAAAGCTCATTCCTGTACTCCTGCAAAGCATATTCATGTCGACATGGAGATATGAAATGTCACTTCTTCTTTTTGTTCTTTTGTTTCTGTGACTGTTCCACTGTCTAACCTGGCTCACCATCAAGCACCCATTCATATCTATTTATTTATGAAATATTTTGGTAGTGGTCTTTTTTTTTTTTACTTCCTAACCCAACCCTCATCTATTTTGTGGGGGGAAAAGTGCAAAAATCCTGCAAAAATTCAGTCCAGAAAATGTGCTGTAAGGAAATGTGCCAGTGCCCTGACGTGCAGGTTCCTGACATAGTTTAGCCACTGCCATCTCCCGATTTTTTTTACACACTTTTTTTTCTGGTCTGTTCTTTATGGTGGGGAACCCCACTCTTTCCAGTCTGTTTTTCATCTCGCCTCCCTCCCTCCTTCACCCCACTCTTCCACACACCTTCCCCTATCACATCCCTGTTAATTTCCGATTAAATTGTTATTGTCAACAAATAGCATTGTTCGGGAACATGTATCCCGAGTCTGCAGTTTGTTAATCTTTTTTTTATTAAGCTGGCAGCATCCTGAAAAAATGATTCAATTAGACTGGATTATATATAACATAAAGTTCACTATTTAATTATGTTCTACTAACTATTCAACAATATGTAAGGCTCATCTCCCTATGGGGCCCGAGAGCAGGGGAAGCAGCAAGCTGTAGGAGTCCTGAGCCAGGGATAGTACACCTTACCGCACACATGTGCGAATGAGAACCCGGGGGGAGGGGATGGTGGATGGACCCTCATATGAGGACCTATAGCAGATCCCTGAATGTGCAGAAGGCCCCATGGTGGGTGGGGGGAGTGTTAGGCCTTTCCCTTATGGCCAGCCCAGCTATGGTGCCTAGCTGTCGTTTGGCCGAACCAGGTTAAATAAACAGTCACAGCCTCATGTCATTCGGTAAGAGTAAAACTCTGTATTTATATACCAGTATACATAAAAACAAATCAGCTCCTTGGTATGTTCGAGTAATATGACATTTACAATTCCCCTAATTCAGGCGCTACATAACCATTTAGAATTCCTCCTTACATTTCCTCCACTAGTTACAGAACTCTTACTCCAGTGGGGTCACTTGTGGGACAAGAACATTCAAAGTTGATAAACAAGTAAATAAATATCTCGGTGGGATCACTGGTGAGCAAGATCAGTCCCATTTGATAAATAAATAAATGTTTACCCTTCAGTGGGAGCACCTGCAAACAACATTTTCACCAAACCCCTCTTTGACCTCCTGTATGACCTTGGCATAGTCTACACCAACTATGGAGACGACACACAAATCCTCCTCCCACTGTCAGGGTCACATGAGAAAGACTCTACAGTGATTTATGAAATGTACCTCACCATCCAGAACTGGATGGCATGAACAACCTATGCCTAGATGATGACAAGACGGAAATACAGGTAGTAGGATCTCCGGCAATGCTGAAATAATTAGCCCCCTCCTATTCATCCTTCTTGATTGACGGTATCAGAATCCCTGTCTCACCCTCTGTGAAAACCCTGGGAGTGTACCTCAAACCCACCCTCTTGTTGACTAAACAAGTTAATGCTATCGCTTCGTCAGCACCATATACCACCAAACTTATCAATGCAGGTAGGCAATAAATCACACCGGCTAGTTGTCAGACCATTGCAAGATCCATAACTGGAGCGAGACTTGACTAATGCAATGCCCTCTTCAGGGTACCTCTTAGAAAAACATATGCAAAATGTAGGTAATCCAGAAGAATGCGCTACGCTCTGCACTCAACATCTCCAAAAGAGACCATATCTCAGCAAGAAAGAGGTTACATTGGCTCCCTATCCAAGAAAGGATTAACTTCAAAATACTCACCATCACTCACAAATGCCTTCTAAACACAGTACCAGGATAACTAGGTAAATAAATTGTGAAAGCTAGCCCTACCAGACCGGTCAGAGCCCCCCACCATCCACCGGATCATCCAACCGAAATACAAGCATGCTAGAGGAGGAGGGGCAAGCTTCCGTTGCATAGCAGCATCCCAATGGCATGCCCTTCCCCCCTCGCTAAGAGCTGAAAATTCTAACTGGGCATTCAGGAAAACATTAAAAACCTGGCTCTTTGCCCAACCTTGTCATGAAAGATCTCTGACTTTGGAAGCGACAAGCCCCTCCTGCTGTTCACTTCATTTCCTTCTCTCATGCTGTCCTTCCAAATGTTAAAAAGGCAATGTTTTAAGTATATGTACCATGAAACTGGTTTGCAACAGCGCCTTGATGCCTCTGGGCTTAGACGCTTTACAAATGTAAAGAAATAAAATAAAAATGCATGTTGTAAACATCCCATGCAGTCCCAATTTTAAATTAGGAGGTCATTTCTAATCAGGAGGCCATTTTTATGCCACATAGTTCTCACCCTGCTTTCATATTCCCAACAAGACCCTCAGAAGAGCATAGCGTATCGCGGGTGGAATAAGGCTTTTCACTTGAAATGGTCTCCACCTAACCTGAATGATGCCCACCCGGCAATGAAAGTCATATGCTCCATTATAAGCTTTCAGGCAGTCATGTTATAGGTTACATACGCCAACAAGGGAATGCCTTAATTGAAGAAGCAAATATAACAAGAGTGAAATATCCAATCTCAAAAACTTCTCCTTGCCGGCGCAAAACCTCACTAGTGCCATTTGCAAATCCATGCAGCTGTGCATAGACAAAGACAGATGCTGATGCCTCATATTTCTATGCATACTTTGTTGCATACTGCGTTTATCTATGTACATATTTGTAAGAACTTAGGGGAAACAAGAGGGGGTACTTGAGTGTTAATTTTTGCAGCCATATAATCAACCATCTGCATTTTAAGCTAGTTGCAGTATAAGCATCAAGCTAGTCTGCACGCCTTGACAGATGGGCACTGAATCGCATGGAGACTTTTCCTTGATGATCTTTCAGGTTTAAGTGGCCTTCCTTTGACATGTATTTAGAACAGAACAAAACTGCTCAATTACCCCTCTCCTAGTCTACCCTTTGGAATGGTCAGAAGAAAGAAAAGGATAGATTATCTAGTTCATCTGTCCAAATTTCATATGAACCTTACAGATTATTGTGCCAAAAAAGTGAAAAAATACATTAAAAACACATTTTAATCAAATCATTCAATATATAATCATGTAATGTGTGCTTTCCACAAGGCATCACATACATTCAAATTTGAAAAAAAATTAGAAAAACAAATTAGAAAAACAAAACCAGTCCAGAATTATTGCATTTGTGTGCCAATGGTGGCTATGGTTAGTGAGCGACATTCATAGTTTATCACAATGACAAACTATTTTTACCAAATCATATGTTGGCAGGGGAACGTACTATAAATGTACAGCAAAAGTAAAGGGGTTCTTTTGCAAAAGAGACACAGGGTTGTTACCCAGTATTCTCTCCTTCCTTTGACATGGTAAACATTCTAACGCATGGAGGATTCCTATTATTCACAATCTTGTGCCAATGGGAGATCTGCTCACTTACAGGCACACCAGACGTGAACCAATCATGGACCACAGTGGTCCCAGTCATTCCCAGCACACCAGACTCTCTGGCACCCAGGATGTGTATTGGAACTAGACAGTCCAGACCACATCCTAGAGGCACGCACACAAGGCATGCAGAAGCCCGCAAAAGCTGGGCGTTTCGCGGGAGAGGGCATGCCCAAATAAGTGCTGACCCGGGTCGGCTGGACCTGGGGAAGGTAAAGAGGCAAGATGGCCAAAGGACAGGACAAAGAACCTCGTGGCATGGCCATTTTGGAGCCAGGCCACCTTCCTGTGCCAACCGTGGTAAACGTGGTTTGCATGGCAAGAAAGGGTTAAAAATAAGTAAAAGATAAGCTGCCACCAGCCCTGTCCAAGACACATCTGCACTCTCATTAAAAATCCTTTGAAAGAGTCTAGGGCCTTTGGAAATGAAAGGAAGACCCAAGCGCCCTGTACTGTAAGGTACATTGTGCACTTGTAACATGTTGGAGAAAAGTTGCAACATTGGAAAGACTAAGGGAAACAAAGTCTCCCAGTACTGACTGTTTTTAAGGGCACGTCAGTTTCCCCATGATAAAGTGTGCGAAAGCCCAGTGGAGTGCAGCTGCAGGCTGTACTTCACTGGCAAAAGTCAGGCTATGGTGTTTAAACAGCAGCAAAATGTTGGGGGGGTTCACAACTGGAAGGAAAGTTACACATAAATGGGAAACTTTCCTAACACTCGCCCCACCCAGACCAAGGACAGGGGGAATTAATCCACCCCTGCATGAGTCTTATGTTCAGGCCGGTTAAACATTCTGGATAACCCATCAACATTGCTATGTTGGACACATGGCCTTTGCTCAATGGTGAAGTCAATCCCTTGCAGGATTATGGAGTACCTGAGCAACTTTGGATTATCTCCCTTCAGGTTCATTAGCCACTTTAAGGGTGTATGGTCAGTTTGCACAGTGAAGTGGGTCCCATAGAGGTAGGATCTCTTTCCTTAAGCTGGTGACTAATGAATCCAATAGAGTGTTCCTTACCCTTCTCATCTACTTGTGATAGTACAGCTCCTATCCCAGTGTCAGAGGCATCTGTCTGCACAATAAAATGTATTTGGTAATCAAGGCCCTGAGAACAGGGGCCTGGCATAAGGAGTCTTTTAAGACATTGAAGGCCTTCCCACACTCTTCAGACCAAGACCTTCTTGGGTTTCTTAGGAGGCGTAAGAGCAGTCAGAGGGGCAGCTATAGTGCCAGAGTCTGCCATGAAATTTCTGTAGTGCCATGTGAGTCCTGAAAAGGCTCTCACCTTGGCTTGTGTAGTGGGGGTAGGCCAGTCTTGTACTGCTTGTACTTTACTGGGTAGAGGCTGTATCCTCCCTCCACATACTTCATGGCCAAGGTAGACCACTGAATCTTGACACATCTGGCACTTACTGGCCTTTATGGTCAAGTGGGCCTTCTGAAGACCATGCAACACATTTCAAAGGTATTTCATATGATCCTCCGAGGTGACAGTGAAAATTGCTATATCATCCAGATATGCCAGACAGAATTCATCCAACCCATTAAGGACATGATTCACAAGCTTCTGAAAAGTGGCAGAAGCATTCTTCAACCAAAACGGCATTAGCCTGAACTGGTAAAGGCCCTCTGAAGTTGAGAATTATGTCTTCTCCTTGGTATGTTCTGCAAGGGATATTTGCCAATAGCCTGCAGTGAGGTCAAATGTCCTGAGGTATTTCGAGGCACTCAAAGTATCCACCAGCTCATCTGTTCTAGGCAAGGGGTGTTCATCTGTCTTGGTGACAGCATTCAGGGGCCTGTAATCCACACAGGATCTCAGCTCAGAGGCACCTGCCTTTGGATCCAAAACCACAGGGCTGGACCAAGGACTGCTGGTTTAATCACCCCAAGATCTAACATTTTGTTGACCTCTGTCTTGATGTAAGATCTTACTTGGTCTGACATTCTGTATCCCCTACTTTTAGTAGGTACACTATATCCAGTGTCAATATCATGTTTGCACCAAGGTGTCAATCCAGGAGCTTGTGAGAACAAGGGGGAGAACTGACTCAGCAAACCTCTCACCTCATCTTGTTAACCAGAAGTCAGGTGAGGGGCCACTTTGACACCCTCAATGGCGATATCTGAAGCACTGCCCTGGAACAGGTCAGGGAGAGGTTCTGACTCCCCCTCCTCAACATCTGAAGCCAACAGCAGTGCAGCTATTTCAACTCTTGGGATGAAAGCCTTCAGCCTATTTACATGGAACACTTTTCAAGCCAGTCCAGACCTTCGAAGGTCATCTAAATAATTGACCTCCTCTAGTGACTCCACCACTGTGTAAGGGCCTGACCATTTGTCCTGCAAAGCTCTAGGCCTTATAATTCATGATCAGGACTTGCTGAACTGGCCTGAAGTTGATGAGGGCAGCTTTCTGGTCATACCAATGTTTCACCAGAGCTTGCCCAGCCTTCAGCTTCTCACTAGCCAGACCCATCAGGAGTACCATTCTTTTTCTGAGCTCTGGCACATAGTCTACTATGTTGGTAGTGACAGGGGGAGTGGGCATCTCCCACTCCTCCTTGACTATTGCCAAGGGTCCCTTCAAAGCGTGACCAAAAAGAAGCTCAAAGGGGCTGAAGCCAATACCCTCCTGAGGTACCTCTCTGTAGGCAAAGAGAAAGCATTGTAATAGAAGATCCCATTTTCTTCTTTGGGGTTCTTCCAGAGCCCCAATCATGCTTTTTAAGGTTCTGTTCAACATTTCAACTATACCATTGGTTTGTGGGTGATATGCGGATGAAGACTTATAGGTGCCACTACATTCCTTCTACATGGCCTGCATATACCTGGACATAAAGTTGCTGTCCCTATCAGACAAATTCTTTTGGAAGTCAACCCTAGTAAATATGCCAAGTAAAGCTTTTGCAACTGACTCGGCGGTCACAGTCTTCATGTGATGGCCTCAGGATACCTGGAGGTATAGTTGACCAGGATAAACCTATTCCCTGAAGATGTTTGGGGGTCAAGGGGACCAACAATGTCAATCCCTACCATCTCAAATTGTGCTCCCACAAATGGAAGTGGTACCAATGGAACTTGGATTGTTGTGCCACATTTCCCAGATATTTGGCATGTGGCACAACTCCTACAGAGACATTCTACTTGTACCCCCATCAATGGGCCAGTAGAAGTGCATGGATAACCTTTGCTTGGTTCTCTTGATGCCAAGGTGACCAGCAAGGGGGACTTCATGCACCAGCTGCAAGAGGAAGGGTCTTACAGCAAGAGGAACCACCAACCTCCTATGGTGTCCTTCTGTAGACTCTGTGGGCTCACTGTAGAGGGGCCCACCTTCCCAACAAATCCTGTGCTTCCCAGGAGGGTCACCCTCAAGCTGGGAGTCGACCTGTCTCCTTAGGCCTTCCAAAGATGGGCACTCACATTTGCCCTTACTGAACTCATCCCTATCAGGACCACCTTCCACTAACAAACACTGTAGTTCATGGTCATCAAGGGGATTGAGGATTTCAGACAACACCTCTTCCTCATCAGATTCTGGTGTTCGAACAACTACCTCCACCTCAGTGGTAAGTGAGTTAGGAGAAATATTCTCTTTCCCTCTTATTTCTATTTTGACTCCTTTAGCCTTGGATTTCCCCTTTGGCTTGGGCTTGGCAGGGGACTTGGCCAGTGCAGCCCTTGTTTTTGACCTTGGGCATGGTCTCTCTGCTTTGTCACCCACAAGACCGAAGTCTCCGAGATCATTCCCCAGCAGGACCTTTCCTGGAACTTGCCTCTGGATGCTCACTGGAATCCTGACCACTCTACCATTTATAGTAAGATTTACAGGCATTCCTGGGAACTTGAGAGAGGGACCATCAGCTAATTTAGTGGGCAACAAAGGAGCTCTGGCAAGTTCCTCTGGGTCTACCAAAGTAGAATCCACTACTGTTTTGCCAGCCCCACTATCCCTAAAGGTAGGAGTGTCAACTTCATTGATCAGCACACTGTCTTTGAAATAATGCTTGGTGTTATCAGGAATGCTAGCATACACCTCTGAGACTTTAGGCTCCCAGGAACCCAGGAAAACCAGGACTACCTCAGATTCTTTCCCCCCGGGGAAGGAGTCTGAGGAGAAGGATGTCCCTGTGATTTCTTCCTCCTCATAGGAGGGGAAGGCCAGACTCACAGAGTGGACCCTCAAGGTTTTGACCTTACATCTAGGGTCCCCCTTCACATGGTCATTTGCTTCACAAGCCACACAAGATCTATTGGGTCTTGGGACAGATGTAGGCATATTATAACCAGAGTTCTGCTTTGAAGGATAACTTACACTACCCTGTGCATTCTCTTGGGACTTACCCTTACATTTCTTTTTCTGCCTCTTTTGGGAGGAAGTTTTATCAGACCCCCTACCCTCTTTATCGTTGGACTTTTTCCCCTCCTCCTGCTTGCCTGGATGAGTCTTGTTCTCATGGGACACTCTTTGTGACATGGACAAATCTGCTGCTATTGTCAACTTCTTAGGATCTAACTCCTTTGAATCTGCCAAGTGCTGCTTACGCTCAGGGGAACAAGATGCAAAAATATGTTCAGGCATGACAAGACATATCATACCCTCAAAGGTGGAGACCATATAGCCTTCAACCCAGCCAGTCGTTATTTAATGAATCAGTAAGACACCCAAGTACTACCTTATTTCTTTTTGTACTCTCTAAACCTCTTCAAGTATTGGGCAGGACTCTTCCTAAACGTTAAGATGAGAGTCTGCTTCAATGTTGCAAAATCTACTCTTTCAGCTTTTGAGATCTCTATAATCGCACTGCAGCCAGAATGGGGTAGTCTGCTGAGCAACCATGCAATATTGTCAGCATTTATAACCTCTTGAACTTCACATGCATACTGAAATGCATTTAACCAGTCCATAATGTAATTCTTCTCATCATACCCACTGAGCAGATCTTTAGGAAATCTTGGATGAGAGGAGGACCCAGACCCATGTCCAGATCCCTTGGATCCATTTGAAACGCAAAGCTTGGCCAGTTTCAACAGGTGATCCCTGTCATTTTGTTTTTTCTGCCTGCTCCCCCTTCAGCTTAGCCATGTGGAATTCAAGCTCCTTCTGCTTAAACAGTACCTCTTGCTTCTTGAATTCCAACATGGGATCAGAGCTGGCAGAGGAAACTTGGGACATTACATCATCTCTGTCATCATGGGCACCATGGACAAGTACAGCGACAGAACTGTCAGTTCTGTCAGTGGGAGCAACCCCACCTCCTTCTGCTCTGTCATCTGATGCAATGGCTTTGAGTTGGGACTCTTGCCAATCCATGATCCTTTGGATCATTTCAATCTTCATGCCTTGAGCAGACAAGCCTCTCTCGGCACACATCATTCTCAAAGTTTCATATTTTGAAGCATTCAAGATTACATTGGAATTGTTTCCATAAATATATATAGGTATATGGCCTTTACAGTTACTTACTACTAAGGTCTCTATGTGCCTTGGATAGGGGTAATCTGAGATGCCTTCGCTAATGTGCAACACTGGATACCTTCACTCCTATTCCACTGCTGTACATCAATTTGTTAAGATGGATTTCTGAACTCTGACGTGGTGGGCAAAGGTTCAGACCAGCCTAGTTTCCTGGAACAGGGCAACCTTCTGGACAAGCCAGGCCAACCCAGATAGCATTGGTGGCGTTCAAGACTACTTCTCAGAAGGGGTGAGGGTGACTAAAATACCTCAATGAGCACACACAGTAAAGGACACTACAGATCACTCCCAGACAGGTGTATATATATTACAAATACATGTACATTTATTCAAGGCCTTTGAACTCAAACACAACGCAATTATCAACAGTAATACTTCAAACCAATACAACACTACTATAAGACATATATTCAATTCCAAGTGGTCTATAGGGTTAAAGCACAGAATGGGTCCACAACCTAAAATGAAAGGGAGCAAGCAGAGCAAATAGATTGTAGGCCGTTCTTCATCAATCAATTCCTAACTGAGAGGCAATCCAGTCCCTAAGAAGAGAGGAGCCTAGTGCTGAAATGTACTTTCATATGCAGGTGCACGCAATAGTGCAGAAGGGTGAAAATGGGGTCTCTTGCATGGGCTGCAGCAGCTCAGAAAGGTGGGTGAGGCGATGAAGAACAAGTTCCCACTATTCGTGGAGGGTCTCCCCAAAAGGGCAGGACAGGTTCCAGGAGTTGGGAAAGGGACGGTAGCGCAGGCAACCTGTGGAAAGGTGAGTGGCCCTCAGGGGACACTTGTGCGTAAAAGTGGATGTAAGTGCTAGGGGCCACCGGTAAGGGTTGCAAGTATGCACCAACCCCTGGTGCACTCCAGACCAATCTTCGGCAGTCGGGTCTGTGTTTGGTTGCAGGTTTAAATGTGGCAGTTGTGTGGCTCTGCAGCTTTCAGCAGCGAAGATACATCGATGATTCCCTGGTGGAGCAGTGATGATTTCTCTGCTCCTGGTGAAGGGATCAGGCCAGTTTCACTGTAGAAGGCCTAAGGGCACAGAGGGGCACAGCAGGTAGGCATCTGCGAAGTTCGTTATCACAGCTCGGTGACACGGTACCTGCGTGCACTCCGGTACCGGCACTCTCCCTTTATTCCAGACGTGGGAATGCCAAACGTATGAAATTCGGTGTGAGAGAGCCGTGAACAAAGAGCTTGCGATCTACCAAGTTTCAAGTGCGATCTACCAAGTTTCAAGTGTCAACTTGGAACGGCGGCAGTTTCAGAGCAAAAGTCCTGCGCAAACTGGTGAGTTCTTGGTTGGCCCAGGAACACTTCTGAAGGGCTTACTTGTAGGTTTAGGTGAAGGCGCCGTGAATAGTTGATCCCACTATTCAAATGGGTCGAAGCGCCTTTGGAGACCTTCTGGTTTGACCAGATGCAGAGAGGTCCAGTGGGACAACAGTGGGCTCAGGGTGCTAAACCTTGCAGCGGGTCACCAGCGGTTCTTGGACTCATCTTCTTAGTTTCAGGATACTTGGATCCTATCCTAGGTTCAGTGAGAACTCAAGAGATTGAGCTTGTATGGGTGTTTGGAGCCTTCTCGTATCCAGAATCTCCTTCGCGCCAAAACGAAGAGGACCCAATGGGAGATCTACTCCCATACAGGCACACACCAGCTGTTGACCAATCACGGACCACGGTGGTCCCAGTCATTCCCAGCACACCAGACTCTCTGGCACCCAGGATGTGTATTGGAACTAGACAATCCAGCCCACATCCTGGAGGCACACACACAAGGCATGCAGAAGTCCATGAAAGCTTGGCGTTTCGCAGGAGAATGCATGCCCAAATAAGGACTGACCCGGGTCAGCTAGACCTAGGAAAGGTAAAGGGGCAAGATGGCCAAAGGACAGGACAAATAACCTTGTGGCATGGCCATTTTGGAGCCAGGCCACCTTTCTATGCAAACAGCGGTAAACGTGGTTTGCATGGCAAGAAAGGATTAAAAATAAGCAAAAAGAAAAGCTGCCATGAGTCCTGTCCAAGGCACATCTGCACGTCTCCTACAAAAACCTTTGAGGTAGTCTAGGGCCTTTGGAAACGAAAGGAAGACCCAAGCGCACTGTACTGTAAGGTACATTGTGCACTTGTAACATGTTGCAGAAAAGTTGCAACATTGGAAAGGACTAAGGGAAACAAAGTCTCCCAGTACTGACTGTCTTTAAGGGCATGTCAGTTTCCCCATAAAAAGTGAGCGAAAGCCCAGTGGAGTGCAGCTGCAGGCTGTGCTTCACTGGCAAAAGTCAGAGTACGGTGTTTAAACAGCAGCAAAAAGTTGGGGGGTTCACAACTGGAGGGAAAATTACACATAAATGGGAAACTTTCCTAACAGTGGTGATTTATTTTTATGCAGGAGGACGATTTTTCTGTTACTCAGCAATACATTGCAAGACGCGGGTGCTCCTTTCATAGAACGCATAGCAGGCCAGGCGAAGAAAATGATGTTCCTTGGGGTTATGCAATTCTGGCAGGGTCATTTTTTGTCTTTTTTAAATTCTTCTGTGTTTCATGCTGTGCACAAAGCTTTAGACCATTAGTCAGTGGGGTAAGAAATTGAAGGGTGGGGTCCTCATCTGGGGGTGTGGCTTACACAATGGGCATGGCTTGAAAACCATAGTAAGGTACGCAAAAAAATATATAAACGTATGTAAGCATTTATATATTTGTATGCATACCTTACTATGGTTTGTGTACTTTGCAAGCCATCTTTTATTAATACAGAAATAAGTTGCATATTTCTATGTTTATAAAAGATGGCTTGAAAAGTACACAAACCATAGTAAGGTATGCACACAAATATATACATGCTTACATTTATATTTATTTATTGTTTGCTTGTTAGGCACTTATACAATAGGAAAACCCACTACAAACACAATATTTAAGAACAGAGGGAGGAAAAAGATAGAAGGGACAAACCTACTATGCCTTGTGAGTATTCAGAAAGTGCAAGTGCAGCAAAGAAGAGGGAAGAGTGGGTAAGTGCTGGGGAGTCCGAGCTCATGGGTGAGCCACAGATGAAGTGCTAGGAATGTTCAGTGCTATATGGACTGGGGCCGTGGAGGTGTAAATGTGAACCTCCAGGGTGGACGGTGTGCAGATGCAATTACTGTGGATAGACAGTAGCTGGACAGGATTGGTGTGGGAGGTCAGGGCCTTGAGGATGAATAAGGGCCCAGGGCACAGATTGCAGCAACTGTGGGATTAGCAGAGGAGAGAAGAAGGGAAGGAGGAGAAAAAGAGGAAAGTTTTGAGTAGCCTCTGGAATTTGAGAAGATCCTGCTCAAGGCGCAGAGGGAGGGGGAGGCTATTCCATAGGAAGGAGCCCGCTGAGGAAAGTGAAAGACCACCTATTCTCTGTTTAGCAAAATGCTTTACACACAGAGAGTTGGTGCGAGAGGAACTTGGTAGTCTAGAGGGAGAGTATTTAGTTAGCTAAAGTTGAAGATAGTGTGGTCCCCTGGCCCAGACAGCCTTGTGGATGATGCAGAGGGATTTGAATTTAATCTGTGCAGCAACCGGGAGCCAGTGAAAACATTTTAGTGCAGGAGAGATGCAGTCCCTGGGCTTAAGGCCAAGGATAAGTCTAGCTGCCCTATTCTGGATTAGTTGGAGGGGTCGCAGAGTGGAAGAAGGAAGATTCAGGAGGAGGCTGTTACAGTAAATCTAGAGAGAACCAGGGCTTGAGTCACATTGAGCCTCTGAGGGAAAGTGAGAAAAGGTAAAATTCCTTTGAGAAGGAGTAGCTGAAAGTGGGACTTCTTGGCAATGTCCTGGGTGTGAGGGAGGAAGGAGAGAGGGGAGTCAAAGATTACTCCAAGGTTTCTGGCTTCAGTTGAAGGCACAGGGGAGAGCCCAAGGAGGAAGGTCAGAGTGAGGGGAAGGAGGAGAGAGCAGGGGTGCCGATGGGAAGGATCTCAATTTTACAGGCATTGAGGCAGAGACCGCTGGACGCGCACCAGGACTGGATGGCAGATAGACAGTATTTATTTATTTATTTATTCATATTTTAAAAGCGTGCATCAGCCCTGGGGCATCGTGGCGCTGTTACATAGGAGACATAGCTGGGTGCAGAAGGAAGTAGTTACATTGATACTTTGCATTTTATGGTTCATTTTGATGATACATAGTACAGAAAAAAGTAGTATATAGTTGCATTTACATTTATCCTGAGGTTACATAGTACATTGCGGCTGGTGGGTAGACTGGTGACGGTGGCTGAGGCGCCAGTGTTAAGAGAATAGTGTGGTTTTGAGGGATTTGCGAAAGGCGAGTAGGGAAGGTTCTGCTCTGAGTGGATGATGCAGGGTGCAAGGGGGTAAGCAGGGAGTTTGAGAAAGAGCTGTGTGTCATGTGCGCAACACTGGAAGTAGGAGGAGAAGGAGGTAATGAGGCATGCAAGGAGAGCAAGGTAGATGTTAAACATTCAAGGGGAGAGTATGGAGCCTTGGGGGACACCACAGGTGGAGAGGGAAGGATCATTGGAGGCGCATATATTTGTTTGTGTGCCTCAAGATGGCTTGAAAAGTACACAAATCATAGTAAGTTCCACACATAAATATATGGTTTGTGCACTTTTCAAGCCATCTTCTTTAAACATAGAAATATGTTAGATATTTCTATGTTTATAAAAGATAGCTTGAAAAGTACACAGTTTAATCCATCTTTTATGAAACTTTGACGATGGAAAAAGCCTGAGGCGTCTTTGACCACCGTCAAAGCTTTGTAAAAGATGGTTTGAATGGTGTACTTTCCAAGCCATCTTTTATAAACCTAGAAATATGTCACAGAGTCCCCAGGTTCGCCGAGGGTTAAAGACGTCTCAGTTACCCGGGGAGGCGGTGGGGAAGAAAAAGGACAGTTATTTCCTCTGGTGACTCCTTGCATGAGGGGTCATCAGAGGAAGTTACAGTGACTGACAGAAGTGCCAGGCTGCCAGCCACAGCGTCGCTCAAAATCTTTCTGCGATGCTGTGGCTGGCTGTCTGGCACTTCTGTCAGCTTGCCTTAATTAATGGTGGGCACATCTACCGTTGCGGCTGCGGCCGTGCCAGAACAATGTGTCCTGCTGTGGTGTGGTGGGACCAGGGGCACCAGTAGGGCCCCGGATCAGAGCCACTTATTCAAAACTGCCAGGGCCCAGGCTGGCTGGCCCTGGCCCATTTAAAGCACTGCCATTAGTTGTCCTCTTCGTCCCAGTCTATTCAGAATTCCCACTTACAGGCTTCGGGGTCTAGGATTCCCAGCTCATCCCACAATAACCAGACTCCTGAGGTTGGGGTAGGTGACATGGGCTTTAGGCCACTGAAAGCCCCTTTAAAGAGGAAACACCTTGGGTAGGCAGACTCCTGCGGTCTATTGCCTCATCCTGGTGTCCCCTGGGCTGGAATGGTGGTGGGACTCTCATTGGTGGAGTTTGTTCAAGCACTCAATAGATCCTCTAACCTGGAGGTGGGCCAGAAACCGGCAAATAGTCTGCTTGACTCTGGACCTCTGCCCAGGGGACCCAGGCTTGGGCTCCAACCCATACTTACTTGCAGATTTGTTTGATGATAAGGGTTCTGCTGGGGTGGACCCAATTCTGCTTGCACTGGCCGAGGGTCCTTTGTGGTTGCAATATTCTGTGTGTAACCCCATATTTTGCCCTGACCTCTTATCTCACCCAAACACCAGGAAATGGATTCCTTATTTAGCAGTACGAGGATATGCGGCGGTTAGGGGGGGTTCTTGGGGTGTAAAACTGAGATTTCTGCCAGAAATAGGATGAAGGCAGAGGGCCCTAGGCCACCCCTACCATTAAGTGTAGCCTCTAATCTGGGCATCGATCCAAAAACGTTCACTTTTTATCTCCAAATATGGCATGGATATTTCTAAGGGTGTTGACAGGGCCTGCTAGTACTACTAGGACATACTGCTTAACATTTCCAGCCCTCGTGTTAAGATTCTATATTTGTAAAAAAAGGGCCAACGCGTCAGGGATAGAACTGGATCCTTGGGCATTCAGTATCGGAGCTCAGTGAGCCATATGCTTCCAGGGAGATGCTAGTACCTCCATGCTGCAGGAAAGGAGGAAGGCACCCTCCTAAACATTAGGGCTAAATTAGGGGTGTTAGCAGATGCTAGGGGGGGGCGTGGTTTCTGGGCCAATGTATTTGGCCATGATATTGAATAGGAATTGGGGCATTACTTTAATATGTCCATGTTTCTAGAGGATGCCCAATCTCCCCTAAAGAATATGTTTTTGCTTCTGGTATCTACCTGTGCTGGCTGTAGCAGAGGTGGTTCGGCTGGCCGGCTGAGAGCCTCATGGCACAGGCCCTTCTGTATCTAGTCAATCTGGCCCTTGTGACATTCCACAGAGGCCCAGACAGACCTTCTTTGCCCAGAGTACACAGGGAGGAGGAGCCTGTGGTTTGAGGGGAGGAAGAGGGAGAGTGCCACATTCTCCCACAGTGAGTGTCACACTCTTTTCAGGTGTTGGGGGACCCAGTGGAAGGGCATTTGAAGCTATGCATGGCAATTTGGTTTCTCATTTCTCAAGACCCTTGGATCCTTCAACCCATGCAGGGGTTTCAGTTAGAATTCTTAGGCACCCACCCAACCAAACTAGTGCAGGAGGGTTTAATTATTCTCCAATGCAAACCAGTTATTGATCCATTCTCAAATAAAGAAGCTTTTGGCCAAGAAAGCTAACTATAGAACAAGGGTGCATCCAGTGGGTTTTCCCAGCAACATTGTTTCTGGTGAGGATGAAGGACAAGGTGTCAAAAGCCCCTTTCTTTCTCACCTTTTTCTCCTTGCTTGTGTTCTTCCGGGATGAGGCTTCTTTCTTTTTCACCGACCGTGACTTGTACAGGCTGGAACGCGAGTCCTCGGGTTCCAGCGTGGAAGCCGGCTGCCAAGCCAGTAGCGTTCGAATTCCCGGAACAAATGTCAATGAATCCAGGAAGGAAGGTATAGGAAGGTAAGGATTGGAAAGGAGAGGATTCCAGGAACAAAGAAGGAAGATAGAAATACACAGCAACGCAGAGAGCGAACTCGAACAACGTCTAGTAACTCGTAGGGGTAGAGTTGAGACGCGCGGAGTCGCGGGGGCGTGCCGGTTTTCTAGGGAGCTGGCGACTGCACGCAAAGGCTAGACTGCAACGGTTCTGACTCGTCGCCCATCTTGGATGAATTGCAGTGTTTATGCAGCGGTGCATCATGGACCATGAAGTCCAGAAGGATCGTATCCGGCTACTCATGATAGTATGCCTCCTCCTGAGCCCGGACCCACCTGGTTTGCTCGGGTGTATTCGATGAAACTTCTGCAGTAGACGAGGAGCATTCATGTTAGAGACTAGTTCCCATGTACGCTCGCTGGGGGGATAACCCTTCCACTCTAACAAATATTGTAGTTGGCCTCGTCTATATCTGGAATCACATATCCTGGAGACTACGAATTCAATCTGCTCATTGATGAGCACAGGATTAGGTCTAGGAATAGTATGATTGGATTGTATATATGGCTTCTATAAGGAGGTGTGAAAGACCGGATGAATTCTTTTCCAGGATCCTGGGAGCTGCAGTCGATATGCCACTGGGTTAATGATTTCTTTGATGGTGAAAGGTCCGTAGTACTTGGGAGCCAGTTTATTGGGCCATAGATGTTGAGGAAGGAGTTTGAAGGATAGCCAGACTTCATCCCCTGTTGAATAAGAAGGGCTAGGTCTCCGCTTGGCATCTGCATATCGTTTAACAGCTATCCTGGCCTTTTCCAGATGTTCCTTGGCATCCCTATGAACTTTTACCAATGTTTCAATCCAGGAATCAACTGCAGGGACCGGGGTTGGATGTGGTAAAACTGATGGTAAAACTGAAGGATGGAATCCTTGACTGCAGAAGAATGGACTTGTCTTGATGGCTGAATGGTCTGAATTGTTGTAAGCGAATTCGGCCACAGGAATCAATAATGACCAATCATCCTGGACCTTGCTCGCAAAACAGCGGCGATACTGTTCAAGAGTCTGGTTGACTCTTTCGGTGATCCCGTTGGTTTGGGGATGGTAACCTGAAGATAATGCCCGCTGAATGCCTAGTATTCGGCATAGTTCTTTCCAGAACTGGGAAACATACGGCGGACCTCTATCAGAGATGAACTTGGAAGGTAACCCATGGAGCCTAAATATGTGTTTGATAAATATCCCAGCAAGATCAAGTGAGGAGGGTAATTTAAACAGCGGTGTGAAATGTGCTGTATGGGTAAACAAGTCAATGGTAACCATAATAGTTGTATTTCCCTGGGATGGGGGTAATTCCACAATAAAATCCGTGGCGATGATCTCCCAAGGGCATGTCGGTAATGTAGGTTGATGCAGAAGACCGGCAGGTTTTCTATTGTCATGTTTGATTTGATTGCACACAGCACAGGATTGGATGTAGGCTTTTATGTCAGTAATCATTCTAGGCCACCAGAATTGCCTCTGTATGAGATGAAGGGTAGTGGTAATGCCTCGATGTCCTGAATGAAAGGTGTTATGACAGAGAGTCATGATTTTCTTTCTCAGTTCTTGTGTAGGGATGACTAGTCGTTTGTCCTTGAAGAGATAACCATCCTTAGTGTTCAAGTTCCATTTTTTGTTCTGGGTGTAATCTTCCCAGAGATCAGAGGAAGGGGTATGAGCATGGATGTCTTCCAGGAGGAATTGAGCTTGTGCCACAAACACGGTTTTAGGAAACATCTTGGGAAATGCCCTGACCTCGACAGATTCGTAGTCAGGATGTCTGGATAAGGCATCTGCAACAATGTTATTGATTCCAGGAAGGAGTTTAATTTGAAACTGGTACTGAGCGAAAAAGAAGGCCCAACGGGACTGGCAATTGTTTCTGCATTCCAGGGATTGTAGTACTTGCAAGTTTCGATGATCTGTACGTACTTGCACTGGATATTTATCTCCCAGGAGTAAATGACGCCAGTCAGTGAATGCTTGTCGGATGGCCAGTAGCTCCTTTTCCAGGACTGAATAATGGCATTCACTAGGTGTCAAGGTGCGGGATAGGTAGGCAATAGGATGTTCCATCTTGTCCTCAAATTCTTGTTTTAAGACTGCCCGATGGCATAGTCAGAAGCATCTGTTTCCACCAGGAAGGTTCGATCTGTATCAGGTTGAGCCAGGATTGGACCTTCAGTGAATTTTCGTTTCAGTTGTTAAAAAGCCTTCTCTTGTTCTGTAGACCAAACAAACTGTGTATCCTTCTTTAGAAGTGCCACGATGGGTTGTACAATTTCAGAAAATGTCAGAATACATTTTCTGTAAAAATGTGCAAGTCCCAGGAAGGATTGTATCTGTTTCACAGTGGTAGGCACATGCCAAGAAAGTATGGAATCTATCTTGCCCGGATCCATTCCTATTCCATTACGGCTGAGCAAAAATCCAAGGTAATGAAGGGTCTGAGCATGAAATAGACACTTTTCAGGCTTGGCCAGGAGTTTGTTTTCATGTAATCATTGCAGAACTGCCTTAACATGTTCTTCATGGATCTGGGGATCTTTAGAATAAATCAGTATATCATCCAGGTATACGATAACAAAAAGCAACGACATATCTGAGAAGACCCTGTCCATGAATCGTTGAAATACCGCGGGAGCATTGGCAAGACTGAAGGGCATGACCAAATATTCGAAGTGGCCAAAAGGGGTTCTAAAGGCAGTCTTCCATTCATCACCCTCCTTAATTCGAATGAGATGGAAAGCACCCCTGAGGTCAAGCTTGGTGAAAATAACAGCTCCTCACACAGCTTCCAAAATATCAGAAATGAATGGTAACGGATAGCAGTCCTTGAGGGTACATTGGTTAAGACCACGGTAGTCCAAACAGGGTCGTAGCTCTTTTGTGTTTTTCTTGGGAACAAAAAACAAGGAGGCACCGGCGGGAGACTTTGAAGGCCGGATAGTTCCATTTGCCAAGTTGGTATCCAGGTAATCACGTTGAGGCCTCTTTTCAGGTTCGGATAATATGAACATTCTCCCAAATGGAATCACGGCGGAAGACTCAGTTTCTATGGCGCAGTCCTCAGGTCTGTGGGGTGGAAGGGCTTGAACAATATCTGTTGAAAATACGTCAGAGTATGTCTGCTATGATTCTGGTACATGGATAATGTTAGACACGCTCAAGGAGGATGGTTTGTGGTTCTGGGAGTTTACTGGAAGAATCCGGGACGTGTTCTGACATAGACAGTGAGACATACAAAACTCTGAGCCAAGGAACAAGGAACCTGCTGTCCAATTGATGTATGGGTTGTGCTTCTGTAACCAGGGCATGCCTAAAACCATGGGATAGTGGGCAGCCTTTATGATGTCAAATCGTATCCTTTCCTGGTGGTTGTTTATAGATAGTTGCAATTCTTTTGTTTGATGAGTAATGGGGCCTGAAGACTATGGTCTACCGTTGATTCCTTCCACGGGTTGTATCACTTCTTTGAGCTCTCTAGGGATGTTATGAGTGGTGGCCCATTCGTGATCAATGAAAATCCCCATGGCACCGCAGTCCACGAGAGCCAGGATGGGAAAAGATTCATTCTCGGTGGATGTCAGGACAGTTTGTAGAATCACTAAGGTATTCTGTCCCGGAGTATTCAAGGAAGGAATGGATGCGGAGCAGGCATCTTTCTCCCGAAGCTGTGCTCCGCTTAGGATCGGGAGCTGGCGTTTCCTGAACGCCAGGGTGGTGCTATAGGGCATTCTCTGACTAGATGTTTGTCAGAGGCACAGTACATGCAGAGTCCCGTATCGATTCTACTGAGCCTTTCTTGTGGAGAAATTGGACCCCTGAAGGCGCCTAGTTGCATGGTTTCGGGATCCGGGGTACGTGGAGCAGCGCTCTCTTTGGTACTTGGGTATTCAGTAGTTATCTTTGGGAATGTTTTCACCTTTCTTTTTTCAGCCTTTCTCTCCTGGATCCTAATATCTATCTGCAAGGAAAGATCCATAAGGGCTGGAAGGTTCCTGGACGTGCTACTCTGGCTAGCTCATCCTTTACTTCATCATTTAACCCCCTTCTGAAGAGACTGAACCTGGCTTCTTGTGACCAATCTGCTTCCTTAGCTAGCTGCTTGAAGCGAGTCACATAAGTGAGCATATCCTGACTCCCTTGTTTAAATTCAAGAAGTCTTTCTTGTGCACTGTAGACAATCTCTGGTCGATCGAACATAGCCTTTAGGGAATACACAAATCCTTCGTAGTCATCCAAGAGCTGATCTCCCGAATTAACTAAGGGACATGCCCCGGTTGAGGCATTGTCCGTTAAGTGTGAAATCATGAATCGGACCTTTGCTTGTGGTGTAGAAAAATAGTAGGGTTTGAAAGTGAAGTGCACTAAGCATGAATCTAGGAATGATCGCAGGAACCTAGAGGATCCATCATACTTGTCCACAACGCCTACCAAAATGCTTTCTTTGACTGTGGAATCCCAGGATAAGACCAGCTGTTTTAAAGCTGCATTTTCGGCTTTGCGATTTTGAACCTCGGTAGTTAATTCTTGCATACCTCGCATAAGGTCTTGGACTGCCACTTCCATATCTGTTTCTGTATCAGGTTCTTGGCGCGTCTCAATCTGTCAAAAGCCTCTTTCTTGCTCACCTTATTCTCCTTGCTTGTGTTCTTCCGGGATGAGGCTTCTTTCTTTTTCACCGACCGTGACTTGTACAGGCTGGAACGCGAATCCTCGGGTTCCAGCATGGAAGCCGGCTGCCAAGCCGGCAACGTTCGAATTCCCGGAACAAATGTCAATGAATCCAGAAAGGAAGGTATAGGAAGGTAAGGATTGGAAAGGAGAGGATTCCAGGAACAAAGAAGGAAGATAGAAATACACGGCAACGCAGAGAGCGAATTCGAACAACGTCTAGTAACTCGTAGGGGTAGAGTTGAGACCCGCGGAGCCGCGGGGGCGTGCCGGTTTTCTAGGAAGCTGGCGACTGCACGCAAAGGCTAGACTGCAACGGTTATGACTTGTCGGCCATCTTGGATGAATTGCAGTGTTTATGCAGCGGTGCATCATGGACCATGAAGTCCAGAAGGATCGAATCCGGCAACTCATGACACAAGGGCTTCAGGTCAATGATCAATCTGAAATAATTGAATCAGTTTGTTTTATCAATACTTCAAAATGGAGACAATGCAATTTTGAAATCCCTATTGTGGCCAGGAGACTGGTTCGTGAGGTTGGGTCTCTGATGGGCTCCATATTCAAGCCTCATAGACCATTATTGTAGTTGATGATGGAGAGGCTTTGCTACCAGTTATCTGTTCTTCCTTTTGTCCTTCATCCACTCCTTGGTGCTTTACCTAGCTTCTAAGGCCTGTGATTGAGTTTCTCAGCACCCACAGTGTCCATCTGATAATTTATCTATATAACATTCTCACCATGAGCGATACAGTAGAGGTGGAACACTCCCATGTCACCATGTCACCATGGCAGTGCATTTACTCCAGTCCATTGGGGATGTCAGAAATGCCCAGAAGTCGCATCTGGTCCTGTTGCAGAAAATGCAGTTTTGGGGGGTTTCTGATAGATTCAAGTAAGCACCCCTCAGCCTTCCACCCGGACAATTGGAGAAGATAAGGAGGGGCGAACAGAAAGCTCTCAGCCTTCTGTCAGCTTCAATTCAGGTGGTACTTCTGGGCCACTTGCATTAAGGGTCTCTGCTATGACTCAAGATTAAAGCTGTATGCAGAAGGTTAGGTTATGCAGACTGGGTCCTGTTTTCCTAGAAGCAAAAGAAGAATTGCTTTGGTGGGAAAAGCATCTTCGTTCCCCCTCCCACTCCTGCCACAGACTCTCACACTGACACAGCCCTTACTAACCTTAAACTCTCCATCTCCAACACTCTGGACATCCTTGCTCATGTCATGAGGATACACATGAAGCCTGCCACCAAGCGCAACACCTGGTATGACTCCGACCTAGCCTCTCTGAAACGTAAGTGCAGAACTGGTGAGCTGAAGTGGCAGGCTTTGAGCAAATCCTATGACAGACTGACCTGCTGCCTGCTCCAAGGCAATACAGACTCTCCATCCACTCACAGAGGAAGGCCTATATCCAAGCCCACATCTCTGGGCCACTTACAACACAGCTGAACTATTCAAAATCTGCAAGGAACTCGCCAATCCGACTGCAGTCTCCATTTCTCCTCTGCCTTCCCTGACCCACTGCGCTGCACTGGCCTCTCACTTTATTACTAAAACTCAGGAAATCCTGTCCTCACTCTGCTCTACACCAGTCGCTTCTCCCTCAGCCACTCCAGGCCTCAATTGGCCCCCTTTTCCCCTTCCCTCCTACTCTCCTCTTTCTCTCCCATAGCACCTGATGAGGTCTCTAGACAAGTCTGCTCTATGAAAGTCTCATGCAAACCGGCGATGCCCTAATCCTGCAGCACTATCAAGGACAAGTTTGCCTCCCTTGCTCCAGCCGTGTTTGATTTCTGTAATCACTCCTTTACCACTGGCTCCTTCCCTCTACTTCTCAAGCACTCCTTTGGGGTTCTTTATCCGGAGAGGCCAACGAAGATTCGTTGCTGGAGTAGAGGGATGCATTCTGGGAACAGTAGTTGATCTTTTTACTGCTGTGGGAAATGAATAAAGACATTTATCCAGTTGTGGATGTCCTGTGCTTACCTGAAACGTAACCACTCAAGACGGAATTCCTACTGCTGACCAACTTCACTGAACACCCTGACACCCAGACCTGTATCTCTGCTATGAACCTCGAGGGCTTCACCCACGCAGCTGCCCACCGGCATCAAGTCCCTTGGGTCCCACATCTGCAGACAGCTCTCCTTCAAACAGCACATAGCAAGGAAGCCACAAATGGCTTCGTACCAAATGTATCTCATGTGGAAAATCAAGCCCTTCATCCCAGAAAATAACTTTATATCTGCTGTTCAAGCCTTGGTATTCTCCCACCTGGATATTGGCAATGCCCTTTTGGAAGGCTTTCCAGTGACCACCCTGGAACCCCTGAGATGTTTGAACTCTGCAGCACGACTCACCAATGGACTCTAAATTCTACCACATCACCCCGGCCCTCTGTCTCTGGGAAACTGCACTGTCTCCCACTGCAACCCTGTGTCATCTTCAAATCCTGCTTCATCATCTATAAGGCTGTCAACCTGAAGTGCCCATGCTACCTCACTGAGAAACTAATCATCTCCGGAGGTCTACAATCCAACAGAACTAAAAACATATGCAGACTTGAACTCTGCCGGTGCAAGAAGGAAAGAACAAGAAGACAGGCCTTCTCTGTCTATGCCCTAAGACTCTGGAACCTCTTCCCTGTCAATGTCAGACATGCACCCTTGCTTTTAGAGTTGAAGAAAGAGCTCAAGACCCTCCTCTCCAAGGAATGGCTCCTGTCTAACAACTAGGGTCACACACCCTGAAATCCACACCCTACCCGAGACCGGGCTATCTGCTCCCCACCTTTTCCTCCCCAGGTTGCTTGTACATCCTTTGCTGCACATTTTTCTCCCTCTCCCCTGTGGTTAGCTCCAAGCTTCCCGTTTCACTCATTCCTTCACTGTGCTCTTCCCCTATGATTGCAAAGCGCTCCATTACTTCTAAAAGCTAGCTCCACGCTCAATAAATACCCTAATAATAATAAATAATTGTTGTGCATAATACTTGTCTCCGTGCCAGTACAGAATCCCGAATCTCTGTCTCAGGCTAGGAATAATCGACATAACATAATTATATGTTGAACATGCAAAGGCTATTAAAGATTGTGTGCATTAGCACATGGGTGCGATGAAGGCTGATTAAACTGATGGCTTGTCTGGGTTACCGCACCATTCACAGTGAGTGGGGGTGTGCTCTGCACCATGCAAGCATGCGCGCACCAGATATCAGCAATGCTGGCTGCTGTTGCTCCCACTGCCACACTGAATTGGGTAGAATTACTCCTGGTTTCTGCTGGTGCAAGGTGGAAATCACACAGTCAGTAGGGATCAGAAAGGTGATCCCCGGCAGCCAGTGGCGTGTCCAGACTCTTTTGACTGGGGTGGCCCAAGTGGGGCGCTGACTTATGCAGCGGTGGCATGAAGTACGAGCGTGCGCATGCACATATGATCATAGTTTAGGATAATGCAGTGGCACCTGGGGTGGCCAATCAGATTCCAGGTGAGCACGTGCCACTCCCTGGACACGCCACTGCCGGCAGCATGCAGAGATTTCCCCATGCCGTCGGCGAGCAGAACGGGCGGATGCAGAGAAGATATTCCTTAACATGTTTTGCAGACATTTTTCACGGAATCCACACCATTTAAAATGAGTGTAGCAAGAGGGATTACATCTTTTTTTTTTCCAAGTATCTTTTTATTGAAATTTCAATGAGTACCAACCACAAATTATTTTGTGCCCTAAAGTTGTTACTGCTTCTCCACCATTAAAATGAAAGGATGCGTGGCTATTATTATTATTTATTTATCATTTTTACATTTATATAGCACAGAAAGCAGTCCTTGGGCATCGCGGCGCTGTTACAAAGGAAGTATAGATGTTTGCGTGTTTGTTTATTTATATAGCGCACCAAACCCAGGGGTGTCTGGGCGCATTACAGATTATTTTCAATTTACACGTTGCACATAGGAGTAGTTCCAGTCATATCATTACATTAATACACAGGGAATATACAATATAATACATAAGGTAAGAACAGAAGTACAGATTACATAGATAAAGCAGTGTATTGGTGCCTCTTTCATCTCTTAAATTGGGCTCTGGAGATTTTTGAGGAATGAGGGCGTGTAAACATTTGCATAGCGAACATTACAAAAGAATTGGGTCTCAGGGTGCAAAGGTGCTACTGTGAATGAGTGTTCTTACGGTCTTGGCTGTGTAAGCAGGTGCCCTGACTCAGAATATTTGTTTTCCTTCTTGACCTTTGTGTGTCATTATTGGCAAATACCTTAATCTGCTTCTCTGTCATATCCCTTATCTCCAAAAGCTAAGAGTGCTTAGAAGCAGCTTCATCAATATTTAAAACAATGCACTTGTCTCGGCTGTTGTTTCCCTGGATTGTAAACCTAAGCATTACACAAATGACAGGCCCCGTCATCTCCACATTATGCCCTGGCCTTTCACCGGGACCGACCTGGCTATCCCTCAATTTTCCCATAGTCTTCCTACCTGTGCGCGTGGCCACTGAACTCCGAGCCCTCTTTGCAGATGCCAAACCAGGCCTTTTCCCCAGGAGACCTTTCTGTCTGACTGATGCTTGTCAATTAAGGCTACGGTGCGCGCGGCTCTTCGGGGATTTATTCAGTGTTAATGGGGGCTGGATTAGAATCCATCTGGGGGAGTGAGTAGGCTGAGCATTGTCCCCCCTCGCTCTGGTCGCTGGGGATGCTCGTCTGCTGTCAGGGTAGCTACTGTAGCTGCCACTCCTAACCCCCTCTCGACTAACTGTACCCGCCACCAGCGTGCCAGGAGTATGCAAATACATCATAGTATTGAGGAAGGTAGGGTGACCAGATGTCTGCCCTGGTTATTTTTTTTAAACCGGAAAGGGACGCTGACTGACAACTGAACATAATCGTAATTGCCACCAATCATAGAATAAATGATCATAACACACACAGCTTTTTGCGTTGTAGGTTGGGCTCGAACCAGCGATCTTTCAGGTACTTCCCACGTGCATTAAGTGGTTGTGCCACAGAGACCTTTGGAGAAATGATTGAACAGAAATGCCTGTCATACCAATCAGAGGAATGCTTCCTTTTTTGTATTAACATGCATAAATCCTGATTCAGGCTCGCACATTTTATAAGTATGATCAGTGCTGGAAACACCTTTGGATGGGAGGGAGCAGGCAGTGGGGTGCAGAGGTTTTGAGGGGTGAAATGCGGTGGAGTAAGGGCGGAGGTATGGTGGTGCGGGGGCTGTTGGCTAGGTAGTTCCTTGTTTATGTTGTTGGCCGTCCCGGTTTTGCTTCTTGAAAATCTGGTCACCCTATCGGACTCGCTCTCACTCCTTCCACACACATTCACGTCACCATCATGTTATATTCAAGTAAAGAAGAGAGAAAAAAGAGCCCAGTCCCATTATTTCAGGGTCATGTGATCTGTCTGATTCCTCACTCATGGAGCGTCCCTTTCCTAAAATAAGGAGTCGAAGATTACGTAGATTGGCAATCCCATCGAAGCGTGCCTCCGAGGCTAAATTGCTGGAATCCAAGAATATGGGTCTATCCGCTGAGTTGCATTCTGTTTTAATTTCATCTGTAGCAATGTCTCTGGCCCCCTACATGAAACTTTACGAAAATCTGAACGACTCCTTAAAGGATCTAACAACTTTGACCGCTCTACTGAATTCAAAAGTGACTCATGTAGAACAAATAAGTGGCCAGTCCTTAGGAAAGGTACTTGAGATATTGAAATCTCTGGACATTACATTGCAATCAACACGCGAGCAAAAGAGAAATGATGCAATCGACAAAAAATTGCTTGCTGATGTTGCGCGCGAAGCACTGGCCATATTCCAAAACACTACCATATCAGGTCGACCTATAATCGGATCCTTGGAACCTATGCTAAAAAAGGCGACAGTTCCATTAGGCGGTGATTTTGGTGGTACAGTAAAAGCGGGTGATATCCCTGAAGATGCGCAACGGTCCTCACAGGACATTATCATTGATCTCTCAAGCGCCAAAAGCACAGATGTTGTGTCCCTGACTGAGCCAGTCACGTTGGGAACAACAGACAACTCATTGATGGAAATTGACAGCTCCAATAAGGAGTGTGATAAACTACCCGAGATCTCCTTCAATACAGCCTTCGAACAAGCAAGAGCTTGCAAAAAATGGCTAGCGATCGAGGACCAAACTCCCACTACTTCAACGCTGGAAACCCCCGTATATAAGGAGGTTAAGGGGCCAAGGAGCTTGCATGAAGAAGATAAACGTCAGATATTTTCCATCTTTGGTGGAACGCCTAACAGCGCAAAACTGGCGGAACACAAGCTCAAAGCGGTAAATCTCACAAAAAAATCAAAAAACATGCCAGCAAAGAGAGGTCGCACAAACACAGGAGCAAGAACATTTTTAAGGAACATTAAAATCGTTCAAATCGTGTCGGAAAATTGTAAGAAAGCTGAGGCCAAGATGTCCAATGTGGCCTTACCTATAAAAGCCTCAAATCAGCTTTCACAGGATGAGAACGACGAGGTGTTAAAGAGCATTCCCGAAGAGCTGTTAAACATGTCAACTTGCAGTGTCACGGATATACTGGAGGTGGATCCGGTTGGCACAGAGAGACGGTTAAATGAAGGAGCCAATATTTTAGATCTCCAATGCTCTGCTCCTGTGACCCCTTCCATCGCAAGCTCACAAAGACCGCAAAGTATCAAAATAGGATCTAATGACCCTTTGGGAGCTGCGCAACCGAATCGGCTAATAGCAGCTCAGGAGCTCAAAACGATGGAGACTTTATCACGGCCGAACAAGAGTCCTAGAAAGGATGATCGACAAACATCTCCAGTAATTGCACGAGAGAAGATTGTTAGAATCTGTCGGATTGTCGACGAACCAGAAAAATTGAAAATGGACCAAACCATCCCGCCAAGTCCACCCTTTGCGACGATGCACGAAAAAAGATTGCAATTGTGCGCCAAACACGAAGGCATAAATCCAATAATTTCGAATGAAGCCTTCCCAGTTGTACCGAGAAAAGTCAATTCGAAAGTCGGCTAGGCTTTTGGATCCAAAGAACGTGCTGTGGAGACTACAAAATTCTACGACAGTGATAAATTAGACCATACAAAAGCCAACTCCAGTGAAATTGCTCGAGAAAGGAATAAAGAGCAAATGACAAAAATTAAAGGAGCAACGCCGGTCTTTAAATTAATGATTGAAAGGCTGGACTCTGTGGACAAACTGATCTTAAACCGCGCTAACATCATTCATCTATTCGACTTGATCCCTAGTCTACGTGCTATTAAGTCTAGTGACGTTAAGGTTGTTGAATTTCCAAACGAAAATCGGAACGACAAGGTAATTTTACACGTGACCTCGTCGTTAATAGTCAAATCTATTATGGAAGCGAACGCTGCCCTATTTTCACTAGGGTTTGATGTGTACGAGTTGACAGTACAGATGACGAATCAGCCTGAATGTTTTGACAGAAGCATTGATGATACTTCAAAATGCTTGCAACAAACAAGTATTTTACGACGACACAACAACACACCAGAGATTTGCTCAGTGAGCAATATTGTTGGAGGGAAAGTCTATAACCTCGACAATAGAACAAGGGACCCTGAGACAAAACAAGTTGAAAAAGACGAAGTTATCTTCAGAAATGCGAGCACCCAAGACGCACCTAAAACAAACATAAGAATCAAGATTAACGGATGTCAAAATTGCAGACGAATATCAGCCACGGACACTAAGGGCCCGAGTTCCAAGATTACCAACGGTGAGAGGGGTTGGGTAGCAACAATGAATAACACAAAAAATCAACAATAACGCCAAGTAGTTCCCGACGCTGGTGAGTGCTTAATGGCCTCGTGGAACACCAGAGGCTTTATGCACCTCTTCAACATGAACTGGCTGGAAGGATTATCGATTGTGTGCTTACAAGAGACCTGGTTAAGAGAGAGCCCGCTTGCAAGTGAATATGAAGTGGCACTTAATCCTGCTATGAAGTTAGACAAAGGACGCCCAACGGCAGGGTTATTAACTCTAGTGAAGAAAACTTCGGGCTATAGGATTAGCGAGTCGACTAACCACTCCCCCTTTATACAGGAAACTACGATCATAAATGACAGGGGTAGTGCCAAAGATCTAGACGAGATGTCTCTTCTAAATGTGTATTGGATCCACTCGATGGCATGGACACAAGAGTTTGTAGATCAAATTACGGAGATTCTTGATACCATGTTTGTGCGTAAGGAGAACCCAAATATCTTGATTTGCGGGGACCTGAACATCGACCTCTTTAACGCTACCACTAAAAACACAAAGGCGTTGACTAATAGCTGGTTGGAGGAAATGAACATCCGAGAAATGCAAATGCTAAATGGAAATACGATCGGAGACTTGAAACCAGCCGCAACTTGGCATCGAGCTGAGTCTAAATCAACAATTGATTATATATTTGTCTCCAGAAATCTACATGCTCGTATAAAGTCCTTCATAGTTAGAAGCCAAATGAATAGCGATCATAATATGCTACTAACAAGTCTTAGCATGAAATCAAAAGAGGACCTTGAGCGGTGGAATCATAACATACGAGTTTCATCTAATAGGGTTAGACTACGGCTGGAGTCGCATGAGGTGGCGAAATTGGCAACAGCTTATTGTCAGAACAGTACCGAAACCGACTACACTCACCTATTGCTCAACTTCAAAGACAAACATGTTGGCCTTAAACAATCAAATATGGAGCGCAAGCACTGGTTTGACCTGGAGATACAGGTTCATAAAAGGCAGATGAGACAAGTGATCCGTCACGCCAGATCGGGAGACCAGGGTGTTCGAAAAGAGACCATCAGAATGGCAAAACAGAAGTATAAAAACTGGCTAAAGGCCCATAAACATATGACAGTCCACAATGATGCAGAATCAATGCTGTTGGCATTAAAGAACAAAAATTCAGGAGAGTTTTGGAGGATCATTAACACCAGGCAAGCACCTCAACAGGCCTTGCAAACGTGTTCAGTTTTGGAGAAGGACTGGATAGCCCACTTTGAAGAGCTATATAAGGGGCAGGATAATGGTGCGCCTACGTTTCCATCTCGTTCAATCGATTATTGTAAGGAGGACATCATATCGATAATTGCAAAAGCAAAGAGCTCGAGAGCACCTGGCCCGGATGGGTTTGTGGAAATCGATATAATATTGTGACCCCAATCGCATTGTTTAAATGTATGTTGGCCTACGCCAAGCTGTCTAAAGAATACTATGTACATAGGTTCCGCGGCAAGGTCTTGACCTTAATGTATCGTGTAAGCCGCCATCTTGGATCTAGCCGCCATTTTAGGTACTCTTGCAGTGTGGAAGTCACCCTGAATCACAAAATGGAGGCCGAATGACATTTCGAGTAAGACTTCGGCGATGGTGACCTCCGCACACGTGAATGAATAAAATGTCCGCAGGCTACTTGTTAGGGTCATGAACTAAGACCCTGTCCTCTCTTTAACCTATGTGTAAATATGTAACCGTATCAGCGGAACTGATCTAATATATGGAAATTGTGTGTTCGACCTGGCTACGAACCCTAGCCATGGTTCCAGAAATGGTTAACTTGCAAGAGGGCTGGCCAATGCAGTACAAAATGTATAAAAACCCAAGCATCCCGACGATCGGTCTCTCCCACTTTCAGTGCGAACCTAACGTTGAAGGTTCGCGTGTTAGTCAGAGGGCCGAATAGCTATTCGCGTGTCAATTGACTTTGGTAACTTTGTAACTTTGAAATAAAGCGCTTTGTATGTCCTTTGTAACCTGTGTTGGTGTGTTTCCTTTTGGGCTTCCCGGCCTCATATCAATTTCTCTGTTTCCACAGTTGGCGCCCGAATAGGGACCCTCAAGATTGATGCCGGATCATCGAAGGTTGACGCAGAGTATCGAATCGGGATCGGACGGTGTGATTCTGCGGGCCCGACCGATCGAGACGCGATACCTCGGCAGCGCTGCACGATCCGGTCCTTGGGCAATAGTCGTGCGGTCTGACACGGCATCTTGACGAGGGTCCAATTCCGAGGCGGGCAGATTTGCCGAAACCACCGAACGCAGGTAAAATTCGTTAGTTGAAGTCCTTTGTAAACCGTACGGTCCTCCTTAGGTTTGGTCAGGTGTAGTCGTGACCCGGCTCTTAATTTAACCCTGACAATTTGAATTTGGCGTATTGTATCTGCAGACACAATTATTGGACCAGGTAACACCAATTCTTTGAGAAATGCCTGGGAAATTGTCTAGCTGCTTTAGGGTTCTGTTCCGCAGCGATCGACAATCTTTGGAATTTAGCCGTCCGGCACCACAGGAGGGGTCGCCTGCGTGTACTATGTACTGTAAGTATGGCATTGGTAGTATTGTATTTAATGACATTTGGCACAGACAGACCAGAAATGCCTCCGAATTTCAGTGGCCAATCAATGGTAGCTTTGAGATCCCCCGTATTGAATACTTAGAGTCGATTTTGCTCAAGAAGAAGGCTAGGCCAGCAGCCTTTGATGTGTTACAAAATTGGAAAAAGGAAGCATTACAGCAGCTTAAAAGTAGGGATAAATATGCACGACGTCATAAAACGAATGCCGAGAAGGCATTGTTGTATGACAAGGAAAAACGATTAGAAGAAACCCAGAAAATGGATAGAGCTTTCTCGCTCGGGGTCCAGAAAATTTACCCCTCTAAAGATTTCCATGTTTCCGAGGAGTTTATTGAGAAAATATTAAACGAACGGAGGACTGATTCTTCAGCGCCACCTCCGTATGCTCCTGTTGTGGCCACTTTGCCCATTCCTGCTATTGCTCCTATTGCTATTCCTACTCCTCCTGCCCAGCCTACTGCCCCTAGTTCTTTGGTTGTCGCTCCTCTGTCTACATTACCTCCTTCCCCTGCACCCTTGCTAGGTTCACTTACACCTCCGATTCCGGGGAGTCCCGTGTTCACTAAATCAGATCCCGGTGCAGGGTCGAAAATTGTGACTCGTAGTACTGTTCCTGCGGGCAGGAAACAGGAACTATTTGCTTGGGCTAAACATTGCATGGAAAAAGGTGATCAAACTGATGTACTTTCGACATTATCTAATTTGCACGATTTTCCCGAGAAAAACGTTTTTATTGAAGGACTGGGGATTCATTTAGGTGTAATGTGGGGTAGATTGCAGACTTCGGATCTCCCACAAGGGGTGAGAGATCTGAACGCTTTGGCATTGTCGAGGGATACAGAGCAGAAGGTATATGGACATGTTGATAGGTTGTTTGAGTTTAGAAGGGACTTTGAAAGGTCACAAAACGAGGATGATGAAGACGATAGGATATATGTGCAGAAACGGTTCCTTTCGTGCCAAAGATCAGCACCTGAGGAAGTACGGATTTGTACCAGAGATGCGATCCGGTGGATCTCGGATTCATCGATATCGCCAGATGAGGTATATGACACATATAGTCAATACACGGTAGAGATGCAAAGGAAGGTAATCCAAGTGATGGTACAGCATTTACAGGAGGAATGTATAAGGAAGAAGGTTGGTTGCCCCACAGAGTTATTAGGTATTTGTAAAAGAGCTTTTTCGCCCGACACTTCTACAGCTGCTTTAGCGCTCGATTTGGCCTTATTACTTAGTAAGCGGTCGGAGGTCCCTATATCTCAGTTGCCTATGAGAGAGGTCCCTCCGACCCTTGTCCCAAAAGTAGAAATCCCCGCCAACGCGGCGGCTGGTACTGCCGCGGTGGATATCCCTGCACATTACGTATCACAGTTTGTTCACGTCCCGTTTTCTCGACAGGAAGTGAACACGATTAGACAATCAGTTCCTGATATCAGGAAGAACCCGACAGGATTTTATAAAGAAATAGAATCCATTTTGCAATCTTCTGTGTTCACCTTAAGTGACATGGATTTATTGTTTCCAGTACTTTTGCCTGTTGATGTATGGAAACAGGTACGAACAATAGATGATGTGCCGGGGTTAGGGGATACATGGGTAAATCTGGTTAGAATAGATGGGGAACGACCTGCTGGTGAGAAACCACCCCAGGTAATACTCACTTTACCCGATAGAATAGTCACCAAATTAAAAACTATAGTTCCAGAAAAAAGGATTATTTGGGACAAGCTTACGGCCTGCGTCCAAGGGAAAACTGAAGGTACTACTGAATTCTTTAATAGATTCGAACAGGTGTTCTCCGACTTCAGTGGACAGGATTTAGGTACAGAGTCGGGGAAGAGGTTGTTTGTGGACAAATTTGTGCGTGGATTGTTGCCCGACATCCAGTCACAAATTATGTCCTCAGAGAGCGCTTGGCAGGCAAAATCTCAGTCAGAGGTCTTGCATATGGCTCAGTATTACGAGAATCGGGTTAATAATGAAAAAGAGAAAATCGAAAAAAGAAGGGGTGACCTAAAGACTAAGGTATTGTTGCAGCAAATTGTCAGAAACCCCAGAGGAGGTACGACACAAACTAGAGGTCAGTACATTCCAAGAGGAAATACTCCTCCAAATTCTATAAATATTAATCAGTGTGCTTATTGCCGCCAGGAAGGTCACTGGCGAGCACAGTGCCCTGCCCTCCGTCAGAGGTCAGGAGGCACATTCGGAGGAATGGGTAGGCGACCACGGGGCCGCCCTGGAGCAGGGGGCCCTGATAGGGGTCAGCTTCTACAAGATCCCCAGCAACCTTTTTCACGGGAAAATCAGACTCCGAGTATGGACTCGAGAAATATATTTGATCACCCTTCCGCCGCTTATCTTTCTGAGGAACTTCCCTTTGATGAAGTCTTGCCTTATTAGGATTGCCCGAAGCAGTGTTTGGAACCTTTACCTATTCCCGTTATTCAGAAGGGCCCCTATGTTGAATTATTGGTGGGGAATAGGAAACATCAGTTCTTGATCGACACTGGAGCACAAAAGTGTTCCATCGACCATTCGAGGGTTCCAAACATCCCACTGTCAGGGCAAACAAACGTCTCTATAGGGTTCTCTGGTATACCAACTGTTTGTCCGGTTTCTGCGCCGGTATCCGTTTCTTTGGGTCCTTTTACAGACCAATGCCCTTTTCTTCTTACTTCAAATTGTGGAGAAAATTTGCTGGGGTTGAATTTGTTGAAGAAACTGAATGCGGTGATTCATTGTTCCCCTGACGGAATAAGATTAACAGTTCATCACAGCAACCCTTTAACTCCCAATACTTGACCCGACCTCTACCTCCTGAATTTGACCTTGTCCCAGAATCTTTGTGGGAAATGGACGACAATGATGTCGGGATATTGCGCATCGACCCTGTTAAGATAATATTGAAACATGGGGTTAAGCTACCGCGCATTCCCCAATATAAAATCTCTATTGAAGGTGAGCGCGCTCTGAAATGCATTGTCTCCGATTTTGTACATCGTGGAGTGATCGAAGAGATTACAGGTAGCTTATGTAATAGTCCGATTCTTGCCGGTATATAAGAAAGGCGACAATGCAATTCCGTACCGGTTTATAATAGATCTTCGTGCTATTAACCGGGTGGTAGCCCCACAATTTCCAATCGTGCCTGATGTAACAACGATCTTAACAATGATCCCTGCTACGGCTACACACTTTAGTGTCGTAGATCTGAAAAACGCCTTCTTTAGTGTTCCGATACATGAGGAGAGCAGGTATTTGTTTGCATTTACCTTGGGGGGACGCTCGTTTACATTCACGAGGGCACCTCAAGGGTATACTGAAAGTCCTAGTATTTATAGTAGAGCCTTAAAAGAGCAGCTCGACACCCTTGAATTGCCACCTACTTGCACGCTGCTTCAATATGTAGACGATCTGCTCCTGGCTGCAGACTCTGAGAAAGCTTGTAAAGAAGGCACTATATTGTTGCTTGTTCATTTAGCTGAAAATGGTCACAAAGCTTCACTTAAGAAATTTCAATATTGTTGCCAGGAGGTTGCCTATTTAGGCTACCTCCTGTCAAAGGAGGGGAGAAGATTGACACCTGAACGAATAAAACACATTTCTGGCATGTCTGTCCCAAAAACACAGAAGGAAGTCAGAGCCCTGATAGGGATGGCGTCCTACTGTAGATTGTGGATCCCGAACTTTGCCCTAGTGGTAAAACCGATGTTGGCTTTGACGAAGAAGGGCATTTCTCTGCCACTGCCATGGGAATCGGAACATCAACGATCATTTGAGCTTCTCAAAGCCGCGCTGTGTTCAGCACCGGTTCTGGGTACACCAAATTACGATAAGGCCTTTGTGTTGTTTGTGCATGAATGTAATGGATGTGCTTTGTCTGTGTTAGCGCAGGAACATGGAGGGAAGAATAGGCCGTGCGGCTATTATTCCTCCGCCCTCGATCCTGTTGCATGCGCTTTGCCGCGATGTCTGCGCGCTGTTGCTGCTGCCGCTGCGTCTGTAAAACAGAGTGAGGGGATGGTCCTAGGCCACGATTTAATTTTGATGGTGCCTCACTCTGTCGATATTCTATTGAATAAAACTCAAACACAACACCTTACTTCTGCCCGGTTGACCAGGTATGAATTAGTTCTATTTGCTCCTCATATCCAAATTAAAAGGTGTTGTGTTCTCAATCCGGCTGAACTTTTGCCTCTCTCGCAAACTACTGCTTGCGGCGATGACGGATCACATGACTGTTTGTATGCCACCGAACAAGAAACAAAGGGCAGAATAGATCTCTCAGATGCTCCTTTGGAGAATGCGGAAGGGGAGCTGTTTTGTGATGGCTCCTGTTTTAAACTTCCGAATGGCACATCTACAGCTGCTTATGCAGTTACTACTTTGAACAAGATCTTAGAATCTAAAAGGATTCCGCATAACTCCGCGCAGGCCGCAGAGATTATAGCGTTGACCCGCGCTTGTGAGCTCTCCCAAGGGCATAGAGTTAACATTTATACGGATAGTCAGTACGCCTTTGGGGTGGCTCACAACTTCGGAAAACTGTGGTCGGAAAGAGGGTTTCTGACCTCACACGGGACCAAGATTCAGCATGGCCCCTTAATAGTACAACTACTTTTAGCGCTCTCACTCCCTGAACAACTAGCGATCATGAAATGTGCAGCACATCGCAAGGTCATAGACGATGTGGGCAGAGGAAATGCCTTTGCAGATTCGATAGCTAGACAAACAGCCACAGACCTTAGCACAGACATGTATACCTCGAGGGAAGTGAGAGATGGTTGTATAATAGATGAAGGCATTGGGTCTGTGCGAGATATTCAGACTGATGCCTCTGTTGAAGAATCTAGGAAATGGGCTGAAGGCATGGGGAAATTGGATGACGAAGGGTGTTGGGTGGACGCATCTGACGGGAAATGGTTGCTTCCTGATTCTTATGTATTAGCAATGGTCACGATGGCACACGGTCCAACACATGTGTGTGCCCAGCAAATTGCGAAGATATTACAGCAGGTTTGGGTGAATGATAAAATTTTGGAAACTGCAAAAAGACATGTTCAGAATTGTATGATTTGCCTACAGCACAATGTGGGTAAAGGGACAGTGACTCCAAGGGGAAGTTTCGGGCCCCCCTCTGTCCCCTTTGAAACCATTCACCTTGATTTTATTGAAATGGAGCGATGTAATAACTTGAAATATGTTCTTGTCATCATTTGTGCTTTTAGCAAATGGGTCGAGGCTTTCCCCGTCAAAGATGCTACCGCCATGACCACCGCAAAGATCTTGGTAAAAGACTATTTTCCTCGATTTGGGCTCCCGAGGATAATTTGGTCGGACAATGGCCCCCACTTCATCGCAGCCGTAATGTTGCAGATATGTGTTGCCTTAGGGATAGAGAAACGTTTTCATTCAGCTAGGCACCCTCAAAGTGCGGGGTTGGTAGAAAGACACAACGGTATTTTGAAAAACAAACTTGCAAAAACATGTGCCGACACTAAATTAAAATGGCCAGATGCTTTACCTATTGTGTTGTTAGCTATGCGCACCACACCCCAGACTAGGACTGGGCTCTCTCCATTCGAGGTAGTAATGGGAAGGCCTGCTAATATTTGGGGTCTCCCTAAACCTAAAGCCCTGAGGGATGTGGAGAATGTATTGCTCATAGATTATTGTAATCAATTGACTAAAAATCTGTATTTCATTTACCACCAGGTGAATGCCGCCTTACCTGTACGGTTTACGGGCCCAGGACACGATATATTGCCCGGCAGCTGGGTCCTGGTGAAGGCCTACGAAAGGTCTTCCTGTCTCGCGCCTCGCTGGCGGGGACCCTACCAGGTTTTATTGGTCACCAGGACGGCAGTACGGGTGGCAGGAAAGAAGAACTGGGTACATGCAACGCATGTGAAGAAGATCCCTTACCCGACGCCACACGTTACAGAAGAAACAGAACCCCTCGCTGATGCTACGATCTCTGATCTCGGAGTAGCAGGCAGCGCTGTGAGTGCGTCGGAGAAGTTCTCCGAGCCTGAGGAGCTCGGGGAGCCGTCCATTTTGTCTCCGCACTCCCTTGATCAATCACTTCCGGAAAATCTTGTTTCGAGCTCTGCGACTTCCGTCGCCACTGATACGACGCTCCCCTCAGGGAGCGACGATACTTTGCTTTTGGATTCAACAAACTTGGGTACCATCCGGTACAACCTTTGATCACGCAAATAAAATCGCCGCACGAGTATCGTGCATCTGGAAGAAAAAGGAGTGATTGAAATACTATCGTCTTCCCTTTTTTGGAACAAAGAAAAGGGGGGTTCTGTTGGCCAGGGTTGGGAAGGACTAAGAAGTCGCGCGGCCGAAGTGCCGCCAGCAACGAACATTGGGGCCATCGATCGGGATAACCATGATGCCTGCCGCCTTCACCGCTGCTCCTCGTATTGAACTATTAGATAAGGAGGTGACCAATTCGAACAATGGACAATGTGCCTGGGCCCTGAAAACGTACTGTTGTGTTCTTGTTTTGATTATTGTTAGTTTTGCAACTGCTGCCGTGGGACTTTGGTATTTTGAAGAAATTTATCCTTTGAAGCCTCTGTTACCGACCAAAATCGTACCAACTGTTTTGACTCCCTCTGTACACCTTCACACTCTGTCCCCTAGGGACTCTCGGCATAGACAGAAATACTATAATAACACTCTGATGATAGTGATGAATGCTACGCATGCTATTTTTAATAGGAGTAATTGTTGGATCTGCACTCACTTACCACAACATGGGAACAAGGGACTGGGATGGTATATACATCCCTTACCTCTAACAACTTCCTGCTATGCCTCTCTTAGAGCACTCTTTTTTGGCCGATGGAATGATAGCATCTCAGGGAACTTCGATGGGACTAATTTGAATGAATTTGAAAAACGTGAATTGACTCCCCTGGGATGCTCGCTTTTCGCAAATAGGAGTAGACCTAATATCGCTTCTATTAGGCCGTCTGATAAACTTTCTTTTCCTTTTCAAAATCTAGTTTCTTTCAAGATGGCTCCGATAGGCAATAAGGATGCCATGCCTCCTTCTTATTCTGTAAATCATAGTCCTGATTCTGTCCCTTTCTGTGTACAAAGAAACGGCACTAGGCCAATGGGAGATTTCGAGCCTTGTATAAATATTGTAAATTTGACTGGGGAAAATAGGCCTTTGTATGTAGGGGGACCCGTTTATTTTGTGTGTGGTAGTTTAGCTTTTCCCTGGTTGCCCAAGGATTGGCAGGGGACCTGCTATTTAGGGATATTGTTACCAGGTGTATTTATAGCCAGTACCTTAGAGGTATCTAAGGCTCGCCCGCGACGGGATAATGATGGAGATACCCCTGGACAAGTGTTCGGGGATATAGCCAAATCAGTAGTTCCCTTCTGGGGACAAATAGCAAATTCAGAAAACATCAGGGGATTAGCGAGGGTGTTGGAGAAAACAATCAACCGGACCACGGACATACTTTACAATATGACCTTAGAGCAAAAGGCGATAAGATTGGTAGCACTTCAAAATCGAATGGCATTAGATGTCATTTTAGCTGAACGAGGTGGAGTATGTAAATTAGTGGGGTCCGCTTGCTGTGTTTTCGTACCAGATTCTTCACCAACAATATTCAAAGCAATTCAGAATTTACACACTCTTAGTTCTGAAGTCCATATCCCTGTAGGAGACTGGAGCCTTAGTACTTGGTTTTGGGATTCTCTACGATCTTGGGGGTGGAAGGTGCTTTCTGTTATTTTAGGTATTTTAGGGACTCTGTTATTCCTTTGCTGCTGTTTTCAATGCCTCCCGAGTATATGCGGAATGATAGGGGGATGTTGTGCCCAAGTTATGAGCGCAATAGGGCGTAGAATATACACCCCGAAGACAGCATCTAAAGAATTCATGTTGCAAGAAGTTCTTATGAACAACTTTATGGCTATTGACATTTCAGACAATGATGCGGAACCTATGGATGTTAATGCCTTCAAGTATTTTCAAAAGTATTAGGAAATAATGTTTTAGCACTTGGCATAGGCCAAAAGGAGGGTCTGTGGAAATCGATATAATATTGTGACCCCAATCGCATTGTTTAAATGTATGTTGGCCTACGCCAAGCTGTCTAAAGAATACTATGTACATAGGTTCCGCGGCAAGGTCTTGACCTTAATGTAACGTGTAAGCCGCCATCTTGGATCTAGCCGCCATTTTAGGTACTCTTGCAGTGTGGAAGTCACCCTGAATCACAAAATGGAGGCCGAATGACATTTCGAGTAAGACTTCGGCGATGGTGACCTCCGCACACGTGAATGAATAAAATGTCCGCAGGCTACTTGTTAGGGTCATGAACTAAGACCCTGTCCTCTCTTTAACCTATGTGTAAATATGTAACCGTATCAGCGTAACTGATCTAATATATGGAAATTGTGTGTTCGACCTGGCTACGAACCCTAGCCATGGTTCCAGAAATGGTTAACTTGCAAGAGGGCTGGCCAATGCAGTACAAAATGTATAAAAACCCAAGCATCCCGACGATCGGTCTCTCCCACTTTCAGTGCGAACCTAACGTTGAAGGTTTGCGTGTTAGTCAGAGGGCCGAATAGCTATTCGCGTGTCAATTGACTTTGGTAACTTTGTAACTTTGAAATAAAGCGCTTTGTATGTCCTTTGTAACCTGTGTTGGTGTGTTTCCTTTTGGGCTTCCCGGCCTCATATCAATTTCTCTGTTTCCACAGGTTAACCAATTATACTATCAAACAACACCCTGAGATTTGGGTAGAGCTATGCGTAACCCTGTTTAAAAGAATAAACAACACGGGACTATCTCCTGAATCATGGAAATCAGCGGTCATAGTACCTATATTTAAAAAAGGAGACCGGTCGAATCCAAGTAACTATCGACCAGTGGCTCTTTTGGATGTCTTGGGAAAATCTACGCTACTGTTTTACAACAAAAATTGGTAGCATGGGCGGTTGAAACAGGTCACGTTGACGCCCGCCAGGCGGGATTCGTAAAACAAGTGGGCTGTTCTGTAAACTTACTATTGCTTAACCTGTTAAAAATGGAAGCCTTGAGATCAAACACTAACATCTACTTGGCCTTTATTGACTTTTCAAGCGCATTTGACACTGTTGATCGTGACTTGCTATGGTCAAAATTGCGCAGGTGGGGTTGTCCAGAAGATCTAGTAGCGGCAATACAAGAGCTCCACACGGACACCTCGATTAAAATCCGACTCGACCAAAGAGGGTCCTTGTCAACCACAATCAAGAAGTACAAGGGAGTCAAGCAAGGGTGCCCGCTTGCTGCTGCAATATTTAGTCCGTATATATCAGACTTGGGATACTCGCTAGATACAGTGTCCTCTAATCCACCTAAAGTAAATAATGTGCACGTAAGCTGGCTTTTAATGCCGACGATTTGGTGATCATGGATTTGACACCGGTTGGCTTGCAACGCAAATTAGACGCAATTCAAGCCTATGTTGGCAATAATCGCCTGCTGATTAATGTAAAGAAATGTGAAGTATTAATATTCAAAAATCCAAAAGGGGCTACCTCAAGGAAAGTAAAAAATCTAAAATGGCACATGAGTGGGTCCCCAATGACGATATCACACAAAGTCAAATATTTGGGAATGGTGCTAAGTTCATGCATCAATGATGCCCCATGGGTGGCAGACACGAAAAGGAAGTGCACCCAGTTAGCAAACCAAGCTCTGCTAATGAAAAAGAAATATGGGAAATTTTCCTTGGAACCGGTGCGGATGTTTTATCAGCAAAAAGTCATGCCGGTCCTGATCTATGGAGCGGAAAATGCTCTGGGATGCTCTCATGATCTGTGGCCCTCCCTGGAGAACCAATTTTGGTCAAAGGTGTTGGGTGTCCCCAGAGGGATCTCGACCTCGTGTATCAGATACGAGTTATCCCTGATTTCATTGCATGCAAGGATCGTGTGGAGTCTACTGGCCTTATATCGAAAAACTCGAGTGCAAGAAAATATCTTGCAATTTAAACTTTTCCATAGTGCAACGTCGAATGGTCAGAATATGGTGGCTTTATGGATGCACAGATGTGAAAGCCTACTAGTAGAATACGACATCAAGCCCAGCTTACTTCACGAAAATCCAGTTGCCGCTAAAATGAAAATATGGCGCTTGGACTGGGAGAGAACTTGTACTGAAAGAGCGACGGCAAAGCTGATGTCAAATGCGCCGATGGAAGTCCGCCCATTTACTACGCCTCAAGGGTATATCAAATTATTTGCGGAACCAATGGCACGAAGGCGCTTTATGTTATTTCGTTTAAATCTGTTTAAAACGAAGGAGCGGCTACAAAAATGGAAATGTAACAAAAACATAAACCTCAGTTGCAGATTTTGTACCAAAGCACCGGAGACGTTGAAACATCTAGTGTTGTTTTGTAATAGCTTTCGGGACAACAGAACAGCACTGTTGGGACCTTGGGGTGCCATCCACCCATCGTTGTGCGCAGGGGAATGTTGGAATCACATGTTTAACGGCACAGATCGAAAATTGTTATTTCCCCTGACTCAACTTTTAGCAATAATTGAACAGCAGCTGAACATGGCTGTTGATGCCTTGGAAACGCATAAAGGGCCATTGTCCATTCTTAAAGTTGATGATATGGGAGAAAGATAGATGGGGATGGTGATCCTGAACGAACTATTCTGTGGAGTGTGGATGTTTGTAAGAAGTAGTGTTCCTTTTTAAAGGTTTGTAAAAACCGTATAAATAATTAAAAAAAACAAAAGAGCGCAAACAGGCATTAACCGATGAAGAAAAATAGGTTATGAATAGAAAAATGATAAGGATAAAAAGGAGGAGTGGAAGAAGAAACGCAAACGACAATTAAAAATACGAGCACATAAAGTTACACAAAGTAGACTTTCAAAGAAGAAACATATCACAAAGTGAGCCTTCTGCACAATGCGCGTGTCATGATTGACTGAGCAGCAGTTGTACATGCATAGGCTGAAATAGAACAAGCTCTCTCTCGCCAGACCTAAAAACAAAAATAAATAAGGAAGACAGCTAGTTAAATAAAATTAGACAGTTTTGTCAAGGATGGAAATTAATGGAGAAATAAAAAGTGCAGCGAAAATAAAGTTTGCAGGAACCCCTTTACCAGCTCTGCAGCCAGCATTGGTGCAGTGCTATTGGCTGTTCGCCGGTTTCACCCCAACCCCACTGAATGGCGGGTCTGTGCAAGAATGGGAAATGATCTGAGGGGGTCGCAGGCTGGCTCCTGGTGTGGGCACTGTACGTGCTGTGGCATCGTTTTCTCTATTACGCACAACGCCCAACCAATTCTGCCCATGCTGACCGGCACGCCTGCTAAGCTTACCAGAAGGCTCCGTGCCCTGGTGCTAAGCTTTACATTCTCCAGAAATTGCATTTTGGTAGTTGTGGACTTGGGACACTTCAAAAAAATAAAATGGACTCAAGTAAAATAAAGTAAAAGCAAAGCCCATGATTGGAGTAGGGTCCCCCAGGTGAATTGGAGCCATCGGGCAGCCCTACACATCTTGTGTGTCAATGGAGAGACTGAGGCACATTGGGGTCTGGTGCAGCTGCTTGCTCTCTCTGGCCTTTGAGGGGTTTCCCGGCTCAGATTGGCCTATCGGGCAATAGGCCCAGGGCCGAACCAAAAACACAAAAGGCTGGTGTGGGCTAGTTTTCTTTTACTAAAGTGGGCCACTTTTTGGCCAGTTTGGGCCAGTTTGATGAGTTAATTCACTCGGTGGCTAGTAGCTTTGACCAGGGTTGCTGAATAAATATTCTTTAAAATGCACAATTTGCATCACACTTTATCCAAAAGCTCCTGGTTGGTTACTATTCAAACAGTGCCACAAAAGGAATGAATCGCCATTTGCAACTGTGGGCCACTTTTTCATTGGTGCCTGGGACAATTTTATGGCCTAGTCCAAGCCTGGGGGTTTCCCACATTTCCTGATCCTCGAAAGCCAGGGTGAATAAAACAAGCGTGTGTGAGTGCGGGGGTGATACTTGCCATCAGGGGCGCTGAGTACACGGGTGCTGCAGGGCACAGGCACCCGCCGGTAGAATCAATTCGATGTCGAGTACCCCTCCCCTCTGGGCCGTAGAGAAGATGCAGTAGTGATGGCCCTTTATTTTGGGCTCCACGCTGTGTCTCTCTGGCCCGGGTCCATGGTACTGAATGCCGTGACCATTTCAAACAAAGCCCTCCCCTCTAGGCCTCAGATTGGTGGTTGGGCCTGGAGGGGAGGGCTTAGGGACTGGCCACCGGAAGCAAATGAATATTTGGCTTCCGGTTTGCCTGCAGTTTAATGCTGGAGGAGCAGGCCCACGGGACATAACGCCAGCTGAAGCAGACAGCAGCACGTCCAGAGAAGTTGAGAAGCAAGTACGTTTTAAATTTTAAAATGTTTTTTCATTTTGGGCATTTCGGACCTTTTCTTCCTTCGCCAGCTGCTTTTTGTCTTCCCCTCATGGCCCACCACTCTTTTATTTGGCCAACACCCCCACTCTATTTCTTCCACCCCATGCCCTGTTTTTACCTGGTCATTTCTTTGAATTGCCCTCCGAGCGCCCATACACCCCGGAACATCGCTTCCCCCACACTCACCTACATCATTCCCCATTCCAAACCAACCCTGTTGCTGACGCTAAAGCACCTACCCCCCATTGGCCATAATCAGTGGTGAAAAACAGGAACTAGTGTGGCTGCATCCAAAATAGAGGGAGTGAGGCTGGGGGGTTATTTTTGAAGCATGGGATAGAAATGTTGCTAAGTTTCACCATTCCATGCACTAGAATGCCATATACTTAATTTATTCTTGAGATGTTGTGACTTGTGCTTATGCCTCTTCTAAATTAAATGTAGGACTACATATGCCAGAATTCCACATGAACATACAATATTGGATGGCTATTTCATGCATGGAATTCAGAACTTGAGAGCTTTATGTGATTCATGGATGGCGCGTGCGTGGAGTGCGTGTTCACAACAGGGTAAACTGGCTTAGGCTGACGAGAACTTGGGCAAAGTCTGAGGGATGGGTTCCTTTTGAATTCAGTCAATTACATAGACTATTGCAATGACATTCACAGAGTACAGAAGGTTTCTGCATTGAGTTCTGACCAGGTGTCTTAATGTTTAGTGTCCCTTGACCGCAGGAATTGTGCAAATAGCTCAGCCTAATGTCCAGCCATGGCCGGTATGGTCTGTTCAATAGCTAAACACAGGCTTTTGATTCCGATGGATGTAGGATGCCAGAGACCGTCAGCTTCCTGGTGGAGTTAGGGGTGTGTTTTCATAGATTTGCATTCCATCCTAATCTGAGGTTCTTTATGCTCCAAGAAAATTCATTGAGCTACATTGGAAGTAGTGGCACTTAGACTCTGACCGGTAGAAACATTTTTTGAGAATATCTTGGCAGTTAGTAAAATTCACGATTGGGCTGTGTTGGAGCTTCCCTTCTTTTACCCAACTTTATCAGTAACTGGTTGACACATGGAAACAGGGGCGTAGGAGACCCATAAAATCTGGGGGGCACAGGGGACACCTTGGGACATTTATTTATTATTTTTTTAGTCAAAGAACTCTACTTTTCACAAAATTAAAATAGCAGTACGTATTAAATCACATATATCATCACGCAGGGCACTGTTGGTATGTTTATACTGAATGAAATCCTACACACTACACACAAATAGTCATGTTTGGTTTAGGCCCTCCCCTTTAGGCAATAGATTAATTTATAAGCTGTCATAAAACATAGGGTGTTTGAAGGTTGAAACATGTTGAAAATAAAAAGCTGTATGCCCAGGGGAGTTGCTAGGCCTGGAAAAGACCCGGGGCTAAGCTGATGTCGGAATTGTTGGGACTGGGGGCTAGCTAGTCTTTTGGCTGTAGCTCCTGAGATTCTATCCGGGGCTACAACCAAAAGATAAGGGGCTATAGCCCCCTTAGCCCCCCCTAGCAACGCCCCTGTGTATGCCCCCTCTGCCAAAAGAAAATAATGCGACAGAGTATTGAACACAAGCAGAGGAGGAAAACTTGCAAAGAGTTAAAACGTGTTCAATGCTGGATCGAGTGAATAGTGTGTTTTATATTGTTTAGGTCTATACAGTTTACATAATGGGTACAAACAGAGTCTAGACCATGAACTGGAGTTTCGTTTGACAAGTGAGATTAAACATATATATGACTTGTGCAATAACAACGAATAATTGACAGCAACGATTAATACATTAAATGCTAAAATGAATATTTTAGCGGCACCCACAGCCTTCAGCCAGAACTGCCCAACAGCGCATCAGATCAGGGGTGGACTGGGAACCAAAAAAGTAACTGGAAATCATTTTCAAAGTGGCCCTATATTACACATTTTCAGCAGGCTCAACCCTTTTCCTATGAGAAAAGTTAGGTTCCCACACAAAAGAGGCCCAGGGTGCAGAGGCCTACCGGGAAATCTCTAGAGTTTCTATAGGCCAGTCCACCCCTCCTGCATCAGATCCTCTGGCCAACAGTTCCACCTTTTCCGTTATACCGATGATTTATTTTTAAAGTGATAGTCACTCCTTTCAGCAACCCTTTGCATACTAACAGTAAGTTGGCGATGGGCGACTGCTTAGCTAAGCTTACACTTTTTGGTAGGCTAATAACCTAAGTGTGGTTTGATGAAACTGTGTGAAAGGTTCCACTTCACATTTTGTTGCAAGGTTTAAAATTATGGTGTTCCATTCAACTACATGGGGGATTTTTGCTTTGTCTGATAACAAACAGAAACAGCTCTGGGTGTATTTGCACCAACCACGGGCTTTGCATCCTATTATGGCAACCCATTCAAGCGGTTTTGTATTTAAACAAAAAGGTTGGTTAAAACGTGATTTGTCGGGATGCCATTTTGGTTTTTATAATGCACTAAAAATACAAATTGGAAAGGGTGTACATCTTCACCCCAGGGATGTCAAATGTATGCCATTGCCCACCGAGGATTGGACGATACCATTTTCATGGAAAACGCATCTGTGAAATTTGTCAGTGAATTTCACAGACCCACAAGGGGATGGGGGACAGTGGAGTGCCATGCACATGTTTGTTTCCCCTGGCAGGATTAGAGTAACATTGTACCATACAAATATCTCTTTTGGGTGGCGTACGGTATAAGTTGTCCTGTGTCAATGGAATGCATGAGGCTTTCTGCAATAACTACAAGTATATCTCGCTGATTTCATGGCTTTCCGTGCTGGGGAGCAGCAGGACTCCTACTGTTTGACATATGGTTCAGGTTGGTCCTGTTTGGTAATGACATTGATGAGCTAAATAATTAAGTACTTGAAGTGACCTAGAGGGATTCTGAGTAGCTATAATCAACTCTAAGCTTTTCATGCATCACTTCTTGGTATTAATAGAGTTAGGTCTTCATTATACATTAGGTACAACCAATAGGTTCGGATTTAACAAGGGGGGTCCTGGGAGTCCCTCTGCCAGACATTAGTCCTGGTTACGAGGGACTTACCCAGAGTCTTTAGCTCACTATCTTTCACAGAGAAGAAATATCCCAAACATATCAGTCTTTGTCCTGCCCTGGGGCAGTCCAGCACCGAAATGCGAGGCAATTCTCCTCTGAACAAGAGTACCAACAGAAACCCCAGACACGTGTTTCGGTCTGGTTGGACCTCATCAGTAGGGTGGATCTGTGCCTCTCTAAGAATAGTGAGCAAGGGGTCCACGTCTGGATTCCCCTAGTAACTTAGGGTGAGACCCAAAGTTACTTAAATATGCAGATTTAACAAGGGGGGTCCTGGGAGTCCCTCTGCCAGACATTAGTCCTGGTTACGAGGGACTTACCCAGAGTCTTTAGCTCACTATCTTTCACAGAGAAGAAATATCCCAAACATATCAGTCTTTGTCCTGCCCTGGGGCAGTCCAGCACCGAAATGCGAGGCAATTCTCCTCTGAACAAGAGTACCAACAGAAACCCCAGACACGTGTTTCGGTCTGGTTGGACCTCATCAGTAGGGTGGATCTGTGCCTCTCTAAGAATAGTGAGCAAGGGGTCCACGTCTGGATTCCCCTAGTAACTTAGGGTGAGACCCAAAGTTACTTAAATATGCAGATTTAACAAGGGGGGTCCTGGGAGTCCCTCTGCCAGACATTAGTCCTGGTTACGAGGGACTTACCCAGGGCAGAACAAAGACTGATATGTTTGGGATATTTCTTCTCTGTGAAAAGATAGTGAGCTAAAGACTCTGGGTAAGTCTCTCGTAACCAGGACTAATGTCTGGCAGAGAGACTCCCAGGACCCCCCTTGTTAAATCTGCATATTTAAGTAACTTTGGGTCTCACCCTAAGTTACTAGGGGAATCCAGACGTGGACCCCTTGCTCACTATTCCTAGAGAGGCACAGATCCACCCTACTGATGAGGTCCAACCAGACCGAAACACGTGTCTGGGGTTTCTGTTGGTACTCTTGTTCAGAGGAGAATTGCCTCGCATTTCGGTGCTGGACTGCCCCAGGGCAGAACAAAGACTGATATGTTTGGGATATTTCTTCTCTGTGAAAAGATAGTGAGCTAAAGACTCTGGGTAAGTCTCTCGTAACCAGGACTAATGTCTGGCAGAGAGACTCCCAGGACCCCCCTTGTTAAATCTGCATATTTAAGTAACTTTGGGTCTCACCCTAAGTTACTAGGGGAATCCAGACGTGGACCCCTTGCTCACTATTCCTAGAGAGGCACAGATCCACCCTACTGATGAGGTCCAACCAGACCGAAACACGTGTCTGGGGTTTCTGTTGGTACTCTTGTTCAGAGGAGAATTGCCTCGCATTTCGGTGCTGGACTGCCCCAGGGCAGAACAAAGACTGATATGTTTGGGATATTTCTTCTCTGTGAAAAGATAGTGAGCTAAAGACTCTGGGTAAGTCTCTCGTAACCAGGACTAATGTCTGGCAGAGAGACTCCCAGGACCCCCCTTGTTAAATCTGCATATTTAAGTAACTTTGGGTCTCACCCTAAGTTACTAGGGGAATCCAGACGTGGACCCCTTGCTCACTATTCCTAGAGAGGCACAGATCCACCCTACTGATGAGGTCCAACCAGACCGAAACACGTGTCTGGGGTTTCTGTTGGTACTCTTGTTCAGAGGAGAATTGCCTCGCATTTCGGTGCTGGACTGCCCCAGGGCAGAACAAAGACTGATATGTTTGGGATATTTCTTCTCTGTGAAAAGATAGTGAGCTAAAGACTCTGGGTAAGTCTCTCGTAACCAGGACTAATGTCTGGCAGAGAGACTCCCAGGACCCCCCTTGTTAAATCTGCATATTTAAGTAACTTTGGGTCTCACCCTAAGTTACTAGGGGAATCCAGACGTGGACCCCTTGCTCACTATTCCTAGAGAGGCACAGATCCACCCTACTGATGAGGTCCAACCAGACCGAAACACGTGTCTGGGGTTTCTGTTGGTACTCTTGTTCAGAGGAGAATTGCCTCGCATTTCGGTGCTGGACTGCCCCAGGGCAGAACAAAGACTGATATGTTTGGGATATTTCTTCTCTGTGAAAAGATAGTGAGCTAAAGACTCTGGGTAAGTCTCTCGTAACCAGGACTAATGTCTGGCAGAGAGACTCCCAGGACCCCCCTTGTTAAATCTGCATATTTAAGTAACTTTGGGTCTCACCCTAAGTTACTAGGGGAATCCAGACGTGGACCCCTTGCTCACTATTCCTAGAGAGGCACAGATCCACCCTACTGATGAGGTCCAACCAGACCGAAACACGTGTCTGGGGTTTCTGTTGGTACTCTTGTTCAGAGGAGAATTGCCTCGCATTTCGGTGCTGGACTGCCCCAGGGCAGAACAAAGACTGATATGTTTGGGATATTTCTTCTCTGTGAAAAGATAGTGAGCTAAAGACTCTGGGTAAGTCTCTCGTAACCAGGACTAATGTCTGGCAGAGAGACTCCCAGGACCCCCCTTGTTAAATCTGCATATTTAAGTAACTTTGGGTCTCACCCTAAGTTACTAGGGGAATCCAGACGTGGACCCCTTGCTCACTATTCCTAGAGAGGCACAGATCCACCCTACTGATGAGGTCCAACCAGACCGAAACACGTGTCTGGGGTTTCTGTTGGTACTCTTGTTCAGAGGAGAATTGCCTCGCATTTCGGTGCTGGACTGCCCCAGGGCAGAACAAAGACTGATATGTTTGGGATATTTCTTCTCTGTGAAAAGATAGTGAGCTAAAGACTCTGGGTAAGTCTCTCGTAACCAGGACTAATGTCTGGCAGAGAGACTCCCAGGACCCCCCTTGTTAAATCTGCATATTTAAGTAACTTTGGGTCTCACCCTAAGTTACTAGGGGAATCCAGACGTGGACCCCTTGCTCACTATTCCTAGAGAGGCACAGATCCACCCTACTGATGAGGTCCAACCAGACCGAAACACGTGTCTGGGGTTTCTGTTGGTACTCTTGTTCAGAGGAGAATTGCCTCGCATTTCGGTGCTGGACTGCCCCAGGGCAGAACAAAGACTGATATGTTTGGGATATTTCTTCTCTGTGAAAAGATAGTGAGCTAAAGACTCTGGGTAAGTCTCTCGTAACCAGGACTAATGTCTGGCAGAGAGACTCCCAGGACCCCCCTTGTTAAATCTGCATATTTAAGTAACTTTGGGTCTCACCCTAAGTTACTAGGGGAATCCAGACGTGGACCCCTTGCTCACTATTCCTAGAGAGGCACAGATCCACCCTACTGATGAGGTCCAACCAGACCGAAACACGTGTCTGGGGTTTCTGTTGGTACTCTTGTTCAGAGGAGAATTGCCTCGCATTTCGGTGCTGGACTGCCCCAGGGCAGAACAAAGACTGATATGTTTGGGATATTTCTTCTCTGTGAAAAGATAGTGAGCTAAAGACTCTGGGTAAGTCTCTCGTAACCAGGACTAATGTCTGGCAGAGAGACTCCCAGGACCCCCCTTGTTAAAACAACCAATAGGTTCGGCACAGGGTCCAACATGCAGTTGCTTACTACTTGCTTTCAGAACAAGCAGAAGGTCCTAGTGGACTAGTGCAACTATGACTGGGCTGACCTGACTTTTGTCATCGCCAATGTCCACCTCATTCTGATAAAATGCCTGCACTTTCCAACACGTCCACCATATACTACTTATGTATGATGGATGGCTCATGTGACATTCAATAAATGCAATTTCAGAAACAACCTCCCACCTACCCCCAAGTGTGCTGCATTAACTCAGGGCTGGGGGAGAAGGAGGACTCTTGCCATCACTAGTTGTCCAGGCCTGGCAGCATCCATGGTCCTAGTGCCTTTACCCGACTTTTTTCTGTATATCATCAATAAGGAAAATTATTTATTTCCATCTGCATGTATCTGCGTGGCCCCTTTCTCTACGTAAATGAAAAGATAGCACACACAGCGAGCCCGTTGTCTCAGCCCCACCCCATCAAAGGAAGGGAAACCAGAGGTCGCTAAACGTGTCCTGCCTCCTCTAGGTTTGTACATGGATGGCTCAATGATCTCCCTCTCCCTGAGGACATTATCCTGCAATTAAGAAACAGTATACCCTGCTATATTCTTTCTTTTGTAAATATTGTAAATGACAAATATTGCAGCATGTGTATATGTAACCTATTGCTCATATTGTATATATCCTGCAGTCATGCAAAATTGTTTATCCTTTGATATGTTAATTCTGTAACCTATGTATATGTAACTATGTAAGCCTTGCATCTCCTTGTCGTTGCGCCCTTTTACTTACGAGTCTGGTGCGCTTAATAAAAGAACAAACAAACAAACAAACAAACAAACAATGATGGACCGGGTCATCCATTCACTCAGTGATGAATCCATCCCAGCGGATGCCTCCTTATCTGTCGGGGGAGACAGCACTTGTGGGCAGGGCTGTCACAGGCCTGCCGTTAAAACCTCCTGGCAGCCCGCGGAGCATCTCTCTGCCGAGGTGAGGCAGGGAGATCCTTGCAGAAACCCACCACAGAGTGCCAAGATAGTGTGCTGGGCATGGGGGCTCCTGCTGCTGCTGATGCCAGCCACCCTGCCACTGGACGAGATGTACCTGCCGGATGTTTTCACAGCGAACGAGGTCGGGGCAGAGTTATTTTCAGAGTCTTATAACAGCACCGCCAAAATCATCCTCTTTGATGTCATGAATTCCAGCTGGGTTTACAACACCAACCTGACTGCATACAACCAGCAGCGACAGGTAGGGTGGGGGCTGGCCCGGCGCCTGTGCGAATGCCCCGAGTTTACTTGGTGCCTAAAACAGCTACAAACCTCTTTCTAGGACCTCACCACCTTTGGCAGATAAGGGTACCGAGGCATTTAGAAATAATGGGATCTGCCCAGGATCACACAAAGCTCTTATGTGTTCAAGTCGGCTTTGGGTCCACAAGACCACAACTCTTGCAATCACTTAACGACATCAAAGTCTGGGCCAATGATATACTCATAACACTATGACGTTTCACACTTGAGTGCCTGGCTTTACCCCACTGGTCCCCTTTACCCGGCTGGTCCCCCTCTATGTGAACTGTCTGTGAAGCTCTCCCATTTTCCATTGGACCCACTGCCCACCCGCATTATAAACAGAATTGCGCTCTAGCCAGAAAGCAAAACCTCCCACCTCCCCATTCCAACCCGATGTGCGCTGCACCTCCCCAGCTCCACGGTCCGGCCTGCACTCAGGGATCCCTATAATAACTGAAAACAGCCTACAGGTAAATGTAGCCATCTTTAAACACAAAACATACATTTACCTACCAACAAGAAAGAACAGTCTCAATTTGCATTTCATATTTGGGGCGATCACCAGTCCAATTTCATTAGCGCCAACGCAAATGCTTTTCCACTGGATTTTCACTAGCTCCAATACAGTGTACACATGCCCACTTTTAGATAAACCCGCCCTTTGCTGCCACCCTTCGTGCTTTTCACTGAGCTTCTGTGGTAATGCGTGATCTTGAAGCATTGGCATCACTGTCAAACAGAAAGGATTTTATCTACATTGCAGCGTCAGTCGCATGTACCTGAAAAAATACATGTCAAAAATATCATTCTTAAACAACTGTCACAAATGTAGACCGGAATGGGGGTGCCATATTGGACTGCGTGGGCGCGTTCTTTGCTGTACCAAGTGCGACTCTTCACATCACACCGTTGCTACTCGATGCCCTCCCATCCGCCCTACTCAACAGAAACATTTAGAGTGGGAAGAAGCTTTAATAGCCCAGCACTGTTTAACATTGGAAATGATTTAAAGTTCAATACATGGAATGAGATGACCCACTTGACCACTGGATGCATCACGGGGAGGGGGTACGCACGAGTTCTTGTTTTAACAAGATTCTAATCTTGTTACAAGAATCTTACATTCCCTCTGCTGCTGCTGTTGCTGAAGCAGCTGAACTGCGTGCAAAGTAAACTTCTGAGTCAAGTTTACATGCATCACACTGCACACACACATGGGGGAAACTGGGGGGGGAGATGAATGCCATTGTATCCCCCCCCACTTAAAATTGTGGAGGGTATTTGTCCCCCCCATTCCCTCCATGTCCTAAGCCCATGCATGGAAAGTACAAGTCCTTTAAATATCGTGGATTTGTTTTTTATGAATTGATATGATGGTTGAAAACTTAGGACCTGATTCATGGAATTTTTTGAACGGGAAAAAGTAACTACCAATCCCAGAATGCAAGATAATGGCAACCTAAAACATCCAGTTAACCCCACTGTACTTTCAGTGATTGAAGAAATGTAATAAAAGAAGTTTTGTAATAAACAAAGATAGAAATGCAGATTCTTTGTCACAAACTTCCAGCTCGTTGTCATGATGTGTTTCTCACTTTAACTATCACAGAGTTGCAAGGTGAGGGAGGGAGCCACCAGCCGCAAACAGCTTGGCTGTACCCGCGGGGTGGTCTCTTTTTCCGACGTTTGACGAGTCTGCGATATCTGCTGCTATCCACCAACTTAAGTCCGCGCCCCGTCTGATTCAGTGCCTCTGGTGGTGATGAAGAATATCTCCTTTAATATACTCAGTGGGATTATGGTGGCCATAAATGTTTCCTGCCAGACAGGTTTTATCCCTCCAGGAATTGAAGATTTCAACAGTGATTCCCCCTTCTCAAAAAGCCTTCTCTAGACCCCACACTCCCTTCAAATGTTCGTCCTATTTCACTTCTGCCCTTCTGTATGAAACTCCTAGAGTCTTTGATATCACCACTTCTGTCATCGCTTATGGAGTCATCTGTTCTCTTTGACCACACTCAGTCGGGCTTTAGGCCTGGCTGGGGTAGTGAAAGTGTTTTGGTGTCAGCACAGGACAATATGGCTAGGCTGGTTGATGCAGCAAGGGTTTATGCCCTGATTTTAACCTATCTATCAGCGGCTTTTGACACCTTAGATCACCCTACCCTGCTGGCCCACCTAGCACAGTTCGGGATTTCTGTCCAAGTATTGGCCTGGTTTACAGCGTTTCTGATGGAGAGAACCCACATACTTTCACTACCTCCTTTTCTTTCATGCTCTTGCCCCCCCCCCTTGGATGTGGGGTTCCTCAAGGCTCTGCCTTGTCTCCTATCCTTTTTAACATCTACATTTGGCCATTCGTGTGTCTCATCCGCTTCTTGAGTCTCAGGTGCTACTCGTACGCCGCTGACACGCAGATCCTGATTCGGTTAGATCTTGAGCAGGCTGAGATGTCATTGTGTTTGAACCGGGAGATTGGATGAACCGCTATTGGCTGAAGTAAAATGGAGACAAGACGGAGGTGTTGGTGGTGGGTTCTCCCCCTGACCCTGCACTCTGGGTGTCCTCTTTCTGGCTGTCCTCTCTTGGCCCGCTTCCTGTCCCAGTGGCCACAGTTAATAATCTGGGAGTGGTCATTTTATCTTCCCTCTCTATGGATGCATAGGTGTAGGTGTCCGCTGTGTATAAAGCTGGTCACTCATCTGAAAATACTGTGAAAGGTATTGCCTTTCCTACCCCTGAATCTTAGGCCGCTGGTTGTGGCGGCTGTGGTCTTGAGTCGCCTATACTTGGCCCAGCCTAAGGGTCTTGTTCAGCGGCTACAGCGCTTGCAAAATCTGGTTGCATGAGTGGTGACGGGGTCCCGTTATGAAGCACACAACTTGTCAGTTTTGGGTTCCCTGCATTGGCCGCCTGTGGCCCAGCGCATTAAGCTCAAGGCACTTTGTCTGGTCCATCGCGCTCTGCACGATCTAGGAGCTGAATATCTGCGGGTTAAATTTGCACGTTATCTGCCTAATCGGGCATTACGATCTGGTTCTGCCACCCTGCTCTGCGTGTCATCTTTCTGTCGCTCACGCATTGGAGGCCGGGCCCTTTCTGTGGCTGTGGCCCACCTGTGGAACGACTTGCCGTGCCCATTAAAAAATGTGTCTAACTATCTTGCGTTTAGAAAGGCCCTGAAGACCTACCTATTCTAGACGGGATTGGTCAGCTGTCCCTCCACCCTCTTAGCGCCTTGATACCTTCGGGTGACTGTGCGCTTTGTTCCCCCCCCATTCATTCTGGATTTCCATGTTACGTGCATATTTTCAAAGTGCTAAGAGGTCAGAAAGCGCCCCCTGCTCTGTATTTCCTAGTCCCCTCGCCTTTTCAAATTTTAATTGCTGTCCCCCCACACTCACCTACACCGTTCCCCCATCCCGCATTGGCCATAATCAGTGGTGAAAAAAGGAACTAGTGTGGCTGCATCCAAAATGAAGGGAGTGGGGCTGGGGGTTACTTTTGTTGATTGGGGGAGGAGGGTGAATTTAAGACAAGTAATGTAAATAAAATTTGCAATTTAATAGTAGAAGAAGAGGACTAGTCCTCAAAACGCGTCAGCCTATGATACTGGACAGACTGATAGCTTTGCCTAAAAACTCTCTACTATTAAATTGCCAATTTTATTTGCATTTATTGTCTTAAATTCCGTTTGTTGGACCCATTGGTTGAACCTGTACTATATAAACTATTGCTTTGAATTGAATCCTTAACGGTCTTTGATGGTAGTATATAGTGTTCAGAGTACGGAAGGATTCTACGTTTGGATCCTCTTTCCCTTTTTGTATACATGCAGTGTGTGGGCAGGATTGGACTGGACTATAGGGCAATAGGCCCATGGCCGAACGAAAAAAGCAAAATGCTTGTGTGGGCCAGTTTTTTGGGTCAAAGTGGGGCACTTTTTTGGCCAATGGGGGCCAGTTTGATGAGTTACTTCGCTATGCGGCTAATAGTTTTGACCAGTGTAGCTGAATAAATATTCTTTAAAATTTACAATTTGCATCACATTTTATCAAAAACCTCCCCCTTGGGTACTATTCAAACAGCGTCACAAAAGGAATGAATTCCCCATTTGCAACTGCGGACGACTTTTCCGTTGGTGCCTGAGAAAATTCTATGCCCTAGTCTGACCCTGCTTGTGGGGTAGGTGCCCAATAAAGCTGTGAGGGCCTCAAATTGAAGTGTTCCTTTCTCCCCTGCTACTACCGGTCGGGGCACTGCTAGAGCAGCTCCCCAAATCTCTATATTCTGCAACTTGAGCACGGACAATGTCAAAATGTCTCACCAGGATGCTCCCTGGTATATGTGTCATTTGCCTTCCTATTTGGGTGGAACCTAAGGATGAGTTCTAAGGATAACCCTTCCATAGCAGACAGACTATATCTAACCCTTGTGGTGAGGTATGCCAAGCCCTCTTGAAACCAGTTCCGACAGTCCACCTGCTGTAAGGCAACCTCAGGATACCCATAGGGTGTGCACTGTATTTGATCTAGATTCCTTCTCATGTGTATAGTCTCAAAAACACCCCCCGGCGTGTTGCCAGCTGTCTCATATATGTGAACAGGGTTTCCCCTGGCAATCCTACAGGCACGGTCACTGCCAGTGTGCAGCTGGTGTTGACATTTCTAACAACTCATTCCTGTAACCACCCGGTTACTGCACAGCAGCAGTACACTGGTATAGGGACATCAACAAGTAGGTTAACCACTCCTTGTAGCTAGATAGCTTACTTGAAAATACACCCTGCTCTACACTAGTTTTAAGCTATTTGTTGGACACCTTGCCCTTCACTAGAGTGTGTTAGTACCTCTTAGCTAGAAAGCTGTTAAGAGGACTTGTTTGAAAATCCAACCTGCTCTTTACTAGACTGCTCCAAGCTTTGTTTTACACCCTGATCTTGACTAGGGTGTATATTATTCTTTGTATCAACAGGCCTGTAGCCACCTCTGTAGCCCCTCTTCAGTAGCTACATGGGGAGAATATTTTAGGGTACAGGAGAGTTTGAGCATTGGCCCATCCGTGGACGCCAAAGTGACGTGAATTTTATTATGCTCCACTCCAGAGCTTTTCCTCCACCCCAGGGGATTGTCCAAGGCCCCCTCCAGCAGGGGGTGTGGTAGGAGTAAGGGTAGGGAAAAGCATGTACCTGTCACTGTTCAACAGTAATGAGACAAGGCGACAACCTGTGCAGTTGGTGGCTGATTTCAATTGCCAACACAGGAGAGGATTACCAATGGCACATTACATTTTTATTGATAGTCCACTGCTCACACCATCCAGTAACCCTAGGTGTGTATTAAAAGACATGTACCCAATACACAGTAGTTCAAATAGATGTCCCACACTTAATATTCATGTCCAAATGCATCTGTTAACACTCAGTAATGAACACTCAATGAATGTGCCTTACGCTCATGTAAAAAATACATCTTTTAGTTATGAGAAACATGTAATATAGAAACATTGCTATTATTATAGTCAATATGCACAAAACACAAACAATCAAAAAGTATTTCATGAAAAAGATGAAATCATTTTCATCAACTGTACCTCTAGTCAAGACTGAGGCTGATCAACCGTCTCCAAGAAATCAAAGCCACCTTAAAGGTGACATTACAAATCATGCTATACAATCTTCATAGAAACATCTGCCTCACCAAATCATGATAGGCAACCTCATAGAAGAACCTGCCCAAATACCTCAGTACCTTTCTCAATGTGATATCAATGAAGGATAAGAGGCCTCTCAAACTCACTAACAGTATTAGGTAGGGAGTGGAGAGGGCTGGAGAAGACTGGGCGCCTGGAATTATCCACAATTCAACGGAAAAGTGAAACATTCTAAAAATATTAAAAAGCCATCTATTAATGCACCATGATCTTTTCATCAAAAACGCATCACAAATAGGATACAATGCTTCAAAAAATAATTAAATGTCCACTGGGATTAATGATGCCAGCACAAAGCCAATCCAGAATAAGAGGTCTGACAACTCATTCCTGTAACCACCCGGTTACTGCACCCTGATTTGCTTTGGGGAAGAAAAACAAAATCGTTCCCCATGCATCTCAATCAATACGAAAGTTCTGCTCAAAAGCTAACAGGCAGGGTTCTCTAGGGACTCAAAATGCCTTGAAACAGCCAGAATCAAGCTTAGTGGCTTTAAACTACAACCTCGGAAAATGAGGCAGTTGCCCCTCCCTTCTGGAAAGCCCCTCTGCTCCTGCTTCTGTCTTCCAACCATCTGCATCTGCCCTCGTCTCCTTACCAGCTCTGCTGTCCGAACAGCTGTGTCTGATGCTTGAAGCCTGTCTTGTTTATTCTATTTGGGTATTGACTGTTCCACGCATACAACCACCAAAATTCATCCAGCACTAAAAACCTCTCTAAACAAAAATATCAGTGACCAACATCTTGCTTGTGTAAACGATAGCAAGGATGGCTTCATCCCCCAGCACTGAAAATCTTCCTAAACAAAAATATCAGTGAACTGAATCTGTTGTGTAAGCAATAGCAAGGACGATCATTATCATTATCATCCAGCACAACAGCATCGATCCTGTGTAAACTACAGCAAGTACGGCGTATTGTAGTTTTTCCACAGTGTCATATTTTGCAATGTTATGTCTTTTTTACTATGTATTGGAACATTGGCTTTTGTTCCAGAAAAAGCCTATAGAGCAATGTACAGCTTTGCGTATACAAAAGAACCATAATGTACCAGGCTCAAGGTCTCTGGTGCTCGGCTCAGATTATGGAGAAGAAAAAACACTGATGTTATGTGTTTCAATATTTCTAAGACAATACTTGCAGCTTGTGTTTACTGAATATGAAAGTGTTTATATCACACCTTGCATTTGCATCAAGACTGGGCCTACGGCTCACAGAACATGCCGCTTCAAGCTTGGCTGACATGGACAGACATGGGATGTTACTGCATAGCAGCATGGTAAAACCATGTGGTCTCTTATATACCTAATACCTTTTAAAGAACGTGCCTTATTATGCGCTTAGATATCATGGGAATTATATGGAACGGGTATATACATATGTTCTCTGTGGGCTGCGTAGTTTTTCACCCCCACAGTACTTATTATCGTTCTCATGCCATGAATGTCCCATGTGATTGCAACTGGTGATTATACTGCTACAACCTTATTTATAATGCAGCATGTAGCTTCAAGTAGTTCTAAAGCACAATTGTATAGGGTTGCCCTTATGGTTCCTACTGGCATAGCAAGATCTCATGGACACAGTAGCAAAGGGATGTGGTGTTGTTTAGTTTCCTTCCGCCATTTGTTGTTGACCTCTCCACGAGTGGCTCTGTATGAAAAGGACAAGGCCTTCTTAGCGGGATCGCGGGAGAGGCAGATGCAAAACCTCTGGTGTTGGTAGGTTCAGGTCAAAAGTATGCAGGTCCTCGGTGATAATATGCTTCTATGGGTTTTGGCAGAGAACCTTGGGGATATGTTATCTGGGAGGGAGCACCCAAGATCTTAGCGGTACAACTTGCTTTGTGTGATGTGCATGTCTAGTGTTAGGAGCTGTAGCTAGAAAACACACCAGCACACTGTACATATGCTATCCAGTAGACCCTTCAGACTAACACCACTGCTTGCTCATGAAAAGTGATCCTGAAGTTCTTAGGCAAACGGGAGCACGGCGGCTCCCGTCGGCGACGGCGGTCGTCGACAGTGGTGGACAACAGTCCGAGTGCTTCTCCTTGGAGTTCCGCCGCAGTCCCCGTATCGGGTCGGCAGCCTGTCGTAGGTCTGTCTACCAGGGAGCGTTGGCAAAGATCAGCTGTGCACGATGGTCCCTCGTAGCTCGGGAAAAGGGCGCCTAACCAGGTCCTCTCTGTGTCAGTCCTTGGAGGCACAGCAGCTTTCAGATTGTGAAGAAGAGCAACAGCAAGTCTTCTCGTCCAGCAGGGCTTCAAGGTCAAGCGTCAGTTAATCCAGTTACTCGTCGTAGTGGAGACTTCAGCTTCTGAACACGATTCCTAGCAGTGAGAGGTCCCCAGATATACTGTTGATCTCCCATTCATTCCGCTGGGTCACACTCAAGCATCCAATCACGACTATGGGCATTCATGCAGGCAGGCAGCCAATCAGGCACACGAGGTATTCAGGCCATTCACTTCTCTCCAGACACTCACAACAAGTTATGTCTATTGGGACAAGTACCGAGCCATTCAACACTCCAAGCTGCATTCATACCGGTTTCGGGCAGGGTTGTCTCAGTCATTGTGTCAACCACCAGATACTAGACACCCACAACACAGAATGCATATTCGTCACACACTCTATTCACCCAGGTCCCACCCACAGGAGGTATCCACAACATACATTACCGGAAGGCTCCAGCTAGTCTGACTGGGCCTTCACAACAACACCATATATAGCACTTCCATCCAACAGCCAGTCAGGGGGAAGGGACCGAGTCGGGGCTTCCCAGGACTTTGGGAAAACAAGGTAATGGGTAATAGAAAGCAAGAGGCCACCGGGGCCATCTTGTTTTCCATCAGGAATCAACTGATCCCAATGGCAGGGCCGGGGTATCCCAAAATGGAGGATACTCTGCGCACCTGTCAAATTCAGCATGGAGCTGCCACCAGCCCATACCCTGCTCTGTGGGCCACCCACAGGTGCCCAAAAACATACACTAGGGGCACAGGGTTGTACCCCCACCCATGGGTGCCATAAGGGTATCCCACGGGTCCGTTCACCAAACCAAAAGAAAGAGAGCTGCACCGCCAGGAGTCCCACATGAACTCCTGCGTGGAAAACACGACAGAACACACGATAAAAAGCAGTAAAGGACAAGGATACGGAGGCCCTGTCCCTCCGATGCATTTGCAGCATCACAATGACCTCAGGCAGTGCATCCACCACCAGGAGCCTACAACCTCTGGTTATGACCACAAGCACGTCTGTTGAAAAGATGAATCTTCCAGACATCAGGTAGGTTGGTACAAGTGACTTTTATTAAGATGTAACAAGATAGAGACCCGGGAACAGGGCTGAGCCTCGATGGGGACACACTGGCACCCACCACCCAGGCTTACATCCTCCAACTGCCTGGGGTGGAACCAGCTTCACAGGTGCACATTCAAACCACTCACTCAACTTTCTTTCAGTGACCTCATTCTCTCATGCATACAGGGAAAGAGGATACGACAACTACACTGAAACACACTCATCAGGTTCCTGATGTTGCTTCTCCATTGGGCTGTGGGATCCCAGTAGTGCTGACACAGGGCAGCAAGCCGTTCCTTGGTGGCTTTGTTCAATCATGCCGGTTCTGTGGGTTGTTTCTAGGGTGTGGCGAGTTGCTGCTTCAAAATGTGTTGTCTATTGCCTGTGAACACATCAAGAAGCACCATCCCCTGGAATAGTAACACGCTCTGAGGAATGAGCGGTGCATTAAGTAGACGAGTGCCCCACCCCTGTCCAACACTCAGCAGAGAAGAGGAGAAGTAAAGGACCAGTAGGAGCCGGATGATGCCTAGGTGTGTATGCGCACACACACGCACGCGCGCGCGCACACACGCGCACGCACACAAGCCCGCCCCCCCCCCCTTTGTCTTTTGTTTTCTCCCCAGGACCATTGTGAGGGAGCGGTGGTGGGACCCCACCGGAAGACAAGGAAACTGGCAGACCAGCATTCCAGGAAAGGATAAGTACCTACCTAGTCTTTCTTGGTTGATTTTACACACAAAACACACACACACACACACACACACACACTTTACCAAACCCCACTTGGTATTTTGTTTTCTCCTCAGGACCCGTGAACCGGAAAATGCCCTGCAAAGTTTCTCAGTTTCCTGTGCAAAACCAACACAGATCGAAAAGAACTGTACATCGTTTCTCGTGCTGCGGCACGAGACTAGCACGGATTTCAATGGATTGCACAAAGTTTCCCGTTTTGTTCCATGAAAAAAACACTGGTCGCAAAAGAACCAGGCAAAGTTTCTCGTGTCGCTGCACAAAACCAACACAGTTCGGAAAAATGACTGTGTTAAGTTACTCATGCTGTTGTGCAAAACTATCATAGATTGAAAACCTTCACAAAGCTTCTCTTTTTGCTACACGACACCAATACAGAAACTAAACACACGGTTTCACCACAAGATACAAAACAAACTTAAACCGATTTATTGTTTCATTGTTTGAGCAGCGTGGTGGGTCACGAAATGTACCGGGGTGAGCGGTGGTGGTGGTGAAACTCTGGTACAACAGGTAGGTGACTTCTGGATTCCCTTTGTTTATACTTTTTCATTATTTATCAAGCAACTAACCCAACAAGGCCAAGAGATCATACCCCATTCAGGAGTTCAGCACATCACGTCCTATGCATTATCTCGGCACCTGGACCACCTCTCTAATAGCCCCACCTCCTCTTGCCAATCTCACACACCCTTGGGCCAATCATATCCCTTTTACAAATACTGTATCCGGATCATCATCTCTGTGCATGCTCATTAAACCTTTGGCTCCCAACATTAGCCAACAGATGGCAGGGTCATGAGCAAGGTAGCAAGCTGTCAGCGACAAGCTACCGGAGAGTATGGCCAGCTTACAAACTTGTCCCAAAGGAAAACGTTCAGCTAACAATGTCCGGTGTGTGTAGCCCAGTGATCCACCCCAACAGACCAGTGAGTCAAGATGTTGATTCTGGGGTTTAAACAAGATGGTTCTCCCAGCCAGGGTTCGGTTGTCTGTCTTTGAACAATGGGACATCTGGCCAGTAAAATCAGGACCATGCAGGGGTCACCTTGCAATCTGAAACTTCAGCCCCGGGTGGGATATTTCTATTTAAGTGTCCTATAATCCAGCGGGATCCCATTCAAGAGAAGTCAGTAAGGGTTGTAAACTAATGATTAACCTGTGGCCATTTCATACTTCAGAATATCTGTGATGTAACATGAATGTAGGTACTGGTGAAGCTAAATATTGGTGGGAGCATTAAGCTTAGAGGTATATACAGACAAATTAAAATACACTTTTAGCAAGCGGATTGGACCCTTTTATGATACATCTAATTAAGGCTTTCTTATAATTATAGGGGAAAGGTTAAGCTGGGCCCCCAAGGGGGAACTTCAGAGCAATATGAGATTGCCTGGGCGTTTAGGCAGGGGTGTATCATTGCCAAAATGTTCTTTAAACTGTTTGTCAATGATTCAGATGTCTGGTCGGAGGGCTGGGACAGGATGTCTTGCCTTTCATGCTCTTCCAACCCACTCCCTTCACTTTCCTCCTCACCTGAGCTGTTCTGCGGTGAGGCGTCTTGGAGCAGATGTCTTCAGGCCAAATAATCCCTCTCTTTGTTTCTGAGGAATATGCCTGCCTCGGGTAGAAGCCACAGTGGCTGCTTGTGAGCTGCAGGCCTGTGGCTCCTATCCCGGGAAAAGGCCCGTTAGTGAGGGGGGAAAAAAAATCCAGAAGGCTTGAAAAAAAAACCTGCATGAAGGAATTGACGGTGTGGAATGACCCCTGTTGTCCGTTGAGCGAGGTACTATATGAAGTAGGATACCACGCGTTCATTAGGCAGGTCCGCGGTACAAAGGAACAGGAGACCAGACTGTGGGAATGCAAGTAAGAGACAGGAGCGAGAGTGCCCCCAGGTAGTGGATGGAAGGTAAGCCAACCAGAAGGGAGGAGGAGGAGATGGAGCGAGGAAAGAAATGGGGGTGAGTTAGATGGCAGAGACAAATGCTGTAACCGAAGGGGAAAAAGTGGAGGAGAAAGACAAGAAAGGAGAGAAAATCGTAGTAGCAAGGAAAGAATAGTTGACAAAAGCCAAATGAAGGAAAAAGAGAGTGAAGAAGTTCGGGGTGAAGCGAGTAAGGAATAGAAAACGAGCGTCTTAACCAAAGGAGAAGAACAACAAACGGTGTAACAGTTGCAACGCTCCGACCGCTGAGAGTGTATGCATTAAGTACCTCCCAGCAGCGGCCATCTTGAAAACAACTAGACCGGTGCAACGTGTAATGCATAACGTGATGGAACGTTAATGGCGGCGTAGCCCGCGGAACAGTCACCAACGCGGCAGTAACCGCCAGTAGCCACGGTGTATGACACAGGAACCCACAATAAATGGGCGAAACATCTCCCACAGTATTACTTTTTGTGGATGACACAGTAATCCTCCCACAGAGAGAGAATGGCCTATGGACCCTGTTGCAGGGGTGTGAGGCTTATTGCCAGAGGATCGGTCTCATGGTCAATGTCACTAAAAGAAAAGTTAGGATTATTGGCAAGAAAGCAGTCTTTAGAAACCTTACTGTCTCGGGAGGGACAATTCTTAAACACTCAATTTATAAGCACTCTGCAGTGTCCTTCACCGAAGTCCTGTTAGAAACAAGCATTGACAAAGCCAACTGTTTTGGCTTGCATATAAGTATTGCCTTGGGCATTTCCCATGCACTGCTATTAGTTGCCCTGGTACTCGAGCCATTTTGCATCTGCTACCATCAATGGCCAGTTAATACCACAATGGCTGTGTCTGGCAAATGTCTGTTGTAGTCTTTCACTAAACGTGAATTCTTTGTAAAAACGGATCATTTGTTCTTAGAGTGAGATCATCGTTTCTGTGCATATTAATGCACATTTTCAGACATTACTTGGTGAGTTATTTACTTATAAATAAACGACCTTATGAATGATTGCACGCATAGAAAGACGTCACAACAACACAGACCAAATAGCAACAGACAATGTTCTTCTAGTGAAAGAAAAATAGAACATTGGAAAGTCGTGGGTGCGTGGAGTAACAAAGACCTGCCTGGAGGCGCAGAGAGGTCACGCAGGGTCGCGCATAGTACGTAAAACGTGGTATTTGACATAGGACTCGCAAGCAAGGCCACACTGCAGAAGCAGTGGATGCAACGCACACAAAGGTCTGCGACAACATCAGCGCTGCACAAGATTCCACTTTGAACTGACCCCAATCCCCCATTGCTTGGGTCGTTCCATTAGGTGTTCTGCTAGCTAAGCACCGGTGTGTATGCTTCACGTTCAGCCGCCTTCCGGTACAGACATGCCCAGAGCTGAAAGTGGAGCCCCTGTTCTTGACTTCGTGGCAAGAACTTGTTTTTTTGCCAAGGATCTATGCCCGCTGCTGTCATTACCTATTAATAAAGAATGCGACCTTAGACTCGGCGTGTGCGTCGCGCCGCACTTAACGCAGCGCTCAGAGCGAGGGCGCATCGACATTTTAATTTGTGCGCTGAATAAAATAATTGAATAAAGAGTGCGGCCTGTGGACTTGCATTGTGTGGCGGCGCGCGCTGCTACCGCGATATTGTGCCAGTCACAGAGAGGGGAAGTGCCACGTTCGCTGCTCATAATAGCCGCGGCGGCCGATATGGAAAGTCGCTGCCAGTTCTCAATGGGAGATAACATTAAATACCTCTCTTAACCAATTTTCCTCACATTTGTCAAACGCGTTCAGCCTGCCAACTCCACCTGAGCACACGTATCAGGCGGGTTGGTGGCTGTGTAAGCAAGCTTAATGGAGATTGAAAAACACTGTTGTTTTAATCATGGCCTTAAATATGTGCTGTGATTTTTTTGGGGGGGGGGAATTCTTACGAATTACCAGTAGCAACTACCCTGCCCTCATCGCTTGTACTATGTGCAGTTAGATTCAGGTGCACTGCAAGGACACGTGCCTGGGATTGGAGGCTAATCATTGGCTACTCATCCAAGAATATATCACTGTGCATATCGCGCTTTATGGTCTGGCACAAGTCCTCTAATACACCCAAGCCAGAGTGTCTGTGGATTTCACGCACTGTGGTCTGGCACAAGGCCTCTAATACACCCAAGCCGGAGAGGTAAGTACTGTCATTGGCTTCTCATCCAATAATATTTCACTGTGCATGTCACACTGTGGTCTGGCACAAGGCCGCTACTGCACCCAAGCCAGAGGGTCTGTGCATTTCATGCTATGTGTTCTGCTGGCACAAGGCCTCTAATACACCCAAGCCAGAGTATCTGTGCATGTCATGCTCTGTAGTCTGGCACAAGGCTCTAATACACTCAAGCCAAAGGGTCTGTGCAGTTCAACGCTCTGTGGTCGACTGGCACAAAGCCTCTAATACACCAAGCCACAGTATCTGTGCATTTCAAGCTCTGTGGTCTGGAACACTGCCTCTAATACACCCAAGCCAGAGTATCTGTGCATTTCACGCTCTGTGGTCTGGCACAAGGCCTCGAATAAACCAAAGCCAGGGTATCTGTGGATTTCATGCTCTGTGGTCTGGCGCAATGCCTCTAATATACCCAAGCCAGAGAGGTATGCACTGTCCTTGGCTGCTTATCCAAGAGGATATCACTGTGCATTTCACACTTTGTGGTCTGGCACAAGGCCTTTAACGCACCCAAGAAAGAGTATCTGTGGATTTCATGCTCTGTGTTCTGGCACAAGGTCTCTAATAAACACGAGCCAGGGTATCTGTGCATTTCACGCTCTGTGGTCTGCAACAAGGCCTCTAATACACCCAAGCTAGAGTATCAGTGGATTTCACGCTCTGTGGTCTGCAACAAGGCCTCTAATACACCCAAGCTAGAGTATCAGTGGATTTCACGCTCTGTGGTCTGCAACAAGGCCTCTAATACACCCTAGCCAGAGAGGTAAGTACTGTCATTGTCTGCTCATCCAAGAATATATCACTGTGCATTTCATGCTCTGTGGTCTGGCACAAGGTCTCCAATACACCCAAGCATCTGTGCATTTCACGCTCTGTGGTCTGGCACAAGGCATCGAATACACCAAAGCCAGAGTATCTGTGCATTTCACAGTCTGTGGTCTGGCACAAGTCCTCTAATACACCAACGCCAGACTATCTGTGCATTTCACAGTCTGTGGTCTGGCACAAGTCCTCTAATACACCCAAGCCCGAGTATCTGTGCATTTCATGCTCTGTGGTCTGGCACAAGGCCTCGAATAAACCAAAGCCAGACTATCTGTGCATTTCACAGTCTGTGGTCTGGCACAAGTCCTCTAATACACCCAAGCCCGAGTATCTGTGCATTTCATGCTCTGTGGTCTGGCACAAGGCCTCTTATGCACCCAAGCCAGAGAGGTAAGCACTATCATTGGCTCTGAAGAGCTTATCTGAATATTTAGACAAATTCCAAAAAGTTGTTCACGTACCGAACTAAAGTTGGAAACACCACAGAAAGGTTTTATTTCCATAACTTTACTTATAGTAACAATGGGACTTCAGAGAAGCAATACAAAAAACACCAATATACGGGTTCTGCTGTTTCTTTTTTCTGTCAGTCTTACATCTTCACATTTTCTGTAATTAATTCCTGAAAAAAAAAACAAATAATTAACACTTGCCAGTTTGATTTACGTTTTAATGCCCTTCCCTTCAAGTTGACATTTCCTTCGAGTCCTTAAAGTCGGTAGTCTCGACAAGCTTCCTAATGCCCTGTCCTTAACATGTTTACTTTAAAGTACCATTTCTTTATTTACAGGAATTTAAAGCCAATTTGCAATAAGGGAAGTGGCCGCCTGAAGCTGCTTCAGTTCACTAGCGCAGCGGTTGTAGTTTAAACTTTGAAAACAAAGTTTGAAAGTATGCCAGTGTGAAAACGTTGTGGTCGATTCACAAAAAAATGCGCTATTCAGAACAATGGCTTATCTCTGATTTGCTAAGAATAAGTTAGGAGTAAGTCATACTTCCTCATAGTAGTAAGTCCTTTGTGAATTGGTCACATAATCTCTAAATTACTTTCTCAAAATGCAGCAAAATAAAACACAAGAGGTTTCATTCACAAATACATTATTCTGATTTACTCTTGACTTAAACCTGGAGAGGACTTGTAACGCTCACCTGATTCCCGTAGAGGCGCCGGTCTTGACTGGGCATATACCGTATCTTCAAAGGTGATGTGTAACACACGGCTGGCTCTTTGGGCTGGACCTCTGTGCACTGTATGTCTGGCTCGAAGGGTAAGATGTCTGCAGATAGAAAATGTGGGATTAATGAACTGGGTTATTGAATGTCTCTCTCTTCTTCCCTTTCTCTTCTCCTGTAGAACCCCAAAGGTTAACGCTCTCACCTTAGGTAAGTGAACGCCGTGCTCTCCATCTGCCTCGAGGCAGGGTGCTGTAACCAGTTTCTTCACTGGATAAGGGGAGCAGGCCTCTTGACTTCAGAGGACTGCTGTCCGTCGTTTACTGCACGAACGGTAAGTTTCGAGTAATTCTAATGTCTTTAAAGTCTTTAGTAATGATGTCTCTTGTTTTGCAGTGTTCCGGCGATGGCGGATGGCGGGCTGAAGTGAATTGAAGATGGAGCCCGTGTGATGAATAGAAGCGCCTGGAAGCACGTAAGTAAGCGCTTGTTGCCTGCTTCACGATGCGCTCTAACTGTCTTTTTATTTTGCAGGGACAAGTTCGGGGCGGCTGCAGGGTGCCGGAATACCCACTGGGTTAGATGTGGAAAGGAGTAATGGCACGTGAGTATTAAAGTTCCCCAATGTCTTTAAACGCACCTTGTTTTGTCTTTCAGATGCGGGATGCAGCGCCGAAGGCCTCCGGAGCGTGCGAAGAGTTGGTAAGCTTTTGTTTTTCAGATGCCGGAATGCAGTGTGAAGACCTCCGGAGCGCACGAAGAGTAGGTAAGCCTTTGTCTTTCAGATGCCGGAATGCAGCGCGAGGCGTTGGTGACAGCCGATGGACCAGGTAAGTGACGAGCTGTCACTGAAGACCGTAATGCTAACCTGTTCTTTCTTGTCTTTATAGGTGTTGCTGAAGACTGGATTCAGAATGGTAAGCCTTTTTCCTTAGGCCCAGGATCAGATGCAGAAGACGCGATGAGCGTTCTGCTGCAGAGGATGCAGAATAACGCAAAGCAAGATTCATCCATCGGGTGTGGTTTAAATAGCCTCCTGTAGTGCTTAGGTGTCTCCTTCCACAGCCACGCCTAGGTAAGAAAAGAGTTCCTGCTTTCCAGAAGAGTTCCAGTGTTCTGAATCTAGGGAGTGTCTCCTGCCCCACCCAACAGGAAATGTAGTTCCAAACAGAAGAGGATCAGAGACTCAACTGGCAGGCAAGTAAGCAGCATGGTCTGCTGCAGGTAAGTCCACCCAAGCATTATGAGCCCGGCGCTTCCAGCGCTGGGACTGGGCATATTTATGAGCCTGGTGCCACTGGCGCCAGGACTGGGTCCAAAAGGTCCCAATTGGGACTGGTTGGCACTCGGAACCTGGGTTATGGATCTGCTTCCAAGGGAGTTGGGAAAACCCTGACCTTTTGGAAGCAGAGATCATGACAGGACTTTGCAATTCCGCAAGAAGTTACTATTAGTTACTGGTAGTAACTCTGATTTACTCCTGGGCACAGACAATTTGATAGACACAATTGAATAGTCTCTCCCCAGGAATGACTTTTGCTAAAAACAATTGTGAATTGGCTTCTTAAAGTTTGCACTATTATTTTGTAACCTTTTTTCTCAAGCCGACATATTTTTCCAGCATGTATCCCTTCATACTGCAGAATTCCACACCTTTATGGAGACATTCCATTCCTTTCGTTCCCCTAATTCAATACTTCGATGTGGAACATTCCGAAGTAACTTCAGTGTGTTCACAGATGTTTCAAAAATAACTTTGAAGTTTGGTGAATACATGCAAAGTTATACGCTGTGTGTGTGTACCTCTACTCCATTCACATTCCCATTTGATGCACCCACAACTCCAAGAGACACGCCTGGATTATACACACAGGACTCAAAGTTGATGTCGAGAATGGATGTTCCCTCCACTCCAGGGCTCGAAGCTTCTTTGCAGGACTTCCGAAGATCACCTGCAAGACAGCTCTCTTCCAGGACAGCAGCAGAAGTTGGCCACCAGGCCGTCTTCCAACGCGTCCATGGCCTCCGTGCACGTCTCGCAGCTGGACAGGATGCTTGGCTCCTTCAGGTTTCTTCCAGGATCTCTGAAGAATGGGTGCAGGGGTCTTCTTATTAGAAAAGCAGGTAAGAGCCGAAGCTCCCACGAGCCAATCAAAGATCTGGCCCCCACACACACCCCAGCAGTGGTCCAATCAGGACCACTGATGGCACAGCTCATGCATTCCATTCAGACACACTAAAACCAGTTTCTGGATTTGGATAAGACCGTCCCAACCTACTTCCTGGCAGCAAACACGCATGGCTGTTTAGTAGCTCGCAAAAAGCCTCTCCTTTTCCAGGAACTGGAAGTCCATATAAGGATTTTCCTGTCCTCACTGGTCAGGAAGAAGGGTTAGTGACAAGATGAACAAGGGACAAACGAAAAACCTTGTGGCACTGCCATGTTTGGACACTAGCTACATTAGGTAGCCAAACGTGGTAAACGAGGTAAGGCTAAAATAAAATACACCATAAAATAGCAAAAAGTAAGTGCTGCCACCACCTTGTCCCTTAAGCACACCTAAAGTAACCAACAATCCTTTGAGTGTTAGTCTAGGGTCAAATTAATAGTGTACCCCATTGTATTGCAATGTAAGATGCATTGTACAAAGATCCAAAGTTGCCAAAAGTCATTTACAAGCTACTAAAAGTGTCAACAACGTACCAAGACTAAGGGAAACAATGTTTCCCAGTAGAGACAGCCTGAAGAACATGTCAGTTTCCTCATAAAAAATTAGCAAAAGCCAGTGTAGTTCACTGTACTGTAAAAAGAGATCAGATTCAAATATAAAAGCAAAAGGTTTGGGGGTTTATAAAAAAGGAGCGAAAGGTGCTTTAAGTCTTAGCGTGTGGTCACGCAGCGCATAGCAGAGTCGGAGCACTGACTGCAGTGTTTCTTCCTAGTCTACGGCATGTAAGGAGAAGCCTCTGACTCTTGTTGTTACATTGGGTCTAATTGTGCGGTGTGCGGTCGCAAGTGCAGGGCAGAGTGGGAGCCGTTACGGCAATGTTTCTTCCTTGTCTTTGGCCTGGCAGAAGAGCCTCTGACTCTCGTTGTTACATTGGGTCTAAGCGTGTGGAGCGTGGTCGCGGAGTGCGCAGCAGTTTGGGAGCCATTACTGCAGTTGAGGCAGTGAAAAGCAATTACGATAAAAGAAGAGCCGGAGTGCTGAGTGAGACTTTGGATGAAGTAAGGGAAGATCCTTGCCTTCAAATTCCTAAAGTACAATGTGCACCCTGAGACGTAAAGGCCCGCAGTCTATCTAGACGTGTGTGGAAATGATAGTGGTGGAATATAGGCAGAACTGGAACCTAACCTGAGAGATGTTTCACAAGCGATGGTCGCGGAGAAAAACACAAAACCACCAATCTCTCTGATAAGCCAAGAGACTCCGGAAATGAAGAACCTTGCTGATTCCACACACGAGAAGACAACTACACCTAATGTAACTGTGCATAGGGCTTCCAATATTGCTACAAATAAAGTTAAAATAAAGGAGCAGCCTTTGGGGATATATGTAATTTAAAAATCACCGATTATTTTACCTGCTCTAAAAACTAGCACTGCCAGGAGAAAGAGACCATGACATATCTAACCTAGTTAATCATGATGACTTGTCGACTATTACAGACTCCAGTATAAATCTATTTGGAATCTGGGTTTTATTCGACTCTTGGCCCTTATTTACAGAAAATGAGATGGAAAACATTTTAAATAAAAATAATATGGATGAGATGGATATGGGTTCTAAGGACATGCCTAATACGCCACCTTCCCAACTTAATGGCTCTCCAGCTAGCTCTCTTCTCAACGTCATATAAATCCCACAAGATGGATGACCAGAAGTTAGGTGCCAATGCAATTGCGCCCCGGAACCTGGTACTAAGCTCGGTTATAAGATAATGTCCATGAAGAAGTGAAAAATCATACAACGATATTACATACAATAAGTACAACATTGGATTTGGTAGAAAGATGCTTCATCCTACATGGACAGAACCAATTAGGAAGATTGGAAGGTTCAATTAATAAAGTGCTGGCATGCGCTGAAGTGGACCACGGGGAAGTGAACGAATAATAACAAATCAGGGCTCAAAATTAAGTTTCAACAAAAATTGTTCTAGTAAATTTCTAGGAAGTCTAAATCTCCCTCTCGTGAACAGTTCAAAAGAGCCTGCGATAAAGGGCAAAAGGAGATCTCTACTGTATACTTCCTTACTTAAATGCCTCTGTGCTAGATTCTGAAGAACCAAATAAGGAAGTAATACGTGTTTTGCAAGATCTGAGGGAGACAGCAGTTTCAGCTAATGAAAATGGCCTACAAGGAAATAATAAGTAATCAATAGCTCTTATTGAAAAGTTCGGACTACTTTGTTGCAAAGTTCTGGCAGATTGAACAATTGTGGCAAGAGTCCCCGTTTTTCGGAGTCCAGGAAAAAAACAGGAGACCATCATTGCAAGGAAATAACAAAGATGATTTCAAAGTGGTATCTAACGGGGATCTCAAAGTAGGGTTGGAGGAATTATGGAATAAGACGGAAGACGTTATGCTGAAAAGGACACATGCACGAGCCATGTTGAAGGTGGTGCCTCAGCTACGTCTTACTGAATGTAAACATTTGCCCTCGATTGAATGTATAGATAATGAAAGAATGGATATTGTTTGCCCATATATGCGATCCAAATTTATTATGGAATTATTAACTGTACAATACGAAAATCCTCTTGTATTGGGGAATTAATTATTTGATATTAACTGTGCTGCTAAAAAGAGAAGAGAATTATTAGCTATGGGCTTGGTTACCAGCAATAATGTTTGTGAAATACAGAAAGAGGACCTGCACATCTGATGTTTTAACAACTCTGGCAAAGAACGGCTGATACATCTTATTTATTTCAGTAAATCGTTTGGAATTTTTTCCAAACTGGTATATTTGAACTTTCTTCTTTCAAACCTTCATGTTCAAATTTACCGAAACATAACTTGCATAAGAGACTTTAGACATTTTCTGAAAACATGGGTTTTTGTGGGCACATGTACGAACACCCCCTTTCATACACCCCTTTTGAGCAAAAATTGTTGCAAGATTATAGCATGGAAAATCAAAAAGAACCTACCGAGCGGTAGTTGGTGCGAGGGAGGTAGGGTTGGACAACGTGCCTACACTCACCCTGTATCAGGGAAGCAGCCATCCAAAATTCGTGTCGTTCTTAAAAACCTTCCTTTTCAGCCATGGACTCCCAGCATAGGTGGCTGGAAACTGAAATGTGCAATTGGGATTCCAGCCTTTAGCCTACTGGCCCTGAAGCAAGCGCAAGAAACCGGTAAATGCAGACCAACGCATACCATGGCTGTAGTACTAGTTGACTGCTATCATTCAAGCATCGTGGCCATTTTGGAGATTCATAGCATGATTAGGGAGGTGGGCTGGCCGAAAGGATAATGGAATGATTTCCCAAGGTGCCACTGCCCCTCAAGGGCTGGTGGGGCTGGGAAACCCTTAATGACATTTCTGGGAAGTGTCTGACATGTGACTGATTCTGCCTCTGCCCTACCGACTCTTCGGTGGCACTGGACTATCAGGAAGCCTCAACATTGTCCTTTAGTTTTGGCCAAACTGTCTTTTCTCAGTTAGTGTCTGCTGCACAATTTCTTGTTCTTAATCATCTTTGCATATATTGAAGATATCATGAGTAATGTCGGATTCACACCGGTCTTATTTTTCCAGGAGTAAGTCAATGGTATGCCAGAGTGACTACCAGCAACTGGTTCGAGAATCAGTCCCAAAATGTTTTCAATAGAACATTATGAGAAATGCATCTGAAAGTTAGACTGAAGAGCTCCTTGGGCTCTGCCAGGGGTGGACTGGGAACCAAAAGAGGCCCTGGAAATAATGTTCAAAGTGGCCCCATATTACACACTTTCAGCAAGCATAACCATTTTCCTATGATAACATTTGAAAATAAATTAGGGTACCACACAAGAGTCCTACTGGGAAATCTCCAGAGTTCCCTATAGGCCAGTCCACCCCTGGGCACTGCGTTGATGCTGTGCGGCGGATGCCTCCTTGCAGCTAGCATCATAGGGCTGGGATGGACAGCTCTGCTGAGTAAGGAAATGTGGTCCAAGGTTAAATTGTGATCTGTAAAAATAAGTCACTGGGAGCTCATCATGCTGCTCCGCCCTCTTGCTCACATTGTGTGACCCTGGACAGTTTAGTTCCCCTTCCTTGGCCTTGGTTGTTTTATGGGCCAGAAATGGAGAGGCTCAGAAAAGTGTTAAACACCGATGGCTGGTTGAAATGTTGCTATCAAATCTTGGGGCCTCATTACGACCCTGGCGGCCACGGAATGAACGGGCCGGTTAAGGGTCCGGCCCTGTTCGTTCCGGGCCGCCCTATTCCGAGGTCTGCAGCGGGACCCGCTAAGGAACGCCTGGCCAGACCAGGTGTCCTTAGCGGTAACCGCTAGCAGACGATGATGCTAACAACGGGCCCGTCATTAACGGGCCCATTGTTAGCATCCTCCACATTCCCATTGAGCCCTATGGGGGCTCAAATGAGAATGGGGATGTACCAGGTCCGGGTCCCGCGAAAGGGATTCACCGGGCCCTCCAAGGTCGGAAATGCCTGGTAAGTCCCCTTTCGCTGGACCTGGAACCCAGTATGGAGGCAGCCATGCTGCTTTTAGCGTCATGGCTACCTCCATAGTCGTAATGAGGCCCTTGGAGTGGGCCCAGTTTCGGTGTCCCCGGGCATGCTTGCGCCCCCCTGCTGCCCTGTTGCCGATGGCACCTCAGACAGCTAGCATGCCTTTGCTTTAGAGGCAGCCCTCTAAAAACCAGGTCCAGAGGGAAACAGGTCAAATTAAAACGTGTTTTGTTTGTGTGTACACGAGGATTGTATGAATGTATGAATGTGTGGGTGTGTATGTGTGTATGTACGTTTGTATGTGTGGGTGTGTCTGTAAGTGCATGCATATGAATGAATGCAGTGTGAATAGTGTACATGGGTGGGAGTGCGCATGGGGGAGGGGTTGGGGCATTTGTTCAGCCCGCAAGGCAAAGTTTTCTAACTGTAGCATGGCATTTTTTACTGATGGTAGGGGTGCAACTACAACATGAGTGTTGGGGGAATTTGTGTAGTGATAATGATTTGTTTTTATAGTGCTTTCGCCAATTCACTGTACAGAGAATATATTTATACAAAATGATCACCGAAGCGACGTTGGTACTCATTTATCGACCTCAGAAGAATGAAAGGCTGAGTTGGCCTTGCCAGGATTTGAATCTGCGACCTGCAGACCACACCAGATGACAGCATCAAACGCTCAACCCGCTGAGCAGTCATATCAGCTAGCCAGCAATGGCACGTTATCTTACTGTGGCATGGCATTTTTTGTTAAACGGGAATTGAGGCAAAGTGAACAGGAGCATGTTCTTACGTGGGGATACGGCATATATTAGCAGAACCAGCATGAACATGTTTTGTTATAGTATCATTACTGGCATCATGGGCAAAGCAAACATGAGTATTTTGTATGTGGGAATACTTGCGTATATAGGAGCACCAGAATGGACATGTTTGGGCACAATCAGTATGAAAAAGTTTTGTACACTTTGTGAGGTACGGGAAACGGTCTACAGTCACGACCAATGGAACGGATGAGAGATCAGGGCCAGTATGAGAGCGAGCCAACAGGGTCGAGAAGGGGTGAAGTCAGCACATCGCCCGACGTGCAAGGAGAGGGGGAATGATTGATTGGGCCTAAAGGGCGGGATCCAGGAGGGTGGAATTAACAGGTCCTTTTCTTGAATGCAGGAACTGGAAAAACGGGAGTAGTTTGTTTAGACTTATTGAAGGAGGGTAGCGCCGGGAAGGGGAGAGTCCCGGCAGCGATGGGTGAAGTAACCAAGTCACCTGGAGGTTATAAACTGTGAGTTGATGGCCCGTGTTGAGGGTCCTCAGTTATGAACGTTGTAGGATGAAAGATCTGCTGTTCCACAGCGGGGAGGGGAACGCCATAGTAAGAAGCCCATGAACAGACCCAGGCGGCCATCCGAGACCAAAAGGGGGAGATGGAGCGAGAGAGTGAGCTGGCCTAATCCTGTGGCTACATCCGTCCTGGAGAAGAGATGGACTGGACCCACCCAGTGTCCCTACACTGTCAGGGGTTGTGAAACGAACCCCCCGGCCTGCAGAGACAACCTGTGACCACATCCTGTTAGGGGGTGTGAAGCAAACACCCCAGTCTACTGAGACAACCGGTGTTCATATTCTGTCAGGGGTTGGGAGGTGAACGCCCCGGCCTGCAGAGGAAGTTGAGAGGAGTCTAAATAAAGTAAGTGAATTTACACCCAGACAGTTGTTCTATTGTGTAAAGGAACTAGCCGATAAAGGGCTCCAAACGGCCACTACTACTACCAACAAGATGGCTGAGAGAATCTTATTAGAGCAGTTTGTGGAAGTACTACCACTGCCAATACAGCGCTTGCTGCAACAACACCACAGACCCAGTCTGACGGAGGCCGTTAATATAGCCTCGGCCTACCAAAAGGCAGGGTGGAGAAGGTTGATGATGTACAGACAGTACGGAAGGACACAGGGAGGACCGAACCCCCGGTAGCACGGGTCAGCATCGGGCACTGGCCCAACCCCCCTGAATAGGCGAGTGGAAGTGGAGGGTCCTAAGATGCGACCAGGAAGTGAAGGAGGCACACCGAACAGACCTAGTGGGATGATGCCTATGGGGCTCCAGGGTTACAATTGTGGGGAATTGGGTATGTCATCAGGATCTTCGATGTACTAAGAGAGGGAAGCTATCCCGAGCCTGAAGTGTCCCAGCAACCTTCGTATACATACACCTGTGAGGCAGAGCTGGATGGTCGACCGATGCAAGCCATGGTAGACTCAGGAAGTCTGCAGACGGCTGTCAGCACAGAACTGGTAGGCAATTGTGAGGCCAATGCAGGCATTCCTATCAAGTGTATGCATGGGGATGTGACGAGATACCCCACTAAAGAAATCAAGATTAAGTTAGCAGGGATCAAATAGATTTCAGGGCCTCAGTGTTACCTGTGCTGCCCGAACCCCTAGTCATCGGCACTGACATTCCAAATATGCCTTGCATCATATAGACGATCGAATCATATAGACGATCGAACCGATGTGGTTGGAGAGTGCCCCATTCCATGACCCTCTCCCACCAAGGAGCACAAAAGCTGGGCTGAGAAAAGGAACCAATGGCATGAGAAGGCCATGCTCCCAGTGGCTGTTGACTGGAAACTGGACAAACAAGGAGATATTTTCCAATTGGCCCAGGAGTTGCACCTCACTCTGAGGAATGTATGGGTGGCCATGGACGGAAAGCAGGAAGGCGAAGGTCCCTGATGGATTATATTATTGGGTTATGACCAAGCCTGGAGGGGGGGCATCAGGCAGCTACTGTTACCTGCCAAGTATCAATCCACAGTACTGGAGGTAGCCCACCTACAAGAGGGAGAGGGTCACTTAGGAGCTGAGAAGATGATACAGAAGATATTGTTTAGGTTATTTTGGTGAGGGGTACACAGACAGGCGATGCACTTTTGCCAACAGTGTGCAGAGCGTTAGAAGAAAAACAAACCTAATGTCCCAAAGGCGCCCCTACAATCCATGCCATTGATATTGGAACCTTTCCGTCAAATTGAAATAGATATAGTGGGACCCCTCAATCCCACGAGCAGGGGACACAAATATTTACTCGTGATTGTGGACTATGCCACTCACTATCCAGAAGCCTTCCCCCTTAAGAACACCAACGCGCAACAGATTTGTGATGTGCTGGTTCCACTCATAGCCCGAGTGGGCATACCTAGAGAGTTTGTGATGGATAGAGGCACGAATTTCATGTCTACGGTGCTCAAAAAAGTTTGTTAAACATTACACATCGAACAATTACGAACAGCTGTTAACAGTCCACAGACCGATGGGTTGGTTGGTGGAAACGTATAATCAAACCATTAAACAGAAGCTTAGGAAAACCATGAAGCAAGAGCACAGAAATTGGAATCGGTTGGTTCAGTGGATACTCATGACCCTCCGGGAACACACCCCAGTCCTCCACTGAGTTTGCCCCTTTCAAGCTGTCATTCGGGAGGCCGGTGATGACCCGCTTGGGAATAATGAAAGAGGGATAGGAGGAACAATCCAGCAGGAGATAAACCTAACCAAATATGTGGCACAACTCAACGAGAGGGTGGAGAAGCTGCAGGTCATTGCTCAGAGACGCCTGCACCAAGCACAGAGGGGACAAGAAAAACAGTACAGCAAACGTACCCAGGCACAGACATTTCAAGTCAGAGATAAAGTGTTGGTGCTCCTACCCACATCAGAGAACAAGATGCTAGTGGCCTCAAGAGGGCTTTACACAATAGACCAGGTCATAGGTCCACTCACCTGTAAGCACCAGGATGATCGTAGGCAGTGGTTGAAGAGGGCGGGAGCGGTCAGGAGCGGTGCTCCTCTACTTTTTAAATTAAGTTTTACCATTCCTATACCTTCTGTTAAAAAGGAACCGTTACGGAATGGTTTCATTCTAAAATAAAAGTGTAGGAAGAAGTTGAAACTTGCACTTTCAGTGCACTGCACTGAGCGTTCCCTTAAACAGCAAGCACATGCATTTGGGAGTTTATATTGTGTGCGGGAGGGGGCGTGGTGATGGGGTTTGTATGGAGCGGGGGCAGGCCAGTAGGGAACTTAGCTCCACTACTTCTTTTCATTCACTTCAACCACTGATCGTAGGGTACCAGTACAAACCTATTAAATTAACCTCCTAAAAAAGTGGATAGAGCCTCCCATCTCCATTGCCATGATAAGAACAGAGAAAGCCCGCCTCAAGGAGATACGACAAAGTGGAGACCAGTGGCCTTGGGAAAGAGGCCCTGAAGATGAATCCCGATTTACAACCCAGCAAGAGAAAGGAGTAGGATCAGTTTATTAACAAATTTGCCCCAGTGTTTTCCTAGCTACCAGGACATACTACCAACACCTACCACAGTATTGAGACAGCCCCGGGAACCTAGTCAGGTTGCCCCCTACGGGATTCGGGAAGCAAGGATACAGGCCGTCAACCAGGAGATTCAGCCAATGTTACGGATGGGGGTGATAGAGCCGTCCCACACCCAGTGGTCCTCCCCCATTGTATTAGTGCTCAAACCTGATGGTAGGGTCAGGTGCTGCATGGACTTCCGCAAACTGAATGAGGTCTCAAAATTCGACGCATATTCTATACCAAGAATTGATGACCTCTTGGATAACCTGAGAAGGGCGAAGTACATTACCACCATAGACCTCTCCAAAGGGTATTGGCAGATCCCCTTGCGCCCAGGGGGATAAGGAGAAGACAGCCTTTGCGGCCCTTTCAAGGCTGTACCAGTTTACGGTGCTCACATTTGGCCTCCATGGAGCCCCGGCAACATTCCAATGACTCATGAATACAATGCTGAAAAGCCACGACCATTATGCAGGGGCACACCGAGATGACATCATTGCATACAGTCCTAATTGGGAGGAGCACCTGAAACACCTAAGAGACATCTTGGGAGCGTTACACCAGGCCAGGCTCACGTCAACCCACAGAAAACCCAAATTGTTTTCACACCAAGCATTTGGGGTACTTTGTGGGGCATGGCACAATACGGCTACAAAAGGAGAAAATTGAGGTGATCCAAAGACTCCTGTTCCCAGCCAACCCTAGACAGGTACGGGTCTTCATAGGCTGCTTGGGCTGTTATCAATGGTTCATCCCACATTTCTCGCTAATCGCCTCTCCCCTTATGGACTTGTTGAAAACGTCCAACATCAAGAAATGAACCTGGCGAACAAAGGAGACTGAAGCAGCTTTCTTTGCCCTAAAGAATGCACTTACAGACCAGGCAGTGCTACAATGCCCTTACTATACCGCACCCTTCTATTTACACACAGAGACGCTTCAGGGTTCGGGATAGGAGACATCCTTTTCCAGACTCCCGGGGAGTCAGAAAGGCCTGTCGTGTTCACCAGTTGAAAACTTCTGCCACATGAATTGAACTATGTATGGTATGCCTATACGTGATTTATTTGCCTGCTGGGCTAGAGGCCCAAGCTACACCCCTCTAATGATGCGCAATGAGGCCGAAACATGGCTGGGAATGGTTGTGGTCTGGTGCAGAAGGGATGTGACCCAGCAGTTCGGGCTGGACTGCCCTTTTTGGGGTGGAACCAAGCCTGATTTGCATATGGTCTTTCCCCTTTCTGTAATGGCTTGGCAGGCGAAGAACGGTGGTCTGGAGGGTTGCCCAGAGCAATGCCAGTGGTTAAGATTCATTCTAAACCTTCCAGCCATTACCTCTTTGTTTTGCTGAAACAGTGGCCAAAGGAATTGTGAAAATGGGTTTAATGCTCCAGTGCATTGCTGATGACTTGGCATCTAATGGACTTTTTTCATGACTTTCCCTACAAAACCGATTGTAAACTGTGCAGCTTTTTACCTAATGTATCCCAGAAAGTATACTGTAAAATTCACCATTCTAACCCCTCGTTTAAACATTTTTCTCAGGTGGCGACTCCCTCCAAACCCACCTTGTTTGGTTCACTCTTCCTCGCTTCGGCCGGGGGCAGAAGAAGCCCAGTTCCCTCTCTGGGCTTCCCTTAGGGTCAGTCCTACTATTCGCTCTAGGCCCCACTTCTTACGCGATCCTGGCTGCACCTCTAGTGATTTGGGAGGAAAGATGCATCTTGTAGGCCAAAGGAAGGCGCAATATCTATTGAGCCTCTTGGGCTCGGCATGGGATCAACAGTAGGGTGACCAGACGTCCTGGTTTCCCGGGACTGTCCCAGTATTTGGTGCTCTATCCCCCCTTTCTCCACATTATCTTCCCATTGGAAACTGCAGTGGTCCTGGATTTTTGTAGTAGGTCTTCATGGCTGGCAGGCAGGAATGCACAATCTCACAAAGAAATTGTGCATTTTACAATTTAAGATAGTGTTCGTTTGTGATTAATTAACTATATGCGTTTCTTTGAATAGTACCGCTTAAACCCCCTTTTCCTCCAAATGCTACTGAAGTGTAGTGCCTTGACAGCCACTTTCAAGAGTTTGTCCTACTTTTATGTCAGTTGCCCTGTCCCGGTTTTTTCTTTTTTAAATCCGGTCACCCTAATCAACGGGCACAATAAGTTCAAAGATCCTACGCACTGCCAGCTTTCAAAACTGCCACCCAGCCCCTCCAAATGTTGTGGCTGTCTCCGCCCCTGCCGGTACTGAGAGCCATACGGGACCTGTCGCATTCCTACGTCACGCCATCTAGCTGCCCGACTGACAGACGGCCCGCAAGGGTTCCCCTGTCATCTCCCCGGCGAGGAAGCAGGCGTCGCGGCCTCAGCATATGCACGGGACCGCTCGCCCATTGTCGGCGCTGTCACCCCGCGCCGGGCATCCCCCTGGAGAGACCCTGCCGCTTTGTTAAGGCGAGAGAGGCTCACGTTCCCCTGCAGTTGTGCTTAGAAAGGCCGGCTCCCCAGCTGTGCGTCTGAGCAGATGTACTGCATGGGAAATCCCGTCCCTTTTCAGGGCTTTCCCTCCTCTCTGCACCTGTTGGTTGGCCACACGCCATCTGCGGTGCTCTTTCGGACCCCTCACCCCCCCCCCCCAGCCGCTGTAATGAAGCTGTTGGCAACACGCTTTTCCACCCTTCTCTAACAAGCTGCCCCCTTGGCTGGGGTCCATCTGGAAGTTTCACTGACAGATAATCGGGGGAGGGGATGGGGGTTAAGTAGGAAAGGGGCTTACCTCACCTAATCCCCATGTTAGCGTCTCAGCTGCACGCTTAATGAAGTGGTTTCACTGAGCCCGCGGCCGTCTAATTCGGGGCAAGTTATTATATGTGTGCAAGGGCCTCTAATAACATTGGTGTGCGGTCTAAGACAACCGCGGGATGCATGCATGCTACTGAAGCGCAGGGCTCCTAGAAGCCAGACATGCAGGCTGCAGTGGGAGGCGGAGGTGGGGGTGAGGGGGGTTACATTATTTTCTGACACATTAAGTATGGTGAATTCCGGCACTGGACTGTCCTAGAGGTCAAAACAGTAAACGAGGGAAAAAAGACCAGGGGGGAGAGTGGGTAAAGTTGCCATAAGACTGCAAGGGTAAAACTGGAGACCATGGAAGGTGCATGCATTGAGTGCAGGCTGGGAACTGTTTCCCTGAATCCTTTTAAATTCCATCAAATTGCATAGGTTGCCGGCGAGTCGGGCCCAGGTCTAGGAAATTACCGTGCTGTCCCCCAATCTGCCAGCCTGGAGGAAGGGTTCCCCACAGAAGCAGGGCAGATGAGTGAGGTTACCAGGGAAACAGAAGCTGGCGCCGCACCTGGGCGTGATCGATGCTTTTCCTCAGCTGCTCACCTCCTGGTCCTCGTTACGTACCCGAGCGTTACACACGATTCAGCGTCGCCGCTCTATTAGGTTTCTGGGTCGGGAGAATCGCGCACAGCGGCACAAGATACCATAGTGTCCAATTTCAATTGGACCACCTGCTTAACAACGCGCTCGTGAATTTGCTCAATTTACTCGGAAGGCTCTGCGAGTGAAACATACGTCACATTTCAAAATAGGCATTTAGGAGTATCTGCATTTTGGCATTGGCCAAAAAACTGTGCTTATGTGAAAGGACAATTTGTTGAAAAGATCCTGATGTTGGCTCCCTCTGTTATAGCCACGGCGCGGAGCAGTTCTCGTCGTATAGAACATACCCCCACCCCTGACCCCCCTTCGCACGGCTGCAGGCATAGCGCCGGGGGCATTCTCGCCCACCCTGGTTCTAAATAAAGTTACCAGATGTCGCCATGTCACCGGGGACAGCCTATTCCCTCCCTGGCCTTTGCTTTTACATAAGTTTTTGCTTTAGTGCATTGCATTCAGTTGAAATGATCTGGGACTACCACTCCCAGAATGCATTGTTGGAGACATGAATTCCCTGGATCGGGCCAGAGTGGCCCACAGTGATAGTCACCTGGCTACTTAATATAGGAAGAGGGTTTGTTTCGGCTCTCACCAAGGTATACACATTCGTCTTGTTTATTCTATCGACCCCACCTCTGCCCCACCCCCTGCCCACCTTTAAATGTGTTCATTAATGCCGGTCTGTTAAGAGTTTATACTGCCCTAAGTCTCTGCCAGGTGTACACGGAGCTTTATTGGCAACTCGGCCGCAGTTCAGGGCGCAGTGCCCCTCTCTACAAGGAACTATTCTTCTGAAATCTGCAATAACCTGCCAGGCGACGGACAGGTCCGCACAGAGGAATTGCTGCAAGTGGGAAGCAGGGTTTTATTTAGAGAAACAGTGGCCGATCCGCAAAGCTTTTTCTAGGAGTAAGTTAAGTTTGACATACTCCAGAAAAAGCGGGCAATTTACTTGTGGGGAAATGACCCCCGATTCACTAAGGGGTGATTCACAGGATGGTTTAGGACTATTCTATTAGCTTACTCCAAGACCAGGACAAGTGATGCTCGCGGGCGGTTCGGCGCGTTATAAACTTATATATAAATAAATAAATAAAATAAAGTAGTCGCTCGAGTATCTGAATGTGGAAAGGGCACATGCCCACACAAGCATCATTTAATCACTAAATTTTAAAGTAGTCTTAGAAACATTTAAATTACCAGTCTGATGGTTGATGGTTGAACGATTTTTAATTAATCAAAACCACGGGCATTGGCCTAAGCAACCCCCGGATAACGTTTTTTCAGACTGCCATGCCATTATTTGGGGGGAAACACCATATACATGTTGGCCAGGAATTGGAGTGCGCGCCTCACCCCTCTTTTTTTTACCATATGCAAATCAGCCTGGGTCCTAGCCCAAAATCGGCCTGGGCCCTGGCCCAAAAAGGCAGTCCAGCCTGAACTGACTGGTCACATCCCTTCTGCACATGACTCAGGGAACCCCAAACACGTTCGAGCCTCGTGACCCGCTAGAATCCGTAGGCCAAGCAGCGGATTCACAAACCACATCTGGGCATACCGTCACACCCGGGGTGACACACTCAAAATAAGAAACTGAATAGCTGGGACAGTGCGAATGAATCTTACGCACTGGCAATGTCTCTGTGCAACGCTCCAGACCATTGATGTGCAGCCTGCCCTTCCATAGCAGAAGCACAAAGGCAATATGCAAATCGAGCTTGGGTTCAGCCAATAGAGGCCCTCCAGCCCGAACTGCTTGGGCACATTCCCTCTGCACAGGACCACAGGCAAGCCCTGACCAGGCTCGGACTGGCCTATAGGGCAGATGGCCCAGGGCAAACCAATAACACAAAAAGCTGCAGTGGGCCCGTTTTTTTTTTGGTCAAAGTGGGCCACTTTTTTGGCCAATTTGGGCCAGTTTGATGAGTTAATTCACTCTGCGGCTAGTAGTTTTGACCAGTGTTGCTGAATGAATATTGTTTGACATGCACAATTTGCATCACACTTCATAAAAAAAAAAAACCTTCCCCCTGTTTACTATTCAAACAGCATCACAAAAGGAATGACTAGCCATTTGCAGCTGTGGGCCACTTGTCGTTTGTGCCCGAGACAATATTATGCCCCTGTCCGACCCTGCCCCTGACATGTTTCAGACTCATTTGGGGTCACCGGGGAGGAGACTTGGGACTCTGGACACGGCAGGCTCTGGTCCCGCGGCACACCGTCCTGCCCGCGGCGAAGAACTCCAAACTGAAGGTTGTCCATGGCTGGTTGCTTATGAATGACCCCTAACCACTGGATTTCAAGTCACATGTGGACGTGCAATTTGTAGGTTGCTGGATATGAGGGGTAAAGGTGAATTAAAGTGTATATACATTGGTGGTATGTGTACGGTGAGGTGGGTAAGTTACTCTAGAGAAAGTTGTTCCATGTCAAACTTTTTGGGGCATAAAGTGGGCCTTTTTTTAATGAATTAGGTGCAACTTACAAAGGCTCTCCGACAGCAGTTTCATCGGCTTCTTCAGTAACATTTTGAGATGCAAGTTATGTCCTCACGTGGGAGTCACTTAAACGTGTGGTCACTTACGCCAACAAGGAATTCTTTGTGAAGTATCTACAAAGACGTGCAAAGGTATGGGGTCGCCAGATTTCAATGACTGCAAACAGCGACGAGCGAGAGAAGTAGGCCCCCAAAAGCAGACAGGGCCAATTCATTGCGATGCGGCACACAGCAGCCCACCTGATCTAGGGCACTTCCTGGAACAGGACAACGTTAATTAATCAACAGATGTTTTTTCGATGTTTTTTTGCTGATTCCCCCCGAAAAACCCATCGAAAAACATATGGGGGAGGTGGTGGGTAAGGATAATAAGGGGTGGGGGTAGGGAATATGATAAAACAGGTCGGTTGGGCCGGGGCCCAAAAAGAAACATGAAATTGTTGATGTTTTTTCTCGAGAAAAAAATGCTGCAAAAAAAAACATCGAAAAAACAACGTTCGATAAATGAATATAGAACCTCTGCAACAGTCACATCCCCCCAATTCAAAGATGCATCCACAGTCTCCATATTAAAGCCTGATCCATCATCAAGACGGGCATACATGACCTGCAGGGCCTCCCATCACAACCCAACGAGATACCTGTCAGTAGCGCGCTTCATATCCATGGCACGCGCGCGCCGCGCAACGTAGGTTTCCAGGGGATTCTTTTGTCTGTGGTGGGAGCGAGAGAACAATGACTTGCCCTCTGCTTTGTGACTCTACGGGAAATTATAAAGAGGAGCAATGGAAGAAGGAGAGATCTAATGATTGAACTGGCATGTGAATTTAAGAGCAAAGACAGATCCAATTAGAGAGGCGAAGATTGAGTGGTCCGATTAGTGCATGTCTGAGAAACAGTCTTGTATGTGTCTGAAATTATCTCTCTTTTGACAATGATAGGTTTTGTTACATTCCTGGATTTATACCGCTCTCAAGCTCTCAGCATGTTCTGCCGGATCTTGAAGAGAGGAGGGTGGTTTAGCTTGGTGAGCCTAGAAAGAAAATGCGACATTGCATCTCTTTTGTGTTATGATGTATGACATGATAGGTTATTTATAATGCACTTAATACCCAGAGGTTTCTAAGCGTGGACCCGGGGATCGAACCGTGCCGTCTTGCTTCCAATGTCAGCTTGTTGCCTGAGCTATCCTCCTGTTGACGTGTGAAGACCAGAAGTACCCCGAGCTGTGCATGCAGGTCTTTTGTCGGGTGTTCTGTGTCGAGAGCTTAGGCGCATGCGTGTTCGGAATGGAGCCTTGTGTGCCCCTGGTACTAGAATCCTCGGCCAGGACTGGGATAAGTACGTTGATTGCAGCGGTGCAGCTTGCACGTTTTTTGATAACGCTTGGGAGGATACCTCAGTTGGCATGTGTGAGTGGCAGAGTTGGTATGCGTATAGTCAGTTTGGGCATGGAGGTTGAGAATTTAGGGTGGGGGTGATTCGTGGAGGCTCCGGTAGTCAACTTGGAGTGTGCATGGTGATGTCTGGTAAGGGGTGTCCCCTTGGGTGATGTCTAGATATGGGTGACCTTAGGGAAACATCTTTCTGAGGCGATGTCCTGAGACATCCCGCTGTGGGCTGGCAGTGGACAGCATGCAGTGACTGGTCCTGGTGGAGAGTGAGGGAACACATAGACAGTGGAAGACAGAAGCAGCACGCAGCATTGGGTACCGAGTAAAAAAGGGGCGAGAATACTTCCTTGGCACAGTTCAGAGCGGGGATTCCCAAAAAGTCCTTGTGGGGACCCCAGGAGCAGCTGAGGACGCTACAAGGTCAACGCGCGATATGTAGGGGCCAGTAGCGTGAATTACCTTTGGCATTAGGGAGCAATTACGCAGTAGGACACTAATGGCATTGGGTGCAAGGGAGCCAATAATAGTGGAACACCAAGGGGAAAAACCCCAGAGGGGCAAAACTACTGCAGGGCCCTCGGGAGCAAAAACACAGTGGGGCACATTTACAGTGGGACACACAGGAAGAACATTACAGTGGGAGCACATCTGAGCAGGGAGAATCACAGCTGGGCAAACGAGGCGCAGAACTGCATATGGTACAACGTGGGGTGGCGAGAAGGTTAGGGAGGGGCTCACACAATAAAGCCACATATATGGAAGCATAACATGGCCTCACACGAAACGGGCATGGCAAGACATGAGAGGCAAAAGAAAGCAGTACAATCACGATAAAGTAGGAACATACTTAACAAAGCACACCAGACTTTTATCCTCTCCACACACCTACCAATGGCCTCGGAAGACAAGTCTCGTTTCACTTTTTCACTCACTCTGCTACAGTCTAACAGTCTAACACTGTCACTCCCCCACCCCCCTCTCTCTCTGTTCCTCTCTCTCTCTCTCTTTCCCTCTCTACATCGCTCTCTCGTTCTGTCATTCTCTTTGCATATATTGAAGATATCATGAGTAATGTCGGATTCACACCGGTCTTATTTTTCCAGGAGTAAGTCAATGGTATGCCAGAGTGACTACCAGCAACTGGTTCGAGAATCAGTCCCAAAATGTTTTCAATAGAACATTATGAGAAATGCATCTGAAAGTTAGACTGAAGAGCTCCTTGGGCTCTGCCAGGGGTGGACTGGGAACCAAAAGAGGCCCTGGAAATAATGTTCAAAGTGGCCCCATATTACACACTTTCAGCAAGCATAACCATTTTCCTATGATAACATTTGAAAATAAATTAGGGTACCACACAAGAGTCCTACTGGGAAATCTCCAGAGTTCCCTATAGGCCAGTCCACCCCTGGGCACTGCGTTGATGCTGTGCGGCGGATGCCTCCTTGCAGCTAGCATCATAGGGCTGGGATGGACAGCTCTGCTGAGTAAGGAAATGTGGTCCAAGGTTAAATTGTGATCTGTAAAAATAAGTCACTGGGAGCTCATCATGCTGCTCCGCCCTCTTGCTCACATTGTGTGACCCTGGACAGTTTAGTTCCCCTTCCTTGGCCTTGGTTGTTTTATGGGCCAGAAATGGAGAGGCTCAGAAAAGTGTTAAACACCGATGGCTGGTTGAAATGTTGCTATCAAATCTTGGGGCCTCATTACGACCCTGGCGGCCACGGAATGAACGGGCCGGTTAAGGGTCCGGCCCTGTTCGTTCCGGGCCGCCCTATTCCGAGGTCTGCAGCGGGACCCGCTAAGGAACGCCTGGCCAGACCAGGTGTCCTTAGCGGTAACCGCTAGCAGACGATGATGCTAACAACGGGCCCGTCATTAACGGGCCCATTGTTAGCATCCTCCACATTCCCATTGAGCCCTATGGGGGCTCAAATGAGAATGGGGATGTACCAGGTCCGGGTCCCGCGAAAGGGATTCACCGGGCCCTCCAAGGTCGGAAATGCCTGGTAAGTCCCCTTTCGCTGGACCTGGAACCCAGTATGGAGGCAGCCATGCTGCTTTTAGCGTCATGGCTACCTCCATAGTCGTAATGAGGCCCTTGGAGTGGGCCCAGTTTCGGTGTCCCCGGGCATGCTTGCGCCCCCCTGCTGCCCTGTTGCCGATGGCACCTCAGACAGCTAGCATGCCTTTGCTTTAGAGGCAGCCCTCTAAAAACCAGGTCCAGAGGGAAACAGGTCAAATTAAAACGTGTTTTGTTTGTGTGTACACGAGGATTGTATGAATGTATGAATGTGTGGGTGTGTATGTGTGTATGTACGTTTGTATGTGTGGGTGTGTCTGTAAGTGCATGCATATGAATGAATGCAGTGTGAATAGTGTACATGGGTGGGAGTGCGCATGGGGGAGGGGTTGGGGCATTTGTTCAGCCCGCAAGGCAAAGTTTTCTAACTGTAGCATGGCATTTTTTACTGATGGTAGGGGTGCAACTACAACATGAGTGTTGGGGGAATTTGTGTAGTGATAATGATTTGTTTTTATAGTGCTTTCGCCAATTCACTGTACAGAGAATATATTTATACAAAATGATCACCGAAGCGACGTTGGTACTCATTTATCGACCTCAGAAGAATGAAAGGCTGAGTTGGCCTTGCCAGGATTTGAATCTGCGACCTGCAGACCACACCAGATGACAGCATCAAACGCTCAACCCGCTGAGCAGTCATATCAGCTAGCCAGCAATGGCACGTTATCTTACTGTGGCATGGCATTTTTTGTTAAACGGGAATTGAGGCAAAGTGAACAGGAGCATGTTCTTACGTGGGGATACGGCATATATTAGCAGAACCAGCATGAACATGTTTTGTTATAGTATCATTACTGGCATCATGGGCAAAGCAAACATGAGTATTTTGTATGTGGGAATACTTGCGTATATAGGAGCACCAGAATGGACATGTTTGGGCACAATCAGTATGAAAAAGTTTTGTACACTTTGTGAGGTACGGGAAACGGTCTACAGTCACGACCAATGGAACGGATGAGAGATCAGGGCCAGTATGAGAGCGAGCCAACAGGGTCGAGAAGGGGTGAAGTCAGCACATCGCCCGACGTGCAAGGAGAGGGGGAATGATTGATTGGGCCTAAAGGGCGGGATCCAGGAGGGTGGAATTAACAGGTCCTTTTCTTGAATGCAGGAACTGGAAAAACGGGAGTAGTTTGTTTAGACTTATTGAAGGAGGGTAGCGCCGGGAAGGGGAGAGTCCCGGCAGCGATGGGTGAAGTAACCAAGTCACCTGGAGGTTATAAACTGTGAGTTGATGGCCCGTGTTGAGGGTCCTCAGTTATGAACGTTGTAGGATGAAAGATCTGCTGTTCCACAGCGGGGAGGGGAACGCCATAGTAAGAAGCCCATGAACAGACCCAGGCGGCCATCCGAGACCAAAAGGGGGAGATGGAGCGAGAGAGTGAGCTGGCCTAATCCTGTGGCTACATCCGTCCTGGAGAAGAGATGGACTGGACCCACCCAGTGTCCCTACACTGTCAGGGGTTGTGAAACGAACCCCCCGGCCTGCAGAGACAACCTGTGACCACATCCTGTTAGGGGGTGTGAAGCAAACACCCCAGTCTACTGAGACAACCGGTGTTCATATTCTGTCAGGGGTTGGGAGGTGAACGCCCCGGCCTGCAGAGGAAGTTGAGAGGAGTCTAAATAAAGTAAGTGAATTTACACCCAGACAGTTGTTCTATTGTGTAAAGGAACTAGCCGATAAAGGGCTCCAAACGGCCACTACTACTACCAACAAGATGGCTGAGAGAATCTTATTAGAGCAGTTTGTGGAAGTACTACCACTGCCAATACAGCGCTTGCTGCAACAACACCACAGACCCAGTCTGACGGAGGCCGTTAATATAGCCTCGGCCTACCAAAAGGCAGGGTGGAGAAGGTTGATGATGTACAGACAGTACGGAAGGACACAGGGAGGACCGAACCCCCGGTAGCACGGGTCAGCATCGGGCACTGGCCCAACCCCCCTGAATAGGCGAGTGGAAGTGGAGGGTCCTAAGATGCGACCAGGAAGTGAAGGAGGCACACCGAACAGACCTAGTGGGATGATGCCTATGGGGCTCCAGGGTTACAATTGTGGGGAATTGGGTATGTCATCAGGATCTTCGATGTACTAAGAGAGGGAAGCTATCCCGAGCCTGAAGTGTCCCAGCAACCTTCGTATACATACACCTGTGAGGCAGAGCTGGATGGTCGACCGATGCAAGCCATGGTAGACTCAGGAAGTCTGCAGACGGCTGTCAGCACAGAACTGGTAGGCAATTGTGAGGCCAATGCAGGCATTCCTATCAAGTGTATGCATGGGGATGTGACGAGATACCCCACTAAAGAAATCAAGATTAAGTTAGCAGGGATCAAATAGATTTCAGGGCCTCAGTGTTACCTGTGCTGCCCGAACCCCTAGTCATCGGCACTGACATTCCAAATATGCCTTGCATCATATAGACGATCGAATCATATAGACGATCGAACCGATGTGGTTGGAGAGTGCCCCATTCCATGACCCTCTCCCACCAAGGAGCACAAAAGCTGGGCTGAGAAAAGGAACCAATGGCATGAGAAGGCCATGCTCCCAGTGGCTGTTGACTGGAAACTGGACAAACAAGGAGATATTTTCCAATTGGCCCAGGAGTTGCACCTCACTCTGAGGAATGTATGGGTGGCCATGGACGGAAAGCAGGAAGGCGAAGGTCCCTGATGGATTATATTATTGGGTTATGACCAAGCCTGGAGGGGGGGCATCAGGCAGCTACTGTTACCTGCCAAGTATCAATCCACAGTACTGGAGGTAGCCCACCTACAAGAGGGAGAGGGTCACTTAGGAGCTGAGAAGATGATACAGAAGATATTGTTTAGGTTATTTTGGTGAGGGGTACACAGACAGGCGATGCACTTTTGCCAACAGTGTGCAGAGCGTTAGAAGAAAAACAAACCTAATGTCCCAAAGGCGCCCCTACAATCCATGCCATTGATATTGGAACCTTTCCGTCAAATTGAAATAGATATAGTGGGACCCCTCAATCCCACGAGCAGGGGACACAAATATTTACTCGTGATTGTGGACTATGCCACTCACTATCCAGAAGCCTTCCCCCTTAAGAACACCAACGCGCAACAGATTTGTGATGTGCTGGTTCCACTCATAGCCCGAGTGGGCATACCTAGAGAGTTTGTGATGGATAGAGGCACGAATTTCATGTCTACGGTGCTCAAAAAAGTTTGTTAAACATTACACATCGAACAATTACGAACAGCTGTTAACAGTCCACAGACCGATGGGTTGGTTGGTGGAAACGTATAATCAAACCATTAAACAGAAGCTTAGGAAAACCATGAAGCAAGAGCACAGAAATTGGAATCGGTTGGTTCAGTGGATACTCATGACCCTCCGGGAACACACCCCAGTCCTCCACTGAGTTTGCCCCTTTCAAGCTGTCATTCGGGAGGCCGGTGATGACCCGCTTGGGAATAATGAAAGAGGGATAGGAGGAACAATCCAGCAGGAGATAAACCTAACCAAATATGTGGCACAACTCAACGAGAGGGTGGAGAAGCTGCAGGTCATTGCTCAGAGACGCCTGCACCAAGCACAGAGGGGACAAGAAAAACAGTACAGCAAACGTACCCAGGCACAGACATTTCAAGTCAGAGATAAAGTGTTGGTGCTCCTACCCACATCAGAGAACAAGATGCTAGTGGCCTCAAGAGGGCTTTACACAATAGACCAGGTCATAGGTCCACTCACCTGTAAGCACCAGGATGATCGTAGGCAGTGGTTGAAGAGGGCGGGAGCGGTCAGGAGCGGTGCTCCTCTACTTTTTAAATTAAGTTTTACCATTCCTATACCTTCTGTTAAAAAGGAACCGTTACGGAATGGTTTCATTCTAAAATAAAAGTGTAGGAAGAAGTTGAAACTTGCACTTTCAGTGCACTGCACTGAGCGTTCCCTTAAACAGCAAGCACATGCATTTGGGAGTTTATATTGTGTGCGGGAGGGGGCGTGGTGATGGGGTTTGTATGGAGCGGGGGCAGGCCAGTAGGGAACTTAGCTCCACTACTTCTTTTCATTCACTTCAACCACTGATCGTAGGGTACCAGTACAAACCTATTAAATTAACCTCCTAAAAAAGTGGATAGAGCCTCCCATCTCCATTGCCATGATAAGAACAGAGAAAGCCCGCCTCAAGGAGATACGACAAAGTGGAGACCAGTGGCCTTGGGAAAGAGGCCCTGAAGATGAATCCCGATTTACAACCCAGCAAGAGAAAGGAGTAGGATCAGTTTATTAACAAATTTGCCCCAGTGTTTTCCTAGCTACCAGGACATACTACCAACACCTACCACAGTATTGAGACAGCCCCGGGAACCTAGTCAGGTTGCCCCCTACGGGATTCGGGAAGCAAGGATACAGGCCGTCAACCAGGAGATTCAGCCAATGTTACGGATGGGGGTGATAGAGCCGTCCCACACCCAGTGGTCCTCCCCCATTGTATTAGTGCTCAAACCTGATGGTAGGGTCAGGTGCTGCATGGACTTCCGCAAACTGAATGAGGTCTCAAAATTCGACGCATATTCTATACCAAGAATTGATGACCTCTTGGATAACCTGAGAAGGGCGAAGTACATTACCACCATAGACCTCTCCAAAGGGTATTGGCAGATCCCCTTGCGCCCAGGGGGATAAGGAGAAGACAGCCTTTGCGGCCCTTTCAAGGCTGTACCAGTTTACGGTGCTCACATTTGGCCTCCATGGAGCCCCGGCAACATTCCAATGACTCATGAATACAATGCTGAAAAGCCACGACCATTATGCAGGGGCACACCGAGATGACATCATTGCATACAGTCCTAATTGGGAGGAGCACCTGAAACACCTAAGAGACATCTTGGGAGCGTTACACCAGGCCAGGCTCACGTCAACCCACAGAAAACCCAAATTGTTTTCACACCAAGCATTTGGGGTACTTTGTGGGGCATGGCACAATACGGCTACAAAAGGAGAAAATTGAGGTGATCCAAAGACTCCTGTTCCCAGCCAACCCTAGACAGGTACGGGTCTTCATAGGCTGCTTGGGCTGTTATCAATGGTTCATCCCACATTTCTCGCTAATCGCCTCTCCCCTTATGGACTTGTTGAAAACGTCCAACATCAAGAAATGAACCTGGCGAACAAAGGAGACTGAAGCAGCTTTCTTTGCCCTAAAGAATGCACTTACAGACCAGGCAGTGCTACAATGCCCTTACTATACCGCACCCTTCTATTTACACACAGAGACGCTTCAGGGTTCGGGATAGGAGACATCCTTTTCCAGACTCCCGGGGAGTCAGAAAGGCCTGTCGTGTTCACCAGTTGAAAACTTCTGCCACATGAATTGAACTATGTATGGTATGCCTATACGTGATTTATTTGCCTGCTGGGCTAGAGGCCCAAGCTACACCCCTCTAATGATGCGCAATGAGGCCGAAACATGGCTGGGAATGGTTGTGGTCTGGTGCAGAAGGGATGTGACCCAGCAGTTCGGGCTGGACTGCCCTTTTTGGGGTGGAACCAAGCCTGATTTGCATATGGTCTTTCCCCTTTCTGTAATGGCTTGGCAGGCGAAGAACGGTGGTCTGGAGGGTTGCCCAGAGCAATGCCAGTGGTTAAGATTCATTCTAAACCTTCCAGCCATTACCTCTTTGTTTTGCTGAAACAGTGGCCAAAGGAATTGTGAAAATGGGTTTAATGCTCCAGTGCATTGCTGATGACTTGGCATCTAATGGACTTTTTTCATGACTTTCCCTACAAAACCGATTGTAAACTGTGCAGCTTTTTACCTAATGTATCCCAGAAAGTATACTGTAAAATTCACCATTCTAACCCCTCGTTTAAACATTTTTCTAAGGTGGCGACTCCCTCCAAACCCACCTTGTTTGGTTCACTCTTCCTCGCTTCGGCCGGGGGCAGAAGAAGCCCAGTTCCCTCTCTGGGCTTCCCTTAGGGTCAGTCCTACTATTCGCTCTAGGCCCCACTTCTTACGCGATCCTGGCTGCACCTCTAGTGATTTGGGAGGAAAGATGCATCTTGTAGGCCAAAGGAAGGCGCAATATCTATTGAGCCTCTTGGGCTCGGCATGGGATCAACAGTAGGGTGACCAGACGTCCTGGTTTCCCGGGACTGTCCCAGTATTTGGTGCTCTATCCCCCCTTTCTCCACATTATCTTCCCATTGGAAACTGCAGTGGTCCTGGATTTTTGTAGTAGGTCTTCATGGCTGGCAGGCAGGAATGCACAATCTCACAAAGAAATTGTGCATTTTACAATTTAAGATAGTGTTCGTTTGTGATTAATTAACTATATGCGTTTCTTTGAATAGTACCGCTTAAACCCCCTTTTCCTCCAAATGCTACTGAAGTGTAGTGCCTTGACAGCCACTTTCAAGAGTTTGTCCTACTTTTATGTCAGTTGCCCTGTCCCGGTTTTTTCTTTTTTAAATCCGGTCACCCTAATCAACGGGCACAATAAGTTCAAAGATCCTACGCACTGCCAGCTTTCAAAACTGCCACCCAGCCCCTCCAAATGTTGTGGCTGTCTCCGCCCCTGCCGGTACTGAGAGCCATACGGGACCTGTCGCATTCCTACGTCACGCCATCTAGCTGCCCGACTGACAGACGGCCCGCAAGGGTTCCCCTGTCATCTCCCCGGCGAGGAAGCAGGCGTCGCGGCCTCAGCATATGCACGGGACCGCTCGCCCATTGTCGGCGCTGTCACCCCGCGCCGGGCATCCCCCTGGAGAGACCCTGCCGCTTTGTTAAGGCGAGAGAGGCTCACGTTCCCCTGCAGTTGTGCTTAGAAAGGCCGGCTCCCCAGCTGTGCGTCTGAGCAGATGTACTGCATGGGAAATCCCGTCCCTTTTCAGGGCTTTCCCTCCTCTCTGCACCTGTTGGTTGGCCACACGCCATCTGCGGTGCTCTTTCGGACCCCTCACCCCCCCCCCCCAGCCGCTGTAATGAAGCTGTTGGCAACACGCTTTTCCACCCTTCTCTAACAAGCTGCCCCCTTGGCTGGGGTCCATCTGGAAGTTTCACTGACAGATAATCGGGGGAGGGGATGGGGGTTAAGTAGGAAAGGGGCTTACCTCACCTAATCCCCATGTTAGCGTCTCAGCTGCACGCTTAATGAAGTGGTTTCACTGAGCCCGCGGCCGTCTAATTCGGGGCAAGTTATTATATGTGTGCAAGGGCCTCTAATAACATTGGTGTGCGGTCTAAGACAACCGCGGGATGCATGCATGCTACTGAAGCGCAGGGCTCCTAGAAGCCAGACATGCAGGCTGCAGTGGGAGGCGGAGGTGGGGGTGAGGGGGGTTACATTATTTTCTGACACATTAAGTATGGTGAATTCCGGCACTGGACTGTCCTAGAGGTCAAAACAGTAAACGAGGGAAAAAAGACCAGGGGGGAGAGTGGGTAAAGTTGCCATAAGACTGCAAGGGTAAAACTGGAGACCATGGAAGGTGCATGCATTGAGTGCAGGCTGGGAACTGTTTCCCTGAATCCTTTTAAATTCCATCAAATTGCATAGGTTGCCGGCGAGTCGGGCCCAGGTCTAGGAAATTACCGTGCTGTCCCCCAATCTGCCAGCCTGGAGGAAGGGTTCCCCACAGAAGCAGGGCAGATGAGTGAGGTTACCAGGGAAACAGAAGCTGGCGCCGCACCTGGGCGTGATCGATGCTTTTCCTCAGCTGCTCACCTCCTGGTCCTCGTTACGTACCCGAGCGTTACACACGATTCAGCGTCGCCGCTCTATTAGGTTTCTGGGTCGGGAGAATCGCGCACAGCGGCACAAGATACCATAGTGTCCAATTTCAATTGGACCACCTGCTTAACAACGCGCTCGTGAATTTGCTCAATTTACTCGGAAGGCTCTGCGAGTGAAACATACGTCACATTTCAAAATAGGCATTTAGGAGTATCTGCATTTTGGCATTGGCCAAAAAACTGTGCTTATGTGAAAGGACAATTTGTTGAAAAGATCCTGATGTTGGCTCCCTCTGTTATAGCCACGGCGCGGAGCAGTTCTCGTCGTATAGAACATACCCCCACCCCTGACCCCCCTTCGCACGGCTGCAGGCATAGCGCCGGGGGCATTCTCGCCCACCCTGGTTCTAAATAAAGTTACCAGATGTCGCCATGTCACCGGGGACAGCCTATTCCCTCCCTGGCCTTTGCTTTTACATAAGTTTTTGCTTTAGTGCATTGCATTCAGTTGAAATGATCTGGGACTACCACTCCCAGAATGCATTGTTGGAGACATGAATTCCCTGGATCGGGCCAGAGTGGCCCACAGTGATAGTCACCTGGCTACTTAATATAGGAAGAGGGTTTGTTTCGGCTCTCACCAAGGTATACACATTCGTCTTGTTTATTCTATCGACCCCACCTCTGCCCCACCCCCTGCCCACCTTTAAATGTGTTCATTAATGCCGGTCTGTTAAGAGTTTATACTGCCCTAAGTCTCTGCCAGGTGTACACGGAGCTTTATTGGCAACTCGGCCGCAGTTCAGGGCGCAGTGCCCCTCTCTACAAGGAACTATTCTTCTGAAATCTGCAATAACCTGCCAGGCGACGGACAGGTCCGCACAGAGGAATTGCTGCAAGTGGGAAGCAGGGTTTTATTTAGAGAAACAGTGGCCGATCCGCAAAGCTTTTTCTAGGAGTAAGTTAAGTTTGACATACTCCAGAAAAAGCGGGCAATTTACTTGTGGGGAAATGACCCCCGATTCACTAAGGGGTGATTCACAGGATGGTTTAGGACTATTCTATTAGCTTACTCCAAGACCAGGACAAGTGATGCTCGCGGGCGGTTCGGCGCGTTATAAACTTATATATAAATAAATAAATAAAATAAAGTAGTCGCTCGAGTATCTGAATGTGGAAAGGGCACATGCCCACACAAGCATCATTTAATCACTAAATTTTAAAGTAGTCTTAGAAACATTTAAATTACCAGTCTGATGGTTGATGGTTGAACGATTTTTAATTAATCAAAACCACGGGCATTGGCCTAAGCAACCCCCGGATAACGTTTTTTCAGACTGCCATGCCATTATTTGGGGGGAAACACCATATACATGTTGGCCAGGAATTGGAGTGCGCGCCTCACCCCTCTTTTTTTTACCATATGCAAATCAGCCTGGGTCCTAGCCCAAAATCGGCCTGGGCCCTGGCCCAAAAAGGCAGTCCAGCCTGAACTGACTGGTCACATCCCTTCTGCACATGACTCAGGGAACCCCAAACACGTTCGAGCCTCGTGACCCGCTAGAATCCGTAGGCCAAGCAGCGGATTCACAAACCACATCTGGGCATACCGTCACACCCGGGGTGACACACTCAAAATAAGAAACTGAATAGCTGGGACAGTGCGAATGAATCTTACGCACTGGCAATGTCTCTGTGCAACGCTCCAGACCATTGATGTGCAGCCTGCCCTTCCATAGCAGAAGCACAAAGGCAATATGCAAATCGAGCTTGGGTTCAGCCAATAGAGGCCCTCCAGCCCGAACTGCTTGGGCACATTCCCTCTGCACAGGACCACAGGCAAGCCCTGACCAGGCTCGGACTGGCCTATAGGGCAGATGGCCCAGGGCAAACCAATAACACAAAAAGCTGCAGTGGGCCCGTTTTTTTTTTGGTCAAAGTGGGCCACTTTTTTGGCCAATTTGGGCCAGTTTGATGAGTTAATTCACTCTGCGGCTAGTAGTTTTGACCAGTGTTGCTGAATGAATATTGTTTGACATGCACAATTTGCATCACACTTCATAAAAAAAAAAAACCTTCCCCCTGTTTACTATTCAAACAGCATCACAAAAGGAATGACTAGCCATTTGCAGCTGTGGGCCACTTGTCGTTTGTGCCCGAGACAATATTATGCCCCTGTCCGACCCTGCCCCTGACATGTTTCAGACTCATTTGGGGTCACCGGGGAGGAGACTTGGGACTCTGGACACGGCAGGCTCTGGTCCCGCGGCACACCGTCCTGCCCGCGGCGAAGAACTCCAAACTGAAGGTTGTCCATGGCTGGTTGCTTATGAATGACCCCTAACCACTGGATTTCAAGTCACATGTGGACGTGCAATTTGTAGGTTGCTGGATATGAGGGGTAAAGGTGAATTAAAGTGTATATACATTGGTGGTATGTGTACGGTGAGGTGGGTAAGTTACTCTAGAGAAAGTTGTTCCATGTCAAACTTTTTGGGGCATAAAGTGGGCCTTTTTTTAATGAATTAGGTGCAACTTACAAAGGCTCTCCGACAGCAGTTTCATCGGCTTCTTCAGTAACATTTTGAGATGCAAGTTATGTCCTCACGTGGGAGTCACTTAAACGTGTGGTCACTTACGCCAACAAGGAATTCTTTGTGAAGTATCTACAAAGACGTGCAAAGGTATGGGGTCGCCAGATTTCAATGACTGCAAACAGCGACGAGCGAGAGAAGTAGGCCCCCAAAAGCAGACAGGGCCAATTCATTGCGATGCGGCACACAGCAGCCCACCTGATCTAGGGCACTTCCTGGAACAGGACAACGTTAATTAATCAACAGATGTTTTTTCGATGTTTTTTTGCTGATTCCCCCCGAAAAACCCATCGAAAAACATATGGGGGAGGTGGTGGGTAAGGATAATAAGGGGTGGGGGTAGGGAATATGATAAAACAGGTCGGTTGGGCCGGGGCCCAAAAAGAAACATGAAATTGTTGATGTTTTTTCTCGAGAAAAAAATGCTGCAAAAAAAAACATCGAAAAAACAACGTTCGATAAATGAATATAGAACCTCTGCAACAGTCACATCCCCCCAATTCAAAGATGCATCCACAGTCTCCATATTAAAGCCTGATCCATCATCAAGACGGGCATACATGACCTGCAGGGCCTCCCATCACAACCCAACGAGATACCTGTCAGTAGCGCGCTTCATATCCATGGCACGCGCGCGCCGCGCAACGTAGGTTTCCAGGGGATTCTTTTGTCTGTGGTGGGAGCGAGAGAACAATGACTTGCCCTCTGCTTTGTGACTCTACGGGAAATTATAAAGAGGAGCAATGGAAGAAGGAGAGATCTAATGATTGAACTGGCATGTGAATTTAAGAGCAAAGACAGATCCAATTAGAGAGGCGAAGATTGAGTGGTCCGATTAGTGCATGTCTGAGAAACAGTCTTGTATGTGTCTGAAATTATCTCTCTTTTGACAATGATAGGTTTTGTTACATTCCTGGATTTATACCGCTCTCAAGCTCTCAGCATGTTCTGCCGGATCTTGAAGAGAGGAGGGTGGTTTAGCTTGGTGAGCCTAGAAAGAAAATGCGACATTGCATCTCTTTTGTGTTATGATGTATGACATGATAGGTTATTTATAATGCACTTAATACCCAGAGGTTTCTAAGCGTGGACCCGGGGATCGAACCGTGCCGTCTTGCTTCCAATGTCAGCTTGTTGCCTGAGCTATCCTCCTGTTGACGTGTGAAGACCAGAAGTACCCCGAGCTGTGCATGCAGGTCTTTTGTCGGGTGTTCTGTGTCGAGAGCTTAGGCGCATGCGTGTTCGGAATGGAGCCTTGTGTGCCCCTGGTACTAGAATCCTCGGCCAGGACTGGGATAAGTACGTTGATTGCAGCGGTGCAGCTTGCACGTTTTTTGATAACGCTTGGGAGGATACCTCAGTTGGCATGTGTGAGTGGCAGAGTTGGTATGCGTATAGTCAGTTTGGGCATGGAGGTTGAGAATTTAGGGTGGGGGTGATTCGTGGAGGCTCCGGTAGTCAACTTGGAGTGTGCATGGTGATGTCTGGTAAGGGGTGTCCCCTTGGGTGATGTCTAGATATGGGTGACCTTAGGGAAACATCTTTCTGAGGCGATGTCCTGAGACATCCCGCTGTGGGCTGGCAGTGGACAGCATGCAGTGACTGGTCCTGGTGGAGAGTGAGGGAACACATAGACAGTGGAAGACAGAAGCAGCACGCAGCATTGGGTACCGAGTAAAAAAGGGGCGAGAATACTTCCTTGGCACAGTTCAGAGCGGGGATTCCCAAAAAGTCCTTGTGGGGACCCCAGGAGCAGCTGAGGACGCTACAAGGTCAACGCGCGATATGTAGGGGCCAGTAGCGTGAATTACCTTTGGCATTAGGGAGCAATTACGCAGTAGGACACTAATGGCATTGGGTGCAAGGGAGCCAATAATAGTGGAACACCAAGGGGAAAAACCCCAGAGGGGCAAAACTACTGCAGGGCCCTCGGGAGCAAAAACACAGTGGGGCACATTTACAGTGGGACACACAGGAAGAACATTACAGTGGGAGCACATCTGAGCAGGGAGAATCACAGCTGGGCAAACGAGGCGCAGAACTGCATATGGTACAACGTGGGGTGGCGAGAAGGTTAGGGAGGGGCTCACACAATAAAGCCACATATATGGAAGCATAACATGGCCTCACACGAAACGGGCATGGCAAGACATGAGAGGCAAAAGAAAGCAGTACAATCACGATAAAGTAGGAACATACTTAACAAAGCACACCAGACTTTTATCCTCTCCACACACCTACCAATGGCCTCGGAAGACAAGTCTCGTTTCACTTTTTCACTCACTCTGCTACAGTCTAACACTGTCACTCCCCCACCCCCCTCTCTCTCTGTTCCTCTCTCTCTCTCTCTTTCCCTCTCTACATCGCTCTCTCGTTCTGTCATTCTCTCAAACAGGTGCACTTTGCACTCTGTGCAACAAGGATTAAGGAGTTGCCAGGTAGAGGGACGGGATGCCACTCATTACTCTAAGGACAGTGCTTGTGGTTTGGGGGCATGAGCGTTTCGTTTCAGACGAAGGGCTACCTGAGATCTGAACATCCCCCGACCACTCCACCTTCCTTGGTATATTGGTAGTCAGGCTGGGCAATGTCTCAAACGTCACTCTAACCTGCTCAAGTGCTAGGGCCTGTGGGCCTTCTGGGAATTTTGCCAGTCAGGGCAACTGCGTTTGGCAGGTCATTGGTGCCGGGGGCAGAATTCACAGTTGTTTCTCCCAGAGGTCTACCCTAGTATCTACAAAAAGTCTCACACCCCTCCCCCAGAGTGCACACCGCCGCAGGTCAAAAATGGACCCAAACACACCGCCACCCCTCGCACCTGACTTCGCTTTCAGAATAGTGCTGAAACCCTGCAAGGGGTACTTCACAGGGAGGTGAATGAGGAGCTGACAAGACACGTGTTGGAGTGTGGATCCTACTAAGTAACCCTCAAAGCTGGGTGTACCATGGCCTGGCCTAAAGGGGGCGCCACGGCTATAAAAAGGTGAGGAGAAGCACGCCGAAAGAGAAACAAGGAGGTTAGAGGCAGACAGAGGCATCATAAACATTTTAAACATGCAATATAGCCATTTTTCTTTTTTAAAAGAAAGGTTTGTGAAACATGCATATACATTTCCATTTTAGACACATCAGGCAATAATTGGCAAATAGTATTGCTAACCACTTTTATTTATTTGTTTATTTGCATAGCGCTAAAGCCCGCAGGCATCAGAGCGCATTCCAAAGAGACAGGACATATAGATGCAGAAAACGGGACAACGGTGTGGGCGGAAAAGGGTCATTTCTGCAACCACTGCAATATATGTTCTGAAATATTTATATTGCACCTGTCACCGCTGTGGTGGCCTTGCCGCGCCTGAGCTAGTCTGGGTGAGGCATACTGTGGCCTTGCCAGGGGGTTTCCAGACCTTAGTCTATGGATATGATGGAGTAGCTTGAGATAAGAGGTGATAGGTGAAGGTTGGGTTTGGAGCGGGGTGAGTAAAAAAGGAGGGGGTAGACATAAAACACACGTGAGAGACAGAAAAGAGGGAATAAGGGGAAGGAAGTGTATTGTGGGAGGAGGGATGCGTGTCTTATAACTGAGGTCAGTTATCTGTATTCATGAGAAGTAGTCTAAGTAACTTCTCCCTCTGTTTAGAGTATGAAGTAGCCAGTCCTGCTGGAGCAATGTCGTAGATATAGTTGTTGATTGATTGATGAGGGACTTGAGATGTGCGCACGCAGGCCCTAGTAGCACGACTGTTCTGCTGGTGATGTTTACTGAATGTTTTTGTGGTCAAAATAGTGATAAACAGTGAACACACCAAACCACTCTGACCGTAGTGTATACCTTGTGGCTTAGGGAAATTAGACCGGTGTAGGTACTTTGAACTCTCTATGACCAAAATCAATGGGAGAATAATTATGCTCGGGAAGTTGACAATTGTTTTGACCAAATCTCTTATTTACATGATGGGCCTTCTTCAGGACAGAGGTCGAGCGCAGGGTTTTGTTGAATGATGAATTAGAATTGTTCAACTCGCCACCCCTTTCCAAAGACACAAAGCAATAACAGGATTGGAACCAAACGTTGCAACACTGCATCTTTTATGACTCTGCATGCAGGCACGGGGGTCTGGGAGGGCTGCACTTGGTCAATACAAGGAAGGGGGACACAGTGTGGCAACCGTGACAGATTTTCCTCAGCCAAACCGGCCTCCATGAGTCACTAGCCTTTCCTTGCCCTTAAAGAACGTGCTTTCAGTATTTGGCACACTGGCAACATAAGCTGCTAATTGTATCAGTGCCTCAATGCACAGATTTCCAAACATTGTGCACTTGCAGTGATGTGGGTAGATGCACACTTGCCCGATTCCACATTCTCCTTCAGAGCCTCCATATTGGAAATCAGGCGAAGCAAAATCCAGCACCGTCTGTCAGAGGAAAGAAAAGTGGGTCTCAAAAGAATACTTGCCCTCTGGGGACGGTATGTCTCAGAGATTATCCTCCGGGCACAGCTGTCAAGCCTGCAGGTGCATTTCCCCCAGGGACTCTTTTACGCCAATTCATGCGGCATCTTAACGTTTTAAAGGGAAGTCACTGTAAGGCAATGCAGTGACAGTATTTGATAAGCCTGAAAAAGATTATTCAGTGGCCCTCATTATAAGTTTGGCAGTAACAGTGAAAACAGGCAGTCTGATTTTTACCACCACCACGTAGGATTATCGCATGCAGTAAATACCACCTGATTATGATGTCAAATACCAAACTTATTTTACTCCAATTTTACCCCCACTCAAGAGGTAAAAGTACAATTTCTAAAAGGTCTTTAAGGACTTTTAAAATTGTTTTTATTGCAGTGATGGGACGCACATGCGGCTAATCCCTTCTCCGTAGGACAAAAAGTTAATTAGAGAAAATTATAAAGTATCGGTTAGATCCGATTGAGCACATAATCCATTTACATCCTCAAAACATAGTGGCCAGAGGTTTAACAAAATCATACAAACAGTCCATGCAGATTTCCAAAAATACCACATGTGGTACTTCAGTAACTCTGCATCTGTCACTGCTGTCCAGGCTGTTGTTATAATTAGACAGAGCCCCACGGGTTATGGTAGTAACTGTATGTGGTAATCCAGACACAGAAGCTGCCAAATTCAGAATGAGCCCTGGCGAGTCGTGCGCTGGCGGCAGAGACCGGCGTGTAACGGGCAGGTTTAAGGTTGAAGTCGCAGCGGGCCAGAAAGTTTTCATCCTTGCAGTGTTGATAAAATGAGTAAAATACAGTTACATAGTTATAATGTACAGATAAACAAGAGTAGTCCTTTCCATAGGGAAGTATATCTGGAGTCTTGAACGCAATATATCAAGATGCCGGAATATGATGCTTAACCTATTTATTTTATTCTGTCTGGAAATCAATACTAATTACAGGGTTCGAAATTGAGATTCGATGAGCAGGAGCTAAAACCAGCCCCTGGGTATCGGGCATCACCCTGTAGGCAGAGGGAACCAGGAGCTACCAGAGATGCTCCTTAAACTTTTTGTTCACTTTGTATGAACTATTGTGTTTAAATGTGTATTAGATGTGTTCTAATTCTTCTTTATTAACATTCTCAAATACTCAAAAAGTTAATGTAACATTTACATATTTGGAAGACACCAGTTGGCCCTAGAAGCCAAAAGTAGCTCCTGGCAGCTGTTGGTTTCAAGCTAACCAGGCTCTACTGTGCTAGAAGAGCAGGAGCTAAATCCCAGCTCCCCTCAATTTCGAACCCTGTAATTTTAGCATCGGTTTCCGCAAATTTTATCAGCATTTGTCCTAAGCTAGAATAAAGTTAATAGGTTAAGCATCACATTCTGGCCTCTTAATATGTTGTGTTCATGCTGTCACAGCACATTTGCAGCACATCTCTGCTAGGACTCCACATGCAATTGCCCTTAGTGCAGGCTACTGCTGCTTATCTGTGAATTGTTTTTACATGACCACAGGGTTGGAGTCCCCAGAAAGAAGCAGTTGTGATTATACAAAAAGTCTAGTCAGTTTTCTGGGTCTGAGAGACTCATTGTGCCAGTGTTTTGTAGCTCGTAGGTGTCGTTTTGGTGGAGAACACACTATTAGTATGGGCAGTGGAAGATGGCAAATAGACACCCATTCACTTCTGCCTTTGGGGCTCATTCAGAGTGTGGCGGTATGGTGAAAACGTGGCGGTAACTCAATTACCACCACTTTCAACATACCGCAATTTTTATAGTTTCACCACCGAATCTCCTTAAAACATTGTGCGCGCGCGGAGGAAATTTCCTCCATGCAAAACCAACACTGCAGTGTACATGCAGCATAAAAACTCATAAATATGGACTAGCCAAAGGACCTGCATGGATCTGTGGGATTACTGCACTAAAAAAATGTCGAACACGAAAATGCAGAATTTTATTTCCCCCCCCGCATTTCCCTGCAATTATATGCAGAGGAGACCCCCCAACAGCCCTAAATACCAGCCATATATTTTTACTACCCTAATCACCCCACCCCACATATAATTGCGTTGAAATGTGCACCTCGCAATTCGGCATTTTCGTGTTCTGCATTTCTTGCGGCGAAATTATGGGCTACGGCCGTCTGCATGACTCTGAATCATGCAGAAACATCATGTTACTGCATGCTTATGGCATACCATAATGGTCATTCTGTTTGGTGGTATTAAAAGAGGTAATACCGCCAAACTCTTCATTATCATTATCATTAGGTTTTTTTTGTACTGCACTAGGTCACCACCATAGTAGTCTCAAAGTGGTTAAACCTTGCCCGAGATCAGGTGCGTTAAGTCCCAGCCAGGGACAGCAGGACCTTAGTCTGCTTGGAATGCTTTGGCCGGGAAATGGTGTACTAGAAAAAGAGAGAGATGTTCAATCAATTCTTAACTTTATTTCGGCTGGAAGACATAAAGGTTTTCAGAACAAACACACATTTCAAAATGTTCCCATTACAAATCAGTCGCACAGGGAAATCGCCTAAATCAATATGGGCATAACATCCAATAATGGCTCATGACAGTACAGATATTCTCAGACTAAATGATAAATCGACAAGCATTAGTACCCATAGACGGAGAAAGTCTCTACAGGTCTTCCTCCCAAAGGGACAGCATTTGGTCCAGACAAAGCAGAGCCCTGCAACTCTAGTCCCCAGGGATATGGGCTCACGTTCATTGCAGTGTTTGCAAGGGGGCTAAATGCCCTCTTAGTTCTCAATAGATCCCTGACCAGTCTGGGATCTCAACATTTTAGATCAACAATGTCACAGTCAGAAGCTGCCTCCATCGCTTTACAAATCCTAGAGCAGTGAACAATTTTATCCCTAGTGACAACGTGGAATCCCCTCACATGTTTCAGCCAGTGTAAGCGCTTGCTACAAAGTGATCCCTTCAGTTCATGCCATTTTGTGGTCAATTTAGGGGAATGGCCCAAAAAGACCCTATTCAAAATCCTGAATGGGACATTTGGCTGAATTTCAGATGTTTGAAAATTCAGAACGGCTGAAAAGTTCGACTTAATCCCCCATTCAGTGGTAAGAGATGCGGGGGATGTGGGGGTGTCCGCCTCACCCTTGTTCACTATAGTGTGAGTGGGAGTTCTGGGGTTGTCCAAAAATAAAAAAAGGAAAGGACCCTGCGGTGCCGGTTCCCGATCATGGGAGTGAAAGGGAACAGGCGTTGCAGGGACACAGCGAGGCGGCAGCGCACGGTAAGTAGGGGGGTGGGGCAAGGACAAAGTCTGAAATGTTCTGGGGAGAGAAGAGCGAAAGTTAATTTCAGGAAAACATATTTTTGGTCTTTTCTCCCTCGAACATTTCAGCCGCGGTCTTACAACCCAAATCCAATATAGGAACTCCATGCATGAAAATTGACCGAGGTGCGGTGGGCCTGATAAGAATTTCTGGGAAATTTGGCATGTTCTGTAGCAGCACACTGGTTTTAGGAAGCACATTTGTTCTGGGAGATCTATCTGCCTGCGTGCTACAAGTCTGCCTTAAAGGAAACGGGATGACAGGGTGCAATGACTGTGGTTGTGGCCAGCTGGTTCTGGGTTACAAAATGACCCTTTGCCCCTGTGGCCGTTGGCAAACCCAGACATTGTTGCATTTCCTTTGCAGATCCCACTAAGACCCTGGCATATCTGGGGTTTGGGGGTTGACACAGGGCTCTTGGATGAGGGACCCGTCTATCCTTGATTCATTATTTTTGTTCAGGATCCCTTTCTCTCCAAGCTGATTAGTTGAGCATTTCCATGCTTCTTTTCTCTTTCCAAGGGCTCTGATTAGGGCCATTAGCACGTTTTTTACTATCGGAAATTCGGATAGGAATGTAATACAGTAACATTGGCCCTCCTTCGGCCCACAGACCTCCTCTTTCTGGTCGAGGGTGTTAGGAACTATTCCCCTCAGAGTCAGTTGCTAAGTCGAGTGTGCTTGCCATCAAGGCAGTGACAGTTGCCCCAAAGGCACTTGCTAGTCTCCTGTCAGGCTCTCTGCCCTTGCTTGATGTTAGGTGGGCAGTAGGCTGATTGATGGTCTTATCAGACTTCATTTTGATGGAGCATCCTGTCCACACCCCCATTAAATGATGGAATTTGTATTCAGGCTGGAGTGCTATGGCTCCTCTGGTGGCCTAGCCTAGGGGGTGGGGGGAGACCACGAATTCCACTCTGCAATGGACCAAGGGGGCTTGATACCAGAGTTTAAGCTGGGGTGGCTAGGCTGGGGGTGTACAGAGACCCCTCGGGATGTAGTTGAGGGGCCTGTTGGTGGACAGAGGGGGCCATCTATCCTCACTCCCCAGCCTCCGACACTCATAGCCCAAGATGATTACAGTTGGGGCCGGTAGGGTGACCAGTGGTTCTGCAGCCATAGTGCTGCCAGTAGTGACAACAGTGCCCCTTCTCCAACGTCAGCGGGGGCGTTAGGAGCACCCAAGAACTCTTGGATTTCGCTAATCAACAGGTGGGCCACTTCAAAAGTACTGACTGAGTCAATAGTGCTGTTGTACCCTTGGTGGACAGTGCCTGGGGGAACCTGAGTGACTAAGTTTAAATTTGGGATTTGCTTGGTTCTCTTGAGGGTCAGTATGTTCTGTTTGCCCTGAGTCCCAGACCAAGCCCACGGCCATATACAGTAGCAAGTGTAAGCGCCTCATCTGGTACCCGGGCGAACTCCTTGATGGTTGAAACTGGCATGATTGTTGAGCGGCTGGGTTCCGATTGAGTTCAGACTAGGGCACTCCCAGCCCCAGTACCACAGTTTAAATGTGCAATTCGGATGCACAGCTAGATTTCTCCCTGACTTCACTGTTTTTTGGTTCTGCCGTACCGGTCCTTGCAGGTCCCACGTTGAAAAGACAGGCAAACTGGACAAGACGCAGAACTCCGGGAAGTGACCTGGTCCCTCGACTCCAACATGCCAGAAAGAAAAAGAAAGTAAAGAGTGCTTGGGGCAAAGCATGCGCTCCTGCGAGCTCGCAGACACACCTCCAGAACGCTAACACCCCACGCCCTTGACTCCCCGAGGACTTCACCCTCATGGGGAGGCCGGCTGGATAATGGAGTGTTCAGCGGGCCGGTGGGCGGGGGAAACAGGGCCAGTGGCGGCAACAGCAACTCAGGCTACCAGCAGGTAATCAGGCACCCCTGTGGGACGTCAACACCCCGCACCCTTGACACCCCGCGAGAGAGATGTGTAGAATGTGGCCCTTTGTGAAGTGTCATTTTTCTCTCCTTTTGTAGGCTTCTTGTGTTGTGATTCATTGAAAATAAATATTCTGTATGTGGCCTATTTGCCATTTCTTGCCTCTCATATGAATTTAATTAACTAATCTTGCCATCCATCAGCATGTGTCTCTCCTCCTCCACTATTCTAAAATCTTCAAAAGACTCTTCTTGATAAGAATTACATCCTTACTCGACTACAATAATCTCCTGGGCACGCTCCATTCTGGATTTTTCAGCTGTCTTTCCACGGAATCAACTCTCACCCACGTCTCTAACTGCCTGACCTCTGAAACTATTCTCTGTCCTCATCCTGCTTGACCTCTCAACGGCATTTGACATGTTGGACAACTAATTTCTTCTTTCGTCTCTGGCTGACCCTGGAAATGGGCTGCCTCCTACCTTCTCATCAGTTCTTCTCCACCTCATGGAACTGGGTCTCCTCAGATCCAAACCCCCACTTTGACTGTGGCCCCAAGACTTGTTCATAGCGGTGTCCGGACATTTCGTCGAAAGACATTTGGTCGACGTAATTTGGTCGAAAACCAAATGGTAGAATTTTTTAATTTATTTATATATATATTTTTTAGGTTGTAGTTTAGGGAAAAAAGGGTTTTTTTTTAGAAAGAAAAGGGGGCAGGGGGGACCCCCCCAAAAAAAAAACCAAAAAAAAAGTGAAAATAAAAAAAAACAAAAATTCGACCATTTGGTTTTCCACCAAATGGTTTCGACCAAATGTCCTGTCGACTAATTTTTTTCGATGAAATGTCTGGCAACCGTTCATCGCACTTTACTTTTGACCCTTTACACTTGCTCCCTTGGTCAACTGATCGCCTCCTTTGGATTCGCCTATGCCCTCATTCCAGAGGTCTCCAACATCTTCTCCTCCCCTCTGCTTCTGCTTGTCTCTCTGTGATTCGACATTGGTTGGCACTTTGGTGTCTTATGCTTAACTCCTCTAAAATGGAAGTCATCTACCTTTTTACCTCCAATAATCCCCCCTCCTTTCTCTTCTTAATCGATCTCATTTCCACCTGAATTACTCTCCCCTCCCTGAAGGAATAGAACCTTGGGGGGGGGGTCATATTTGATGGCAACCTCCACATTTATCACTTTGGTACGTCTACTTCATCTACAGCCAGGATTGACCTGCTTAATGTCAGAAAAATCCACCCTCTCTTCATCCATGACTCCACCAAAAGAACCATTTTGACCTTGGGACTACTGTGCCAGCCTCCCCCTGGGCTTCCCACTCTACTCCTTCTTCCCGCATGACATCTCAATTTGCCACCACACCCTCTACAATCATACTCGCTATGGTACTACTGCCCCCCAGCACCACTTCAACGCAGTCGGCTTTCAATGAAAGTCAATCCCTCTTCAACGTCCTCCTGTTTGTTTTTTTCACATTTCTGCATAAACTAGCACCCCTGGCTAACACTGTCTCCCAGTACCCTCCTCAATTTATATTTTTTGCATTTATTTGCAGCATACGTAAGCCGTACGTATCTAGATGCTCGTTTCATTGTGGAAGGGTAGGTTATTTATAAGAGGCTCCTTTATTTTTATTTTTCCCCAAGCACAGTCTGGGATTCGAACCTGTGTTTGCTCAGCTTGGTCTTGCTTCCAAGACCCGTGCTTTGCCACAGAGCTATCTGTGCATCCTCCGTTCCAGGATAGCTCTTGACCTTATTTCCCTCCGACCACCCTGCTCTGCCTCTTGCTTCTGCTCCTTCTCCCTTCTCACACTGGTCCACAAGAACTCCCTTTCTTACCATACCAAAACACCACTAATGTCCACAATCTCCAGTCTGCACTAAGCTCCACCTCCTAAATCAAGAATGGGCATCCTCCGCCTAATTCCACATCGCTCTGCCCCTTGGCTGCCCGCCAACTAACTCAATTATACATAGTAGCCTGTATATAGTCGTTCCCCTTGCACCTCTGACTAAAACTGGTCCCTCTTGTTCCCAGTTCCTGCACCATGTGCTCCCCAAGTTCCACTGGTCATTTACACACGACCCTTACCGCTTATTTACAGCACCCGGATTTCCCTATTGTATGTTGCTTGTTTTTCTTTCTGGGCGAAACTCACTTTGCCCGTAATATAATCCAACACAGAACACTGCAATTAAATGGAAAGATGCCTGTATGTCTGAGGCTTGACAGAACAGTTTATTTTTTCAAGTTTCAGTTTCAAACGTTAGTCTTTCAAACTTCTATTTTGAAGTGAGCATCAGGTGTCACTCTGATAAGCTGGCTCCAGTGGCCCCACTAACTGGTCGATGGCACCATGCACCCTTCTTAGTATAACAATGTGAATTGGGGCATTGGGCTGAAGTCATATGCCAGGTATCTCAATGTGCAGTGCTCTTTTACATAACTTCATAAAATAGGCACTTTGTCCATCATTGTGTGAGCCGATTTCACATCCTTTTAAGAGGAAGTGCATCGGCGACAGACAGGAAGTGCAGCCTGCAAATCCAGCCTAGCATCAGTCTCGGGAGGATAGCTCAGGGGCAACGCGTTCGCTTTGGAAGCAAGATGACCCGGAGCAATACCGGTTTGATCCACCGGTCTGCGCTTAGAAACCTCCAGGAATTAAGCGTGTTATACTTAAGCAATATGACCCGAGCGGCGGGGGCATTACCGACTCAGGTAATGCCCCTGCCACAAGGGTCATATTGCTATTAGTACCCCAGCCCGCATTATGTGAAATGGCCGCCTGGCCGCCATGGAAAGGGAAAACAGAGTCCGTTTTCCTTTTCCATGGCGGCCATCGGGAGCGGACGCGCTGGGAACACAAGTGTTCACTCCCGAAAAAGGATCAAAAAGACGGTAAGTGGGGTTGGGAGGGTGGGAGTGGGACGGGAATAAAAAAAAAAGTTAAAAAAAAGCTTACCTGCGTCCCCGGCGAGGGATGAGGGAAGCCTCCAGCCGTGTGGAGGTGCGGAGCGGGGATGGCCCCGCTCCGAGTCTCCACACGGCTGGAGTCTTCCCTCGTCCCTCACCGGGGAAGCAGGAACAAGAAGGTAAGTGGGGATACGGGGGAGGAGGGAGGAAAGGGAATTAAAAAAAAAAAGCCTTACCCGAGTCCCCGGCAGGGGGGCGAAGGAAGCCTCTCAGCCGCAGGGAGGCTCGGAGTTGGGATGGCCCCGCTTCCAGCCTCCTTATTGGCTGAGGGGCTGCCACGCCCCCGGCCGTGGACAAGGCAGCTGGAATCCCAGCCGAGAATCAAAGGATTCTTGGCCGGGTAAGGACCCGGCGAGAGCCAATCAGAATGCGTGTTGCATTCTGCTTGACTCTCGCCGGGTACTAACAGTAAGTATATTTAGGTACGAATCATGACCCACCCATGGTATTAGTACACAAGTAGTAGTGCTGCTATTAATAGCAGCAATAATATTACTACCAACAGAAATACCATTGCTATCATCACTAATAACGGTGGCAGTAATATTACAGTTTATCCTTCTCTCCTTTCCATCTCTCAATTTTCCTGTCTATTTCTGTTGCCAATTTCGACTGCTCACTCCTTTCTTCTTAGTCTTATATGATCTTATACCTCTCTTCTTTTCCCTTATTCTGCTCTAGACTATCGTCACTATTGTAAACTGGGGGTTCGTATATCGGATTACTATACCCTGGCGTCGCTTTCAACTCCTTTAAAGGGTACAACCCCATTTCTTCCGTGCTGTCACCTTTTACTTCAGGCGAAGTAAGGGGAGCTGAAGGCTCAACACCTTCCTCCTTTCCCTGACTAAGCATCCTCTGCTCAGGTGGACGGTCTTCCCTTTTTTCCTGGAACATTTACCAGAGCTCTAAAATCGCAAATCTTTTCTCTAATTTCTTCCCTGTGTACGCAGTGTGCAAGTATGTGGTCATGCGTTGCAATACCGCTTTTGACAATGATGCCCCTTGTTGCCATGGAATTAACATTTTATTTACTGTGCCTTTCACCCATTCCACGCTATACTGTTTGAGCTTGGGCATATGCTTTGGTAATGTTTTACATAAGTGCATCAGATGAGTATCTCCCATAATGGCAAGTCTCAATTGACTATCAATACTTACCAGATTTATGAAATAGCCTTTGTACTTTTGCTTAAATCAGCACTTTTTCAATGCCTTTAAACTTCAAATATGAGCATGCACCATCAATAGGTACTCAACCTTTTAATTTCTTGATTAGGTATCTCTATCTTTTGATTGGCACCAATCAATTTGCTATGCTTAATCACTATTTAAACAACATACAGACTAGTATGCATTACACATTAATAAACTTTATACCCTATACAGGATTTGAGACGTCACCTTACGTAAACCTGTTTTTGCGTTATATGTTTCTGCTCTACCCCGTTTGGATTTGAAACGTCTCCTTCTGAAACTCCCTTGAGCCAGGACTTCTAGTCAGGTTACTGTTTTATTAACAATTCTCTAAAACAGGGAGGTTACGTGAGCCCAGAGGGAGCAGGAGCTCCCCACAGCACTGCCGGAGCAGTGCACTATCCAGGCACACCACCCGCCCTCTGCAAGGTAAGCCTGCAGGCTGCGTACAGTAGCATCAGCATCGGCTTGTCTTCTACCCGGAAGATCGTGATGCCGCTTATGTAAATAAATACATAAGAATCCTCCATCCAGGAAACAACGTGGGAAAGCATCCGCTTTTTCACCATTTGCCATGCTTTGCATTGAAGTACCCAGCGCTGCCATAATGAACCACGAGGTTAACCACCTCTTAAGATGGCCGCCTTATTCACTATACAGTGTGTCCCTGCTTAAGGCATCCGCCCAACACCATCATTGCATTGGTCCAGGCTGCATACTTCTGGGCCAATCATCCGCCGTCAGGCGCACGCCGTCCCCAGCACGAAGGCACTAGCACAAAGGCTGGTGACCTGTCCTGAGCCTGTCCAGAGCGTGACCAGCGGCCAAGGCCAGTCTCCCTGTTGCTGCTGACCCTCCCAGCTTCCCTGCTAATCTTCTGTACAGGATCACACTGCCCAAGGAGCCGAGCATGCACTTTCAACGCCCTGGTAAGCACTACATACACGATCTTAATTACTTTTGCAAACCTTATGTCTTTGACATCCTGCTATGCAAAACAAAATGACTAAGTGACACCTATTGTAACGACCTCAGTCGGTCATTCCTACATCTGGCACTAACATGCTCTGATGCCATCATCCGTTGCCACCCTGACCACATTATACTGGACTGCTTTTGAGCTTGAAACCTGTTTTGCAACTGTCTGTGGCCAGCGCCTCCAACTATACTACACTGATCACTCTCACAGCCTATAGTAGGAACTGAACCTAGGCTTACCATAAGTGCCCCCACTTACCCTACATTTGTCTTTTAATTGCATTCCAGCAGGAACAATATTGACTGCCTCCTACCTGTCTGTACAGCGCACTATGCATTCTTGCCTATATTACGATTCTTGAACTCAGGCGCACCCTGCTGCTAAAGGTGCTCCTACCTGCTTGCCCACTGCATTTTAGCCCACTCTGTGATTGTTTAATTTAGTTGGACCTGCAGCTAGAACTGATCCCACCTGTTTTCACATTGCATCTTAGCCCACTCTGTGATTGTTGAACTTAGTTGGACCCTGCAGCCATGATTGTCCAGTCACCAGTGTTTCAGGCCTCTTGCGCTAAAATCGAATCTAGATACCAGTATGTTTGCACATCCTCATTGTATTTCTACAATTTAAATGTGCTGTATGCTAGCTCATTGCACCTCCTAGTCACCAGTGTCTTAGCCCTCTTGTGCTCTCCAGTCACCAGTGTTTCACGCCTCTTGCGCTAAAATCGAATCTAGATACCAGTATGTTTGCACATTCTCATTGTATTTCTACAATTTAAATGTACTGTATGCTAGCTCACTCTACTCCCTAGTCAGTAGTGTCCCAAGCATTAGCATTTAAGACATAACACTGCATAGACAGAAATGTCTCCTACCTGCCTTATCAAAGTCACCTTAACCCTAATACTCATCTCCGCTATACTTAGCACAATGGCCTTTACTATCAAAACCAGCCCTCCCAAGGATAGAAAATTGAGACTCAGGTCCAGACTGCCCAGCTTTTATGAACCTGAAAGTAACCATCCGAATAATGCCAATAGACGTACTAATACTCAGCCTAAAAACCTGTCTCGATTAGTCAAGCAATCCACTTATACCGGCGCTCAAACCTCTACTAAAGTACTCACAACTTTAGATACCATACCACCTAAAACTTGTCAAAGAACTAAACACAATAACTCTTTGACACTAATAGGATCGCTTATTAATGCAAGATCAACAGTGGCCCACGCCACAGAAATTGCTGACATCCTAAATAACGACAATCTGGACCTACTGGCCATAACTGAGACTTGGCTTCACGAGGCTGCAGGACCAACATTAATGCTAGCAGTGCCCGATAAATACCAAATTCTCAGCGCTGACAGGCCAAATGCCCGAGGCGGCGGACTAGCCATCATCTTCAAATCTACCCATCCCATCAGATCTGCCACGTCAGCCTCCTACTCATCCTGTGAAACACTCACAGCCAAAATGTCCCTCTCTAATAATCGCACGCTCTCAATCCACCTGATATATAGACCTCCGGGCCGCTAGGCACCTTTGAAGACGATCTAACCAGCCTCATAGCCAACAACACCAAAGATCACTCCCAAACCCTACTGCTGGGAGACTTAAACCTTGGCTTCAATGAAACTGACAATAAACATGCAGAGTCAGTTGCCGCCCTGATCAAGGACCATGGGCTTGATCAAAAAGTCCTCTCCACTACCCACATTAAAGGAAGGACCCTCGACTGGGTATCTGAACTGAATTGCAATATCAGTATTACAGATATTGCTCCTCAAACATGGACTGATCATTATCTAATAACTTTCTCTGCCACACTAGATCTCCTGAGCCCCAAAATCAACAACACGGTTCCTCCTCTCCCAACTAGAAGCAAGAAGGATATGACTGTTGAAAATATTATCCCTCTCCTCCTTCCAGACATATCTGGACTGGAAAGTAACAACCCTGACGTCTTAGTAAATACTTTCAATGATGCTATGATCAAAGCCCTAGACGCTACTGCCCCAATCAAACTGCGCAAAGCAAAACAGGAAGCCCACCTAAATGCCTGGTTTACGCCCCACCTCAAATCTCTAAGACTACAAAAAAGAAAGCTCCAATCTATCTGGCGCCACACACCCACTAAAAACAACAAAACTAATCTAACTGAATTTGCCAAAGCCTACAAAAAAGAAATAATCAAAACCAAGAAGAACACCTTTAACGATAGGATTGCGAAAGCTAACTCTAATACTAAAGAGCTATTTGCCATCCTCCGCGAATTGGAATCCCCTATTCAACCTACAGACAATGCCCCCAAAAATAAAGTCTGGTGCACCAACATACAAAATGCCCTCTCTAACAAAATCTCCTGGCTCCAATGCAAAATTGCAACAAAAAAAGGCCACAATGTCACCTTCTGACCAACAAACACCCCAACCTCAGGAGAATAAGTCTACCGCACCCTTCAGATTCAAGACCATCTCCATAATTGACACAGAAAAAATAATATTGTCCCTCAAACCGTCAAACTGAAAGGGCGACTCCTGCCCTGCACAAATAATAAAGGACGCAGCTAGGGACTTAGCCCCCTTCATTACCAAGCTCATAAATTCATTCTTTAAATCCAACACTGTACCCACCACCCTCAAAGAATCATGGGTCCTCCCACTACTGAAAAAACAAACCTTGGATCCCACTATCCCCACCAATTACAGACCAATCACCACTGTGCCATTTCTACTTAAGATCCTAGACAGAGCCGCCTAAATACAAATCCAGGATTAGCTGGAAGCCAACCACCTGCTTGGCTCACGGCAATCTGGCTTCTGCCCACTCCATGGTACGGAAACAGCTCTGTTAGACCTCACGACACAAATTGAGGAACTAAAGGATATTGGAAAAACAGCCCTGATCCTCCTACTGGACTTGTCAGCAGCGTTTGACTTGGTAGACCATGCAGTCCTATGCAACCACCTCGAATCTGCCGCCAACTTCACTGGAGATGCCATTGCTTGGGTCCAATCCTTCCTAGCTAATCATACTATGCGAGTCTTCTCCACCTCCGACTCTGCTGATCCTATCAAAATAACTTGTGGTGTCCCACAAGGATCCTGCGTCTCCCCCACCATGTATAACATCTTCACCAAGCCTTTGTTTGACAAGTTGGACAGACTGGGTGTCACCTACACGAACTACCCAGATGACACCCAGATCCTCATCCCCCTTTCGGGCGACTACGAGACAGACTCAGCCTTGGTGAACAAGATATACACCCTCACTCAGGCATGGATGGCCTCACATGGCCTCTGCCTGAATGACGATAAAACGGAGATACTAATCCCAGGTTCCGAAGCTAATATCCAAAAACTAAGCCCAAGCTACACATCCTTCAGCATTGATAACAACCCTATCAAAGTGATGCCTGTGGTTAAAACCATTGGATTCTATTTGGACTCCTCCCTCACTCTCAAGAAGCAGGTCAACTCCCTCGCCTCCTCCACCACCTACACCTGCAAACTCATCCGCGCAGCCAGACCGTACCTCTCCAGTGCTAGCTGCATCACTCTAGCTAATGCTCTCATCATGTCTAGGTTAGACTATTGCAATGCCCTGTACTCAGGAGCTAACAAATACATCACAGACAAAATTCAAAGACTGCAGAACAATGCCTTGAGAGCAGCACTAAACATCCCCCACAGAGAGCACGTCACCAAATTCAGGAAAGGGGTTAATTGGCTAAAAATAACGGACAGAATCCTACTCAAAACAGCGTCCCTCACCTCTAAATGTCTGAACAACCTAGCCCCCCCGTATCTAATGTAAAGAATTATGAGGAAAACCTCCATGCGACCCATGAGATCGGCTAACACCTTTAAACTAGAAACTCCCCGGTTTAAACGATCGACCGTGGGAGGAACTAGCTTTCCAGTCAAAGCTGCTCACTGCTGGAACAAGTTACCTCTCGACCTCAATAATGAACAAACGTACCCTAAATTTAGACACAAGATAATTAACTGGTTGCGGGCCAATGACACATAACCTGACTAACACCCACCCACAGGTATATGATGCCTAGTTTTATAGTTTGACCTATAAACCTGATCATATATTCAGCTGTTAGACAGTCTTGCCAGAATGCCTCAGACTCTTCTCAGTTATGTCTTGTACTTGCACACATGTTTGTATATTTTACTGTACATATTTCTTTTTGCCTTGTGTTCGTTATACTCATACCAAATATTGTAATAAGCTTAAGTTTTCTTGTACACTGCTGCGCCCGGCTACCCAAGGGTTTGGTGCGCATTACCAAATAAACAAACAAACAAACATCAACGGACGTTCGTTCAATTCTCGACAAATTTCACATAAAAACATCATTATGTGCAAAAAATACATCAGCAGTGACATTGTACTATGTGGCAACTAAGAAAAACCTACTAGGGATGGTGATACGTTTAAGGGGAACATCTAAGTATACTTTCTATAAGGGCTTGGATTGTGATTGGCTATCTACTGTCAGGTGGACAACTTATGCCTAAACCTAAAACATGTCATCTTCAACACTGTTAATTACACAGTATATTGTTGGCTCTCAAACTATAAGGCCCTTCATTATACCGCCTTCTACAATTGGTTGGCTGCTTGTGCCATGTCTGGAACATTCGGTTCATTTAGCAGCACATAAGCTCATGCCCAGGTTCCAGGAGGTTGACTTGACTTTACCTCCCCACCCAATAAGCCCAACATCTCTCATCACCCATGCTTTCTGCCATGCAGATTGTCTTTGAACTTGGCCTTGCAAAGTATCCTTACCTGTGGGAATATATGGGAGTACAGGCTTTCACTATCATTGTTCTAAGACTCCAAGCTCAACTCTAAAATTCATGACACTGATGTCCAGCTTCTATATAATAGCGGCTTTGCCTGCAGTGTATTCACTACGTATAGCCAGCTTCTATGTTTACTTAGTCAACTTGCATTTCAGCATCTGTACAATCATTGAACGGTCGCATTTCTATAGCACTTCGCATGCGTGCAATCCTCTTTTCTGCATATTAACGTTTACCCAATTCTTAACTTTGTCATCAGTTTCCGCAAGATCCATACATTGTTTTCAGCCAGTTTTCTCAGTGCATCACGCTCGTCTCTTGTGAAGTCAATGGCTTCTCTTTCATTCTTTTTCACATTCCTTCAGGAAGTTCCTCCCTCAGATTGTCGTCTCTTCGGGGATACATTCGATAGGGTTTTCTCAGAGGATACCTTTTCCCAAACACTTGCTGCAGAATTGGCTGCTGGTATCAAACATGACACTGTCTCCAACCTCCAACATATGGGAGGCAGGGGGTGGGATTTCCTGCAGGGGCATGCAGCTGCTCCTCTACAGGTTTAAGTATGCGGTTGGGAAAACTACACAGTGGATTTTGGGGGCCAAGAGCTGGAGCGTACAGACCTGCCTCTGCCTCACTACATGGGTATGTGAGAAAGTGGCTAAAGGGACAGTTAAGCCGAGGATAGAGCCATATTCTGGATCCCAACCATCTTTAATCGCAAGTGCTAACGTTCAAATACATTATTTTCTGATATGTGGTTATCATTCCAAGATAGACATTGTGGTACACTCTTATTGTACTCTTTCAAAATACCTCCATGAGAAAGGGGAGGAGGACAAATAACACCAGTGAGGGCTCACACCCGTTTTGCATATAATCAATGAGCATTTTGGAAACGCAAGAATGACCGCATAAATTCATATTTGACGAATACGTCTGTGATAATATTGCTGTGTACTTGAATCAATAAGTACATAGTGGAGTGGCGATGAGTGGCAGTCTTGCAGTCTACTCCCACCACCATCCAGTATTTTCTCCAGTTCTACTATTTTGGAGGTTTGTTTCCAGTTACACCTGCCCCTACAAAACCTCACTTACTCCGCGGAGCGGACACAGAGTGGCGGTGAGTGGCAGTCTTGCAGTCATGCCAGGCAAGACAGCAAAGGCTGCAAAGCCTGCCCCTCCTCGGACACCGCTCTCTGACCCAGAGGACGCCACAGGTCGTTGCTTAAGAAGTTCCTGCAAGACGTCCCCAACCAAAACCAAGACTAAAATCATAAACACAGTACAAGATCACAAACAACCTCTCACTATTCAAATTGTTGAAGACTTGGTAAACCACCTGAGTTCAGAACCTTCCCTACGACATCTCCACGAAAACAAAGTCAGCGCCCATCTAACTCACAAAGAATACAGTGAAAAACATTTACCTTCCTACAACGAAAAACATCTTCTACCGCAAAATGAAGCTGGTGCCTTATTTTGTAAAACCATCTTTACCTTGGATGGCTCCTGTGGCGAAGTGCGTGCCTTCACTGCGACCTCTGCCTCCCCGCATGCTGGCTCGGTGCTCTCTGGAGCTCCGCTGTCCCCCGGAGGGGGGGCCGCGTCGAGTCCTTCGGTCCTACCAGTTGGCACCATGCACGAGCGTGCCGCAGCGGTTTTCGCTGTGGCTGGAACTCCGCGGTCCCCGGAGGGAGGTCCGCGTCGAGTCCTCCGGCGTCTCCAACTGGCACCCAGCCCGAACAAGCAGCGATGGTTTCTGCTGCGGTCGGAGCTCCGTGGTCCCCCGGAGGGGTGGCGGCGTTGAGCTCTCCGGCAGCATAGGAACCAATGAGAGGAGACGCCGCCCTGGCTGTGCAGGCCGTCGCACAGGGGGGCTGCGTGGCTGTTCCACCCCAGAGGACGGTTGAAGCCCAGGGACTTGTCCCCGCAGCAGAGAGTCTGCCGGAAGAGAAAGATCCATCACGGCCGCGTGTGCCGGGAGCCGTGTGTTCGGCTCTGGCCTCTGAAAGTGAAACCAGCAGTACGCCAGCTCCACCTACTACCGTATTAACGGTAAAAGCAATGATCCACAGAGACAAAACTTCCACATTGCCCCTCGAAGAGCAGGGACCTGACGAAATTAATGCCACCTTAATGCCGCAAACAATGCCCCACGAAAAGGGGGAAAATCCATTGGAAACCAAAAAAAAAAGAACTCGGACCATTGAAGATTCAATTGAGGAAAACATTGTTAAAGGTAATATAAACACACATACAAAACCTCCAATGAAGCTCAAGACCACAGAAAAGCAGCCCAAGTCCATCAAAACGGGTCATGCCGGCCATAAAGGTGCAAGAAAGGCTATTAAAAAGCCCCAACGTCCCTTAAAACTACTATCAGACTTTTTCTGCAAGCATTCTAAAGCCAATCAAGAAAAATGCAAAGAAATGACTGATGCAGAAATTCTCGAGGCGGCAGATGAAACGCAGGCTGGTAGTTGCTCAAAGAAAATCCTCTCTACCCACCTTAAAAGGAGATAAATATCTAGCCCAAGACATAACTAGGGCTAATTGGCAATTCACAGAAAAAGTGACCCTTGTAAGCGCACAAACAACACCGGCTGAGTTGTGCGTCCAGCCGGTGCCAGACCCTAACTCTACTTTAACGTCTTCCCCAATAAATTCAACGACAAATGCAGATAGTGATAAGGCTAAAGCCCCCGAGCTCATTCTAGAAGCACTACAAAATCCTAACACAAACGAGTCCGAAACAGAAAATCAAATCTGGAACCAATCCCAAGAGGTAGTAGAGGCAGTGAGGTCTACAATTCCACCAAATAGCCTGACTACACCAACGCGCGGGTGTGACGAAACAGCCAGACCAACTCAACTACCGCCACAAGATCCCACGCCTAATTGCGACCCAAAATTGCGCCCAAGAGACATTGATAACCATAAAGGCCAAGTATTCGACTCTCCACCTTTGGCCTTAAGAGAGCCTTGCAGAGCCAACATACAAACCTCAGAAAATGAACATGGAAACAAGTACCCTCTGAACTCCAAAAACAGACTCCAGTTTGAGAAAACCCCAGATTCCTTCTACTCAAATTTAGATAACTATAACAACCAAAGAAGATCCTCCTTGGACCAACCAACTAGAAGGCTGTCGTCTGTAAGCACTCCAATTACGCGCCCACTGTCCCCAATAAGGGATAGAATATCCTCTCAAAGCGTCACAACTTCAAAAGAGCCACAATCAAAAAAACCTGACATGTGCACTCTGATCTCAGCCCTGACGATAGCCCTTACTCCATTCACTAAATTGTACGAAACAGTTGGAGATACATTGAAGGATCATACATCGATCCAAGCGACAATGTAAACTAAATTGACTTTTCTTGAGGGGTACATTATGGCTTTAGAAGCAAAGAAAACTTCGACTGATAGAAAATCAAATCAAGACCCATCTTCAACGCCTACTACTCAAGAATTAGCCCTGAATACGAGTTTCACGGGCCCACCAAAGCTATCCACAAAATCAGAAAGTACGCAAACCTCACCATTCATCGACCTAACAGTCCCAACGTCTTCTCCGACGGAAAAGTGCAGGACCTCAAAAGAAGTCAAAGAAGGAAACCTCAAACATAAAGCAAACATACTACTTGAACCAATTTTTCAACAACAAGAGTTAGTCAAGAGCAAAGTGACACATTCTCAAAAACGTCCAGCGACCCTCTTGAATTTGAAGGCTCAAGTAAAAGATACACGTGAATCACACAACGAAGAAATTGAGAAAAACAACCGATCCCCAAGAGGAGTGGAAGCCTTCTTAAACAATGAGGATGTGATGAACATTACTCAACACATCACCGATTTAACAATAAATCCATACCCGGAGCCCCAAGGGAATCCTGATTCCACTACAATTCCCCCCCCTACATTTAAACACCATTGAAGAACTGGAGACCTGTGAATCTCCATTTCTTACCCTTGAAAACCGAAGACATCGAGCTACCAAGAACCATAATGGCTCAAAAAAGTCACCTTCTCCTCAGCCTACCCCCATATCCCAACCCAGATTAAAACTTCAAAAACAAGAGAGAAAAAAGTGAGACAACCATACACAGCGGCTGACGACTCGACAGGATGAAAATCTACGTAGAAGTTCCCTGGAACACCGATCAAATATCCAGCGTGAGCAAACTCCAAAAAGAGATTACATAAAGTTAGCCCCAAGAATTACCTACAAATCATAAACTGTGAAATACCATACGAAACCTCAAATCCGATGGATACTAAAATTAGAGCAAATTCCTGGAAACCACGATGAAGTGACATTAAACAGAAGAGCAGTCTTTGATTTATTCAGTTACATTCCGAAATTACGCTCAGTGAAATCTGCTGACCTTCAGGTAGTGGATCCAAGTCATTACCGCTCTAAGGCGATCTCACACTTGTATATAGCATCATCCTTCTAAGATCCACACTAGAGGAATTGTTAATAATGGGCTACGACCTAACCGAATCTTCGAGGGAAATAAAACCATGTAATTGCCCGGAACGTAAAGAGACTCACAAGCCCGCAAAAGTAATTGATCGATCTGGACCACCTCACCATAAACATCGTACCTTACTGAAGAAAACTATTACCCCCCAAGATTGAGAGAAAGTCTGAATAAAGTCTATCGGAAAACCGAAATACCAACGTCTTCAAAAAGCCCGGTCAATTCTACAAAAGCGGCCTACAAAAACCCAAGCCTTCAGGACACCTTATAAGCTACTGGCTCTCATTTTAGGGCCCAACCACCAAAAGAGGACCTAAAAATTCAAAGGAAGGTGCAGAATGAGCTACGCTCTGTCATAAATACACCTCTTCCAAGTTCCTCACTCCAGTCCATGTGGTCGTGGCTGCCAAAAGCCCTAAAGATAAATCATCAAAAATAGCCACTCGAGAACAAGATCTACAGCAACACAAGCGACCCTCGGGAAACCAACGACTAAGACCAAACAAAAATGTGCTCATGGAACACACAAGGTTTTCTCCACTTGACAACGTCTGGTTCCATAAATCTCAACGAGTACACTATTATTTGCCTTCAAGAGACATGGCTACTCTGACCTCCCATCCTCGATGGCTATGAGACCAACATAGTCCAGGCCAAAAAAGGATCTACAGGTCGCCCAACAGCAGGCCTTCTTATTGCAGTCCATAGTGGACGAGGCTTAACTGAAATCCAAAAACTGAAAGAAAATCACTTCATGCTGATGGTGAAACTAAATTGGCTAACAAGGGACGAAAAAACGAACAAAATATTGACGAGGAAGATAATTATCACAATTTATTGGAACCCTGCTACCATAGACTGCTCAAAATTCAGCACGATCGAAATGGAAATCGACTGGGCCCAAGCCAACCACCAACTGGACCACATAGTTATATGTGGGGACCTTAACATCAATTGCCAGACTCCAACCGAAGCCACCGTGAGTAAACCAAAAAAACCACCAACAGACCTGAAGTCAACTAAATGGCAAAACCTGATGAAATCTAGATCATTCGCCAACCTCGATCAAGTCTTTTTTGACCCAAACAGATTACCAACTTGGGAAAGAGCCAACTCAAAATCAACAATTGATCACATTTTCGCGTCACGATCCTTGCTACCACAAATTACCTCATTCAAAGTGATTAGAACACCTGAAAGCGACCACAATCTTTTAGAAACGACTTGGACTTCAAGCCCACCGAACAACCAACAAATGAGCGCAAATATAGAGGTAACTTCGCAGGGAACTAGACTCAGGATGACAGAAAGGGCATTAACATCTATAACATCGACATACAAAGACTTAAGTAATCAAGTACCCAGGACGGACGTGGACTATACACCACTGCTGACCACCTTCAGAGTCCCACAGGGGAAAAAAAAGATAACTATGACTGAACAAAAACACATCTATGACAAATCGATTGCCGAAAAAAAGAGAGCCCTGACAAAAATAAAAAGGCAGGCACGGAAACTAGACTATCAGCAGTCTTCAGGCATCATTAAAGTAGCAGTAAAAGCCTATAAATCATGGCTGAGAGGTCACCGCCATAAACTTTACCAGCAAGATGCCGAAGACATTCTTAAGGCTATAAACGGCAACCACGCTAGAGACTTCTGGTCCCTCCTCCACTCAACAGCACCAGGTGCTCGTTCGTGCCAACTTAATGGAATCGGTCAATCCGCTTGGGAGGTCTACTTTGAAACTCTCTTCCGGAGCCCCACAACCACCGAGACGACCAAGGTAAACAGTGAAGCTTCTTAGATCTGTCTGGACAACACTGAGGACATCCAAGATCTGATCAGAAAACTGAAACCATTGCATGCCCCAGGTCCCGACGGAATTACCAATTTCGACCTGAAAACACACCCAGAAGCTTGGTCATCTCTCTTGAGCCTAATCTTTAGTCATTGCTCTTCCACTAAGTCCGTCCCTCCATCATGGACATGTGCAAACGTAGTGCACATCTACAAAAAAGGAAACAGGGCAGACCCAGCCAACTACCGCCCTATCGGCCTTCTTGACCCTTTAGGCAAACTTTTTGGGTCCCTTCTCCTACAACATTTTATCTCCTGGGCCAATAAAGCTCTTTGCCAAGATAAACTGAAAACTGGCTTCAAAAAGAACTTGGGCACAAACGCAAACATTCTAATACTGAGCTCGCTCAAAAGCAAAATCCTGGAAGGCCGTCCTCGTTTATTCATCACTTTCGTCGACCTCACCCAGGCGTTTGACAAAGTAGATCTCACAAGACTGTGGCAGAAACGTATTCAATGGAAATGTCCACCCTAACTGCTTGGTCCAATCAAGGCCCTATATTCCAACACGTCCATGCGGGTCCGTTTAAATCAACAAGGGTCCCTCTCAGAGGATATCATTATGTCCAGAGGTGTTAAACAGGGCTGTCCATTGGCCCCGGCCTTGTTTTGGACCTATCTAGGTGATTTTCAGGAAACCGAAAAATTGGTACGAGTTTTTCCACCAAAACTCGGAGGCGACCAGATCAGCTGCCTACTCTATGCAGACGATCTAATTCTATTAGATCACACCCCAATAGGCCTACAACGCCAACTAACCAACTTGCAGCAGTATATGGTGGTAAACAACTTGGAAATTAATTAATCGAAAACAAAAATGATGGTCATCAAAAAAACAGCGAAAAAGAAAGAAAATATCCTTCTCTATCTGGGCACGACCACAATCGAGAGAGTCACTAAGTTCAAATACCTTGGTGTTATACTGGACAGCACGCCTAAAGAAAAAGCTATGCAAGAAGCTCTGTACGCCAAAACTACTAACCTGGCAACACAAGGGAAAGCCATTGAAATCAAATTTGGCCGATTTTCAATTGTCCCAGTCAGAGATTTCTATAATAAGAAGGTCATACCATCCTTGGCCTACAGCGCAGATGCCATGCCGTATCTTCCTTCAGAACTGTGGCCAAAACTTGAAGCAATTTTCTGGAGATCAATCCTCGGCCTCCCAAAATCGACACCCATCACACTAATCAGACGTGAACTCACCCTCTCATCATTAGAAACAACTATTGACTGTAACAGCGTCTTGTTATACCGGAAATGTATACAGAAAGACTCGCCTTACGCTTATCGCCTGATAAACGAAGAAATCCGGCTCTGCACTTGCCAAATGTTGATAAGATAGGAATCCAAGAATCTGTCCATCCTAAACTTAGTAGAAAGTAACGCGGACGAGTTTATAACTAACCCAGTTAGAGTCATCAAAAAGATCAGAGAGCTCGACTGGATTAAGAACATTGAAACCGCAAACAAATACAAATTTACCAGTAATCTTCCTCCGTTTTCCAAGAAATTTGACTTTTTACAACCCTACCTAAAACTTTTTCTGAGTAGGTCAGCGCGTAACTACTTCTTAAAAACCTGCCTGAACCTATTGGAAACAAATGAAGTCTTGGCTATCAGGAAATTATCTTCAACCAACTGTTGCCGAATCTGCTATTCCACCACTGTAAAGGAAACTATTTGTCATCTCCTCCTGAACTGTCCAGCGACGCGAGACATTCGTTTTAGATACCTGAAAGACAGTTTATCTATTTTCACCCTTCAAGATGAGGAAAACTGTTGGATCAAACTGATAGGAGGCGACAAACAGAAATGGCAGTTAGCCACAGTGAACATCATGCAACATATCCTCAAAGTGATGCTCCCCTCACAGATCCTAAATACCGTTTCACCTATACCAACGAACTAACCTTCCTCACTTTTTGTTGTTCTTATACATCAGCATGGCTGCCTTTTACAACTACTACAATTCTTTATTAAAAAATCTGTAAAGATTAAAAAAAAATAAAAAAAAAAAAATTAAAAAAGAAGTACATAACACTCTGTGGGCTTTGTGTTCATTATTTTTTTCAACACTCACCCTAACATTCAAATGTTTGCAACTTTGAACCATTTAAGCTGATATTTGCTCAACCACGGGATGTGGTTATGTTATGTTACTTGGCATTTACATAGCACCTTATATATCATTGGTATAACCTCAAAGCGCTGGTAGGTTGAACGCCCTTGGGAACCGTAGTTAAAGTCAGTAGAGAGAGATAGTGTCATATGGTGCATGGGTGCACTGGATATGTGTGCAGCTGGTGTAGTTGTTGGATGAAAGCTGCTTTCTAGCGATAGGTGTGGTGTTGATGGTATCAGTTGGATGTGTGCAGTCTGGTGGGTGGACACTCAGACTGGGTTCTGGCTGCGCTAGGCCTGAGGAACGCCTATGTGAACAGCTAGGCAGGAATGTGCTCAGCTAGCTGTGTTTTATTAGGGTGATGAGGTGTTCATAGGGTCGCGTTCGTAAGTGAACAGCCAGGCCGAATTATCAGGGTTATAGCTGTGTTCTAGTTGAATGATGGTGTATAGTAGAGAGTAAGCGTAGTGGTGTGATATGGTGGCACGTGGACAGGACAGTGGGGACATACATAGCGACATACGGATAAATAGTGACAGGGGTCAATACAGGTAAGGATAGAATGGCTGTGACATCCATAACTCCACCGGGGTTCAGAGGTTTTGATTTCTTTACCGATGCAGAATTTTCACCCATTTTAGGGTAAAGATGGTTGTGCACTTGCTTGGTTCCCAATACACAGACATCCTTAGAGACACTTTGCCTTTGCACTTTCTATTCCCTATCTGTTTATTTTTGGCAAAGAAGAAGATTCCATGCCCTACACCCCACAGCTGCATAAATGCTTCTGTGCTACCTCTGCAGCGAAATAACGCTAGTATATTGACCAAGGTATGTTGACCCAATTCCCCACCCTCTACATTTTCAGCAGCATGAACTGTACAACAAATGATGTAAATAGCGGAACCAAAGTAGTTGTAACTATCCTTCATTTCTGCAATTTTACTTTTGTCATTGCTACAAATACATATAAATTACAATAGGAAATATAAAAATATATGTTCATCCTTAATTTCCAGGCATTATACATTATTGCTGAATTACTTTTATGTTATAGTCTATGTTTGAAGGCAGGGGCAGGAAGCACGCCTTAATAATTGCATATGCTGCAAAGTTTTACATTGGGTACAATTCAAAATTATATTTGTTTGAAGATTGATATAGTGCACTAATAGGACCTCAGCAATTTCCTGCAATGAAGCTATTGTATGAACTGTACATACCAAACTCTCATCTAATACATAAAGCCAGCTGGGCTCCATAGGGATCTCCAGCATTTGCACCAATGTGAAAATGAATTGCTTGCGCAAATGCTGAGACATTTGCATGACGGAGAGGAAGAGAGGTGGCCGAAACACAAGTTGCCTTACGAAAGTGAGCGCCAAAGGCAAATAATCTGGGAAGAGGGATGCAAATAGGCCCAGGAGATTCGAAATCCAGAGTGGGAGATCTAGAGTCCCAGAGAGAATCCCAAACGCCTGCTGAGTGCTGCTACTCAGTTGCTGGGGAGGACCAACACCCCAGGAAGTAGTAGGGGCATTTGCATGCTGAATACCTTGACTCAGACCCTGATCCATGCAAGAGAGCAAAGGGATGCAATTGAGCTCCTTACAAGTTTACTGGGAGCCGCATCCAAGCCCCCGGCCAGAGTCAGAGACCAGACAAAGAGAGACTGAGCCTGTTTTGGGTTCAAGCCATTGAAAGCTAACCTTGCCTGATGGGTGATATTTCAGCCTGACAACATTTTACATCCAGGAGAGTTAATAATACCTTCAGTGTTTGTTAAGTCCCATCCTACTCACGGTAGCCCAAGGCACATAGGCCATCCTGTTTTCTTTCCAATAGCGACCCCTACACTCACAGGCATTTAAATATCCTAACCAGTTGTTTAATAAATGTGTTGAGCTATATTGTATGTGTGTTGTGTGTTCCGTTGGTCTCACATCATCACATTGGGGACAGGGAGGGGGAGTGCTAAGTACGCTGGCTGTGTGGCCAAAGTTGACATGGGAAACGAGAGAAGAGTGTTCATGGAGTCACAAAAAAGACTTTGGACCTGATCACGAGTTGGGTGGTATCCAGAGGGTAATTGCGTTAGCACCACCTGGTCCAGCACTATTAGCGTCGGATCACGGGTTGGGTGATAACGAGAAATCGCCATTTCCCATTGGGTCCATTGGCAGTATTAGCGTGCAGTAATTGCGCCGAAAATGCCCTACTGGCTATCCAATGGGGCATTTTCTGCACAATTACTGCACGCTAATACCGGTGACAGTAATTGTGCCGAAAACAGGGCGCTAAATGGTATTTTCACCTACAGCAAAACGCTGGAGGTAACACAGCCCTTTTAGCGTCCAACTCGTGATCAGGCCAGACCTAAAATGCAGCGGTATAAGCATTACCGCTGCATTTAAAGGCTACCGCCCAACTCATGATCAGGCTCTTTTAAAAGTAAGAAGACTCAACAACAATGACATTTCCATGATGTTTTGCAAAGCATATACATTTTCATTGTTATTTTGAAATATAAGTGCATGGAGAGGACAAAGCAGATGAGCACAGAGGATCAAGAGAAACAGAACAAACTGCTGTTTTCTGCCATTCAAGGTCAATTTCCCTGCCACATGCCAGCGCCACATGCCAGCTGGCCTATCAGAGTCATTGCACGGCCAATGAGCTTCTAGTTCATTCCGCCTCTGAGTTGACAACACACAAAAGGCCTCACCATTCTATGCTCTAGACCAGTGGTTTTCAAACTTTTTTATGTTAAGCTAAATGCTTATATTTTCTATTAAACACAGTCGCCGTAATCCCATTTTAAAGAGCTTTGCGCCCCCCACCTCGGGCATCCTCTGGGTCCCCCTAGAGGGGCCAACCCCACAGTTTGAAGACCACTGCTCTAGAGACTTCACATAGCTTCCCAAAGTCAGTTGCGCCAAAGCCTCTAATGGCTTCTGAGAGGTATATCCCCGCCCCCCATGCCAGCGGCTGTGGCGCGAGCTTGGAACAGAGGCTAGCGGCCGGGTACAGACTCTAAGCCCATCCTCCATCCCCAATACCATTAGCCAAGGCGGCAATCAAGCCATTTGCTCTTCCCGCTGGCATCTTTGGGCGCCCCTACGCGATCCGACTGCGGTCTGAGCGAAAGCATAGGGGAGGCAGACCAATCTATAACAACACATTTCCCTGGAAGCCCCTCCCCACCGGCAAGGTTATCCGGAATAAGCCGCTAATGGCAGTTTTAGCTTCCATTGTGCATTAAGCTTCTCGTATAAAATACCAGTCTCGGGGCCTCATTAGTAATTACTTTTTTTGTAATAAATACGGATGTTTGCTAGGAGTAAACGCTAATGTAATAAAAGCTTTTGCTTGATGTATAATTAATGAACAAGCAGCTTAATGTAAGAGAAAGCCGCGTCTCTGGGCAAAATAGGAGGCAGCCCTGCACGCTGCACCAGGAGGTCACGCGAGAGGTTGAACGACGGGGGGGACTTGGAGGAGTGGGGAACAGCAAGCACGGGCATAGGGAGGGCGAGGCCTTGGTGTTGGCAAATATTTATCATAGAGCTGCTCACGCAGACCAAACTGTGGGTTGTTGTAAGAAAGACACATTTTGCAAATTAGAACCACACACAGCGGCATGTTTATTTTTCTGGACTATTTCTGTGCCCCAACAATACTGCTTTATTAAAGTGGAACTCCAGCTAATGCTTGCGGGAGGCGAGGGGAATAGGTCAGGCCTGAAGTTGTCCCATCCAAAAATATGCCTAGATTCTTTTTTTTCAATACTCTTTATTGTTTTTTTCCTTTTAACAAAAATGAAACGGCGAAGAAGAAGAATCAAGCAATGTAATATAAAGCATACCCTTTCCTCTCCAAATAACTTTAGTTTTGAATATTAGGTGCCAGTAAACCACCACCTGTGCACCAAAATTATTGCTTTGGCTATTTACCCATACATTGACCTCCGATAGCCATGCAGGTTCCTATGGCTATTTCCACCCAATACCTGTCCGAAGCTCAACCTCTTGTGATTCCATTGAGCTAGCTCTATCATGCAGTAACATCAAACGTTGTGCTGTTTAAGGCCTCTAAGTGGTATGCGCAAGCAGTCTTAATGACTTCATGCAGGTGTAAATGAGCTATAAGGGCAACACACATATAACCAAGTGTGCATTTATCAACAATATGTCTGGCCAAACATCTGTTCTTTGAACTGGAGTCCTATTGAAAAAGAGGATTAAAGAAGGCAACTGTTTTGCCTTGTGTACAGCTAATAGATAGGCATTTTCCTGGCACTGACATCATATGCCCAGCTATTCACATCATTTTCAAGCTGTTGCCATTGTATGGCCAGTTAGTGCCATTATAGAAGGGCCTACCAAAAGACGCCTTTCCCATGCCTATACAAAAATAAAAACTATAGGCTTTGCCAATGGTTGTTGATTTTGGATTGCTACAGGGGCACACCAGGATACCTAGAGACGTACACTTACATCAGTAGAACCAACGCCTCCCTTACCTTCCTGAAGGCAAGTCCTGTTTACTTCACCCTATCCTCCACTGGTAAGGGGAAGGATACATTAAAGAGTGCAAGCCGACACTTTAAGTTTGGTGAATTGATTGTGCTTACATACATTGAACGTAACCCTATTTTATATTTTTATTTATTTTATTGTTTACAGCATGGCTCTTGCTCTAACGCAGCTTTACAGGATGTTGATAGCCAGCATCTTTTGACTGCCATCTTTCAACAGTACCAGAGTACTGCAGTTGTGTCCATTGGCATGAGTCCGTAGTCAAGTGTTGTTGAAAAAGCCACGTTTTGAGAGATTTGCAAAACTGCAGAATTGTGGGTGCCTTTCTAGCTGATACAGGGATGGAGTTCCAGTTGGTGGGTGCGTGATTAGCAAAGATTGTTTGCAGACTTTCTCTTTGCAGAGGAGTTGGGATTAGATCTGGTTGGTTGTTTGCTGTGCAAGGAGCTTGTGCCACCAGATATGTGGATCTTAGCCACCAGTTATGCTACTGTGCTACTTGTGACTGCCTTGTAGATGATACATACAGTCGTGAACAGTATCCGGCTTGGAGAGGAAGCCAATGGGGTTGATTCAGTCGAATTTCCGCACACCTGTAATAAGATGTGCTGCAGCATGGTGGACTGCTTTTAGAGGAGCTAAGTGAGCAGCTGGGGGCCCTGGCAGAAGGGCTTTCCCCCCATTAATGTGTGAGACCAAAAGCACAAGTGCTACAGTCTGGTAGTTCTATGAAGGGTTGAAGCATTTGATTTTACGAAGGGTGGAGATTTGGAGCTAGGCCGTTTGGGCCTTTTTGGCTATGTGTTTCTGAAAGGGCAGGTTGCTGTCAATGGTGAAGCCTAAGGATTTTGCTAATTCCGAGAACTGCGGATAAAATGCTTCTATGAGCACATCACTAGGCTGTTGTTGAACAGGTTGTTGTTTACCGGGGGACTGATGAATTTGGTCTCAGATGGGTTAAGTTTGCGGTAGGAAGTCAACATCCACGACTGGATGATGGCTAGATAATCACAGAGGCGAATGATGTCCTTTGGCTTTTAAGTCTTCAATACAACTGGTATCATCCATGTATTGTTAGATGGCTGATTCGGGATCTTTGAGGAGCATGTCTATTACCAGTTAGAATATGTTATTTGCATATTTCAAGTAACTTTGGGTCTCACCCTAAGTTACTAGGGGAATCCAGACGTGGACCCCTTGCTCACTGTTCTTAGAGAGGCACAGCTACACCCTACTGATGAGGTTCAACCAGACCGAAACACGTGTCTGGGGTTGCTGTTGGCAGTCTTGTTCAGAGGAAATTTGCCTAGCATTGTGGTGCTGGACTGCCCCAGGGCAGAACAAAGACTGATATGTTTAGAATATTTCTCCTCTGTGAAAGATAGTGAGCTAAAGACTCTGGGTAAGGCTCTTGTAACCAGGAGTCATGTCTGGCACAGAGTCTCCCAGGACCCCCCTTGTTATTTGCAGTCAGTTAGAACACATCACATTCATTTGGTTGGCCTGGTGTCTACCCAAGAGGTAGGAGGTAAACCAATTCAGGACAGTGCCAGAGAATCCCATTCTGTCAGTGAGGAGGAAAAGGAGAGTCTGGTGGTCGACGATGTCAAAGATGTCTAGGAGGACAAGGAGGTATGAGTCACCCTTACCCATAATTTGGAGGTCATCGTCCACCACCTGGATGGTGGCTGTCTCGATGCTACACTTGGGGTGGAACCCCGACTGAGAAAGTGTAGTTCTTTGATTCTGACAAGTAGTTGTGTAGCCACTACTTTTCCCAAAATTTTGCCAATAAATGAATGACCCATAATGGGCTGGTAGTTCACCAGGTCATCTGGGTCTAGGGTCGTGTTTTTCAAAAGAGATTGTATGAGACCTGTGTTGGGGATGTCCATGAATGAGCTGTTCTCTAGCACTTTGAAGCATCTCTTGTGCTAGATGGAATTACCAATAAAGATCTCAGACCAAATAACTGGACAGACTCAAAGAATATAGCAAAGGACTACTTTATTCTCAGTTTAATAACGCAGGGTCGACTATCAAATATCAGACGGATGCTTGCACACTCACACACAAACTTGATTACACAGAGGTCTTACACCACAATATGTGTCATCTATGGCGTCATCCCACATGGCAAACTATAAAACTTATTAGCGGGAGGGATTGGTTATTGAATCCAACATTGGAAAGATACACCACATGAATGTGGTTTTTGGGAGTGCAGCTCACACCCATGGGCCTAATTATAGGGCGGTACGGGGTATTTTGTCCCCTCCAATTTATGTGTCATGCCTTTTTGTCCCCCCCATCTTTTGGCAGGAGGGCGGGGGGCCGCATTGTGTCCGCCTGATACTTGATTGGACTTGATAATGAATGCGTAATTTGAGATGTGTGCGTATAAATGTGTTCTTTATAAATGCATTGTTCGGAACCTTTAATAAGCAGATTAGAAATCGCAGTGCGCTGCTTGTTTTTTTCCTTCATTGTATGTAATTGAGTCAGTGCATGTTACTGGTGACGCATCAGTCCTTAGTTTTATGATTAATAGGGAAACAAATTGGTGTTTCCTTGCAGAGAAAAACAGCAAGGGGAGTGCGTTTTCCATACTACCCGTGATAAACCCTAATCGGAGAAAAAACACGTCTGTGCTTGTTGGCCCTCTCTGAGCAGCAGCTGCACTCCATAAAGAAAGTTGCTGCAAACGATCAGTTTTACCCACTGAAGACTGGGAACAAAAGGATAGCTAGGTAAGGGGGGTTTGAGGTGCCGTGTGGAAGAGAAGACCAGGGGAAGGTGAGGTAATGGGAGACAGCGCAAGAGAAGCAGGCACTTGTTCAGAGGGGTGTGAGGTGAAGCGTTGTGATGTGCCACATGGGAGGGGAGACCGGGGGTAGATAGGTAGGTGTAGTGATGGAAGAGGGGCTTCGGTGGGAGGAAGCGAGTCATGGCTAGGGAAGTGTGGGGAATTGCGAGGGCGAGGTGCTGGGTGAAGTGTACGTTCAAATTTGGAAAGAAGGGGGCCGAGCTGCGATGGGGAGTGGGTACATCCATAGGAGAATCTGAGATGGGGCAGATCGGTACTTGAAGATTAGGGACATTCTATGGGGCATGTAAGGGGATAAGAGAAGGGCAGTGATATGCAGAACAGGAAAGCCCAGAGAAAACTAGTGGGCGAGGGTCTAGCGATGCCTCAGGGGTCATTCAGAAGGGGTGGGGGTTGATAAGACGGGTTTAGAGTTAGCAGAGGAGGCCTGCCCATGGTTCAGTGAGGTAATGGGGCAGGGGTTGGGTGAGCAGGGGAATTGCATGGCACAGGAAATGTCAGGTGGCACAGCTGAGTGAGGTGGGGCAGCTGAGTGAGCTCGTGGTGAGTCATGCGCAGGAGGGGGGTGGTAAGGTCAGAGACAGCACATTAAGTGATGTAAGAGAGTGTGGGCTGACCAGAAAGGGCATGCGGGCTGATGTTGGAGGGTCTGGGTGAAAAGCAGGGAGTCTGTAAATTCATAAGTGTCGTGCATTTAATGACCCCGCCCCGAGACTGAGGTGTTCCTGTTTAAGTTGTTGGAGTTTCCATAAGTATATTACGCCTGTTGCGGCACTCTCTCATCTATGCCCCACCCCCAAAACACCCAGAATTCGAGTGTTCTCATTTGGTAGACATGGGATGCGTGTATGTGGGGGGGCAGAGGCCATGTGTGGGGGAATCATGGGATTTGTGTGTGAGGAGGGTATGCATGCATGCATGTATTCGTTTTAATACAGCATGAACCTAGCCAGTGGTACAGATCATATACATGTTATGGATAATAACTATAAAATGGGTGAGTGGGGTGGTGCAGATAGGGCTGGTCCATTTAAAGCACTGGGTGAATGACGATTACCACCTGGTACTGCCCGTTGCGTTGGGGATTTGTCCCAAATTGTACAGTTTTTCTTAAGTTTGTAATATCCATCGTGATTGTTTCCTGGATCCTAATCAAGGTGTACCTTGATTAGGAAGGTAGAGTTCGTTGTCTGTCACCAAGCAGAAGTAGCCAATGGCAAATCAATGCAGTGATATGTTTGCAGCAATGGTTTGTGCACTGCACAAGTCACCACCCAGTTGGTTAATGGAGTCTATGTAGTGCTCCCTTATGTAACAGCACTGTTTTTTTCTGATGTGCCCAATGTCCATACAAGAGCAAACTGGAATTGTTTTGTGTATATGACTCCGACAAGCATGCCATACTGTGCCCACACTTAAACACATAAAGCAAATAAGTTGCCTCAAATTGTTCATCCACTAGGCCAAACACCCTTTCTACACTGCTGCACCAGGATTTTCACTAGCTCTGGGCCAGCACTAATAAGAGATGCTAATGCCAGCTCTGTTAGATAAAGCATGGGCCTGCTCTTTTTGCTGAAATAACCCCTGAGGCCTGCATAATAGTGGGGAGGTAGTGGCTGAGGAACTGTGGACCCTTTACCATGCATTAGAAGGCAGTTTTGTTCAAAACGCTTCATCAGCTTATTACTGGTAAGGCTAATGTTTGAAAAAGCAACCAGCCTTTCTATGAATTGTTTATTCGGTCTCTCTTGTGCAGTATCCTGCTCTGTATGTAGATATAATTCCCTAAAGGTGTTTCTGTATTGGGGTTGGGCATGCCCACATTGAGACCTTGTCCCTCCTCCTCTAAAATTCTTCAGAAGCAATAAGCAAAAGAGCCCTTGTACCCCATTTGAGTGGCTAACGTTGCAACCATTTTATACTTGCATCCCAAAACATAAGCTGTCCAAATAAGCATGCATGGTTCATGGTTACAAACATTTTATTGTTATGGTTTTGTGAACCGTGATGTACGTTTCAGAAGGCTGGCGTGTCTTTAGAATTTCCTTTACCTGTCAGATATGATGAAAGCATTTCTCATCCCAGAGGCTAATCCCGTGAGAGTTAATGGTGTGACTATTGGTTGGCTTGCCTATGCTGACGACCTGCTGTTATTGGATTACACTCCGGCGGGTCTTCAACATATGCTTGACTCCCTGGTCACTTATTCTTCTGAAAATGGATTGACCATTAATATTGACAAGAGTAAGATAATGGTCTTCTCAAATAAACGTAGAACTAAGAAACACTCGTGGAACCTAGCCCTTAAAAAAGTTGAACAGGTAAAATCTTACAAATATTTGGGTGTTATTATTGATGAAAGGTTGAATTGGGATGAACAGTGGTCTACAATCAAAAGCCGTTGCACCGTAGCCGCAAATGCTCTGAGTGTATTTATTGGTAGAAATTGTTGTTTCTCTGCCATTGCAGTTCTTAATATCTACTTGTCAAAAATCAGATCAATGCTCCTCTATGCTGTTGAAATATGGGGCCACAAGTTTGTCAAACGTGGCGTGGTTTTTGAATCCAAACTTTTAAGAAAACTCTTGCGTCTACCCCGAAATGTGAGTGTTGAATACCTATACTTGGAATTTAACATCAGAAGTTATTTGTATGCATATATTTGTCAATGCGTTTTGTCGTATGAGAAAGCTGTGACACTTTCCACTAATACAATTTTTGTCCCATATGTCAAGCCTACCTTAGTCTTGAAGGGAATGTGCTGATTGGTACAATTGGTATTATCCAAAGGCTCCATCGCATATGGTCTAATGGGTCTGTCCCAGGAACTATGTCTCTACTTGCCTTCAAAATGAGACTTAAGAAAAAAGTCCATGATTACTGCCATGAACTTAATACGGTAAATTTAGCATCTAAAAGGTTCAGTGGCTGGTTTTTAGATGAGTATTTGAGTAGAGTTTCGTCTCCTCAATACATTATAGCCTATCCAAACACAGGTACTTTTCGCACTTACCTTATGATGAAATTTAACTCGACTGTTGCATTAGAGACAAATTGTGTCAAAATGGGGTCTCCACCAACGTCAAAGTATTGTCGTCTATGTGGAGTAAATGTTGTTGAGTCCCTTCACCATCTCATTATGTGTTGTGAAAGCTTAAATGAACTACGAACCACGTGTTTTAAATCCTATAATAATGGCATTGTGTTGACTGACATATCTGATCAATGGATGCTTTTTATGAGAGGAAATGATATTAATCTGATATATTTTATTGTTGTTTTTTATCTGAAGATTGTGGCAATTTTAAAATGTATTGTATAGGATATATTGGAAATGCAATATGTTTTTAGATTTTGTGTATATATGTTGTCTGTTTATGTGTTATACAAAGCCTATTGGCTAGATGTATATCTAATTAATAAATAAATTTCATTTTAAAGAATCCCATCAGTCTTATGAAAGTTATATGCAAGCGCGTCAGCAATGGACTCTTGTCGTGTAGTAGTTTAGTCTTATCCATCAATGCAATGTCCGCCCACTCCACCCCGCCCCTTTCTTTCATTTGTCATGATGTCCCCCCCCCAACATTTTCAGCAAAGTTACTCCTCTTCCCAAACCGCTGGCTTCACGGCCAAGATCTCATCTTTGTTAAATCTACGGTGTTGCCTTTGTTGTGTGTGGGGGAGAGCACAATTTGGTCCATGGATTCGGTCAATACAAAAAGCATGCTTAGAATGTGGTTGTTGGCGCGAGACTCAGGGATGTTAAAATCTCTGAGAAAGACATTATTAGTGTGTGCTAATTTGGCAGCACCCCCCTTCCATGTGAAAGGGGGGTGGTGGATGCATCGTAAGCACGTATGAAAACTGGAGATCACAAGGTCTACGACTGACTACAATAAGGGTGCCTGGGACAGTGTTTTACTTGGTATTGAGGCTAATGCAGTAATAACAGTATTTTCTTCCTGCGACACAATATGTATTACTGCTCCATCACTCACCAAGTTAATGCCATTGTCTCCTGGGCCGTCCACACCACAAGACTTATCAATGCCTGCAGACCACTCCTCTCCTAGGAAAGCTGCCTTACCATTGCCCGAGCGATCATTGGCTGAAAACTGGATTACTGCAATGCAGTCTTAACAGGCACCTCAATGCACAATATCCAAAAGATGCTAATCATCCCGAACAATGCTCTCCGTACAACCCTCAACATTGACAGACAAGACCACATCTCTAAAGCAATATGAAATGCCCACTGGCTACCAATATGACGATTGCCTTCAAAACATTGTCTATCACACACAGATACCTCTCGAATACCGCCCCCCTTACCTCACACAGAAATTCACCAAATCCCAGTCAACGAGAGGATAGCTCAGGGGCAACGTGCTTGCCTTGGAAGCAAGACGGCACGGATCGATCAGACCAGGTTCGATCTCCGGGTCTGCACTTAGAAACCTCTGGGTATTGAGCGCATTATAAATAACCCATCATATCATGCCTAAATTTAAATGGGCCAAAGCAGGTGCCTAGAGCTTGCCGGCCATGGCAGTCAAACTTTGGGACAGAGTACCTATTGCCTTGTGAGCCAAGCAATCAGATTAGGCTTTCTGCAAGCTTCTGAAGACCTGACTCTTCACATGGAGCACTAACAGAGCGGTTTAGCTCCCTGTAGACCTTCTGTCAGCTCAAGAACTTTGAGCATGTAAGATTGTGTGTAATTGCACCTTGATGTCCAAAGGTTTAGTGTACAATATAAATGTAGAAATAAATAAATAAATGTGGCCAATGAAAGAACCACACCTGTGCAAATGTCCCCGGCAAAATCTAGTCATGTGAACATGTAGCCAGCAAAAAAGTTGTTGTAAAAAAAAAGTAGTCATTCAATGCAATCAATGCAAAGTGTGAACATATTGCCAGTAATAAGGTCGGCCCACAAGCTATTTTTAAATACACAAAAGTCCAAGCCTGTAATCCTAACAATGACACAAAACTGTAATAAAAACTCCACAATCACCCTAACTCCATCCCTAAAACTTCTCCTAATTCTAATTACTACCCTAAACACTTACAGAACACCACCGCTTCAGCGCATTAAAACAACTACAACATTTTGTTTGCACATTGCCCCATACAAAATCAATGGAAAAATTAACAGTGAACCTAATTCCAACCTCATCACCAGCTCGCCACACATGACATAGCCCTTGCCCTAACCCAAACCCTTGCTCCAATCCTAACCTTAACCTTACCCTAAATGCAACTCAAACACTTACCCTAATGCTTACTTTGCTGTAACCACTATGTTTATCCTAACCCCTATCTTACGTCAACATCACCAGCCCTCCCCAACTTCTCTTTCCCTTTCTTTAACACTTAACCAAACCATTACTCTATTAGCCCTAGCCTTACCCTTACCCCTATCCTTACCCTGACGCTTAATCCTTCTAATGACTAACCAAACCCCAACATTACCAGCCATGCAGCAACCACCCACAGTCGTACCCTAACCCCTATTCTTACCAGAACCCTATTCTCATCCTAAACCAGGCAAGCACAAGACCACAAAACCCTCCTAAACCCTAACAATGACTCCAGGAGCATTATATTTGTGCCTACTTTTCAGCTGCATGCATTGACTACTTATTGTTTGTAAACATTTCACTGCAGTTGTATTTTCACAACGACTTTTTCACTGACTACATTATTGCTGGCAACATTTTCACTGGACACCCACACTTGTGTGGTGGTCTGCAGATGAGGTGGAAAGTGATGGATTCCTTGTGAGATAAAAGGAACCGGGTGGCAAATGATTCATGCAAGCTTGTTCTGGGAGAGTGGATGATAGAGCATGGACAATCTCTCCTGGGAATGATTGCCACTCTGCCTCTCGCCCTTCCTGGCCAGTCAGCATGTTGGATGTAGTAGCCTGGGGGTAGGAGGAAATAAAAACATCGGGGAAGGATGGGGTAAACTATGTTTCTGTGATGAAGAGGATCGCAAGGTTGTTGTAGGAGATAAGGTCAGCGATCTCTGCAGCATGAGGGACTGCTGATTGAGCACTAGTCAGCATAAGGGGTGTGAGGTCCATAGGTGTTTGAATGGGGGCATGGTCGATATTGATAAGGTTCTCAAGGGATGCTTGCCGGGCTGCACAGGGCACTTGGCCATTCAAACCATAGCTAGGGTCGGGAAAGGCTGTGGAGAGAGTAGATACATGGGACATCTTTTGGCAAATAGACGTAGTAGCAACGACTGTGAAGGGAGGAGACACCTGGGGATGTCTTTTTGGCAAATAGTAGCTGTAGTAGCGACTATGTTGTCAGGGAAATGCAGGACGGCGGGCCTGGCCCATTAGCCCTATATGGCCTGAATAGGCACAAACAGGTGAGGTCTTCAACTTTGTCCACCCTTTGCCGAGTCTGCCGGCGATGAGGATGCCTAAGGAGAACTGGTGAAACCCTCTCTTTATCAGATGAAAATAGTGAGTTACCAGCCTATCGGAGCATTTCCCTTCTTTTGGTAAAAAGTCTTGATGAGGTGGTTTCTGAACTCAATAACCTTTATTTTATTAAAAATTATTCTAAAGTGCCAAAATAGACTAAAGTGCATACAAGCGCTGTACAGTAAAATATGTATACAATTGTTAACAGTTCCCTTGTTATCAGTGTTAATCGAACTGCTGAGCAACATTGATGGTTTTCACACCCCTTTGGCCCTGCGGGTGGTTTGTGGTGCTCACTAAGTGGCTCTGCTATTTGGGTCCAGCGCCTGGTCAGTGTTCCCCTGCCTCCCCAAAGATGGCATAGTGTTTGGTTGATGTAACCCCCATGCCTGCTGGCAACAGTGGGCACCAGCTCGGGCTTGCTGCCAGAAATGATGATTGATTGAAAAGTCTCCTGCAGGTCCCATTTCCATTGGTCTCCTATGGCTGGATACTTTAAAAATGAGATTCCCCTTCTTTTGGTAAACACCTTGGTAAGGTGTTGCCAGTCCCCCTCAGTTTCTTTGCGTTTGAAAATCAGATCCTGGCACATGTCAATCTGGCTTCCGCACTGGTTGCAGCAACGAGATGGCAACTCTACAGGTCCATGCACTGGATGATGGGGCACCTGTCTCTAGTTACTGCTGGAAATCTCGATGGTGTTAGATTCCATTGGCTCATTGACTGTTGGGGGCTATTTGGGATTCTTCACCAGTGAGTGGGCTTTGGAGGTCAAGTATTGGACTGGTTCAACGTTTGACCACGACTCAGCAACTCGTCCGAATGCGGGAGTTCCAGTTAGCCCGTCTCCCTGGGTCATAGAGCGTACCCCGCTGTGGGATCATGCAGCGTGCATGGGTGTCCCTTTGCACACGTGTGGAGATCAGGCCCACCTTAAGCTCTGTGTTGCCTCTCAAAGTGATATTCATCTGCCCAAGAGATATCTTCAAGGCAGATGAATATCACCTGGGCCTGGGTGGCTCCTCATTTTTTCATCAGATTTGTATCATTTGCACATGCTAATCCAAACTGTTCATCTTGGTTCCATGATCTCTCTGCTCCTGGTGATCCCCCCCCCCACACACACACTTGCTTTGTCTCCTTAATTATTAGGCTTCATTCCTGACCCCACTTAGACTTTCGCTCTTCATGTAAATGCGCTGGGAAACTTTAGCAATCGTCTTTCATTTTCTATAGAAAGTCTTTTGCTCGTTTCTGATTTTCATCATCTTATTTTCATAATCGGGTAGGGGGGAGTATTCTATTTGATTTCCTGAATCAGCCCTCCCACTCGGAAGGAAGGCAGCTTTGCAAGTCACCCAGGCTCGTTGCTCGGGTTGACAGTACTAGCACACCGCCCCTGTGCTCAAAGAGCTGCACTTGCCCCGCTTGGATGCCAGGATTCGAAGCTCGTCCTTTTTGCATAGACTTGCATAATAGCCTGGCACTTAAGGGGTTAAGAGCTGACTCCTTCATGACAACGGTTCATCGTATTTGGCTGGAAAAGATCAGATCTCAAGGAGACTATGATTTCTGCTGAGTCATAAGGGGTGCTTTAAGTGGGACGCGAAATGGAGGGGGAGGCTCTCGTTAGGGGGCGTGGCCTAAGTATGTCTGTTTAGGCCATGCCTCTAACGAGAGCTCGCCCTCACCTAAGAGGGATAGTGGGCCTGGAGCGCTCTAGCATGAGTACCTTTTGTGCGCCCGGCCCCCCCTTTTAAACTAAAGGAGGGGCTGGGCGCCCCAAAGGTGACACCAGTGCGCCCCAGCTCCCAGGCGCAGCAGGCAACCCTTTCATTCAAGGAGCCGCGTGGTTAAAAACCTGCTGCATGATAACTCTGTACTCAGAAACAGGAGGCGGGCTGGAAGGCCTGCCTCTCCTATTGTTTCTGAGTACAGAGTCATCAGGCAGCCCATGTAGCCGAAGCCATGGTTAGATGGGCTGTCTGATGACTCTGTACTTCAGTTTGGCGATGCCTTTTCTTTTTTCTTAGCCGATGTAATTGTGCAGCGCTTTGGCTACCCAGGCTGCCTGAGATGTTGGCGTGGCTGGGGTTAGTGTGGGGTGGGCCCCAGCAGGACCCCAGCTCAGGAGCCCTTTCTGGAGACTGCCGGGTCTCCAGAAAGGGCTCGGACCGGCCCACTCAACGGCCTGGTCATAAGCCCTAATGTGTAGCTGTAGCACAGCCTGCGCATTCCACTCAGCAGAGAACCTTTTTTGAGCATCTGCCTCAAGACTGCCACCAGTGACCCTTAGACAAATCGCTAGTCTACTTCCTTTTCAATGAAAAAGAGAAAGCCCAAAATTACAACCAAAATGGCTCTACACGTGGTGTGTGATGGGTTAAAATAGCACAGGTTTACAGGGGGCATGTTAGCAATGAGGTAAGGTATATGAGAAGGTGGGTGGGTAAGGGTCTTCGGCCATGAAATAGAGCAGCAATAACAACACCCAAAGCCTTAGTTCAATCTTTATGCACCATTTTATGCACCATTTAATGCACCATTTCCTTAAGGGGGCTACTGTGTGGGTAACACTATGTGCATTAAGTACGACGCGTACAGTTCCTAGAATGATCTGCGCATCTCATTGATCAACTTAAAACCTTCATTTCATTTCTACTGCATGTGTCTGGCTATCCTCTGCTTAGCTGGACTCATTGCACGAATGCAGAATGCTGGGGCACCACAGGAAAGGGCCCACAGTGAGGCACACATCCTCACCAGGATATGTGGTGTATTTATGGTCTGTGTATGCGTTGTGGCAGACATTTTGAATGCAGAATAACTCCTGCCATTGGGGCTGTTGCCGACTTCCCATAGAGCCATACTTTTGGAGGTAAATCACCCAACCTTGATGCTGGTAACAGTAATACTGCCTGCAAAATCATCGCCATTGCTACCACCCATCTCGTAATCCGGGTCATGGTTCTGTGTATGGCCCTTTGGGCTTGGCTTCTCGGTATGTTCTAAAGAGGTCCTCTGACAGTCAAAAGTGCTCAGAGTATCTAAAATAGGTCCTACTGCGAACTCGTCCTCTCCCTTCGTACTTGCCATCACCTGCCAGTCAAGCCTACAGTGTTCATATGCGCTTCTTTTCATTATCCCCGCTCATCCTCCTCACTCCTCAAGGACCCCTGCTCTAGTGCCATTGTAACTCTCCTTGAACCCTCGACTCTCCCTCTATCAGGACCCCTGCTCTAGTGCCATTGTAACTCTCCTTGAACCCTCGACTCTCCCTCTATCAGGACCCCTGCTCTAGTGCCATTGTAACTCTCCTTGAACCCTCGACTCTCCCTCTATCAGGACCCCTGCTCTAGTGCCATTGTAACTCTCCTTGAACCCTCGACTCTCCCTCTATCAGGACCCCTGCTCTAGTGCCATTGTAACTCTCCTTGAGCCCTCGACTCTCCCTCTATCAGGACCCCTGCTCTAGTGCCATTGTAACTCTCCTTGAACCCTCGACTCTCCCTCTATCAGGACCCCTGCTCTAGTGCCATTGTAACTCTCCTTGAACCCTCGACTCTCCCTCTATCAATGTCTACCTTTATCCCTCACTCCTCCTAGTCACATATGTTTGTGTGTGGGAGAGAACACTGAACATTTTTCTGCTGTAGAAAAGCGAAACTACTTTTCTTTGTCAACTCCTTTTCATTTAGGAGTAGATTCTTCCATTCTAAAATGTTGGTGTCAAGAGGCCTAGGTAGTATACACAGAAAACAGACTTGGGGGAGAGTGTTCACAAATATTTTACAATAAATGCATCTTTAGTAAGATGGAAACAATATCACCAAAGCTCAAGTCTTCCACACTTGGTGTGATAACATTTTACCTCCCAGTGGAGTTGGGGTGTCGTCCAAGGATTCCCGAACCTATGTTCTGATCTGTTCTTTAAGAGTGTAACACCTTCTTGGTCTACTATAAAGCCTTTAACACTCTTTTGGTATCCCATGAGTATCTACACCAGGAGGAATTGGGTCACAGGGTCATTGTCTTCACTTGTTCAACTCAAGGTCCTTGTTTCACTTATATCGTATTCCGTCGGGGTTGTGTTCCTTCTCCGGGCTTCTCAGACTTACTTGGGCCAAACTGGACCCTTCGTCCCACACTGTCCTTACTGACTAGATTGTTGCCCTCTTCACTCCTGTCACTCTTGTTCCTTTCATTACCGCCAGCCTCCCTTTGTTGTTACCACCTCAACCTCAGCTATTACTGCTTCCAACTCAGATCGCTGCCCCTCTTGTCTCCAGCACCTCATACCTTCTCCTCCATCACAATACAACATTGGGCCTCATTACAACCCAGGCGGTAAGTTCCCTACTTTACCACCATGGTGTAAACTCTGTTTACACCATGGTGGATGGCGGATTTACCGCCCCATTCCAAGGTGAGTGGGGCGGTAAATCCCCATTCCCCATTTACCCTTCCCCATTCCCATTTTTGCCCCATAGGGCATAATGGGAGTGGGGAAGGCGCTAATTACGGCACCATAAATTACGGTGCCGTAATTAGCACCAAGGCGGGTTAGCGCCTAGCATTTTAACGCCTGCTAAAAGCAGGCGTTAAAATGGTAATCAGGCGTTAAGGGTTAACGCCGCCGACGGCGCCGTTAAACCCTTAACGCCTTGGTTGTAATGAGGCCCATTGTCTCACCGCTCCACACAACCTTCTTCAACAACCTACAAAAAGAAACTAGGCCTTGGCACTTCTATACTGTGTTCTCTTTCCAGCTGGGTGGGATTCCTGGTGAGAATCTGTACCTGTGACTGAGATTTGGATGAAGGCTCTAATCGGCTGTTCTTTCTGAATGCCCATGTGGTTGCTTTGGGCCCATGCATCCGGATAAAGTGTATAGGAGGCTGCTCCTCCATTTTGAATGGTTGTTTCACCACTCTGACCATCCCTGATGCTTTCTCTGCTGAACTGAAGGCTTTGTGTTTCCAGTATGTGAATCAGAAGCTGGAATCCCCCTGGGCAACCTTCTGGAATACTCTGTTTCACATATTCCTTTGTGGGTGCAAGAAAATTGTAGCACTGTACCACCTGACATGAGAATCTCTTGATTGAATGATTTCTTAACTTTGTTTCCCTCGCTAAACCTAAGTCATAATCTGGCATCATTGTGGGAGCAGGGTCGTGGAGTTCCCTGCATGCCGCACACTCTTTGTGAAATGTCTCATTTTAACTGCTGGGTGAAGCTGCAGCTTTAGCAAAAACATGTCCCACCGTTGTCAAGTGAAAAGCTATGATTTTTCCTGTCAGAGGTTTGGGGCGGCTTATTGGGAGCTTTAGGCTCTCTTAATCTGGGAGGGGGTCCACAAATGCTGTGCTGCAGGGTCTCACAAGGGGTTTGGGCAATATCTACATATTCGGGTCGTTATGGCGGGCTGGGGAAGTTCTAGAACCCCAGGACTGATCTGAGGTGCATCTCTGTTATTGTTCCCTAACATGTGAGAAGGCGCAAGGACAAGTCACCAATGGATCCTCCCCATACCAGCCCCGGGACAAACATTCACTTTCTGGGGGTGGCCCCGGCCCCCTGAGCCGCCTCCTTGACCATCCCAGGAACTAGGCATGGGACTTCACCACACTGGTCATTGAGCTTAACATAACCATCCTTCTCAGGTTAGACTTCATGGAAAAGATTCAGACAGAAATGTCCGATAATAGGGTACCACCATATCACAAATAACATTGAAAGGCAATTCCCTAAACTGCCGGAATCCCATTTCAGTAGTATCCACCCCGTCATTCACAGAATCCATGCTGTCAGCAGCCCACGCCAGCCAAGAAGAACCCTTGGCCAGACCACCAGGACCTGCCCCAAACTACCCCCTTAGCAAATCTAAAATATGTCCAGAACCCTGTGGAGAGCTCTGGAGAGGTTGAACTGGAGGTGGCTCCTGTGCAGGAAAGCACGCACCTGATTGGGGGGATGGCGGGGTGGCAAGGAGAGAATACTTAGCAGATGTGTCAGGCTCCTGAAAGGATCTGAATATGGTGGAAGCCTGTCAGGCACAACTGATAGACCATGAGGGCCTCCTCTGTTGTGAAGAGGACTTCCCATAGGCCTCGGCAGACTCCTGCAATGTTGGTAGAGCTTCTTGTAGGGTATGCTGGGTACCTGAGAGGTTGCGAAGGACATTCGATTGGCTGATGTGGGCTACTGGCTCGTTGGGGTGGTCTAGTGGCAGAATTGTATCCTAAAATGATGTGATGAATCTTGCTGGAATGACATTGGGGGCCATTCCGAGTACGGCGGTAGGGGCTTAACGGCACTGTTAAGGATGCCGGTGTGGTTAAGCCCCTACTGCTGCATTCCGAGGTCTCTTTGCGGGTCCCACTAAGGCTGGCTGGTTTTACCAAGGGTAGCGGGTCCCACTAGGGCCGGCTGGTTTTACCAGCCGCCCTTAGCGGGACCCGTTAAGGGACCATGGAGCTAATAACGGGCCCGCTAGCTCCTTCCCCATTCCCATTGAGCCCTATTGGGTCTCAAATGGGAATGGGGAATGTTTTTTCAAATGGGGACTTACCGGGTCCGCATAGGTCGGAATGTCCCGGTAAGTCCCCATTCTGACACCACGGACCCGAACACGGGTTTGGAGGCAGCCATGGTGCTATTTGCACCATGGCTGCCTCCAAACTCGTAATGACCCCCCTGGACTTCTAGCACACTGTGACTGGACCTGATCAGGCTGGGCAAAGGCTCTCATGGTCTGGGGTTGGCGGTGCGGACACAGGGGCAGGCTCCTGATACGCAGCTGAAGTTTCTCTCGGAGCATTGCTTCTTAGAATCTTCATTCAGAAATTCCTAAATTGGTCTACTTTACACTTAGTAGTTAAATTGCAATAAAGCGTCTTGGCCCAGTCATACCCGCCTGAGGTAACGACCAAAGCAAAGTGAGAGCCAATTGCGAGGATCGGCGGCCATTCGCTGGTACGTCATGGCCCTGGGGGAATTATCAGCATCAGCACCAGGAGGTAACATCTGCGTTGCTAGGGGCCCTCTCCCTATAGCAAATACTATAAATAAGAGGGCTTCCTTGGACATGCAGATGGGGGCTCCAGGACCAGACACTCTTCCATTTTCATGGCGGCTAAAAGGAACGAATGCCAGGTGCGCAGAAAGCTTGTGAGGTGATAGTGCAGCAGGCAAGGCAAGTGAGGTTTTTATATTTTATTATGAGCACAATCTCAGGAGCAGGCAGTGGGTGGTGCTAAACAGGAGGTAAACAGGAAGAGGCGTCAAGCAAGCAACAGCTTGCTCGGAACACAGGCTCATACCGTCAAGTAACGTCTGTAAAAGAAAGAGTGGGTCATTGAAAATTTTGAACATGGGAATTTGAAAATGATATTGAGCCCAAAAGAAAATCTGACGTGCTCCCCGCTCAGTTGAGTTTCGTTCTGACGACACTGGACACTTTTGACCGGTAATCGGGAGCAGATTCCATGTGTGGTCTTCCGTTGTTGTGCCGGTGATCACTGCCGGCCCGAGGCATGGGCAGTATGTGCCCTTGCCGTGGGCTCCAGGCCCTTTTAGGGGTCCCTCACTCTGCCAGGCCCCACGCTCTTAGGGGGTCCGCAGCCACCAGCTGCCATGAGAATGCAAAATCATACACATGACTATTAACAGGGACTGCGTGGATTCCAGCCACATGGCTCTTTTTTGTGCCGGCTCCCATCCCCCTGTGACTTTCTTCTAGTGAGAAATACCCCCTCCCGCACAATGCCAGCACCCTCCCAGCAGCCCATCAGACCCAGGGGCCTCACAGTTAGGTCAGTTAGGTTCAAAGGCATGGATTTCTGTGCAGACTGGTGGTTGTGGAGACAACAAACAAATTCAGTGTGCTGGATCAATTTCTCCAAGTGTGTGCACAGGAAGGGGGCAATGGAGACAGGGCGGTAGTTAGCCGGGCTTTTTATGGAGAGGATGCACAAGGGAGTGTTTGAGAGGTAGTAGGAAGGAACCAGTGGCAAAGGGGTGATTGCAGAAATCAGCCAAGACTGGAACAAGAGAGGCAATGTTGTCCTTGATAGTCGGTCAACTGGCACAGCGAGTAGAGCGCTCGCTTTGACATCCGTGCAGAGCCTGCAAACGCTGGTTCGAATCCCGGCAGGGCCAAACTCAGCCTTTCATCCTTCCGAGGTCGATAAATGAGCACCACACACCGTGGGTAATAATAAGCAGCGCTCAGATACCTGAGGGTTCGTAGCGCTATATAAAAAAAAAAAGCTAAATAGTTCTGGAGGAGCAGGGCAGCACCTCTTTGGAGGAGACTTCCACTTAAAGGACTTGTTTAGAGACCTCATCCGGTGCAATAGCCGAGAAGGAGGACAGTAGGAGGGAAGGGGGACCAAGGATGCCTGAGAGCATATGAGGGAGGAGAGAGAGGAGTAGAGGAGAGCGAGGACAGGATGTTCCACAGTTTGGTTGTGAAGTGGAAGGCCAGTGCAATGCAGAGGGTGTGGGATGGCAGAGGAGAAGAAGAGACTGCAGTAGGATTGGTGAGTTCCTTGCAGATATTGAACAGTTCAGCCATGTTGTTGGAGGCCCCAGAGATGCAGGCTTGGATATTGGCTCGCTTCATCGAGCGGATGGAGAGCCTGTCTTGCATTTGGATCAGGCAGCAGGACAGTCAGTCAGTGGATGTTCTAGAAGCCAGTGTAAGGAACTCATGGTGGCAACAGTAAAGACAGACACAAGTGATCACAGTTCAAGGGTGTTTATTAAAACTGTATAATGGGTGAGAAAAACGCCTAATCTAAACCTAAATCTAAAATGGGAGCAAGCTACAACCATCAAATAATAATAAGGCAGTCCTAGTGGCATCTTGTCACTCAGAAAAGGCCTATACTAAAGAAAACTATTGCCAATCCTTACAACTAAGGTAGAGAATAGCGTGGGTTAATGTTCACAAGAAAAGAAAGTGGTGTTCACCAAATGATAAGCCAGGATGGTATGGCTGGGGTCTCCCTTCCCTGTGTTTTTAGCACGGGACAAGGCGGGACCTTTGAGCACAGCAAACTCCTGGGCCGCGCCAGCACAAAGTTACAGTTCATTTCAACGATGCAAGGACCTTCTGGGGCAAGTGTTTTTCCTGTAAAGTCTCCTGCCTTAGAAGGCCTACTGGACCATAAACAATAAACAAATAAAAGTTCCTTTGGTAATCTTTCACGCTGGGCGAATGCTCTTCTCCCCTTGGATCCCCCTCAGCCTGGCTCTGACCCTTTTTGCAAAGTTAGCCTCCCTCAGTCAGGTTCAGTACGGCCTTTCACTCAGAACGTAACATTCAAAAAGTCTCAATGTCTTTGCAGATATCCCTCAGTCAGGTTCACATTTTCCCATATAAAAGTTTCCCATATAAAGGTTTACAATCTCATCAGAAAGCGTGAGTTCCCTTCCGCTAGTTTTCTCTTGGCATCCCTCCGTCGGGTTCACACTTGCCAATTTCACAGTTCATTCAGTTTTCCTCAATGGGTCAAAGACGTTCGAGTGTACGAGCGGTTTTGCTTAACCCTCGTAGGACCATTTCGACACTTCACGCCAGCCTCTCCCAAGGCCTCTTGGTTCTCGTAGTTTCAACAAAACAACACAACAAAAAAGGTCTCCAGGCAGACTCCTTTGAATGAGCGCCCCGGTGGCGCCAGACTACTCTGCTTCTGAACCTTTTACTGCAGTTTGTTTAAAGTTCAATTTGCACAAGTTCTTTGTTCATCTATGTTGCTGCCTGCAACCTTGGGCCCAGCACAGTTCGGTTTACTATCAGTCTTCTCCGACACACTGGATGTGCTGAAGTGTTGGAGCTTCTTGTCTCGGGTGTCAAAAATGGCACCACAGTGGCAGTGCTTCTCCCTGCTTTAGCTTTCAGCACGGGAGGGCCCCGTGTGCCATTGACACCTGTCACACCACACGCCAGCTGGACTTTTCGGTTTTATGATTTCCCTTTCGGAGGCTTCGCAGGTCTGAGTTGCAAAGGGCAAGAGCAATTCCCTCCACCTCATCCCTCCAGGTCTCACCGCCTTTCTCCTCCGTTTGAACTGCCTGTCTGGAATGGCTGTTTCCTCGTGCGTTCGGCCTTGCTTTACTGTGTGCTCTCGTGCTCCACCTTTTATCCCTGTGGGGAAGGAAAAGGCCCATCAGGTGTGTGTAGTTATTGTCAATTGCCTGACTCTGCCTGACCCTTGTGTTGGGACATGTCAGGTACACGGCTCTGGTGTTAGTCCGTTGTCTTTTATGGTTTAAGAAAGTGTTCGTGACAGAAAAGGGGGGATATAGCTTCTAAATATCCTATGGGTAGGATGGGGAAAAGGTGTTGCAAGGAAGGAGGTACCGCATCTCGCCCATTGCTGTCTCACTTCCACTCCCCGAAGATCCCCCATCCAGGTGATCCTCCCCCACTGGTCCACCCTCAGGAACTGGATCCAATAGCAATGGCCATGTCCTGGCCACCTGGATGACAGATCTCCGGGACTAGCGGGTGAGACACCTTCAGGTTTCTCACACCAGACACTTTCGTTCAGCAACTCTGCACTTGTGTTTCAGAGAGGCAAGGTCAGAATCAAACCAGGTATTGCACTTGGAGGCAAGCTTCATGTAAATCCTCATGACAGGGGCAAGGATGTCTATGGTGTTGGAGATAAAGAGATGAAGGTTAGCAAAGGGCTGTGTCCATGTGCGAGTCAGTGGCTGGAGTGGGAGGGGGAATGAAAGTGGCGGCAAAAGCAGCCACTGACACTCGCTTCATCGGTTGAATGATGGAGAAGGAGACTGGCAGTGCGGGCAGAGTGGGACCCAAGAGATCCAGGAGAGTATGGCCAGACCAGGAGAGAGGTGTAATGAGAGGGTAGGAAACTGGGATGTCTACTGAAATTAGAGCATCCAAGGTGTGTCCAGCTGAGTGGGTCAGACCGGTGGGTGGAAAGGTGAGGGTAAGAGAGTCACAGAGACTGCAGAAGAGTCCAGTGGCCACATCAGGAGCGTCAAGGTGATTGTTGAAATCTCAGAGGAGGAGAAGCTTGGAGGTAGAAACCAGGAGAGAAGAGGTGAGGTCAGACGACTCCGAAATGAAGTGGGAGACCAGCCCAGGGGTTCTGTAGATAGTGGGGAGAGTCAGCGAGAGGATACGATACCAAGCCTGCAAACGAGGCATTTTGAAGGAAGAGTAGGACTGAGTAGGTATGATAGCCATAAAGGCACAGCGTTAAGGCTACAACTTCATTCAATCTCTGCCGGTGAAGCCACCTTGCCGCAACGGTATGCTCTTCTTTTGCACTAGCTGACTGTCCAACTAACACAGAGAAGAAGGTAAGCCGTGTATGCCGCCTCTGACAGCGGTATTGGCTTGTCTCAGTTCCACTCCTTTCCGTTCCTGTTTCTGCATTAGCTGTTATCTGGCCCCATTCATTCCTCACACCCAACTTGCCCCGGGCATTGTCCTTTTCCCGCACTCACAGTGAGCCCTATTGCCGTACCAATTGCAAATCTTTATCAGCTACTCCCTTCGCGGATCCACTTTTTTCATCTAAAAGCCTTCTTGCTGCTAATATGACTCCTCGTATCTTGGCCCGCCGCTAGATCCACTCTCGTCAAGGGGATATCAACTGTAACAGATGTGCCCTATACACCCGGCCTGGCTGCGACACCTGGCCTTTCTCATCTTTATCATGGCTGCTTCATTCTCCAATTGTCCTGCAACCCTCACTGCCAAAATAGCCTAACATCAATGTCATGTATTCTATGGTAGACGTGTCCCTGATAGACTCTGATTTGACTTTGCCAGTCCATGCTCACACACCCATTATGTCTCTTACACATGTCTGCATGCCTGAAGTAGCCCCCCGTACCATGAGGTCAGACTATGTCAGTCCATGCTCACCACCTATTTTGTCTCTTATGCATGTCTGTATGCCTGAAGTAGCGCCTTGTACCATGAGGTGAAGCTTTGCCAGTACATGCTTGCACATCTATTTTCTCTCTTATGCATGTCTGTATGCCTGGAGTAGCCCCCCGTACCATGAGGTGAGGCTTTGCCAGTACATGCTCACCACCTATTTTGTCTCTTATGCATGTCTGTATGCCTGAAGTAGCCCCCGTACCATGCGATGAGGCTTTGCCAGTCCATGCTCACACACCTATTTTGTCTCTTATGCATGTCTGTATGCCTGAAGTGCCCCCCCGTACCATGCAGTGAGGCTTTGCCAGTCCATGCTCACCACCTATTTTGTTTCTTATGCATGTCTGCATGCTTGAAGTAGCCCTTGTACCATGAGGTGAGGCTTTGCCAGTCCATGCTCACACACCTATTTTCTCTCTTCTGCATGTCTGTATGCCTGAAGTAGCCCCCCGTACCATGCGATGAGGCTTTGCCAGTCCATGCTCACACACCTATTTTGTCTCTTATGCATGTCTGTATGCCTGAAGTAGCCTCCCGTACCATGCAGCGAGGCTTTGCCACTCCACGCTCACACACCTATTTTGTCCCTTATGCATGTCTGTATGCCTGAAGTAGCTCCCGTACCATGAAGTGAGGCTTTGCCAGTCCATGCACACACACTTATTTTGTCTGTAACCCATATGCGTGCTCTTGCACTTTACAAATTGTACTTTGCACTTTCTCTAACTAGCGCCTAGATGCCTTTGGGTTTTGTGTGCTGATATGAATGTAAAATAAATAAATAGTAGCAGGGACTCATTCACATTCAGGAAAGATCAGGGCCACTCTGCCTCCGAGCCGGTTAGGAAGGAATGTGTAAAGAAAATAAATAAGGAAGTCAAGCCGATAGTTCAACACTATAGAGGGGAACCTTTGAACGTTCAATCACAGGTAGAGGACGAGCTGCAGTCGTTACTTAAACAGAACATAATTGAACATGTAAAAGGGCCGACGCCCTGTGGTTTCCCCAATTGTTCCAGTGGTCAAGAAAGAATACAGCGACAAGATGTGTCTCTGTGTAGACATGCGGATGCCGAATCAGGCCATAGAGAGGGAAAGTCATCTATCCCCCAGAATGACAGCCATGATGCACTTGCTGCATGCAGCAAAAGTATTCTCAAAACTGGACCTTAACAAAGGGTACCACCAGGTTAAACTACATCCGGAGAGCTGATACATCACCACCCTTATGACACATGTAGGATTATTTAGACTAAAAAAAGATTAAGCTTTAGTGTTTCTCTACTGTGGAAATCTTTCAGTATGAAGTACAACAGATAATCTGGCACACTCTTCATTGCTTAAATTATAGTGATGATATTTTGATCTTCGGGCCACCCAAAAGGCTCATGATGACACACTCGAGCGACGGACTTCAGCCTACACCGCGGTCCATTTCAGAGGTGCAGTCGTTTCTGGCAATGGCCAGTTATTGCACAAGATATTTAAAGGATTTTGCATCACTCAGTATACCTTTGAGGCTACTCACAGGAAAAGGACAGGAATTCCACTGGTCCTGTGAGTGCGAGGCTGCATTCCAAGAAAGCAACTCACGCATCTCATCGGCTGAGTGCATGGCCTATTATGACCCTGATCTGGAGATGGAACTAACAGTGGACGCCAGTCGGGTTGGATTAGGAGCCATCCTAGTGCAATTTAATAGAGGATCCAGTTCTCCCAGCACATCATTTCATATTCCAACAGCAGTCTTTCCACAACTGAGTGTGCCTACTCACAGCCGGAAAAGGAAAGTTTGGCTGTGGTGTGGGCCTGCGAACATTACCATCTGTTCTTGTTTGGGAAAAGGTTTACGATAATGACCGACCACCAAAAGCTAAACACGATCTATGGGAAGGTGAATGCAAAATGCCTCTGTGTATTGCCCGCTGTGGTTTATGGCTGCAGGAATACTGTTTCGACACTGTTCACAAGCCGGGGGAAGGAGAACAATCCTGCTGATTTCCTCTGCAGATGTCCAGCCCCGCCAGTAGAAGAGGCACAAACATCTAAAGCTGATCAATACGCGAATTACCTCATTAGCAATGCACTCCCAAAAGCCCTGAAAATGCAGGAGCTGGTACAAGAGTCATGCAAGGATATCCTCCTATCGCAAGTAAAGAGGAAAGTGCTAACAGGCAGATGGCGTGGTCATGAGGGTGGCGGACTGGAAGAGCAACAGAAGGTGATGCAAACGTTTGCTCTCATGAAGGAAGAACAGCCAGTCTCTCCTCAGGGATTACTACTAAAAGAAAACAAAATTGTAATTCCCCCATCGCTGCAAGACAGAGTGATCAGCCTTGCACATGTGGGACATTAAGGTATTGTGTCTACAAAACGACAGCTGCAAATTGATGTATGGTTTCCGAAAATGGACGTCAAGATACAGAAAGCTCTGGGAGAGTGCCTTATTTGCAAGTCAATAGCACCCTGTACATTTCCAGAACCTTTGCAGATGACGGAGATGCCTCTTAAGGTGTGGGACAAGGTTGCAATTGATCTATTCGGACCAATGGCGTATGGCAAATATGTACTGGTTGCTGTAGACGAGATGTTGCAGTACCCGGATGCACATCTAGTGCCACCCACAAGTGCCCATGCCATCCTTCCCGCACTGGACAAGATGTTTGCAGACTACGGAGTCCTCACCATTGTGCAATCCGACAACGGTCCTCCTTTCAGTGTCCATGACTTTGCCATGTTTGTGAAACTCCTTGGTTTTCAGCACAGAAAGATCATTCCACTGTGGCCGCAGACCAAAGGCACTGAGGAACGCTTTATGGCCAACATTAAGCGCACCTTACAAGTAAGCACATTGACCAATTGGTCGTTCATGCAAGCCACATGTACCCTTTGGAGGGATTACCAAAACTACCCACATAGCACTTCCGGTGTATGTCTTTCTGCACTTATGTTTAATCAGCAGATCAAGACTTCTCTACCCCAGGAATATGGAGGGGAAGGAGAGCACTCAGTGACTCAGTGTGCGAGGTAGAGGGACAAAGCCAACAAGCAAAAGATGAAGAGTTATGCAGATGACCTACAAAGGGATAAAGAACCAAATATACATGTAGGTGACACTGTTCTAGTGCATCAAAAACAGGTTCCTAAGGACATGCCCATTTTTCATTCCAGTCCGTTGCGAGTGACTGAGGTCAAGCGTTCCATGATATTTGCAGAAAATCAAGACCATTCCACAACTTCCAACACGTCGTTGTTCGGCAAGATTGGACAAGAGTGTGCAAACACGGTTCTTCCTACGGATGATTCGGACTATTCTAATTCACGCGAGAGGTGCTCTGATTATATGGACGGGAATGTAGACATTACTGACAGCAGTGACATTGAGACAGATGGCGTGCCGGAGAGCCGGAGTCCCTCCGATAGATTGATCAAGAAGCCTGTGTGGTGGATCGAAGAGATGGAGTGACTTCACCACGCATTGATTTAAGCGGGGGCAGAGGGGAGATATAACGTTCTAGCTGATTGTGATGTACAAGTCCCGTTTCCCTGTCTGCAGACGCGCGGACAGGAAACACGTGACCAGACAGAGGAAACGCAGTCTGATGAAGATATTAAAATAAAGAGCACGTAATAGCAGAGCTCCCGTGTCGGTCTGAAGTTATTGAGCCCCGCCGTGAAAGCGCACAATGCACACAGTGCTGGGGCACACCATTAGTGACTGACAGGTGAGGCAAAACGGTGCTGTGGCAATATCTTGCCCTAATTTGATGGTGTATAGAAATCCCCTACGGGAAATTCTGTAGTGTTCACCCCAAAAAATGCCCAATAGCCATCGACACATATCATAGATAAATAGGCATTCCAAACATTGGCAGGGGAATGAAGACAAACGTAACAAGCAACACCTGGCATTGATTGGCTGGAGACCCCAAACTAGGGCCAGGTGCACGGAATCACTTAAAACAGACTGGGGCTGTGTAAGCACCCATGGAGCCACGTGTACAGGCCAGGGGCACTGAAAAGGCAAAATCTTATGATAGACCTTAAGGGATCAGTAGAGCACCAGAGAGAGTAGGTGAGGAGACAGCCGAACCCCATAAAAAGGAGGCAGACCTGGTTGAAGATGTGCGAGGGCCCATTTCAACATGATGGTGAGCCACTCTTGCTTAGAGCGAAAACAGTCTGAGGCACCCGTGGGGTGCATACATTTTATTGGCAACAAAGATAAGGTTAATAGCCTCATGTTATCACGAGACGGCGAGCCATCAGGGAGCTTAAACACTAGATACCCACTGAAAAGCTATACATCCTTCTTTGTCAGCAAGGGACTGATGTGGGGGAGCCAGTGTTAAAAGGCAACAAGGTGATAACACTTCTGTAAACCCAGATGGAAGTGACAGCAAGCACTGCATTTAAGGCCCCAGAACGAAATACATAAAGTAATATATTGTCATGTCATAAAACTGCTGACTGGCAACATGGGGGCAGTTGCTGGGGGCCCCGCTGAGGGCCGAAGCCTCTTTCATTTGAGAAGGTTGAAAGGTTGAAAGGCCCTGATGCTGTCCCCGGAAGCACGACATGGCGGGACCTTTACCGATGGCAAGACTATCTCAGTGTCAGCTCAGCAATGAGCAAATCCTGACATTGTACAGGCTGGGCAGGGTCCAGAGCATCACATTCCTACTCCAGCTCATTGATTTTGAGATAGACAACTTACCCTGAAAATGGACTGCCATGCCCCTCTACACAAGATGCAGGATGTGCCACAGGGGCATTCCAAGCTACAGCTAGACCTTTGCATGGAATGTCATAGCCAACATTCTCTGTGGTCCTAAATCAGGTCCTTGATATGCTCTCACCCCACGCACATACCTACTCATCGCTCCCCACCACAGAGAGCACAGGAGCAGTGCCAAAGCCAACTTTATTGCATGTGCTGACTTTCCCAATGTTCTGATGGCACTGGACTGGCACTGTGCATATAGTCCCTTGACCCCTTCAACCAAGACAGCAGATTTTCAGAAACAACAGGCCACCCAATATCCAGCCCTGATGCGATGCCACCTCGTGCATCACACACTTGAATGCCCGCTACCCTGCCTTGACCATGAATCCATTATCCTGTGGAGCAGCACCCTGCTCAGATTCATGGATCTGCAATGAGTGGTGGAAGATGAAAGGTATTCACAGAGGCTGCATGCACAATGCAGCCCGCATAAGATCACATGTCTGTGTATTGCATCACCATGACCAGATGCATTCGAACCATGCAGGTGACACGCTATGCCCACTCCTGCCATGGCTCCTCATTCATATCCATATGATATGATATGATATGTTATGATTTGGCATTTGTAACGCGCCTATACACAGGTTTTTCAAGGCGCGACGAGGCAGGGAGGGGGGAACAAGGGGAAGACAGACAACGATCCTACTAGGCCAGGTATCATTCAGACCGCGCAAGTGCAGGGGTAGGTGAAGGGAAAAGTGCAAGGGGAAGGGGAGGAGGGAAGTGCAGTACAAGAACCCAGCATGAGGAAAACCACAATCAGACACATACTCGGACCCGCAACCCCGTGGATGGCCATTGGGGCTCCATCAGGCCTGACTTTGGCGCCTTCGTCATGTGGTTAATACACTGCAGTACAGCTCCAAGAAGGCTGGCAGGATTGTCATCCTTTACTGCATGTTACAGAAAAGAGCAATTAGCCTCTAGGCGCCCATACCAGCTCTGGAGCCGCCGCATCCATGCAGTGACCAGGAGGAAGAGAGGGGCACACCTCGCCAAAGAGATGCACACAATGCATCAGGTACTTCTTGCCCTTTTGATTTATAACCACCACAGAAATGCCACACATGACGATATATATCGTATTTTTGTTCAAAATCACCTCCAACATCCCACTTTCCGGTAAATACACCAATCGGCACCTAATTTTGTGATAAGGATATTTATTAAAGTAACAAATGTGCATATCAACCCCTCTCCCTAAAAGCTCCAACACACACCTCCCCCTCCCTAAAATCCAGCACACTCCTTCCCCTCTCCAAAGCAAGCGATACCCATCCTTCCCTAATCACCAACTAGAATCACCCACTCCCCTAGGGCCAAAACTCCATGTGGCCCTAAAACCCATCTGATGTCTCCTTCCCCTCTTCCCTGACCAAGCAGATTTGCAGGGGAAGACCAAAGGTCCAAGACGTACCATGACTGTACTGGTAGCAGTGCACGATTAGCCAATACCAACCAGGAAGAGACCTAAGACCCAGAAATGATCTACAAATAGAAGCAAAATATTATGAAAAAAAAAGAAATTCGGCCAAACAGCTCTCTCACGTCTTGTGTAATTGCTAACCTCTGGAACACCACGCACAAAGAAATTAGTACAACAGAAGATCACATCACCTAGAGGAAACAACTAAAAACCTGGTTATTCAACAGACAATGACAGCCGGAAAGGGACACTGGCAGCAATAGCATCACAAATAAACAACGAAAGAGGAGGCGAGATGAGCCGATGTACCACAACCACGAACCTGGGTAGATACAATCAGGCAGCAAAAACAAGTTACACTAGAAGCGGCAACAAACCAACAGAATTACTAACCCTTCCCCCTACGGCTCTACTGACATAAATAACGCCACTACTCCAGACCTTGGGTTAGCCACACCACACATAAACAAACCAAGGATGAGCTCTAGGTTCACACCCACCATCGCAGAGATGCTGGAAACACACCTACAGTGAACCACTGCACCTAGTCCACAAAATCTTCAACACGCAAGTACACACCAAGACACCAGATAGCCTCACAGCTATGGCCACCCACAACTCTGGATCCCTTATGGACACTATCTACCAGTGCGCACACTCACATTGCACAAAACAGACTGATACCAACACAAACACTAACACACACCAGTGGCACTGAGTCTTACCCATACGGTTACAAGGCACAGGGACTTATGCACTGACTCTCACATTCAAAACAACACTCACAGACACCAGTTCCTCCTGGTTCTGAACCTATCCTCACTAACCTCCCTATCCCCCTTTTCTTGCAGAGCCACGCAAGCACCTGGAGACTGCCCCTGGGTGGTAGTGGTGCACAGTATAACTAAACATAACATTTCTCTGGGGCAGAGACTCGGGAGATGGGAGTAGACTAGTCCTGGGCAGCTTGCTTTGCTACAGAGCCCTTGATCCTCTGCACGTTGTCTGGGAAGACTCCAAAACCAGTGGTCATGACTCCTCTCATTCTAAGGCTCTGGAGAGTAGTCATCAACACCGCTAATTCTGCCACCACCGTTATATGGACATTCGTCATGGGAGGATAGCTCAGGGGCAACGTGCTAGCCTTGGAAGCAAGGCGACACGGAGCACCACAGGTTCGATCCCTGGGTCCGCGCTTAGAAACCTCTTGGTATTAAGCATATTATAAATAACCTATCATATCATTCTCTATCTGCCCTATTCCTTTGCAGATGTTGAGCACTTCCTCCACTGTCCATGTGGCCAACTGTTCCAGTGTGTTCTGCCTCCATTTCACGGCCCACGGACTGCCTGTCCAGTAGTGCCTGGGGTTGGTTATAGGGTGGTTGGCCCCCAGTAGTCTTTTTTTTTTATCTCTGCTCCTGCCCACCACAGTTGATGTGATGAGCAATGTAGGATGGTGCATGTGCCAGGAGTACCCTCCAAGCTCACCCCATCCTCATCATCAGTGTTTGCTTATCCTCATTGTGAGGCTGAAGATAGGATGATATTCGGAGTACTGCGCCCCTCTACATAATTCAAGTCACCTGTGCTTCATTCCTCCGCCCACCCCTCACCACTGGCACAGCATTCCCAGACTACAGGCGACGCAGCACCTCATCTGAGACTACCAGCAGCGGTGTTGACAGTGGAGTAGTTACAGGCAAGCGGGTGCCAGTGGGAAGATCCCCTCTGACAAGATGGCATCCTGGAGCATATCCTGCTGTGTTTTAACCTCTGGCCACAAGACAAGGATGTTCCTACAGGGGGTGGTGACAGAGGCTGGCGTGGCGGCTTGGGTGATGCTAACAGTGACCACGGTCCTGATAGTGGAGTATGTTAGGGTTTTTTGTCATAGGGCTATTACATAACTTGGGTGGTAGTTTAGTATTGTGGTATAAAAATGGTGAGCATATTTATAATACTGCCCTATATAATGAGACCAGCCTTTCCCTCTTTGTATTTATATTCGGTTTTAGGTTTGACTGTAATTACAAATCACCGGACTGTGCACTTATAGGAACATAATGGCACCATTTGTTATGCTGATGACTTATATATGACATCAGCCTAGCGTATTTAACGGTTCTGTTCAGCTCCCAGCATGCACAGCTGAGCACACACACACGTGCATCACAGATTTTCTAGCTTGCTATATAGCTTTCCAGCTTTTATTTTTTACTCTACCACTTGCAGTAAATATTTTACCACTGTGGCATATGCACTAAGGCACTTCCTTGTTACTTCCCCTTATTTAAAAAGAATCATTAGAGACACAATAAAACAATCCCACCAGCTCAGCTTTTGACATTTTTATACATGTGTTAAAATAACACCACTTTCAATAAAACATCTTATTTCGGTTTACAATGAAAGCATTTGTTTGTTCTTATCAACGCCTCAAAACCGACGCGGTTATCTAAGGGAAGAGATATGAAACACAGCACAATACATGGACATTTTTTTCTTTCATCAGCTTTTGTAAGTCCATTAAACATGTGAGAGAAAAAACAGCAAACACTTTGTTTAAAATAAACATTTGTCCTGACTATCTGATGGGAAATGCACATGCAAAATCGTTCATGCTCCTCAATTTCCACAGATACTCACATTAAATTGTGAAGTCTCTGTGCTTTGTCAGGAAATCCCCCTCTCTGCTGTGGGTTATGAGCACAGAAAGCGTTGCAGATTCCGCACTGCTTTCTCCACCCCCAAAGGTCAGCTCCCAGCCCCAGCTGCATCTAATGCCTGGACAGCTTGGCTCTCCCTCTGTCTGTCTCCTGCTCTCCCTCTTTTCTCCGGACAGCCAGAAGCAAAAAAAAGAACCCCACACCCTTTCTGCCTCCTACATTTATAGATCAGCCCTGTCAATCAAAACTACCGCCTGCCTTTTTTCCTGATGTCTTCTATCACACCAGTAAGTTGCTAGAACCATAGCATTTCTCTGTCCAATAACCCAGCGAGGGCTTACATGTATCACTTTGCTTCCTGCACAGGACAATAGCCTTTTCTGAATGGAAAACCAGCAAATGCATCTTGTTGCACGTTTTGCTTCTGCCGAATTAAAAACGGAATTTTCCACCTGAGTCCCTTTCGCATTTCAATGTTAAAAGGGAAGATTAACTAATCAGGGTGCAATGTTGTTTAATAGGGACTAGTTAATGCATTAACCTGGTTTAGTTTGTTCAATGCAACTACACAGATGGCAAATTCACTTATAACATGAATCATTTTTACACGTGCTCAGGCATTTAAATCTGCTGTCTTTGCATCCATTTTAATGACTCCATTGAAAACCTAGTTCACAGCCCCCCAAAGCCACTTGCACTATTTGCACTTATTTCTACTGACTTTCCCCATTGAAATAATGTCATGTACCCCAGTATCCTAGATAATCCTGCAAGTAGACAGTGGAGGCAGGTGCCGACATTAAGGGACAGGTGTTGGCAGTAGCTGCAGTGGGCTCTTATGAGGTGCTGATAGCAGGGCTGGTGGTCCTAGATATTACGCTGTCAGCTGTTGCAGCCATGTTCTGCGTCCTCCTGCTCCAGCTCCTCCCTGTATTATCACTGCCACTTGAAGTGGCTGTGGTCCTATTCATCGTCTGCAGGTCGTCCAGAAAGTATATTTTCTTCCATGGCTGTTCTGTTTAGCTTTTAATGTGCCAGGCCAAATAGGTGTCTCAGCATATTTGTTATGATCAAAGGTTGCTTTTGAGTTAAAATATACATATAAAACATGGTAAACACCTCATGAATATTCTCTCATTGATCACGCAACTGATACCTACTCTGCCACACTGGCACTGCCCTCCTCCCCTACCCATCCCACCTCCTCTGCTGCCCGCATGCCCTTCTGGTAACCCCCTGGGTGCATCACCCATGTAAAGAGCTCTGTTGCTTCTGAGCTAGGTTTGAGTGCTATACATCCCATGCATACATGCATATATACTGAGCTACTGAGCAGTGCATACTAGGTGCAGAGGAACCCCCTGAAGCTACTCCTCTCTGCTCTCCCCCACCTATTCTATCAAATTTTATTTCACAAAAGTCAGCATCCAACATTGGAAGCAAATTTGCAGAAATGCCGTACAATGTCATTCGTAAATTAATTCTAGAGACATCTGTTTTTTAAAAAAAACATAAGAGAAGACAGCAGCAACAAAGGTCTGAGTCAAAGGGCCAGCAGAATGTTGACTACCTAACTTGGTGAACAAAGAAATCAAACTAATGGCTTAGCAGTAAGCAGCATGTGCACTGCCTGACCTAGTAAATATAGCAAATAGACTAACAGTAAGTGAACAGGTAGTCCAGTAGACCAATTTATTGAAGATATCATAATCAAGGAATCGTTAGCGATGTATAGTTGGGATACCGGGGATGCAAAAGGTCGAGTAGAGATAGACAAAGAAAAACGACTCCACATATGGTTCCGGCTGGATTCCTGGAGGAAAGACTGCCATTTAAGCATCCTCTCACCACACTTCATGGATTTGTAATTAGTTAATTACAACGGCTTAACACCCAGAGGTTTCTAAGCACGGAGCCAGGGATCGAACTTGTGTTGCACTTGCTTCCATGGCTAGCGCGATGCCCCTGAACTATCCTACTGAGTCAAGGATACTAGGCATTCCCCAGAGGTATAAGTTATGTTATTGGGTTATTTATTGCACAGCATCTTCAATAAGCATGGACTCACTGCACACCCAACACACGAGTAGAACTTCCACCGACAAGGCTGTCTGTACACTGCAAGCCAGGCGAGGGAAACTGAGTGAGGAAAAAGGGTGGTGCTTTGGTAACGCTGTCTGTCAGAAGCCAACGGGTATGCCAGGCAGGCCCCTGGGCATTCAGAGCCACATTATAAAGTTTGCATCTCTTAAATCAGGATGGACAAGTCAAAAAGAGGACCGGGACACGGCATGCTGCTCAGAGCTCTGGTCACACAACCAGCAACCAACAATCATCAACCGCTTCAATAGGCAATTGCTCACATTCACAGCCTTTTTGAAGAATGCCACAGAAGAAATGCAGAATATCCCAAAGTTTTGGATTCAAGTTTGGTTAGTTTTAGTTAATTGTTATTATAAGTATTATACAATTTGAATGCATATCTCTGGTGTAAAGGATATGTACATGTTACTTTTCTCTTGTATGTTTTACTTTTAAAATGATAAATAAAGTGAATTTAAAAAAAAGAAATGCAGAAGAGGCTCATGCGCCCCTTAAAGAGAAGACCACGCCAGTGCCACAGAATGTACTGAACCCTTTGCTTGGAAGCGAGGGAAGGAGACATGCTTTAGCTCAACAAAACAAATAAATAATTAAGGGCCGAACCCTTGGACGCTCAGAAGAGGATTGATATCCAACATGGGTGAGAGTTATTCTCCCATGGATTTGCTTTTGAGTGTTGTCGCTTACCATGTGTAATGGCTCTTGAGCATAAGAACGCAAATGATAATGCCAAGAGAAGCATGAGGGTGCTGCTCTCCTTTTTTTTAACCACTCTATTCAAAATGTTTCCATAAAGAATAACAAATAGGAACAACCATATGCTAATATAAATCCTCACTACCCCCTTTCATAAAATTAATACAGTTTCAGAATACATTTTTTTAAAAATGAAAGGGAAATGTATCCATCTCCAACCATCCAGGAAAAAATATGCAGTTGCCTGCTCAGCGATTCTGAAAGAGGAAATGACTGAAGAAAGATGGGTAGATCTTTGTAGTAACATCTAAAGATGTCACTGAACATAGGGGAGCGGGCTCGTCAAGTTAAAATCCTCAACCGAGTATTTTTGACGCCAGTTCGTTTGTTCAAGCAAGGCCTAATTCACTCGGGCATTTGTTGGGCGCTGCTCTCCTGGCAGTAGGTTCTAAGCACTTCCAATTACCCACTGGACCATCATAAAAAAACAAGAAATCAGAGCCAACCTAACAAATGAAATGGCGTCAGTGAACACGTTTGTTTATTCAGGAAACGAACATGTGCTGGAATTTTCAGTACTTTTAGGGGTTGTCCATTCTGTGTAAAAATGGGGATACATTACAGGTACTATGACAGGGTCCTGGGTTCAATTAGGACGTTCAGACCGCATGTCAGTTTCCACGACCTTTTATTAAAGGCGTGTTACAAGGTATGACAACTCAAAGTAATATGTAGGCTACTCACCAAACAAAATAAAAGTCAGGGTGCCTTTCTTCTTAACAGGGGTGGACGGGGAACCTCCTACTCATGATCTTCTCTCCACAGCCTTTTCACTGTCTTTCTCTCCCCCTGATGTTGCTTCCTGCATGTCACTACCATTCTCTGATGTTGGTATCGCATTCTTCTTTCTCCTTGGGTTGTGTCCCCTCCTCTTGCACCCGGGCTCCTAGCACATCCTCTTGACGTCCACTCCTCTGTCCTGATCTAGTCCTCAGCGGCGGCCATCTTTGCTGAGGTAACCACCTCCTCTTCTTTCACATTGATTAACATTACCTCCATCTTCCATCTTTCTCCCTCTGTTGTTAGCAACCCCTCTCTAGTTTAACTTGCCCACTCTTACCTTCTAATGTTATCATCTACTCCTTCACCTTCTCAACTCCCACCACCTTCTTCTGTTCACGTTCACCCTCAATGTTATTACCTCCTCATTCCCCTTCTCAACTCCCACCACCTTCTTCTATTCACTCTCATCCTCTGATGTTACCACCTCTTTGCCGATCCCCATGGTAGCTCTTTTCACCTCTTCCTGCCCTCAACTGCTGCCACGTCATTTGTCTCTGCTGGCTGGACTTCTTTCACTTCATTCCAGCCTTCTCCAAACACAAGCCTGCTGCTTCCACAACCTGCACTTCCAGAGTGGAGCTGGATTGTTTTTTAGTGTTCTTCCACCCTCCACCGTGGGTGAGTTTCTAGTGAGGGTCTGCACCTGTGGCTGCTATTCTGGTGAGGGCTGTGATTGACTGTCCTTCCTGTGGGCACAAGGAGCTGTTTTTGACTGAAGAGGTTAGGCCAAGGCTATAATTGGTCTGTCCACCATTTTAGGTATTACTCCTTCGTTCCTGACCCTCCCATGTGCTTCCTAATCAGTGCTGACTTCTTTGGTGTTTCCAGTGCGAGTTGTACAAGCCGGGAACACTCTGAGTAAATGTGGGGAATACCTTCTTTCACTGAGCTTGTGGGGTATTTGCCACATTTACCCCAGCTGCAGAATATCTTGCCTGGGAACATTGTTGCTGAAATTCTACTTCCCGTGGAACGCCGGAGCATACTAATGTTACTCTGCAGTGTCTCACCAGGAGTTTACACAGGGAGAGAGCTGTCAGGACTGGGCTTTCATGTTGTGCCAGGGAACCGGGGAAGTTCTAGCCTATCCGGACTGGCCAGAGGTGTAGTACTGTGATTGTCCCCTGCCATGTGGGGAGGACCAAGTTGCAGTGACTTAAGGATCCTCCCGATATTGTCCCACACCCAAAATGCACTGGATGAAGGTGGCACCCTGCACCTGACGGCCTACCTTGCCAGTACCCCGAACCAGGCAATGAACTTAATCAAAGTACCCTGAACACTCCAACTCCTGCCCTTCACTCTTTACATTACATTTTTAATGTCTGAATCACAATATTGTCAACTGCACTGAAATGAATAATGACACTTTTGCAAATTTTTGTTAAATAAGTGGTTCACTTTCTGCCAATATTTGCTTTATTTGGAGTGCTCTTAATCCATTGAATGGTGTTGTTTTAGTGGTCGGCGAGGCCGGCGACTCTCAGACCGGCTCGGGGCAAGTGGCGGGCTTGAGCTCAGCTTGAGTTTCGAGCCCTTGACTCCTCTACATTTGAGCTGAGCGCTGCCTGCTCAGCACTGGAAAAAGGTTTCAAAATAAAATCTTGCCTCGGCCTGGCGTCTTCTGCCGGGCATCCTGCTTTCCCCCTCGCCTAAAGCCTCGCTGCTTGAGAACGCATAGCTCTGCTCGCCTCCAGAAGTACCATCCTTTAGCAGGAAGTCGCCCAGAGAAGTGGGCTTTTCAAACATGTTTTAACATGTCTCAGTAGTATTAGCTTCACATGTAAAGGCAGCAGAAGCAGTGATCAAGGCATGCACAATTATTAATGAAAAACATCTTTTCCCAGGGTCTCTCCTCTGGGCTTCTCCTCTTGTTCCAGCTACCTTAGCTCTTCTCTCCAGCCATCTCCAAATGAGCTTCTCCTCCAATCTTCCACTACCCTCTTCTGGTCAAAATGACTTTCTGTATAGGGTCTTCACCTCACCTCCCAGACTTTCCCTCACATAAAGGGGCTCAGTATCCGTATAAATGGTCGAATAGAAAAAATCGTAAGGAGAAATGACCGAATTGTCTTAGCAAAATGTGTTGAAATTTTGGGTCGTTTTTGTTAACATAAAGGTGTGCGGTGGGGCAAGGGTATTAGTTAAGGTATGGTTGTTAGGGTGAGAATTGCAGGGGTTGGGCAGGCGGGGGCTCTCCCGCATTATTAGAAAAAAAAACAATTTTTCCAACGATTTTTTACATTCAATCATTTCATGAACATCCAAGGGGCTCAGGTATATATGTTTGCTATGAGGAACTTCGAAGTTCAGACTGTGGTGGGTGGTGGTACTCAGGCCCCATATTCCATAGTTGCCAACATGACCCGTTCCAATCCAGGTGCTTATCCAATCCTGTTTTTATTTTTGCATTCTGGGACTTGTAATCCGAGTTTTATAATGGGAAAAGTGGAACTACAAGTCCCAGAATACAAAGAAAGAAACCAGAACCGGTTAAGCACCTATAGATTGGAATAGCTCATCTTAGCCAGTATGATATTGAGCACTGGAATAATTCCGGCACCTTGTTCGAGATTTAGAATCTTCTTGAACTCGTCTCGAGCCTTACTTGTGGGTCAGACTATTGAGAGCACATTGCACTGGAAGTCAGTTTTAATATTGTAATAATTGTTTCTCCTGATGAAGACGTTGTTCCAATTGTTTTCAAACGTCGAAACCAGTGGAGAAGAATATCCGGGGATGGGACCTGTCATTTTTTATTGAATGCACCCACTCCGTGGAATAGAGCACATCTTGGACAATTATTGTGTTAATACATACCCAATGTGGATGAAATGAAATGACAAAGACTATGTGGGGCTAACTAATGAAGTGCTACTACATATATATTGCACCAATAGTTTGGTCCAATTTTTACTGTGAATGAATGAGGTTGATTGATTTGAGTTGCAAATGATGGTTTGATTGTTGAAGAATGATGGGCGTGTTAGGTTTTATAATCTGGTTTATTATGCTCTCCTGCAATATCTGTGTAATTTAATGTGTACATTAATTGGTGATTAATTCATTGTGAAAAATAATGTATCTTGGTAAATACATTTTGATACCTTTTATAAATTAAAAAAAACAACCTCTGGACATTTTTCAGTATATCCTGATATTCACCCCCACCACAAAAGGCTAAGGCAGTGTTCTTCAATCTGTAGGGAATGACTCCATGGTGGGGCTCAGTGTTATGCCCCGGGGAGAATGTCACAGAATGAGAACAACTAACAGCTTCTCAGAAAGTATGGCTCAGGGGCAGGTGCAGCCTTTTGCCCAGAGGGCTCCTATTAGGATCTTTGATGGGAGGACAACGTGTGAGTTTCAGGAAATAAACACAGATTGGAAGAGCATCCATGCTATGTTCATTTTCTGTGTCTTTGGAGTTTGTAGAATATTGCTGATGAGGAGACAGACACTGTGGCTTCTGCTCCCTTTCTGCACCAGGAATTGGTGAGGCCTCCTTCTTCTGAGGAATGGTGAGAGTGAAAAAGAGGCGGAAAAGTGAGCGTGAGTGATTGCCAGGGGGAGAGAGGTAGAGAATCGGCAGCAGGGAGGAAAGAAGAGTGAAAAGGAGGCAGAATAGAGGTTGCTAGATCATGGAAATAAAGAAGAATGTGAGACAGAACAGGATGGGAGGAGGAGGCAGAATGAGACTGAGGGACTTGGTGGGCGAAAAGAGACCGAGCTAGAGGGAGAGATAAGGAGGTGAGTAGATGGTGAGAAGAAAGAAGGACACCCCAGGGGAGAAAGCGACCATCAGAACAAAAGTGGATGGGCACACAACGAGAAGAGATACACATAGAGAGAGGGGCATGATGGGGCATGGGTGAAAGTAGTGGTGAAAGGGGACATAAGAATGAGAGAGAAAACAGAAAGTTGGAAGAAGTGAAAGAAGAGACAGAACATAAGGAGACGAGTGATAGAAGAGACAGTACAGGAAGAGAAATCGTGGCATGTGAGAGAAGCTCAAATAAAACATAGAACAGAAATGGAAAGAAAACAAGTGGAGGAAGAACAAACACAACACAAGGGGGAGAAAGAGACGAGACAGATCAAGAGTCAAAAAGAGCTTGGAGTTGATGAGAGCCAATAGACAAATGCCAGCGGGAGGGCAAAATTAAATTAAAGACCGGTTGGAATGGAGAGAAGTGGCAGAATGGGATAGTTTGAGAGAAAAAACAACAATACACAAAGAACAGAACAGGAGAAAGGGGAGAGACATGGCAGGACAAAGAAAGAAGCGACATAAGTATCCGGTTGCACAAGGAAACTGAAAAGATGGAATGTGAGGAGATGAAAAAGAAGAGAGTACAAGAGGAAAGGTGATGATACAAAAGAAAGTGAAGGCATGAGACACAACAGGTGCAAGAGTACCAAGGGGAAGAAATAACAGGGGAGCTAGAGTGAAGAATGGAATGAATGGAGAAGGATGGAGGGAGGGGCAGAGTGGAGTATTAATTCAAAACAGAATTCGTCTGGTTAGGCACAGTCTGGTAACATGACCCAATTCCCCATTTTAACACTAACACTATCATAACATTAGATTGGGAAATTGTTCTGGTCAATCGTGTGGCCTTCCTTCGGCTCCTCTGCCACCACTACCGGTTCCCTTCTGGGTCAGCTGCTTATTGCCTTTCTAGCCTACCTCAAAGGGGGCCCCATTCCTGGGCAGTTTGGTGGCCAACTGGATTACCATTTTCAGATTGTGGCTGGGAAGCTATCAGTTGGCTCACAGTAAATATGGTAGGCGGGAATTTAAAAAATGCTCTACGCTTGGTTGGCCCTTAATGTTGATGGTGCTTAGGCTTTCGCAGCCAGTTTTCTAACTAGAAACAGATTTGGTAGGCCACCTGCTGAGGAGTTTCATGTGTTTGCATCCTTACTTTCCGCATCTGCCCATGATAATACTTCTGGGTGTGACCTTGCGGCTCACGGTTGACATCTGAAAGGGTCTCATATTGGGCCTGTCCATCTTCATTGAGAACTTGATGAGCTGCTTGTAGGTCCCCTATCAATAACTGGTCATATATAGAGAGCAATGGACTTTATCTCAGTTTGCTGATTCTGCTATTATCTCACAATTTCTGTAGAATACCTTAGGGTCTTCTCCTGATGAAAACTTCTGCAAAAGTGAAACAGGTGGAAAGGGGCTGCAGATCAGTTGATTCAGTTATCCCAGTACTGGCAGCTGCCCGTCACCAATTGCGCGAGTCTACTTTCCATGGAGACAGATTCGGTGGCCTTTGCTGCTGCATCAGCTTCTGAGATTGAAGGTTCTTGATTCAGCAAGTCAATCCTTACCAACTCCTTTTATGGAGAATCTGGGAGACAAATGTCCTCTTCCCGTTGGTCGGCGGGGCTCAGTTGAGGCATGGTGACTGCTGAAGTGATGAGGCCCAAGTTTCGATATTCCCCAAATTGTTTCAAGCTGACGGAAATGGGTCTCACCGGGTTGCACCAAGTGGGTTGCGATTTTTGAGGGAGCTGGGTCTCCTTCTTTGTCACTGTCTGGATCCTCGGTTCTAGACATCACTCTTTTGACATCTGATCCTGTGCTAGGAGAGTCATCACTTTTTTTCTTAATGTCCCAGAGCCAATGACAATACTTTTTCCATTTGTTGTCCCAAATTCACTCAAGCGTCTCTAAGTCATCCAGGTACTCACTAGATTTGGTGGCAGAAAATGCTTCAACTTCAGGGGTTTCCCCACCAGGATTTGCCTGAGCAGGAATATAACTTCTAAGGCATGAAAAGGTTAGTAGCAGTGAGGGGGGAAAAGGGGACGTCCCTCTCCCCTCCTTAGCTTTTGGGTAGGTGTTTGTTTTCCCTGATTCCTCCATCCACTATCCCAGTCTATGTCTTCTAATACCACTTCTGACAGCAAATCTCACCACATGCGCATGTGTCAATGAGAGTAGACCACACTACTTTATTCTTGGTTGCAAGGTTTGTTCAGGGTTTTTTGCTACCAGGGTTAGAATGGGTCAGAGCAGTTCTAACCAACAACAAAACATAAATCTGAATGACTACTCCTAGTGGTAGGAAATCTCTTCTTATTCACTAAAGTATTAGCCATTCTTTACATCCTGGTTTCATCCTTTAACAGGTTTGACTGTTTCTGGGGTAAATGTTCCAGCACAAAAGCCAGAATGGCAGTCTTTCCATTGCCTCTGGATTTCACAACAACAAAATAAAGGAAGGACTTTCATAAGTCTCCCTTGATGTCTCCCCGGTGTCACTCATAGTTCTTAGGAAAGAAGTATTATGTTCTCCAATTCTCCGGTCACTAGGTCTTGTGTTTGTGGGTCCTAGTAAGGATGTCATCCTCGGTCCCTTGATGGTTTTCTTTAATGAAAGGGGTACATGAAGCTGTGCGCAGTGTCTCTACATCAGGCTTCTTTCCAGAAAGAATGTCAGTCCTAAAGATCCAATGTTTAGGTGGCTGGGATAGAGGCAACCGGGGCTAGTGGTACTGAAGGTTGCCATCTGGGGTCCTGATGGGCCCCTTGCTCAAGGGTCCTGAACCTAGGGGTCTTGCTATCCTTCCTGTTATCCAGCTGTCTGTCTGTACCAAAGAGACCTGTGTCTAGTTTTCCTTTCAGTTCCTTGAGTCTAGAAAACTCCTGCCAGGCCTTCTCAATGCCCCGCCATGTGCTCATTCCTCATCCTGCCTCCTTCATGCCCCCCCATAGGAGTTGGTGTGTGTGTGTGTGCCCATCTCTGTACTCTACTCCTTTCTTACGGTCCTTCCTCGACTTCTCTTTCTCTCAAGCCTCCTGTTTCACCAGCTCTTTGGGTGATTCTGATATTACTTCTTCCTCCTTCTCTCCTCTCCACCCCCTCCTTCACTCTCTTTTTGGCCACCTCATCCTTTTTTCACCTCTTCACCCCTTCTCTTCTGCTCATCTGTCCTGCACTTCCACCTCAGAATATTACTCGTTCCATCACCTCCTTTGGTCTTCCTGTCACCGCCTCATCCTTAACTTTTTACTTTCTCCACCACCTCATTTCCTCTGCCTGCCATCTCCATCTTCCTGTCTCCAGCCTCTCTTTCCACTACCAGCCTCCAAATTTGCACTGAACCACTTTCGCAAAAAACACACCCAGGCGCTCTATTGGCTTTCTGTTGTGTGCCGCAGACCCTTCCCCTTGGGTCCAGGCTCCCGTAAGTGCCGGCACATGTGAATGATTTCTCTTGTTTCTGTGGGATTCCACCCAAAGGCACCTCAGGTGCATGTATTTGATTAGCAAGGGCCTCTCCATCTGCCTGGCCGAGACTAGTGAAGGCTAGTCCTCCAACTTGAGTTCACTGAAAGTCTCACTAATGCATGCGCAAATGGGGGCTCCAGGTCGGGCAATCAGAGCCATTGTTGCTCTTGTGGCAAGTGCTTTGCACATTGCTCTCTGTTCACATGCTGATAGGCGGTGATGCCTTTCTATTTGCAGTACAGTTCTCAGTAGCAAAATCTGAAGTATTTTCCAAGCGTGGGCATGTCTTGAAGGGCCTGGAGGCTCCGAAATTGACTAACATAATAAGCAATGCTCTGTATTTCCCTTAATGTACCGGATGTAACTCCATGGGAGCAGGGGATCCATTACCATGCCAACACTGACCCTGCATCAAAGAGAGGTAGGTGGCCCGACACCATGATCACCACCCACACACCTCAAGGATCCAGCAGAGATATCATCATAGGAGGCAGGACATCAGGCCTGAGCTCTGTATTTTGGGGATGGGTATGCAGGATGCCCTATGTGGAGACAAGATGGCATGTGTCATGGGTCTTTTACCTGCCTATCTGTATTCTGGCCTCTAGAGCTATGCCAGAAGCTTTGGCTCAACTCTATCAGGACGTTATCCATATATTATCTTGCTTCCTCTCCTCTGTTGTATTCATATCCAGTGTTTTCAATGACCACAGAAATTGTCTGGTACATCTGGTATAAAGGTCATGGGATAACGCAATGTAATGTAATATGTAGTACTTTTGTTTGGCGCCCTTCTACAATCTTGATGACTTTGCCGTGCGTGGTTCTGTAAGAAAAAGAGGCATGGGGTTGTTTGTGGGATAGAGGGAGCAACAGGTGCGAACCCTGTGGTGTTGATGGGTGCAGACTGGCAGTACCCACATCCCGAGTGTTACTCTGGTTCAGTGGGTTTGGTGGTGATACTTTCATATGTATTTATCAATAGGAACAAGGTCACAATATGGTCAATTACAGTGTTCAGGGTTTGGGTTAGAGGGTAATGCTGAGGCGTGTGGAGGAGCTAAAGAAGTGAGCCTCGATATTGCATGTGGGGCGGTTTGTGTGTGTGTTGTAAGGCAGCAGGAGATTTTAGAGGTAATTCTGTTAGTCAGAGATGAAAAAGGAGTAAACAAATGAGAGGTATAAGTAGTGGAGAGAATAAATGGGTAGGGCATTAGCCGAGAGCAAGGTAATTGGGCAGCACCCAGGAAACATTTCAGGAAGGCTCTTTGATGTATGTGGTAGTGTTGGTTTGAGTTCCATTACGATTGCATTGAGTCTGACCCAAAAGAGTCTGCTCTTTGATAATCCTTTGCAAATAGGTTTTGTGTGGATGTGTGCTATGTTTGTAAATAGCGTTGCATTGATTCCATTAAGGTCACTTGGAGCATGACCCGAAAGAGTCTGTGCTGCAATAGTCCTTGGTCGGCAAGTGGAATGTTCATATCATTTTATGGGTGGCCTCCCTTGGGCTGAAGTTGCCATGAGTAGGTGTAAGTTGATTGACACTTCAATGCTGGTCTCAAGCTGGTGTAAGTATAGCAGCCAAGTGTGTAGCTCTTTTCTGAAGGTTGGGTGGTCTTCTTCTGTGTGCAGGTGTGTGGGCAGAGAATTCAGGAGTTTGGTTGCAAGGAAGGAGAAGGAAGAACATCAGTGGGGTTTGCGGTGAAGCTTCGCACAATTACGAAGGCATTGTTGTTTGATTGAAGCCAACTCGATGGTTGGTGGCAGGCACAGTGGGAGTTTTGAGGTATAACCTCTGTTTTGTCAGGGCCAGTGGAGTGTACTGTCGGCTTGGGCGATAGGTTAATATCTTTCAATCTCAAGAACTGTTTGGCTGCAACCCATTTTACTCTTTGTTGCTTTTTGAGTGAGTAATCTGGGAGTCCCAGGTGGAGGCTGTTGGCGTGCTATCGTTTTGAGAGTACAAGTTCTATACGTGACATGGCCCTGTGCATGAACGTCAGGTAGGGAATCTCGTTGTGATACATGTAACTAATGGTTTATGTGCATCACAATTTTGAGGCATTTTCTCCTGTTGGGTTGGAAGTGGTTTGTTGGTGTTTTCCTATCCAGCTGGTCTTGGAATTGGAGGTCTTTGTTGTGATGAAGTCGCAGAGTTGTGGAGATGGTGTTAGTGGCGTTTTGCAGGCTGCAGAGTTTTTGAATTTGTGGATGATTTAAAAGACGTTCTTCTGTTCGTGATGTGCAGATTCTATTTGATGTGCCTTGTTGGCTTCCTTTGCTTTGATGGGGTTCTCCTTTGTAGAGCCAACGCTGTCGGTTGTGGGCCAATTGGTTTGCGGGAGGTTAATTTCCACTTTGGATTTTGTCGATCCTTCATTTTATTTTATAGTTTTAAATTTGGGGGTTAACCATTTGGTGACTTGTTTCTTTTGTGAGGACTTGAATGCTTTTTGTTGCTATGCTGTTAAAAGCATTGCTTATCCAGTTCCAGATGTTGTTAAATCAGGGGTTTGGAGGTTTTAATTTTTTCCAGTAGGATTCCTAGTAGGAAGTCTTTTCAGAGTCTGATTCCCAGCCCCTGGGAAGACTGTTAGTATGAGGAGATGTTGGAAGTCTAGGAGAGGTTAGCCAGTGCATCAGCTAAAGTTGCCTGTGAAAGAGGTGTAGAGGAGGAGCCAAGTGCCTCTACCAGAAATCCTGCCCCCGTCATGTCTACATGTTGGGAACCAGAAATTGTGACAAGCAAAACACCAGTAATGGTGCCTGTAACACGAAAAGCGTTTGAGACAAGGTATCCATTGAGAAAACGGTGCTTCATGTATCCACACAGAGCTGACGTCCTCTTAGGAGAGGTCCCGGAATCAGTGTAAAGATGAATGAAAGAGGAAATTGGTGACGTCACATGTAGCAAAGACGATGCGTCAAGAAGCGATGCCAAGAGAGAAGGCGAATGGACCTTATAGAATCTGATGGATGAAAATTGCACCTGCGTAGAAGACTGAAGAAAATATTAGTTGCTTTATAACTGTACAGATGCTGCAATGCAAGTAGACTAAGTAGCCATGAATTCTGGCTATACGTAGTGAATAGACTGCAAGTGGTGCTGCAAATATATATATGTATATAGAATCAAGATGTTCCACGTCGCATTTCACCATATCAGGACCTCAGTAGCAAAAGGCCTGAAAGTGTGGCGCAGCAGAGAAAAGCAGCTGAAGATGGACGAAGAATCGAGAAGGCTTGTCTGGCCCACTGTCAAGGGTTGAGGCAGCCAAGAAACTGGTTGTTCAAGAATATTCAATGAACTTGAGAAGCAAAGCGAGCTCCTGTTGAGGTGCAATGGAAAAACACTATGAGTGCCAAGTCTTATTCATATAATAGTATTAAATGCGAAAAAGGAGCTAAAACACGGTCTTCTGTCACATGGTGTAGATGAAAATAGACTTTGGCCAAGCTACATTGAGACTGAAGATAAGAATGTGCTCATACTCCCTTCTATTCTCAGGCGCGGTGATACTTTGCAAGCCCGAGTTCAAAGACAATTCCAATGGCAGACAGCAGGAGTGATGATGGATGATGGGCTAATTGGGTTGTAAGGGTTCAAGTCCACCCACAAGTACCTGGGATACCAGCTTGCGTGCCGCTAGCGAGTGGAACATTCCAGAAGGGTACATGTGTGCCAACCAATTATAGAGGGCCACATAGCAAAGAGCGCTAGAGTCTTAGAGCCAATGAAGCATTTTGTATTTGATGACAATGAAGATAACTTGCACTAGGGGAGGGCATAGTTGTCCACCTGACTATAGAGACCCATTATTATTGGTGTAAGAGTAAATTCTGCATCCCCATCCATCCAATAAAGCATTACCTCATTAAAAGGACATACGGGTTCAGAAGGGTTGCAGGAAGTTGGTCGGCAGAAGAGAAGGAAGCTTAATGTCAACATGTATTAGGTGGATCAGTTTGGGGGAATTATTTCTTTTCCAGAATGTTGTACACGTGCAATTGACTGTTTGTTCACTCGTTTCATCTTGTAGCCTGTGGGGATGGTTTCATGTATAACCACTGAGTTGTCCTGAAAGAGGCAGGTTTATGTAATGAAATCTAGGTCTATTTTGTTCTCAGAGAGGATATCATAGATGCTAGAGCAATGTTTGGCAAAGGAGCAGGTTTGGCAAAGGAGCAGGTTTGGCAAAGGAGCGGGTTTGGAAAGAGGTCACTGATCAATGTCACAAATTAATCTAATGGTAAAACAGTCTGTCTAGTGGGAAAAAAGTTTGTTGAATGGGACAAAATTAATGAAGCAGTGAAACTAACTGGGGCAACCAAGTAGTGCAGTACAATTGTGCAGACGTTCATATAGTAGTGCAACATTTAATCTAGCATTGCAGCCATTAATCTAACAATCCAAAACATTTAATCTTGGGAAATCAAGGAGTGAAGTGGGGTTGGGCATCAGTTAATCTAGCAAGCCAAAGGTTAAAGCAGTGTAACAATTGATCGCTGTAACAGATAATCTAACTATGCAACAACTTCTCCAGGGTAAACAAGTAGATGAATACAGATGGGCAACATTTAATCTGTAAATGCAACAGTCAATTTGGAAATGCAACAACTAATCAAGCATTGCAAATAATTAACCTAGGGCAAGCAAGGAGCAAAGCACGGTTGAGAAACCGATAATCTAGTAATGCAAAAGTTAATCTAGCAATATAACAATTAATCTAGCAATGTCATTACTCTGTGGTAATGAAAGAACAAAGTACAGTTAGGCAACAGCTAACCGGGGAAAGGAACAGTTAATCTAGCAATGCAACAATTAATCTAGCAATATGAATCATTAATCTGGCCCAACCAAAGGGCAAGGTCCAATTGGGTAGGAGCTAATCTAGCAATACAACATTTAATCTAGCAATGTTACAAACTAGTACTGCAAACGTTAATCTAGTAATCTAACAATGAATCTAGTAATGTAGCAGTTAATCTAGCAATGCAGCATTTAATCTAGCAGTGCAACCAATTGATCTGGGGCGATCATTGGGGTGAATCACAGCTGGTAACCACTAATCTAGCAATGCAACAGTGATTCTAGCAATGATACAATTAATATAGGAATGTAAGAGTTAATTCAGCACAACAAACACTACTCTGGGGAAAACAAGGAGTTAGGTACAGACGAACGACAATTAATCAAGCAGTGCAACAGTTAAACTGTCAATTCAGCAATCAATCTAGCAATGCAAATAATTAATCTGGGGCAATCAATGAGTGATGTACAGTTGGGCAACAGTAAATCTAGCAGTGGAAAAATAATCTACCAATGTAAAATACCAGTACCACAAAGGTAATCTAACAAATTAACAATGCATCTAGTAATATAGCATTTCATATAACATTGGAACAATGAATCTAGCAAAGTAACTGATTTCTTTGGGACAATCATGGAACAGTTGGAAAACAGCTCCTCCAGCAATGCACAATTAGTCTAGCAATGCAACAATCTAGCCATGCAAAAAAATGCTCTAGCAATGTTACAATTAATCTGGCAATGTAACAGCAATGTACCAGTTAATCTAGCAATGCAAACATTATCTTTACCCCAAAATGTCTTCCCTTCAAGCCAATCTATTTGTGTTAGTTCTGATTTTACAAATAGGTGATCCCTCTATGTGTGCAACAGGCCCACAAGCAGTTCCTTTGCAGGATCGTGGATACAGGTTTCATTGAATGAAAGAGATAGGACTGGTTGTCTCCATTTAAGAAGCATCAGCAGTGATTGCTCGTCTTCGGCCACATGTCACCTTCACAGCATTGGGTAAGTACATTGTGAGAGATCAAGATACTAATGAAGATGAATGTGTCTTGAATGGATTTGTGATTTTACTTCGTGGAGGCCGTTCATTGTCTGAGGATGCAGGAAGCTACGCCTAACTGCCCAGGTCTCTGCATCTTGAAGAACTTCCTAAAATACCAGCAGGGACTAAACATGTTAGGCTGAAATTGGGGGCGATACAAGATTTGTGAAGATTGGATTAATCCTACAATGAACGCTCCTTTCAGTAAATGGAAATGATTGTCATGACTTGTATTCACAAGAAAATAATTGTATAGACATATGCAATGCTTGGTATTTCGTTACGGGTTGCCTAGTCTGAAGCCTCTTGCCTCTTCTGAAAAAGATACCTTGGTTTCAACTGTAGCTGGTGTTCCCGCATCACTGGACGGTGAAGACTCCACATCCGATGATGCTGCTGCCGAGGATGTTGGGGCGTCGCAGACAGTCGGCTTTGTTGTTTTGACAGGAATATTATCTAATTTCTAATTTAAAGGGTGTATACAGGATAGTTTATAGTCTAGCTCATCACGCCTAAACTTGATGGCCTTTCGTACATTCAGTTTCTTCTCAGCAGTCTTGTGGCCGTTGTCATGTTTTCATAGTTTTTTCACCGCAGTCACTCCGGGAGTAGAATCATGATGTCTCTCTCAGAAGAACGATTTCCTTTTGATAATGATTGAGACAGATTTCTGAGTATTGTATGTGCACCATCAACAATCACTCTGAGGCAGCACATACGTGCTTTTCCCCGGTATGAATTGGCGTGATCCAAGTTAAATCTGACATGGTGAATATGAGGTATTACCCAAATTGTTCGTTTACAATTGTTCGAATGAACAATTGACCGAATTTAAAGGGTCACAATTGACCTTTTCACAAGTGACCATATATATATATATATATATATATATATATATCGCTTTGCTAATATATATATATATATATATATATATATATATATATATATATCATAAGGGGTTTTGGGCGAGTTTGGGAGTTTGGGTTGGGTGGGGGGTGCGGGGGGATTCCCCCCTGCATATATGTTACAATTGACCTTCACAATTCGGTCAATTGTAAAAAGGTCAATTGTCATTTGAACAGTTGTAATACAAACAATTTGTATACAACCGAATATGAAGCAGTGCAAAAGGTAATTAACAATATAACAATGAATCTAATAAGGCAAATTATAATCTACTGAAGCAGCTACTACCCTGGGGCAATCAAGGAGCAGGGATGCGTGGGTTGTGTTATCCCTTTCCTGATTGCATTATGGTATGCTGCACCTGGAGGGGTGGCAGGAGCATGGATTGGGCAACACAGCCAACAGACAAAGAGGCGACACCCATTGACTTTGTCTTTCACCAGCTGCACTAACAAGGATGTTCTGTAGCTGTAGGATTTGGGGAAGAGTCAGGTCATCTGATCCATTTCACAGCAAATACGAAGGCCCTTTGGCAAAGGGGGAAAGGATAGCCTTGGGGAGGGCCTGAGAGAAACAAGAGGTGTGGGAGGGTGACAAAGGCTGACCAAAATCACTCAATTACAGAGACATTTCTGCAGCAGCAGCCATACACCTGGGTCTTTGGAGGACAGATGCGGTCTTGTTGCACCGAGACCTGCTTCCCAGGTATCCTTATTTGATTCACAGCCAATCAGAAATCCCAGCTGGTGAAGGGAAGAGGGAAAGCCTAGGAGAGGGAAGAGATAAGTTAGTGGCGAGGTAGAGCGGTGCAAATCACTCGGAAAATGGCTTTAGGTGCAGGGGAAAATGTGCAATAACAGCTACTCACCTGGATATTTGGAAGACACAGGCAGGCTTGTTGCCTCGGGACCTGCCTCACAGGCTTCCTTGTTTGGATCACGTGACCTGTTTCAGAGTCAATCAGGAGGCAAGCTGGCAAATGAAGGTGGGAAAACCTTCGGGAGGGCTGAGAGCAGCTGGAGGTGCAGAATGGGGACAACTGCCAGCAGTTACGAAACGCATGTTGGCAAATTCAGGGGAAATGCCGCAAAAACAGCTGCTCCTCTGGGTATTTGGAAGACAACATCTAAGCTCCTCGTAAGTGGGGCAATATTCATAGGTGTTATTGCGGCGCATAGACCTTAACGAAATCCGACATGAAGCACTGTATGCACATGTGAGATTGTTATTAGCGTTCAAACGATCGACTGGGCCACACTTTGAAATCTAAAATGGTGCAGTAAGACCATACACAGAATACATGGACTGGCCCACCCTGTCCCACACCAACTAGTCTATGAATCATTGTGTAAAATGAATATCAAAGAAACATGCCCCCACCACCTTTGCAAGCCACCCAGGCTGGCATGTAGGGAAACAGGGCAATGCCCGAAGTGCCAGCCCATGATTCTAGTTTGAGCCAATTTTTGTTTGCCAGAAAGGACCACGTTTTGGGCCATAGTTAACAATTACTACACTAGTTTTAACCAATGTTACTAAGGAAATCTGCTTTCAAATGCATTATTTGCAACGTACTTGACCACAAACACCCCCCTGAGTAGTACTCAAAAGGTCTGTTGAAAGGTAACAAATAATGTGTCATTGTGGCCCACTTTTTCGTTGGTGCCTGGAATGATTTTATTTCCCAGTCCGACCCTGAACCCACCCAATGACCCACTCCCACCCCAAAACTTGAACCCATTTATAATTGCCCGATGCTTATCATTACATTGTTCAATCAGCAAGTGCATTACTGCTATCCCCACTGTACTTAACCTCACTCTATCACACCGCCAACATCTAGTGCAACTGCTGCTGCTCCCTACCTCTCAGGGTTTTCCTGGTTTGTGCGGGTCGATTCACGGCCTCACCTTTCCCCTTTCCGGCCTGATTGACTTGGTCCCAGCAAGCGGAGACTGAAAGTAAACCATCTCCATTGCTGGACAACCTCTTCTTTCACAATCTCTAATCTATTCAATGTTAATCTGTTACTACATAGCTACTACTCCGCCTCTCTCTTCCTGAGGTGCAGTTTGCCCAGTCTGTGTACACACCCTGAAGACGGAGGCCCAGGTATGGTCCTCATGACCCCCACACTTCTCTCAGTCCGAAGGCATAGACACGACACATGCACCTCACGCTAATTTTTGATGAGCCCAAGTGTCTCTCTGCTGGTCATTGGGGTGACTGCTATAGGGCCACTGCTGCTCCTTGACAATGGTAGCAGAGGGATGGTCACTAAGACCTTTTGTCAGTAAGCCACCTCATCCCACTGCATGCCAGAGGGGGTGCACAGCGACACGTGGAAATCGACGCCTAAATCCAAGTGGGGGCAAAAAGAGAAGAAGCTGGTCAGCTTAGCTTGCGGATGAAAAAACGTTGAAAAAGAAAGAAAAAAAAGAATAATAGTTTCCCTGTGAGTTAGGCAATTTAGCTTGGTTTGTGGATGATTACGTATGGTTTACCTGTGTAAAGGTGTTTGTGGGAGAAGCTAGCTTATCAGAGAAGGTGGTTTCCTAACTCATCTCTCTGAGATGTATTCCTATATGGTGATGCTATAGAAGAGGGACCACATGATTTAATGTTTTAACCTATTAGTGAGACAGGAAGATGGCTGTGTGTGTGTTACATTATGTTTCACGTTGTGTTTGGGTAATTAATACGTGGACACATATGCTGAAGGGTCAGGCATCAAGAATCTTTCCTCTAGGGTATTGATGACATCACCTGTGAGGCTGAGGCTGTTTAATAGGACCTTTAGTCTACTGGAAGTGGTGGATTTCAGTGGTTAGATTGTTAATTGAGTTTACGAACCAGTGTTGTGACATTGGGGGGGAGCTTTGCACGAGTGTAGTTGTGATTTGAGCCTTCAGGGCGTAGGGCTGCAGTGGGTGGTGCACAGAGCATGCCAGCATTGATGTTGGCGAGCCGGAGAAGCTAAGGAAAAGATTTCATTGCACTGTTATGATTTGGAGACATGGTATTTGAGAGACAGTACTGAGATTGTGAATTGCAAAATTGTAAGGTAAAGTGGGGGTATCGATATCCTGATATGAGTTCAAGTAAGTAGCGACAAGTGTTACATAAGGTGACGGAATGAGGGATACACCTCTTCAACACTTATGTAAGTCCCTCCCACGGTATCAAGACAAAATATGCAAGTATAGCGTGGAATGGACTTGCAATACTGAGGGCAAGTTGGCAAAGCCACGACCCAAAGACAGGAGCTTTTCCAAATCTGTGCAGCAACAATTGACCATTTATTTACATGCAGCCTACAAGGCGAACAAAGTGAGCAAGCGACTGGCCATGTTAGAGTTATGGAATACGTTTCAGTACGAGGAAGGGGACTCAATCCAGCGGCATTGGTTGCTGAGTCAACGGGATATGGAAGGCGAGCGGCCCTCGGCTCCCCCTCCTTCTCCTCAAACTGCAGACATAGATGCAGCAGCAGAAAGCATGGGATTTTACACCGCAAGGGAGCTAAAAGCAGCAGTGGAATGCACCAATCCCACTTTCGCACCTCCAGCGTATAATGGCATAGATGCACATAGTGCCGCAAGCAAGCAGGTAAGGTAACGCAAGATATCAGCAGCAAATGTAAGGAACACATCGAGTTGCAAGAGAAGCTAAAGGGGAATGACTTGTGGAAGACAGGTGTTAGCGAGGGACAGGAATTGATAGGTCTGAAGTAATGGGTAGGCAGACAGATATTTCTTGAATTGGACTGGAAAGCCACAGGTGAGACAGGGCACATGGCGAAGGAACTACCGAGTAGTAAAGACATGGCCGAGGAAGCTAAAGAATGAGCAGAAATAATGTAGTCAGTACTTGGAAGGGAAAGGTAAGGGAAGGAGGAAAGTGAAAGGTTGCAAAAAGAGAGCGAGCAGAAGCATGAGAAAGAAAAGCAGAAGAGAAAACAGATAAAGCTAGAGGACATAGCAAGGAGGAAAGCAGAAGTAGAGCGAGAAAAGCAATTGCAAATAAGTAAAGAAAATGATGTTAGAAGTCGAGCAGCTCATTAAAGAACGCTGGCAAAAGGAAGAAGAGGAGCGAAGACGTGAGTGGGACAGAGACGAGAGCAGAGAGAGACGCTCTTTAAAGGCAGTGTAGATTAAGATGGATTTGGAACGTTTAGTTGATGAGGATGGGGAACAGATACTAAGATGTTTAGGGGAATTCTACTGGCGCACGAGAAACAGCAAGGATGCCCCACGGGCCTTTAGGAGTGCTACTTGTCCCTCAATGAGGGGGGAATTTAGAATTACAGTTCGAGCCAAGGGAAAGCAGCAGGAAGACCCAATAGTAAGGAGGCTTAGCTTTGAGGATGAGAGAGAAGGGGACAGTGACAGTAGTATCAGGACCATGGGCTCAGACGAGGATCAACAGGGGAGTGATGATGGCAAAGAGGAAAGACCCTCTTGCTGCTCCAGGGAAGCTAGCCCTGATAGAGACACAGTATGGGGAGGTGAAGAAGACATGGAAAGAGGAGAGGAGGACATTGAAGGGTGACTGCTGCGTCCTAGGGGTGGATTGCACAGTGTGGATGAAATGACTCCATATGTGCAGAGGCCCAGGGCCCTGCCAGGACCGAAACGGAAAGAGATGGCGAGGGGATTCACTGCCACTAAAGACATGCGGAGACAGGACGAAGGGATGAGACCGACACAGTTACAATTATTGGAGAAGGGTGGTGGGCACATAAGTATATTTCATGGCAGCAAATGGATAAGGACAATTTAAGATGCAAGCTACCTTTGTTGACTTCTGGGGCTAGAAAATGGATTTATGAGCTGGAAAGACTGACAGCAGGGATGACCTTAGCGGTGGGTGACATGAAAAGTTTACTCTCAGCCATTCTTGGGGAGGTAACAAATGATGGAAAAGAGCAGGGTATCCCGGAGTGACTGCACAGAGCATGGCACACGATGGAGCGCTGTTCAATAACTGCCAAGCAGCCTTATGACAAGCTCTAAGGGTGCAATACCTAGACGCCTCGGATATAAGCACAATTATGGCACGCAAAATGCAGGAGGAAGAAGATCTACTTCAATATATTCAAGAAATTCAAGAGCAATTGTGTCTAGAGACGAGAGAGCCATGGGACAAAATAGTGGGTTATTTTACCACATATTGGGCCTCATTACAACCTGGCAGCTTCGGATCGCGGTGATTCTGTAACGGCGGTAATAAGGTTTCCATGTCCGCAAGGTTGCGGAAAGACCGTCTAATTACGTGCTGTCGGTCGCGCGCACCACACGGACGCGGAAATGTTGTTACCGCCGTCACGGAAAAAGCCACGGAAATGGACATAGCGCTGCCACAAGTAGCGCAAAACCCGTGTCCGCCTCCATCGCCATGGAAACGGATCCGGAAATACCATGATCGCCAAAAACCGGAAACAGAGAGGCGGCCATCATATAAAGCACAATCCATTGCCATCCAGAGTCAGCACAAGCACAATCCATACTGTGAGAAGGCAAAAGGGACCACCAGCATGTCTGCCAGGATTCCAGAGCAGAGGCAGCGCAAACAGCGCTTCAGTGAGGCGGAGCTAACTGTGCTCGTGGAGCACATAGTGGAGCATGCAGAGATGCTGTTCAGTGCCGATCAACGGCGTGCCACACAGCACCGGAGGAAGGAAGTGTGGGCAGAAGCAGCACGCAAGTGCACCGCTGTGGGTGTGACAGTGAGGAGCGTCAAGGACTGCCACAAGCGGTGGCACAACCTCAGGCTGAGGGTTCGTAACCTCATCTCTACACACCGCCAACGCAGCAGTGGGACAGGTGGAGGACCCCCTTCCCCACTGAGGCTACAAGCATGGGAGGAGCGATGCAGCAGTGTCCTCCACCTTGAGGGCATTCATGGGATCGGGGAGGCTGAGGCAGGAGTGAGCCCACCTGCAGATGCTGGTAAGTGGTCAAACATGAATGCCATAAAAGAATATGTTGATGGCATTACAGTGCCAAAGGACCTATTAATAACCCCCCCCCAACCCAGGCAGTGCATGACTGGCCCAAAGGACCCATTAATAACCCCCCCCCAGGCAGTGCATGACTGGCCCAAAGGACCCATTAATACCCCCCCCCAGGCAGTGCATGACTGGCCCAAATGACCCATTAATAACCCCCCCTCCAGGCTGTGCATGACTGGCCCAAAAGACCCATTAATAACCTCCCCCCCCCCAGGCAGTGCATGACTGGCCCAAAGGACCCATTAATAATCCCCACCCCCAGGCAGTGCATGACTGGCCCAAAGGACCCATTAATAATCCCCCCCCCCCAGGCAGTGCATGACTGGCCCAAAGGACCCATTAATAACCGCCCCCCAGGCAGTCCCAAAGGACCCATTAATAACCCCCCCCAGGCAGTGCATGACTGGCCCAAAGGACCCATTAATAACCCTCCCCCCCAGGCAGTGCAATATCACAACAATGCATACCCCAAGCAATCAGATGCATGTAATGAACACCATACAATGACCAACCTGTATGATGCATGTGATGCACCCATCAGCCATCACCACAACACTAATTGCATGTCCTCTGTGTCCCCACAGCCGTATCCAGTGACAGTGACACTGCACAACAGGCCAGGCAATCAGCACCGGCACGTGCCCAAGCCACCGCCCCCACACAAGAGGATGCTGCCAGCAGTTCGGCATCTCAGCCCCCACTACCAACTGCAACAGATGTGCCGGCCACCACCACAGACATCCCCACTGTCTCCACGCTGCCTGAGGCAAGACAGGTGCCACGGGAACCCACCATGCCCACCCAAACCAACACAGAAGGCAGCTGCACTGCAGAGGAGGCGGCCTGTAGTGACAACAGTGCCCCGGTAGAGCACTCTGATACTGGGCCACAGGGGGCGACGCCCACATTTGATGACCTGGGTTCCTTCCATCAGCTGGAGTTTAGCCCCACTTCACTCAGAAGTCCCATGAGGTCACCCACCCCATCCATGGCAGAGCTGAATTCCCGCATGCAGCGGATGGAGGAGCAGCAGGCAACCCTCACCCAGCTGGTGGAGAGGCAGCTTGAAGAGTCTAGGCTGCAGAGGGAGTGCTATAGCACGTTAGTGCGTCGCCTCTCAAGGTCTATTGGACGCTTTGCAAGCACAATAGTCACCATGGCACGCCATGTGCGTGAGGGTAACGACAACACCTCCAGGCTCATTGAGGCCATGTTGATTGGGCAACAGGCAAATCTTGCATGGAAGCCATCCATACCGGATTCTGTGCCATCAAATACCACCACCCCATCAAGCTCCACTACTGCCAGTCCAAGGAGACGCTCAAGTCGGCTAACGGGGCTCTCGGGCAAGGATGTACAGGCACAGAAGCGCACACGGAAGTGATGATATGTGTGTGGGGCACTGCAGGACACACGTGGACTTGAAAGGTGTGAGGGGTGGGTACGTTTGGGTGGTGGGGGAGGTTGTTTTGGGTGTTTGAACATTGGGGCCTGGCAGGGGGTGGGTACGTTTGGGTGGTGGGGGAGGTTGTTTTAGGTGTTTTAACATTGGGGCCTGGGTGGGGGTGGGTACGTTTGGGTGGTGGGTGGGCTCGGGTGTACAGCTTCCCTAACCATTTCACCTCCTTCCCTGTTTTACCCGTCTTCACTGGGCTGTACAGCAGGGATCCGCCAGATCTGCTCAAGCAGCGGAACCGGGCCTTCAGCAGTTCGAATGTCCTCTCAATCATGCCACGTGTGCGGACATGTGCCCTATTGTATGCCTCTTCATGCCTGTTCCTTGGTCTCCGTACAGGTGTCATCATCCATGCCGTGAGTGCATATCCAGCATCACCTACATGGGATGAAGATGGGGGGACATGTCAGTGTTTGTGGTATCATGTCTTAATCTGATGCTGTGCTATCTTGTATCATTGTTCATTCATGCATATGTGCCATGCAGTGGTTTGAAGTGTTCATTGGGTATCACAGTGGATGTCCCCAACTGGATATTGGCCTACACATTTATGTGCATGTGTACTGTGCCCTGCGGGTGACATTGGATTGTGAGTATGTCATAGTGCAGTGATGTGCACACATGGCAGAGTGACTCCACTGTACTGAAGTAGTCAATGCACGACGTCTCATTTACAGGCATCTCGTGCATTGGGAGGGCAGTGTTCCATTTGTGGGTGGGTGTCTGCAGTGGCACAAGGTGTATGGGACAGTGACAGGATGGGCTGTGGCAGGGTGTGTACAGGCACACTGTGGTGACCTGTCATGTCTTCCTTTGTGATGTTTGGTATCCGCTGTCTATTTGGTAGATGGGAGGAGGGGTGATGCATGTGCGGTCCAGCGGCACACTCACATTGCTCATTGGCCTGGACACATACATAACGCTTCAATGGGGTCAGAGCATTGTCAACTGTACTCACCCAATAGCCATGTGCTTTGTCCGGCATAGCGTTCCATGTACCGTGGCAACGTGGAATTCCGCAGTACCATTGAGTCATGGGTTGAGCCTGGGAAACATGCGTAGCAGTGTGTAATCAGTAGCATAACATCACATACCATCTGTACATTCAGTGAGTGATACTGTTTCCTATTGCGGAACACCATCTCAATTGCACGTGGTACTGTCAGCTCAATGTGGGTGCAGTCAAGTGCACCTATGCAATTTGGCATGCCTGCTATGGCATGGAAGGCCAACTTTGTGGCAATGACCTCGGGGAGGGTACGGGGTAGGGCTATGTGTTCCGACACATGGCGCAAAAGGGCATCCAGTACCTGTACCAGGATTTTCGAGAAACAGGGTTGTGATATGCCGTGCAGCTCACCGACCGTGTGTTGATAGGTGCCAGTGCCAAGGAAATGCAGCACAGAGACAACCTTCAGGAGAGGGGGGTGGCAGGGGGGTGTCTATGTGGCTGCTGATGTCATCCTCAATCATGGCAGTGATGTACAGGATTGTTGGGCGGTCCAGGCGGTATAGTGTGTGGATCTGTCCTGGGGTAAGGTTCCAGGGTGAGGCCCTGATGTGTGGTATTGCAGGCTGCCTGCGGGGTAGTGGTGGCTGCACAATGGGGTTTGCCATAGGTGCAGGGTTGGCTGGTTGGCGCCTGCACCTCCTCCGCCTCCTCCTCTGCACCATTACTGCCATCATGTGCAGTGCTGCCTGTTGGTTAAATAGGCCCAGTCCAAGTGCTACTAGAGCTGCTGCCTGCATGGTTCTGTGTTGTGTTGGGCTGGGTGTGGCCCTTTTGTGGGCTCCCAGTGTGCTGCTGTGTCCACCTGGGCTGATTTGGTGCACCTGTGCCCTGATTCTGTTCAGCAGGCACTGTTTAACGTCATGTTCATGGTGGCGGCGGTACCGCCACCGTGATCACGGTTTTAACGCCATTTTTCTGGCAGTGTTTCCATGTCCGTGCTAGTTGTGAGGCTCGCGGTCTTTCGTGTTGCCGGTAACGGAGGGGTTTCTGTACAGGTGGACTTTACGGGACCCTTAACTCCAAGGTGGCGGTTTGAGGAGGTGCTATTTCCGGGGCAGCGGGTCATGATTGGGCGGACGTGGAAATGGTGCCGGTATGGTTTTACCGCCGGCGTTAACTCCGGACCGGTGTACTTGTAATGAGGCCCATTATGTCCGGAGTTCCCCGAGCAGCTGCAAAAACAGCTTAAGAAGCTAGTGGGGATGGAGCCTAAGCGGGGGTCAGAAATTCAGATAACCATAGTGCACTATTGTAGGCTAATGCAAGAGAATACGAGAAAGAAGCGTGAGGGGAGAAAACAGGAAGAAGCGAAGTTAGTGCAGAATAAATTACCCAAGTATACAAAGGGGCAATGCTAATGAGTGGGGAAGGAGAAGTTACTCAGCATACGCAGAACAGACCACAAATAGCAGGGGAGGCTTCCCAAGGCGAGGGGATATGAATCAGTGGTCAAGGGGCCAAGAAGAGGCACCTCTGGGAAGAGGGTTTGGGTACCAAATGCAACAGGATGCAGAGTGGTTTCATGGGTTACAGCAAAGATTGACTGGGCTCCCATACAATGTTGGGTGTGTGGGCGAATGAGCCAAATACCTCGAGTGTGTAGGGACAGGGGTGGGATGCACCAGAATGGGGGAATACAGTACCAACCCACATATCAGACAGAGCAGACTTACTATTATGCCCAGGATGACACACAAAAGCAGACATACGCTCCACGACAGATGCACATACAGGACATGCAAATGCAGCCATATTAGCCCGTGACACATGCATTGGAGATGCAGGGACACATGCAGCCATCACAACCAGTACAGAAGGCACCAGCACAGCAGAGCATCATAACCACGGCACATGCAGACTCTGCAAATCTAACTCCCGGGCAAAAGCTGGGGAGAGCGACTGTTGTAGGGGGCAATCCATTCAAATGATAGGAATGTCATTATTTTTTAACCTTTTTTTGTATTTTTCTTTCGGTTTGCTAGAAACTTTTACGAAGTTAAAAAAATTGACAATCTAATACAATTTTGCTTTTTAAATTATTCAGTAAAATTACAATTACATTTCTTTTTTTACAATAAAACAATTTCCTCCTTGACCAATCCATTAATAACAACATTTGTCAAATAGAACATTATCTTCATTCCTTCAATTTCAGATCCACTAACAGATTTTACATACATTTTTTTAAAACATTATCACTGACAAGCTTAAGCTAACTGATTTTTCATGCAGAATATTCAGCCAGAGTAGATCCAAACAAACATATTCAGTATTTGGCACAAACTTGCTAAAGTATTTCATTCTAAATGGTCTCAATACAGAACAGCATAACACTATGTGATACAAAGTTTCCGCTGTATGCAACTTAAGTCCCCTTCAATCCCTCTAATATTTAGGATCTCTCTGATTGGTAAAGTCATTTCTCATATATTTGCTCGGAAAACATGTTAGATACGGTTCCATGGTGCTCTTTAATATGCAAAACCACCTCGGCATACAATCTTGTTTCCAATGTTTTTGCCGTACCATTTCCCCAATCTCTCATTTGTAAGATTTTCTTAACTTTTTGAGGTTGCTAAATAAATAAATTCAGAGATATTCCCACAGAGGATGATACCTCTGATGATTTATTTCAAATCATGAATAATGCCCTTCTTTGGTTCCCAACTATGACTTCCAAGCTCATCTTGTAATATAATGTATTATCCTTATTAGTATAAGATTTTCTGAACAAGTTGAGTCTCTTCCATTCAATGATCCTATGGATGGAGAATAATCCCATGTCATAACGTATAGCTATGTACGTGACACTTTTGGGGATATAGAATAACACTGAGCTCCATATGAACGCTTCATATAGGCCAATCTCTTCCCGTTCCCAAGAAGGAAAAATCTCAAGACAATAACAACCTTTTTTTATTTATTTTAGCAGTGTATAGCTTGATGGCTGGAGCCACTGAGAACTTTCCAAATCTTCTGTCCACATGTCTTAACTGGGTTGCTAGTTTATAGGTTTTACCCCTCAGGTAGTTTCTATAAAAAGCCTTCTATGGGTTTGCTAGGATCAGATACCCCAAATATATCATATTAGATTAAGTTGAGATCCTGACATCACATACCTTCCAGACAAATCTTTTTTTATTTATTTGGATTTTGAGAGTCTGAGAATGACTGTTTTTGCATGGTTAGTTTTCAAATCATTACATGTCATATATTTATCAAAAGCACCAACCATTTTTTGCAGTCCAACTGGAGTATGGCCAATTAGAACAAAGTCATCTGCATATGCAATCCATGCCATTCTCAGACCTCCAATCTTAGGAGGGACAAAAGAAACTTCAGCTAATGCCCTGCCCAAGTCTGACACATAAAGGTTATATAAACTTGGGGCCAGTATGCATCCCTGCTGCAGTCCATTAGATGTTATCATTTGTCTAGTTAAGTGCCCTTCTTTGCTGACCCTCACCTGTAGTTGTGATTTATCATGCAAGTGAATGAGCATACTTAGGCGTACTCCCGGAATACCCAGAACATCAAGTTTTTGCCATAAGTTGCATCTGTCCACTCTATCAAAAGCCATCCATAATTCCATAGAAGCTACATAGAGAGGGCAAGCATTCGTTTCCCAAGCCATCTACTGCAAACTACACATTAGCAAACCCCCACAATCAGTCCCCATTTGTCTCCTGAAGCCAATCTGTCAAAAATCCAAGATATTGTTTTCTAAGCACCAGGCCTCAATATGTTCTAGCAATAGTGCAGCGAAAATCTTGCAGTCTGTGTCCATAATTGCAATCGGCCTATAGTTGTAGGGGAGATTCTGTTATCCTTTTTATATATTGGTATCACATACAATATGTTTCAGCTTCCGGAGTTTCCTTTGAAATAACAATATCCCAAAAGAGCACACATATGACCTTAGCCCATAAATCTGGACTATCCTTAAACCAAACTTTTGAGAGTTGGTTTCGGTTGCTGTTCTAGATGAACTCTACTTCAGTATCAATCCATGTATGTTCTCAATTGATCTCCTCTGCAACCATTTCTCGTTGGATATGTCTCTGCCACGGTATTCCAGTTATCCTTTGATGTAAATTTTCTGGAAATAATCAATCCAAGTTTCATCTGAGATGGGTTTGCCTGGAGGGGACACTGGCCATTCCCAATTCATTGATTTTTGCACAAAATGCCCTCACTGAATTATCTCTGATATCCGCCATCATGATCTCACAGTCTTGTTGATGAAGCTGGTGGTGGAAGGATATCAGCCAGTTCTTGTAGTGCAATTTTGCTTTTTTAATCATGGTTTACCTACTAAACTCCTTGTGAAGTCTCTATTAATTACTCAAAATATTCCCCGAAGAGCTTTTTTATTTAACTGAACCATATAATTAAACGTGTGAATATGAGACTTTACATTTGTAGCTTTATTCGAATTAGCTTTCGCAGTCATGTGTTTTTGCATAGGTCCGTCCATATTATCTTTGTATTTAAATGAAAGTAACTCTTAATCTGGTTATCCATGCTACGGTTTTCAAAGTCCTGAAGCATGACAGAGTTGAATTTACACATCACCCAGAATTTTACTAGTGAATATATAATCTATCGTTGATGAGAGTCCCCTAGCATGCCAGTTTGGAAATCCCAACCAAATATTTGAGAGTCCTCAATTTTCCATAGCGGCTCTCCATTTTGCCCCTTGTACCTTTTTACGAGAATAAGTTGGTTCTTTGGGGTCACCAACCCCAACCGCTGGATTAGCTTCTAAAGATAGCATATCAATGTCTGTTATGACCTCAGAGAGACAATCTGAAATGAAATCCCCTGTACTATTATATGCCCCCCACTATGAGCACCCAGCCACTCACCCATTAATCCCCCCAACTTCTCCAATATCTCATCCATGTTATTCTTCGGGGGCCAATATTTATTTATTAATTGTAGCCATTTCCTGTTTTTTTGTACAGTCCTCTCTAGGAATATAACCAGAATGCAGCTAGAGATCTTCCATTCAGCATGTTTATGCAAACACAAACCATTTTTTACAGCAACCTCTAAACCCTCGGCAGGTCTCCCGGCGGTCCCCTGTGTCGCATGCAGGGTAGTTCATTCATAACCGTCAAATGTCAGAGTGCCGATATGCCACGTTTCTTGTAAGAAAATTACAGAAAAAGTTTGGGGGTAACCACACAATTCAGGTAAAGAATTTAGCCTGGATAGACCCCTAACATTCCAAGATATAAAAGTAAGATAGTCTTCAAAGCTAAAGATTTTGCTTCAAGTGCTTTAATTGTGTGATAGATTCCTTCAGCATTAATGTGCGCCATCTACAATTGATTTCCTCATGTTTGTTCTTTATTTTAATTGCATTATCTCTGATTGGCGGGTCTAATCTAGATGGCTTTGGGGAATTTATTTAATCTGTATTGTTCACTCCTTTTTTGCTAGCTTGGGAAAACAGGAATATATCATAACCAAACCTTTGTAGATTTTCGGTTTCACTCATTAATAGATTATAACCCAATCTAGAAGGTATCACCAATCTAACGAAATTGTATTGTGTGCTTATGGATATAATTAATTAGCGTGATGCCTTTAGAGAATATCAGCTGTTGCCCCGGAATCTCATTAAATAGGCTCAGGATTCAACAGTGATTAAGAGACGACAGACCTCCCCTTTCAAACATATAGGTCAGAATTAGGCTATAATCCTCCACAAAGATTAGTTCTCTCAGGTTCAACATTTTGCTACCTTTCTCCATATAGAAAGTTAGTCACAGACCCGGGGTAGAGTATTATTTTTGGGGCTCTAAATGTGGTTTATCATAGCAATTAGCTTGTTTCTCCATCAGGCTACGGGCCCTCTTCCCAGCGTGACAATAAGTAACATTTAGTGTTATAGTTCTAGTTGTTCTAGGGCTCATGTCCTTCTCTTTGGACTTAAGTGAGTCCCTACCCTCGGTTAGGAGCCCAACATTTGCTCCTTGCAGGGCTCTAGAGTTTGGCTGATTCTACATCCCTCCCCCTCCATCATACCTCCCTGGTATTCATGCTTTATAATATGCCTGATTAGGTCATTTATTTCCCTTTTAGAGAAGTTTACTGGGAGATTTTACTCAGCCATTGTTTTAGAGTTCATATGTGGTTACAAGCCGTTTAGGGAGGAAGTATTGATGGCTGTCTCAGAGAGGGCATTATAGGTCAGTTTGCCTATATTTTCATCCAATTTCATAGTTGGAATGGTCTTAATACCAATCTCTTTCTCTCAGGTTTTAGCCTTGAATATATTGTATATAATATTCTCTTTATCGGGTAGCTTTTTTCTTTCATTGTTATTTTTAGATTCTCTCTGACATTGATTTTGTTTAAGGGAGTCTCACACAGTAACATTAGTTTCTTCATATGTTTCTTCATTGATCAAATCATCATCAATCATGCACACATCTAAGCTTGGCCCCACCATTGAATCAATCAAATCCTCCACATTCAATTGTGGTTCAATCACACTCCCACAATCCGTCTTTGCTTCTGTTCCTCTCTAGGTTGAGGATCTCTCTCTGTTTGTCTGAAAATCCTCTATTTCATGACGAGCCAGTGTGCAGAGATATTTACGGATTTACTTTTAGATATCCTCAACTCTGGGAAAGGTGCCTGATAGAGTTTTTCATCATTATTGTTTTGTTTTATTTGTTTTTGACATGGGAGTTTCACTCTCAATTTTATTTGGTTCTTTGGTCATCGAGGTACCCACCACCCCATTGCCCAAAGGCACCTCCAGTGGTACCTTGCAAGGAGCCATCTTTGCCACATTCTCTTTCGTCCTTCCTGCTACAATTAAGGTAGAGGCAATCTCTTTAGGTTGGAATGTTTGTAGTTTTCGTTCGTTATGAATAGAATCCTGAAGATTATTAATTTGCCAATTAGGACTTGGAGAGTTGCAGCTGGAATAACTATGGGGTTTCCCCCAGAGAGTTCTGATTCCGGGAGTTTATCACTCTCCTCCCCATAGGGATATTCAGAGAAGGTCAGCAGAGAGATCTCCCCCGCAGCGAATATCGGAGGCAGGTCTAACATAGATTTATCTGCAATCTGCTTGTCATTGGTCTCCGACCCTTCATCTTCTCAAATTACTTTTTTTGGAGGCTTCTAAAGCCTGAGTGTCCACTTCCTCTTGAAATTACAACTGTGAAGAGTCTAGCGGTATCTGAGTATAACTTATAACCTCATCAGGGTCTTCCCATGAGTCTCCCTCTTATGGGTCTCCCATGGGCTCTGTAAGTGGAGAATCCAGCAAGGGCATAGCTAGCGCCCGCGGGAAGCTATCCCGCCTTTTTGTAAATACTAAAGGGCCGATAAGTGAATCCTTCCTGAGGCACATGGTTCTTTCTTTCCCCTTCATATTATGGACTGGTCCTAGTTGCATCCACAGTTATTTTACTAATTACCATTCACGGTTCTATGACTACAAGTATGTTGAAATCACCTTCTATCTTCACCCTTTAGTTGGTACCAACACTTTGGGGAATAATTCCAGGATAGCCCTGCACCACGAGCCAACGAGTCAGCAGACAGCGACAGCACTCACAAAGGCACTCCCGAATGCGCAACTGCGAATGCGTGCACATCTGATATTATATAGAGAGTCACTGAGATAGTGGATGGGGCTTCTGTGCATATTTGCAGTATCTAAATCAAAATCAGAGAAACAAAGTTATTGTCCATTTGTAGCAGTTTCCTTTTCCAAGGTGGACACGATCTTGTAGTCCCGCAGGTCAAGTCAGTTTCAGGCATACATGCGGTCATAGATATACCTCAGATGAAATGATGAAAATGTCCTGGCCAACACAGCCTACAGCACTCACAAAGGCATTCCTGAATGCACGTGTGCAAATGCACCCGCACCGGATATTATATAGAGAGTCACTGATATAGTGGGTGGCACTTCTGTGTGTATTCACAGTAATCTAAATCAAAAGCAGAGAAACAAAGTTAGCAACCGTTTTTTGCAGTTTCCTTTTCCGAGGCAGACACAATCTTGTAGCCCTTCAGGTCAATCAGTTTCAGGTGTACATGCGGTCATAGATATACCTCAGATGAAATGAAAAGAAGACTTTGGCAGTCCAACAGCGTATCCAGCAGCGTATCCTGGTGACACAGCCGCAGCACTCACGTAGGCACTCCTGAATGCGTGAATGAGGGAATGTCATTATACCCACAATAGGACAGCCCACAGACAGACCTGATGTGTTCAATCCTATCCATTCCACCCAATCCAGCTGAGGGACCATGTATAGGTGTGACGACAGGTGACAAGACCTTTTCTTTTCTCGTGGATACAGGGGCGACTTGGCCCTGTATTAGGGAAGGAAGATACTCAATGTCAGGCATTGCCATGAATGTGCAGGGATTCTCTGGGGCTACGGGCTTGGTTCCTTTAGCGCCCACTCAACTGACTACCTAGCCCATAGAAACACCGATAGACCCAAGCGGGACCACCTTAGCATGAGGCCATCATGCCCCGCTCATGGCTACAGCCCTATCAGAACTATTGTCCAAACAGACACACAAACTACCATTCTCGACCACACTGAGCGCAATAACAGACTAGGCACCAGATTCCTCCATAAGAATAACATCCATCTAGCTAAACCACCCATTAAGACCAACTACCAGAAAGAAGTTTCTAATAATTCCAACCCACTCCTGCTAAAAGGAGCACTTCTAAACGTTAGATCCTTAGTCGCCCACTCCGTAGAGATGTCCGACATCATTCTAACCAACAACCTGGACTTCCTTGCTGTGACTGAAACATGGCTGCATGACGCTGCGGGACCTTCCCTTACCCTAGCCATCCCGGATAATTATGCGATCCTCAGAGCAGATAGACCTAACGCTCGAGGAGGCGGTGTAGCTATCATCTTTAAATCCTCACTTGACATTAGACTAGCCACCTCTCCTACACTAAACTCATGTGAGCATCTCACAGTCAAACTACAAACGTCCCCTAAGAGTATAATCACAATGCATCTAATAAATAGGCCCCCAGGGCCACATGGCTCATTCGAGGAAGATATTGCATCCCTAGTAGCCGAAAACTCGAAACCTTCAGCTCAAACCATCATACTTGGTGACTTCAATCTTGGGTTTAACGACCCTCATGACACCTCAGCCACTTCCCTGGCTACTGCACTAGCTGAGCATGGCCTCCCACAACTCTGTTCCCACCCTACCCATTCAAAAGGCAGGACTCTCGACTGGGTAGCTGCTCTCAACTGCATCATTACCCTTAAGGACCCTACACCTCTCGTCTGGACAGATCACCATTTCCTCCCATTAGATATTAATATCAGTAACCTAGTCCCCAAAAAGCCTCCTATGGCACCAGTATGCCCAACTAGGAATAAGAGTAACATCACAGCCGAAACATTAATACCCTTAGTAGTCCCCACCCTAAATGCACTACCAGCCACAGCTGACCTGAACCTGTTGGTCAACACATACAATGAATCCATGTCTAAAGCTATTGACAGTATTGCCCCATTAAAAATACGCAAAGAGAAACAGAAAGCTCACCTGAACTCTTGGCACACCCCAGAGCTGAAACTACTTAGACAACAAAAAATCAAACATGAAACACTGTGGAATACAGCTCCCTCACCAGAAAATAGAACTAACCTTACTAATATCACCACTCTCTACAAAAATGAGATTATACGTGCTAAAAAAAGAATACTTCAACTCCAGGATAACTCAGGCAGGTTCTAGCACGAGAGAGCTATTTAAAGTTTTAAAGGAATTAGAAAACCCTAATCCTCCCACAGACACCTGTTCCAAGGATAAACCCTGGTGCACATGTATCCAGAATGCCCTCGCCAACAAAATCAAGGGACTCCAAACCAAAATTGAAAATACAAGACAACAACTCACCCATGGCACTACCTCCAGTCCAACTGTACCCTCGCCCATTGCCAATAACTCAGGTTTCACCTTCAAAAAGGTAACTATACCAGAAGTACAAAAAATGATAGCCTCCTTGTCCTGCCCAGGTCATAAAAGACGCAGCCAGGGATCTCTCCCCTTTTATTACCAAACTAATTAACCTATCATTCACTAGCAATGCAGTCCCAAGCAACTTGAAACAATCCTGGGTTCTATCATTGTTAAAAAAACAAACACTTGACCCGTCTATACCAGCCAATTATAGACCTATCACCACTGTACTGTTCCTACTAGAAATTCTTGACAGAGTAGCCTATGTACAAATTCAAGACTGCCTCGAGACTAACCAACTGTTGGGAATTCGTCAATCCGGCTTTCGTCCTCAACATGGAACAGAAACGGCCCTTGTTGATCTCAAAAGCCAGATCGACGAACTCAAAGACAAAGGAAAGGCTGCCATCCTACTTCTCCTAGACCTCTCCGCTGCCTTTGACTTGGTAGACCATAATATCCTATGTAACCACCTCAAATCGGCAGTACATTTCTCCCACTCTGCAGTCACATGGATCCAATCCTTCCTTGATAACAGGACCATGCGTGTCTTCTCACCGTTAGCAGCAGCCGACCCGATTCCCATCTCCTGCGGTGTCCCACAAGGCTCTTGTGTTTCGCCTACGTTGTATAATATATTGACAAAGCCTTTATTCGACAAGTTGGACCATCTGGGTGTCACCTACACCAACTATGCAGATGACACCCAGATACTCCTAACTCTATCCGATAACTACAATTCGGACATCAGCCGGATCAATGAAGTCTTCTCCATCATTCAGGCATGGATGGCCACACATGGCTACTGCCTTAATGATGACAAGACAGAATTGCTCCTCGTCGGCTCCCCTAACACTATCCTGAAGTTAAGCCCCAGCTACACCAGTTTCACAATTGATGGAAACACTATCCCCATCGCAAAAGGTGTAAAAACCTTTGGCTTCTATTTAGAAACTAGCACCAACCTCTCCAAACAAGTCAATATGACCGCCTCAGCTACTGCTTACACATGTAAGCTGGTCAGGGCCTGTAGAACCCTGCTATCCCCCAGTAGCTGCCTCACATTAGCTAGAGCACTTATACAATTTAAATTGGACTACTGCAACGGCTTATATGTAGGTGCAAACAAATCTGTAATCAACAAACTGCAGGTCCTCCAAAAATAATGCACTCCGAGCTGCTCTTAATATTTCTAGCAGAGAACATATGTCGGCCAATAGAATATCATGCAAATGGCTCTCCATCCAACAAAAAATTGACCTAAAAACTATCTGCCTTACCTACAAATCCCTTAATCACCTTGCCCCACCCTACCTAACCAACAAATTCACCTTAAAACCTACTACCCGAATAACCAGATCTTCCAACACATCACACTTGATAGTGCCCAAATAGACCCTCAAAAGGTTGGCGGAACTAGCTTCCCGGTTCTAGCCGCCCAACTCTGGAACACTATTCCACTGAACATTAAAACCATCCCCTCCTTTAAACCTTCAGAACCCAGGGCATCACCTGGCTTCTAAACAAATAAATCAGGGATCCTTCACTAACACTCACTCACCACTACCCTGCATCCACCCCTTTATTAGCTAATAAGCTAATACAGCTCCTCTATCTCTGTGTTCTTCTCATTTTAATGGATCAACGCCTTTATCATACTGTCTGTTTGATATCTACACTAACTGCATTTTTGTGAACTGTATAAATTCCTGCACACTATTTCTGTAATGTAAATATTTTGCACAACTGCCCTAATATTGCCTGTAACCATATCCTTGAGCGCCCATATACCCCGGGGTCCGGAGTGCTATACAAATCAATAATCAAACAAACAAACAAACAAACAAAAAAACAAGGAACGTCCACTTTCTGTTGGAGAACACAACCTGACCATGCCACTATCATATTCCCGACAGACACCAGAGAACATAATGGGTAGAGACATGATGAGTAGACCTATCATGACCATTTCATTCACAGACCAGGGGATAGTGTGCTTGACACCAGGAATTCATTAAATGAACGTGAAGGAGCTCATCCAGGCATATTGTGGGCAGACGGTACAGAGGGAGGTGCCTGCAGATGTTGAGCTGTTCCAATATGGAGCAGAAATATTGATAGTGTGGCTCCCAGGGATACAGGGCAGACTGTTGCGCATACCCAATGAGTTCTTATTTAGATCAGAGAGTCCCCTCAATGAAAAAGAAGGAAAAGTGATCCTAATAGAACATGAGGCAGTCATAGTGATTGACGAGAGAATAGTATTACATGGGACTGACGACACAGGACGATTATGGAGAACGGTGATTGCAGTCGGGGAAGGATACAGGTTGACTAACGTGACAGATGAGGAACTATTTAAGGTGATCAATCAGATCACGAGGTGGTGTTTGACATAAGCATTACATAGTGGGTGAGAATACATTACAGGAAAGTGCCACAGAGAATGGCTTTTTTGCAAAATGAACCACTACCATTTCACAAGGAAGACTTAGGGCAAGTGCCAGGCGTCTTATGGACCTGTGGTCCCTATGACATGGGTCTGCTAAAAGGGATAGGGGCAGTCAAGATAAAATTTAAACCATGGGCTATTTTACCAAGGGCAAGACAGTATCCACTATCAAAGATAAAGGTATTTATGAGACGATCACCATGGTAGTGAAGCAAGGCATTTTGGTACCCTCAGAATCGCAGTGTAACACTGCAGTGTATCCTGTAAAAAAGGTGACCGGGGTTGTGGCATTTAATTCAGGATGTGTGTCCCTTGAACCAAATCGTTGAAGCAGAATTCCCATTAGTTCCTAATCCAGCAAGTGACAATTCTGTGTAGCATCCTGATGGAAGCTACCCACTTTAAGGTAATAGACTTTAAGAATGCTTTGTTCTCTATACCGCTCTGTGAAGAGTCACAGAACATGGCCTTTTTTCTCTAGAAACCAAAAGTGGAAAAACAAAAGATTGCCACAGCAGGACTGTGAGTCATGGTCCATCTTTAAAAGGGCCCTCCAGATGGATCGTGGCAACATACAGATGTGGAGCACCGTCATACAGTATGTGGATAACATTTTGATATCTAGCAAGTTCGAAGAACATCGTCGAAATGACTCAGTATACCTCTTGACAGTATTGGCAGAGAAGGGTTACAAGGTAAACAAGGCAAAATTACAATACTGCCAAAAAGGAAGTGCTATATATTGGGGAACTGATATCGCAGGAAGGGTCAAAAGGTGACTCCAGAAAGGGAGGAAGCAATCTGCAGAGCGCTGATGCTAAAGACAGTGAGAGAAATTCAGCAGTTCTTGGGCCTCTGCAATTATTGAAAAGCCTGAGTGTTTGATTATAGCACATATATGAGGCCCTTGTTAATCGAACTCAGGGAGGCACAGAGATGGAATTGAAGCATTTGAGGATTTGAAGAAAGTAATATGCACAGATCCAGAGTTAGGGATCCCAGACCACCATGACAAATTCTATTTGTTCTCACACTCCAATGGAGTAGTGATGACTGCGGTACTCACACAGAAGACTACCCTAGGGCACAAGCCACTGGCCTATTGTAGTGGACATTTAGACCCAATAATGAGAGGACATTATCCATGTGAACAAGCTCTGACTGCTGCCGCAGTAGAAAGGTCAGCGAGTATTACGATGGGGTGCAGCAGTATGTTTTGCGTGGAGCGTGTCCGCTGTGCAATCCTTGAAAGACCCAAGAGTATGTTAACCACACAGAGAGCTTCTGGATGCAAGGGAATGTTCACAAATCCTGCAATAAAGGTGGTCAGGTGCATAACTGTAAACCCAGCAACATTTCTAGCTGAACCAGTGGAGGAGGGAGACTATGGACACGACTGTACTATGTACATGGAACAGTTTGATGGCCTTTCCAAGGTGTGGGAGAAGCCACTTGAGGGGGGGGGTGAAGTGCAGGGAGGGAGAAGTGCTTTATATTGACATGTCTTCGATGACAGACCAGACAATGGGGGAAAGACATACAGGGATGGCAGTGGTGAGAATAAAGTTGGAGAGGACAGCTGAAGCAATAGCAAATGCCTTCACATTATTCAGAGCAAGTGGGAGAATTAGTGGCTCTCGTAATGGCATTAGACGCATGCAGTCACAGTGTATTTCTGATTCAGCCTATGTGGCATCTATGTGGCACCTACAGTACACTCTCGGCTGTCATGGTGGCAGAGAAGGGGCTTCCGACAGGCTGATGGCACACTAGTGCAGCACATGCCCCTATTGGGCAAGCTCATCAACGCGCTTCAACTCCCAGCAGCAACACTGGCCAGACCCGCATGAGGGGGGAGGAACTAGTCTCTTGGGGCAACAAAGCCACAGATGTAGAAGAAAAGCATGCAGCATACTTCCCTAAAGTAAAAGAATTTGATATCCCATCAAACACACATATCTGTGCGCGCAATATGATTCTAAAGGAAGGCTATAATACCTTGCAAGCCACAAAGATAATGGAATTTCAGGGAAGAGCAGCGGTAGAAGAGAAAGAATTATGGATGAAAAGGGGATGTTCAATATCCTCCACGGATGCTTTTTGGCAACAGGAGAGCACAGGCAAGCTAGTAATTCCAACAGTCCTGTTGCAGATTGCGCTCACGCAATTGCTCTAACCTACTCATCTGGGTAAGGATGTACTTGTCGCACACATTGGGCAAGAGTGGTTTTGTCCAAATGTGGCAGAGCATATAGCCGCATTCTTGGAAAACAGTGTCACATTTAAGAAATGTACAGCTGGGCATACTTTACGCATAGTGAGAGGAGCCATACCTCACTCAATCCATCCTTTCCAACACCTCCACTTAGACTACGTAGACATGATCCAGGTGTGCCAGGGCTACCGCTACATGATAGTAGTTGTGTGCCTATTTTCCTGATGGATCGAAACCAGTCCCTGCTCACTCCCTGATGCTCTCAAAGCAGCAAAATTCCTTGGTAGAGAGGTGTTCCAACGATGGGGGTTTTACGAGGTCCTGCAGTCTGAAAATTGACCTCATTTTGAAAATTAGACTTTTGAGCAAATCACAACTCCGTTGGGGATACATCACAATTTCTCCTGTACCTATCACCCGCAAGCGAATGGTATCTGTGAGCGCCTTAGTGGCCTGCTCAAAGAGAAGATTGCAAAGATAAAAGCCACCATAAAAAAGGGATGGCTTAATTTTGTGCCCTTAGCGCTGTTCGAACTGCAGAATCAGCCCGGATTCGACCACCACTTAACGCCCCATAAGGTGGTAACGCATTTGGCTCCCCTGGCTCCTCCCACTAGGGCATTGACAGATTCCCATGCCACCTCAGACGTATTTGGAAATTAAATGCACAAATATATTGCTTCTTTGATGGCTAGTGCCTCTTTTATTTCTCGCCAACTGCAGGCACTGCTGCAAAGGTCGAAGAACAGCGACAAATAATATACCCCAAAATACTTTACCCTTTACCCTGGGGACACTGTTCTGTTGAGAAACTTGATATTGCCCTGATATAAACCCAGGTTCGAGGGGCTGCAAGTTGTAGAGAAGGCCACAGATCGTACAGTAAAACTGAGCGGTGAAGGTTTGGAACTGCGTTGGAGACGTTAAGCCGTGCTGGGGTGAGTCCTCCTCTGCACAAATGAAGACAATTAGATGCAAGAAGATGAACAAGAAAAGGAAGAATCGCCACAACCGCGGCTAATCCAGTCCAGGACCAAAGAGTTATGGAATTACAATACGCACACCTAGATTAGGCACATTATCTTTTCTTTACTTTAGGTATCCATCGAGAAAGTACAGACTGTCCGAGATACATGGTCTCCAATTGACATATGTCCTTTCAAGAGTACCTCATTGGATTTGTGATACAATCGGAAACAGAGCTGATGATTCCTGCATGATTATTTTTCATTGCTTTTCTGCTTTATGTATCTCAGACCGACCCACAGTTGACCCACGGAGATCGATCCATCATTCAATTACTCAGTGATTCGAGAATCTGCAAAGTGTGGGAGCGATTGTTCTATGTAGCACTCACCCAATACTATAGACGTAGAGCTTAACCTAACGCACACTAACCTCATAATCACACATTGTTTAGGCTTTTCAGGTGAGTTTTATAGACACTTGGAGCAACACAAGAAAACACTGAGTAATAACAAAATGGGAAATGAAATTCGGGATTGTCGTGATAATGTTCTGTGCTTTCTGCTGTCTCTACCTCTTTACTCACCTTGTTCTATGAAGACTGTTATTTCACATGCACAAGCCTTGACCCTTACTAACATAACCCCTATCTATGCTGTTACGAAAGCCATATCTGGACAGGCGATAAGCACTGCTAAGCGAGTAAAGAGACTTCGACGCACTGCAGGCATTGATTTCAGCCAGGTAAATTCCTATCTAACTGAATTGGCCTAAATCTACTAAATCTAAAAAAACATGTGGTATAAGCACATGGCCAAGGTAGGGAAAGGAACCACCGGAGAGAGCTGTCATGTCTGTTCTCTTATCCCCTATGCCATGAGTGCCTCCAGGACATTTGTAGCAACTGAAATTCCAGTGGCTACAGCACAATGTCTCATGCATTCATCACTCTGCACCACAAAAGGATGATTCCAAGGGAGACGGGCCACACTAAGGTGGATGTCCAGAAAGACGTTCCCATAAAAAGATAGTTACATCAAGACTCAAGAAATGATGGTCGATAACTGGAGTACAGGCAAGACCATAGTATATATCACTGACGGTCCGCACAAATGAGAAACAAGGCTAGTGACACAAAAGGAGTTACAAAGCCCCAAGGCCAGAGCAAGGGTGATAGGAGGAATGCCTGGATGCTGGGCTAGACCGCAGATGTTAGTGTATGGATATGTGTACACAGCAGATGGGTGGAAGGAAGGAGTGTTTGGGAGCAAAGCACATGCGCTCCTAATAGTTCCAGTGGAAGCAGTGCAAAAGGAAACCGACACTTGCCTCAAGGAATGGGAAGCAAGCGTAAAACTGCTCACATGGGTGGAAAACGAGGCAGTGCCCATGCCCATTATACCACTTGAGGGTGCTTCTTTATTGTTCCAGAATGATGGTCCAATAAAAGGTGGAGAGAGTAAGTGGTGTACGCAGATCTCAGAGATACCAGGCATGAAGGTCGGAACCGCAGTGCTTACGGACCACTACTGGGCATGCGGGTCATGGGCATACCTGCAACAGCCACCCAACTGTGGAGGTATATGTTCAATCATACAGTTGAACACACCAGCATTGGTAGTGCCCCGGTAGGACATCCAAGCAGATGGATTCCCTAAAATAGATATTCTCCAAAGAAAGAAGAGTTCTGTAAGGTTGACCAGAGTGAAAAGAGGGAACTATGATATATGATATATGATATGATATGATATATGCCATTTATAATGCACCTGTACACAAGTGTTTCTAGAGGTGACAAGACAATGGAGGGAAGACAGAGGGAAGACAAAACAAACCATCTTACTAAGCCTTGTGTCATTCACAATCGTGGAAATGCAAATGCAAAGTACAGGGGGAGGGAGAAGTGCCAGGGAGAGGGATGGGGAAGTGCAATCAGGGCAGCATTGTTCTGAGTACGTGCATCCTGGGTGGGCAGGCCGGCTCTGGGTAAGTGCAAGGAGGCTGCGGGCTGGGGGGTTACAGTTACAGCCCCCAAGGGCACGGTTAGCCAGGAGGTAGTGCAGGGGTGACTGGTCATGGAGGAGCCTGGTACTCAGTGAGACTCTGAGGGTAGCCAGGCAACCAGTCAGTGCAGCAGACAGGTAGGTTAGCAGGGGGAGAGAGAGAAAAATCAGAAGCGAAAAGTTCTTGAGCTGTTTCCGGAACTTCAGCTGGTCTGGTTCAAGTTTGTGAGGGGCAGGGAGGCCATTCCAGAGGGAGACGCTATCACAACCTTCAGCCTTGATCCCCACCGGTAAGCCCATTGGCCAGGTGGAATCAGGACTCAGATCGCTTATAAGGCCTGGCCTCCACTTCTCAGGCCCTCTTGGGGCCAGTCCTGGCGCCCTTGGCGCCAGGCTCATAAACAAAGATAGACATCTGCTTGTGGAACTACTTTTTAGAGCTTTCAGCCAACATGGAGGCATCCGCATAGCTTGATTCCTAGAACCAAGCTATGCGGTCTAGTGTTTTGGGTGTGGTGGCCTAGGGACTACCTTAACTGGACTGCTTTGCAGTGGCTATTTAAACCACACGTTACTTTGCTACAAGCAACGTGATGCTCACCGTGTCCAGCTTTCTCACGAGCCTGACGAATTCCGGTTCTGCAGAAAACAAAAAACATCGTTAGCTGCAGAATCTTACCTGTAATCTCCATCCTTCACTGCTCACAGTTCCTGGGCAGCTCCGTTTGAAGAGTTTGCCGCCCGGATTGAAGGACCTGAAAAAAGGGAGAAAGACATTATGAAAGGAGGTAAAAGAGACATTACAACCATGAAGCGCTTAGAGACTTACCTGGCTGGCTGATTTTCGACCGGCATAGCTCCGGAACTCCTTCTCCGCTGGGAGCACACCGCAACCTACGAAAAAGAGAAAAGCACAGGTCAGTGAGGACAAGACATTGCTGCACTGCGCAAAGCGCCTCCTTACCGCATCATAGCGCTATTGTGTGCCATCATCTACCGGTGAGAACCAGCCTACCCAGTTCTCCAAGCGGATACTCCGCGCACCTAAGGGAGATAAAAAGAGACATTTTAGAACAGAGAAAAGGCATGCAAGAATAACAAAGCCATCAATCGCAATAAGACCTACCTGAAAGACACCAAGTTGACACCAAGTTTTTTTGCCCCACTTAAAGGTGAATATAGAGGGCCCAAGGAAGACAGTAGAGTGAGAGAGGGAAAGCGGGAGCGAGGGTCCCAATGAGAAGGATCTCAGTCTTAGTGGCATTAAGGCAGAGATCATTCGATGTGCACCAATCCTTAATCGCGAATAGACAGTCGGGAATCAGCCTGAGAGGAGAGGAGGCTGAGGGGAGGAGCCTGAAAAAGAGCTGAGTGTCATCCACACAACACTGAAAATTAGGGGAGACGGACAAGATCAGGTGGTCCAAAGGGGCCAAGTTGACATTGAGAAGCCAGAGTGAGAGATTAGAGCCCTGGGGAACACCACATGTGGAGAGAGATGTAGTGGAGAGAAAGGACCCAAGTTGAACCTGGAAGGGTCGGTCCAGAAAGAAGGAGGTCAGCCACTCCACGGGCTGATCTGTGATTCCAAGATTCTCACAGAGTCGATTGATCAGGGTGACGTGATTGACCGTGGCAAAAGCAGGCAGAGGAAAGGTCAAGGAGGATGAGGAGAGAAGGAAGGCTTGAGTTGAGATTAGTGAGCAGATCTTCATGGGTGTTCAAGAGAGCAGTTTCCATGCCTCTGGCTGCTCTAAAGCCAGACTGATGGTCATGGAGACAACCAATAGATTCAGTGTGGAAAGTAAGCTGGGAGATGGCCAGCTTTTCCAGGAGTTTGCCTAGGAAAGAAGTGATAGAGATCGGGCGATGATTTTCCAGACATGTAGGGTCGGCAGAAGGCTTTTTAGGAGACGGTGCAAAGGGAGTACTTGAGGAGAGAGGGGAAGGTTCTAGTGGCAAAAGAGTCATTGCAGAAGTCAGCCAAGGCAGGAGCGAGGATGTCAATGTGGTCCTTGATGGTTATGGAGGAGCAAGGGAGCACCTGTTTTGAAAACATTTTCATAGATCAGACTTGTCTAGAAACATCACCAGGTGTAGTCAGAGACAAAGAGAAGAAAGGAAGAGGAGAGGGCGAGGCTGTCAGAGGGGGGAGCAAGGGGGAACTATGCATTATCAAAAATGGAAGAGGCCCTGGATGCGATATCACCAGAGCACAATGGAGATGTTCTGCACGCCCATTGTTCCAGCGGTCCAACAGTCCAAACAACCACAAACACCAAATGTCTTCCAATAACACGTTGGGAGCTGAAGCAGATGATAAGTTCAACTGTCAAAGGGTTCAATGCCATCAAGGAAGAGCTGTGAGCAGTGCTGTTAATGGCTCTCCCGAACAGATATGTTCTAGACCTTCTGACAGCCATGGAGGAAGGCGTGTGCACCAAGTTTGGGTCTTCTTGCTGCACGTTCAACCCACCCACGATGAAGACAATGGGACGCTAACGGAATCCATTACCCGGCTATCAGAGCTGCATGCCAATATGGAGGCAGAGACTAACACTGTAGGATAGGATGAAGGCTGGCTGTTGTATATCTTCTCATGGATACCAACATGGATGGCCAATGGACTGAAGGTATCGGTGGCAGCCTGATACTAGTGTTCTTTACCTTTTGTGTCATCAGAATAGCACTCATGCAATGCAAAAAGACCAGTGAAAAGACCATAGAGATTAAATTATTGGTAGACTTAGAAAGTGAAGGAGTTGAAGAGACAAAGATACGGAATGCACTGAAATGATGCAGTGTCCTCTGTTCCCGGCAGGAACAGTTTTGGAGTTCCCATTCAACACCTGTGACTATTGGGGAAAATGGGTTTGGTGCAACCCTGGTGGAGACTGCAGTTACCGGACATGGGGCCTCATTACGAGTCTGGCGGTAACCTGCCGGTTTTTCCGGCTCGGTTACCGGCGGACTCAAATTACCATTCTGCCTCTGTGATTCTCGGAATCACCGGGGCATTACAACCCCGGTGACCTGGAAAAAGCCATAAGGACAAATATGGGAGCTATATTTCTTGTAGAGGAGGTCCCAAGTAAAGCCTGCACTCCAACCACCCATTTTGAAGTACCAGGAACGTTCACACCGAAATATGTGACGTATGATGAGCAAATAAACCAGCAGAGAGCCGCAGTGGGGTTCTGTCCAGTACCTATCAGAAGAACAGCTCCTATTGAAGTACCAGTACCAAGGAAACCATGGACAGTAAGGTACCCATTGAGAAATGATTGAAAGAGAAGTGCCTCAGAGAATGATGTTGGCACAGAACCATCCTGAATATTTTGATGACGACATAGCCCAGGTGCCTGTCTCAGTATGGACTACAGGCCTCTATGATGTAGGCTTATTGAAAGGAGTTGGAGAAGTGAAAATTAAACTGAAGCCAGGAGCCATTCTTCCAAAGGCACGACAATATCCCGTCAGAATCATCATGCAATACTGCAGTTTACCCTATCAAAAAATCAAAGGGAGGGTCTTGGAGGCTGATAAATGATATTGTTGAAGCCGAGTTCCCTTTAGTCCCTAACCCGGCTACAATCTAATGTAATATAGCTGTTGATGCAAAATATTTCACAGTGATTGACTTGAAAAATGCATTTTTCTCAATCCGGTTGCACCATGACTCACGTTCAGACAGATGCGTCTGAAATGCAGGAGGCTATCCCAGGGGTACTGTGAGTCTCCTTCTATCTTTAACAGAGTCCTGCAGATGGACCTAAGCAATATTGCATTAGAAAGTGTTGTCTTGCAATATGTGGATGACATCTTAATTTGCAGCACGACAGAGGAGCAATGCAGACACGATTCTGTTCAGTTACTGACTATATTGGCTGAGAAAGGATATAAGGTTGACAAAGAGTAGTTACAGTATTGCCAATGAGAAGTACTCTACAAAGGTCAGCTGATCCCACACGAGGGTAAAAGAGTTACCCCAGCAAGAGCTGAAGCCATACTAAACACAGCCAAGCCACACACGGTAAAGAAGATGCAGAGTTTCTTAGGCCTGTGCAATTATGTCAAGGCATGGGTCTTCGACTACAGTTCTTACACTAAGCCTTTGCTTCAGGCCTGAAAGAAAAGATTGAATGGTCTGAGACCATGGAGGAAGGATTTGCTGAACTCAAAAGAGCAATTTGCATAGCACCAGTTTTAGGAATCCCCAATTATGCAGAGGAATTTTACCTGTTCTCACACACGGATGGCAGCGTTATGACGGCAGTGCTCACACAGAGAACCACATTGGGGTATAAGCCCCTGGCATACTATAGTGGAAATTTGGACCCAGTGATGAGAGGTCATTTCCTATGCGAACAAAGTTTAGCTGCCGCAGCGGTAATGGGATGCTCAATGACGTTGTACGTCGAACACTCATTATTTGCTATTCTAGAGAACTGAAGGGCACACTAACATCTCAGAGAGCTTCTGCTTATGAAGTGATCATATCGAATCCCTCGATTAAAATAGTCCAATGCAAGATAGTGAACCCAGCTATGTTCATAGCCGAGCCAGTCACTGAAGGAGAGCCAATACATGACTGTGAGAATTATGAAGAAGCCTATGATGAAATCCCCAGAGTGAAAGAAAGTGCATTGACAGAAGGAGAAATTGTCTTCATTGAGGTTCATCGAGAATCAATCAAAACAATGGGCAAAGATATACAGGCATCGCAGTGATGAAGCAGACAGCAAATGGAGGATTTCGAGTACTCCTTAGTGCACAAACACCATCTCATTATTCAGGAAAGGCTGCAGAATTATTGGCATTGATACTCGCGATTGAGAATCACGCAGACCAGGAAGAAACTGTGTACAGTGACTCTGTCTAAGTGACGTCAACAGTGCACGCAGGCTTAGCGCACTGGAAAAGGAGGGTCTACCTCTGAGCAGACGGCACGTCAGTACAGCACGCAGCCTTATTGGACAGAATGATTAAGGCACTACAGCTCCCAGTGGGCATAGCGGTCGTGAAATGTGCCGCCCACACGAAGGGGACAGATTTTATCTCATGAGGAAATCAAGCAGCAGACACAGAAGCCAAGCGCATGGCATCCAAGAGTGAGATGATCATGGAAGTGAATGTCGCTCACACAAATGAGAAAATGATTGTTGCACGGATTGCACCTGAAACCTACAATAATCTGGGACAAACACAGTTGATGGAACATCAAGGGGAGGCACCACAGGAGGAAAAAAACGTATGGAAACGGCGATGGTGTTCTTTAAACCCCTCCGAAAGCTTGTGGTGACAAGGCAGCACTGGTAAACCAGTGATGCCTATAGTCCTGTTAAAATTAGCACTGGAGCAGTTACACTATCCGGCACACATGACAAAGGAGAATCTAGCGGCAACGCTCGCAGAAGACTGGTTCATACCGAACTTAACCAAGCACGTTGCATTTTTTATAGTGAACTGTATAATCTGCCAACAGTTCACAGCTGGGCACACATTAAAAGTAATGATAGGAGTCTTCCCAAGGCCAAATGGGTCTTTTCAGCACTTGCATGTTGATTACGTCGACATGATTCAAGTATGTAACGGGTATAGATACCTAATTGTAGTTGTGTGTCCATTCTCTAGATGGATAGAGGCAGGTCCATGTACACACCCAGACTCTACCTGTGCGGCCCCATCTTTAGTGAGGGAGGTATTTCCCAGGTGGGGGGTATGTGAAGTCATGAGATCAGATAACGGGACCCATTTTGTAAATGAAGTTTTTGAACATATTAACTTGCTGCTTGATATACAACACAAGTTCTCGTTGGCGTATAACCAACAAGGTAACAGGATCTGTGAGAAGCTCAACAGCCTATTAAAGGAGAGGATAGCCAAGTTGAAGCTTACTCTAAGAAAGGTATGGTTGCACTGCCTTCCTTTGGCACTGGATGCACTCAGGAATCAACCCGGTTCCGACCATCATATTACACTGCACAAAATAGCCACAGGAAGAAGAATTAGCACTCTCCTGACACCCCGAGACAGCGCTAGATGTGATGCCCAGTCAACAGGAGAAATCTTAGGGTCTGAAATGCAAAATTTCTTGAATTGCATGACATCTTGCCTTACTGTAATTTCAGACCAGCTGCAGCGACGACGAAAAGGGTGCAGGGCAGCACGGAACACAGAAGGAGATACTACTACAGGCACAGCTCAATGACTTTGTGTTCCATCCGTTTTCCTGGAGACACCGTCTTGATAAAGAACCATCCGAAGAAAAGGTGGGACGAGCCAAGGATTAATGGTCCCTTTACAGTGGAAGACTGCACTCTCTCTGCAGTAAAGCTACAAGGAAGGAGAGCTTGGATATTTTTGGGTGACATCAAACCATACATCACAGAAGTCCCCCTGCCTGCACCCCAGCACGAGGAGACTACAGAAGATGGGGAATAACCACAGCATGTGCAGACGAGATCCATGACAAGGAAGAAGGACGCATGATCAGCAGCAAAGTAAAGACAAAGAACTTTTGTGCAATAGTTGTGGTTTCACTTTGGACATTCCTCTGACCAAAAAAGAGGATAAGGACATAAAAAACAGACACTCTGTGCATCCTAGTTACAGGGTGAAGAAGAAAATTGCATTTATAAACCACAACATAGTCTGTTGACTTTGAATTTTGGACTAAGGCACACTGAAGCCTTGACTAGAAAAAAATATGCCAAATTCTGATCGAGGACACATAAATTGGACGAAAATACAGTATCCAGATTCCTTCCACACAGAGACCTTGTTCAGAATCACTTATGGTGTCCCACAGTAGTACATCACCAAAAATGTGGTGACATACTTCAATCTAGTGCTAAGATCGTACTCGTCATTGGTGGGGAGGTTCAACAGTGTCACTGACTTTCTTCAAGATCCTGAAAACGAAAAGGCTATAAGGAGATTGCTACTTATGATTGCCGAGCAGTTCCTCCTACTTCCTGTGTACAGCGAGGAAAAACCAAATATCCCAAGTGGAGAAGGAAGCAAATGATCTTATCAACGTATTGTTCTTTCGCTTAATTGAAGACTGGCCAGAACTTGTCGGGAGAACGACAGATGTATTAACTTTTCTTCGAGATCCAGCAAATACAGAACGTCTGAGCATAATTCTAAACAGCATAGTAATCCAAGTTGCTCTCCACGCAAACAGAAAGTGCAGACATTGTTCACAGTGAAGTGAAAGCCTACAGTCCTGAATCTCAGCAAGACAGGACAAATGTCCCTGTCACCAGAAGACAGTAAGCTGGAAAGCAATATTTTCTTTCATCTAATCAAGGATTTTCCAGAGCTAGTGGGGAGACCTGTAGATGTTGACGCCCTCCCATTCATCAGAGAACCAGCTAATTCTACACAGATGGGTCTTGTCTTGCATGGCATTGTGATGCATGTGGAACTTTCTAACCATCAACAGAACTATTTGGGAAGATTTTAAAACCTTCCACCAAGGGACAGATCGAGGGAGCAGAGCCAGAGATCTCATTTCTTTATTTTTCATATGGACAAGGACACAAAATGTCTTCAGGAATGAAGCAGATCAGGGGCACATACTGGGAATTAGTATATTTTGAACATGCACAATAGAGAGATTTGTTGAATTATTGCTTGTTTTGGCACACACATAGGAAAAGAGAACTGTATCCAGAAATGATAGACAATCCAGGGTTCAAACAAAGAGAGACAATTGTTTAAATCCCTGCAGCCTGCAAACAGAACCAAACAGAATCCAGATACAATGTTGTTTAGAATTTGTATTAAAAGTTAGCACATTTTGACAGATGATCGAGATGGGGGTCCAGAGCTGTACTCTAGTCCTCCCACAGGAATAAAGAGGTTAATATTTCTCTGGAAGTAAATGCTGCTGCTTAATCTACAGAGGCATAATGTATGTATGTACTATATTCATCATTGTCTTACTGTCATTAACGATCAGAACTGGATTTTTTTATTGGTGCACAAAGCGTTCTAATTCCAGTGTACCCACCTGATGATGCACGCATGAAGCCTACGAAGGCACCCAGACCTTACATAGTCATTCCAGTCCCTAGAAGATCTGATGGTGGAATGAATGAACTTGAGATGGATGTGATTAGCAATTATACACACACACTTGTAGTAACAAACAAATCGAAAAGCCGGAGACAGGGTCGGCTGAGCATGAAAGTAAAAAGGTTACTGACAACCATATGCATGCAAACATTGAATGCACATACACCAGGCCTCGTGTCAATGACTGCAGAATCACAATACAAAGCATGGGAGAAGAACATACTGCCTACTATAAGAAATCCCACCATAAGCAAAGTAAAGAGCCAAATGAAGAAAGCGGATGTCATGGAAAGACAAGAAGAGTCAGAAAGAAAGCCAACAGAAACCGCAGTATCAGAAACTCTTGATCCAACACCAAGAAAGGCAAAAGCAAACTCGGAGAAGATCACTGCACGAGCACAACTGATAGCAGATACATTATGGCCATTCATAGCCAGAGCAAGGAAAAGACAAGAGGAGTTGAAGAATAAACCCACAGATACAACATCGCCAAGCATATATGTTCCAGTCAAAGGGACAAGTACAAGTTCTACAGTATAGCCACAAACTGAACCGATGCCAGAGTGGATGCAGACATTTCTAACCAGAAAGAAAAAGATATATGAGGACAAGGAAAGAACTGCCAGACCTTTGTCTACTCAAATGGCACAGATGAGGAGGCCTGCACCATGGACCAGGATACCTGAGAATCCTCCAGCAAGAAGGGGCCATGAAGATGCATTCAGGGATGTAGTTATAGCGAATTACATGAAAACCTTAAGAATCAAGAGAAGCATGAACAGAGATGACAACAAACTAAACAATTACTTGGACAGCACAGCACATTTGGGAAACAACATTTGGTACCAGCATATGAAAGAAGTTGGAAGATAAAGTTCAGAAGGGGAATGCTTTGTTTGTACACTCCTACCATACAGCATGGGGAAGTCCAAGATCTTCGAAGCTGTAGAAATTGAAGTCCAGCCAGCACACTGTCTTTCGCACGTAGCAATGTGCAAGACCAGAGGCCAGTTCATGGGTAGTGATGCCTTACTGAAATGGGCAACTGAAGCAACTGATCCTGATGAAAGACATGAAACAATGAAAAAACAAAGCACATTGTGATCAGATACGAGAAGCCTGGAGTTAAAGGAGCATAAATCAGAAGAGAAGGGAATCAGAAACTAAATGTCCAAGGAAAAACCCCAGAAGAGGCTTGAAGTTGGAAGAACAGAGGCCAAATGCAGATTTGGGGAACAGTGCTTTCACCAGACGGATGGGAGAAAGGATGGTGATATGCAGAGCATGGATGGTCATAGACTTTTGTCTGTAATGAACCATTATCATTGAACACTGGAAGTGTTGTTGACATTTCCATTACACAGAATTTGTATCTGTTTGCTTTTGATCCCATTAATTGTTTTTTTAGAAAGTGTAATTGTTATCCTAACAATGGAACAGTTGTTGCACTTTCTTCACATTTCCCTTTAAAAAATGTAAATGTACTATGTTTAGAGCTGTATTGAGCTGTATTAGTATGAATGAATGTATGAATGTCTGTTATATAGGATGTGTTTTACAAAATGAATTAATTAAAGGCTTTTTTACAATCTATAACAAAGTAAAATGAATTTTTGATGTAATACCCTTTGCCTTGTTCTTCAGTTGCTCTCGTGTTTCCGGCACAACCACCTGTTTCATAGGTCAATACGAGCCTACCATCAAAATAGTGCTAAATGGATGTAAGCCATTATGGCCAAAGCTTGCAAAACTGCTGACATAAGTCGAAGACAGAGGAAGACCCTTGCAGAGGACCCTTGCAGATTGTGCCACTGAAAAGCCCAAAATTATACTTCAGGAATAATGGCACAAGAAAAATGGGAGAGAATACGAACTGTGCTAGAGTTTTTTTTTAACTCCAGGAATGGTGCATGGAACTGCAGTAATTGTAGATCATTATTGGGCATGTGGATCCAAAGCATGCATCAGATGGCCGAGAAACTGCAGAGGTATAAGCACAATAGTGAATGACCACGTTCCAGCATTGGTGATCCCGAAAAGTGACTTGAATATTGACAGTTTCCCGAAAGCAGATGCTCACCTGAGGAAGAAGAGATCTGTGGAACTGCTGACTTGAATGAAGAGGGAGAATTACTTTTCTGCCAAATCTGAAGAAGCTTTTCATGCAATCCCATATGAACATAGGCTGTTTAGCCTCACCTCATCAGTGTTCGCAACAATCTTCATGCCAAGATTCCAAGTTGGAGCAAATACTAAATGGTTGCAGATAACCAGATGGGAGTTACTGCAGACCATCAACACAACCATAAAGGGATTCAACGCAATCAAGGAGTAGTTAAGGGCAATCCGATTGATGACGCTCCAGAACAGATATGTACTTGACAGGATCACAGCTATGGATGGAGGTGTTTGTGCAAAAATTGTAGAATCATATTGCACATTTATACCTTCTCACGATGAGGAAAATGGAACTCTAACAGAAGCCATAGGTATGCTGACAAAACTGCAGAACCAGATGATTGATGAAACTGACGAAGTTGATGATGACAATTGGTTTGGATCACTATTCTCATGGGTTCCACAATGGATGGCAGATGCATTTAAGTTTCTGGGAGCCCTGCTAGTGATGATATTGCTAGGATTCTGTGTTATCAAGATAATAATCTCTCAGTGACAGAAAACTGAGAAAAAAGCCATAGGGATGAAGATCATGATTGATGTCGAGACAGGATGGAAGCCCAAAGACCTGACTGACGAGGAAATAAGAGACTTTGTGGAGGCCAGCATTTATGCACCAGAAGGAACAAAGTTCCTACATCCCAAGAAACATAGAAATTATGTGGGAAGATGGGTTTACTGCAGCCTTAATGGACAGTGTCAACTGATGAAGTGGAACAAAGACGAGTACGTAAGAACAGCAGGAAGCTTGAAAGGAGAAATAAAGATATGGACCACAAAGAGACATTTCTTCAGACCATCATGTATAGTCCCAGAAGATGAAGAAAGAATGGACTCAAACAATGAAGCAGAAGAGAAACTGAAAGAACTGAAGAAAGAGGTGAAAGTGGTCAATGAATCAACCAGAGGGGTGAGTGTAGAGGAGGTACCAAGTAAAGCCTGCACTCCAACCGCCCATTTCGTAGTACCAGGAATGTTCACACTGAAATATGTGACGTATGATGAGCAAATAAACCAGCAGAGAGCCACAGTGGGGCTCTGTCCAGTACCTATCAGAAGAACAGCTCCTATTGAAGTACCAGTACCAAGGAAACCATGGACAGTAAGGTACCCATTGAGAAAGCCATATCAACAAATGAAACGAAATGAAGATTGTCTGAGTGCAGTCCCTGAAGAAACCAAAAAGGTCTTAATGGAAGACGAATGGTGACGTGATAAGAACCTGGAATGACTCACATATAGAAGATATAACGACCTGAGAATGATAAAAAGAGATGAAATGCCATGAATAAAGGATATCGTGAACCTAAAGTGAAAGGACGATGTCAAACATGCAAAGCTTAATCCATGAGCCTGGTGAAGATATTCAACCAGTTTACACCTGTACATATGCTTGAAACCGCATGAAAGCTAAGAAAACCGTGCAGCTTGCTATGCTTAGTAGAAAGATAGTGCGGCAAGTGCCACCATACATAATCTACCTCAAATGAAGCACATTATATAAGTGTATTTCCACTTTGCACGAGAAGCAGAATCAACCCAGGTTACTAAAGGCCACACGAGAAAAAGCTTTGTATTTAACAAAATCCAGAAGAGCCAGCTGAAACGAAACTCAGGAGAGGCAACTCATGCCAGGAAAGCCAAGGTCGTACCAATAGAAGAGACGAACAGTATCTACATTTAATTGAAACTAAGAACAGAATATCCTGCCTCTGAAAGGTTGAGATAAGAAGACGAAGGCAGGTGGTGGGTGAAACGAGAATCAAATACACAAATTGATGTAAAAGAGGGAAATTCACGGTGTCCGAATCGCGTGACCAGCCGAGCAAGAAGAAGCGAGGACTCAGATCTACGCATGACACCAGGCCAGGTGAAGATATCAGAACTTTTCCAGACAGAAGATGCAGTCTCGAGGCTAACCACAGTGAAATAACTGACACATGGCTACTAAAGTGATGATTGATTGTAACAATAATTGGAGGAAGGCCGGGTAACTAAGGGGTACCCCGCAGCTGGCCGACCATTCTGCGTGCTGCTAAGCAAAGCATAAAAGTATGCATGGTGTTGATTCCAACCCAATCACAATGGACCAAATAATCTAGGGTCCTATTGTTAGTAGAACCAATGTGACATTGTACTTTTAGTGATGTCTGCATTAGTCGTTTTGAAGGAAGGGCTTAGATGCCCACCTGACAGTGTTTACCCAATCCCCTCACTCTGTTACCATATACAGATATAGTAACTATATTAAAGTTACCTTTCCCGAACCAATAGAATTGCATATCAACTTTTGAGTGTTACACGTCAATGATGAGAGTTTTCAGTATAAATGCTATGATTTTTGTGAAGATCGTTGGAGTTGAAGCGAGAAGGAAGATTGCGCCATTGCTAATATTCATAACTCCCCGTTTTTTGTACTTTTCATTAAATGGGCTCCCCTTGCCAAACCGTTGAGTTGTTCTTATTGATTGGTTTTGAAGTATATATCCGCACCCCCATCCATCTCACCGGTGCTGCTATCTTGTCTTAAAGTGCTTCTGAGCAACTCTATGGGCTGGTTCGGGGTCTCGGAGCACAGTCTACTGAAATGAATGAGGAAGGTGAGACAGACCTCGAGCACATGAAATGGCTGGCATGATCGCTACAGACAGAGACAAGCAGAATGATGCACCCAGCCAAGGACGAGTGGAGTCGGGAACATTCCTGCTTACCAAGATGATAAAACCATCTGCAAGAAATTCAGGTTAAAATCCTCATAATTACAGGCAACAGAGCTCCATTTCGTGGTCTCAACACGCATGACCCCGCAGAGCAAGATCATGACCATTCAATCAAGGTAGACAGAGAGAAGCTGTTCCCACCAAATCAGAGGTGTAGACACAAGTATTGCTAACAAACCGACAACTGAATGCACTCTCCCAGGCTTAGGTGATCAGGGATGACAACATAAGGAAACACAAAGCACCTTCATGTTCATTCTCATTGCCTTGAAAAGGTACACTCAGCCTGGTAACTGTCCAGTGTCCCAGGGCTGGGAGGACTCATTCTATCCAATCCAGAGTCGCCTTTCACAAGAAGATATAATATTTTGCAGCGGCCAGTGGTCCATCTGCAACATTGTAGATTGACACACGTAGTCCCAGGAGGAGCTACCAGATATGGCTTCCCAATAGTAGAAATAAGTCTTAAAGGATACATATATAGCGCACTTAAACTGACCAATGTGAACGCCCGATAGGTTTCGGGCATGGAACTTGGTTTTGGGATGTCACACCTGGATAAAACCGGGTGACACACGCCCAGAAGATGAGAACCCTGGAGAATTCATGTTTTTCTAGCATGATCCCTGTCTCCTTGTTAGATAATAAAGACAGTAAACTTTACCCCATAGCTGAGTCTTCTTGCGGTGGAGAGTTATTGATGGGGCTAGGTGTCTCTCTGCTGGTAATTGGGGTGACTGCTGTAGGGCCCTGCCTCTCCTTGACAATCCTAATTTTGTCCCTTGTGCCTGCGTGCACGCCTAAAGAACCCCCCCACACCATGAGGTGAGACTTTCCCAGTCCGTGTACACACACCTATTTTGTCTATAATGTTTGCTTACACACATGAAACAGTCCCCCACACCATAAGGTGAGGCTCTGCCAGTCTGTGTACACACACCTATCTCATCTAAAATGTTTGCTTGCACACCTGAAGTAGCCCATGCCCCATGAGGCGAGGCTTTGCCAGTCCATGTACACACAACTATTTTGTCTAAAATGTTTGCTTGCATGCCTGAAATAGCCCTCTGCATCATGAGGTAAGGCCCCGCCAGTCCTTGTACACACACCTATTTTGTCTATCATGCTCGCTTGCACACTTGAAGTAGCCCCCGCAACCATGAGGTGATGCTTTGCCAGTCCATGTACACACATCTATTTTGTCTATCATGTAGGCTTGCACGCTGAAGTAGCACCCCCACTCCACGAGGTAAGGCTTCACAAAGTGTGCTTCTGCCATCTACCATTGCTGTAATCCTTATGCATACTCATGCACTTTATGAGCCGTACTATGCACATTTCTGTAACTAGCGTCTAGATGCCTCTGGGTCTTGTCCGCTGCCATAAATTCTAAAATAAATAAATAAGACACACAACGTAGTTATCCTCATGGAACTTTGTCTGCAATTTATCGTAAGTGTTTTTTTTTTTCCTCAAACAAATGCATTTTCCCATGAACTCATAATAAATGCAAGAAGCTCCACGTTGTGCACTTACTGTCCGGAAAGCAACACATCCATTCCTGATCAAGCCCGACCACAGAAGTCCATTAAAATGTGGGTTCCCCTCAGAACCCAGGATTTGTTATTCTTTCACGCTCCGCCTGAAGACTAAACCAATTTCATATTATGCTTTATTCTTACCACATGTAATAGCTTTAAGTGTGGGCCTTTCAGCGGTTACTGGCGCCCGGGCGGACGTTCATTGGTAATTTGAAGGAGTGTTTAGGTTTCATACTTTTTAGTTTGTGTTTAACACTGCTGTATAATACCTTCTCTTTGCTTTGTTTTCATCACCGCGGAGAATGGCAGAAGGCCCCTATTTCAATTACAATGTGTGCGTGAGTTGGCAGCACAGCTCATTAAAGGAGAAAGTGGCAATTTGAAGACGTTTTTGAGGTAAACAATAGAATTGAATAAGCCCACCCCCCAACAAGGGGGGCATAGCTATTAGCAACTCGAGGCATTTGCCCCTAGTACTAATATATATATACTTTTTAAGGGAAATTGAAGCCACAACTTTCATGTGTGCCCAATTTCCATTAAAGTATTTAAAATGAATATGGAGGTCAAAGGAAAGACTAAAGGTAAAGGGAGTGAGTGCTTTTGGGAGTGAGTGGAAATGCTAGAGTGAGGTTTCACTGGATGGCAAACAGGTAAGTTGGTGGGGTCAGCGGTAGGGAGGTGGGTTGTGTGGTGCCTGTCTCTTTAAGGGCACACATCCGGCGGAGTGACGTAACTCAGCCGCGTGTGCGTAATAAATGGGGCGGTCCTGGGATCGCCGTGTGATAGTGGAGCATGGACCGTGAACACTGTGTCTGGTGTGTTCTGTGTGCTAGGGGGGCCCATGGGGTGGGAGGGGCTTACCGGCAGCATACCACATTTGCAATGAGGAGGTGATCCGACGTGCGAACCCTCAGGGCTGAGGCAGTGAGGCTTCTCGAGGGCTTTTCTCGTGGAATCCATGCCGCGGAGTCAGCGATCGCAACGCGGACGGCCACCATTTTGCCTACACGTGGTGGAGAAGGTTGCGGCTCCCTTGGGCAGTGCTTGTGCGCATCCCACGTAAATTTTTGGAACCCCCTCAGAAGGGGTTGACATTTTGCTGCTAAAAAGACTGAGCATGAGGATTTTTCAGGATATTTGTCTTCATTGTTGAGCTGAGGAGAGGGGTGAGGCCTATGCAAAATATATATATATAGCGCTGGGGGAAGCACTTCCTGGCTGTTTGGACACTGCTTGAGGGGTGAATTTTTACAGCACGCCGGAGGCTGGAGTGAGACTGGTCTGGACTCGAGGGAGGAAGGGCTTCCTGCCTACATTTTGAAAACTGGGTGGAGTATGGCTGTTCTAGCACAATCTATTTTTCTGGGCGCAGTCTGCCTTCAGGAAAGCTATTGTGAGTTGTGGCCCCGGATTCCAAGTGGTGTGATCGTCCGCTCACCACCATGGGTGACCAGGAGTATGGTGCCGGAGCACAGGCGCCAGCAGGGCCCACAGCCCCAGTGGGTGCATGTGTGTCATGACAGCAGGGGGCGCTTACACCGATGCCCAAATTTGATGTTTCTGGGGCCCTGCCAAGCCTTGGACCGAGGTGTAAACTCTGGATAGACTGTCTGGACATGTACGTCCGGGCTACGGGTTCGACTGATGAAGCCAGTAAGGTAGCCACGCTTCTGTACTCGGCAGGCCTGGCAGTAAACAAAATTGTTCAATCACTGCAACCAGTGAATGCGTCATGTGCAAAAGCCAAGTATGTGTTGCACGAACACTTTATGCCACTTGCCAACGTGGGCTATGAGCGTTTGGGAATGTGCAGCGCCAAACAAAAAGATGATGAGTCTCTGGACACGTTTTGTGGCCATCTCCAGTGAATGTCATTGTCGTATTCCTGGGACAACGCTCAGGCCATTATCCGAACACAGCTCATTCCGGGCTGTTTGTCTGATAAGCTTCGAAGACAGATTCTACATGAACCTGGCTTCAAGTTGCCCCGCATACTGGAGTTGGACTGGTCCCATGAGGTTGCTGAACTGAGGGTGTTGAAAATGGACACAGCCGTTTGGCCAGGGAAGATGGAGGAGGTGTGTGCCGTAGGCCGAGGTCAAGGAGGGAGAGGTGCCCATCGACCGGGTGGTGGCCAGCGTGACAGAGGGGGCAGGACTCTGGAGTCGTGCCTCAAGTGCCGGTATGATCTCCCGCACCCGACGGAATGCCCCACGCAAGGGAAGGTGGGTGGATGCTGTGGCGCACTTGATCACTATGCCTGCATGTGCAGGGCACCAGTGCTGGTGGTGGTGCAGAGAGGGCCAGTATGGGCAGGCTTCTTTCGACAGCATCGCCTGCCCAACATATCATTGGTGGACTAAGGAGAAGACGGACTGACTCAGGAAGCGGAGGAAGAGGACGATGAAGAAAATATCTTTTTCATATCCAGCGTCAGTGTGCTGCGTGCCACCTCCAGAAGAAAACTGCAGTGTTTGGTACAGGTCAATGAGTCAACGGTGCCTGTGCTGGTGGACACGGAGGCTTTGGTGAACTTGATGGCAAGAGTATATTATGAGGCCTGTAAGTGACTTCAATCCAGCAATCCAACTAAGTCAATGCTTAGGATGGGATGCCCAATGGAAGCACCTATATATATTTTGATGTCAAAGTTTGTTAAATCTGGATGATGAACCCTTATATAACGCCCCTCTCTTTGAATCCCCCTGACCTAAATGAGCCAATAAGTAGGTTTGTTTTGCAAATTAAAAGATTTATTTGAAGTATTAAACAATATATATATATCACACTTTATGAGCCAAATAATATCTGAATAGCACACTTATGAATATGGACGGTAATCAACAATGGGTAATATTACAAAATTGACACTCTCTTTAATCACTTAGGAGTATGAATATGGAGGCTACGGTAGCAGAGAATACTTTATGTAATTCAAGGAAATGCAATAATGGGGAACAATGCAACACAGAAATAAACTTGATATGATTTCAACAAAAGATAATATGATCACTTTTTCCCCTGTGACTACTCACTCCCCCCTATGCAATATGAAGAGATGGAAATGAGGGCACACAGGTTTCAAGAATACAATCAAGAATGCAGTTCAATTCCAGTTTCCCCAGCAAGCTAGAGAGACAGGTATGATTTTAAAACACAGGTCAAAACGCTTTTGAAAGTGATTGCAATGGATGGAAAAATATGCTAAAATGATTTTAATTCACTAAAGGATGTTCAGAATAAGTGATAGTTACTTTGGAGTGGTTCAGGTCAACACCAGCAATGATTCATGAATGATTATCAGATTGGAAACGAAATTCAGCAGTGAAAAGCAAGAAGCAGCTATTTTTACAAGTGGTGAAATGGAGCTAAATTGCAATTCGCTGCAATTTCCCCGCGTGCGTAAATCACGATTACGGAAAAACTATAATGTCGTGTTGGGTTTCTTGGAAAGCTTAGGTCCTAGCTTTAAAGTGACAGTTAAATTTCGCTTCTAGGACGTGTGGTTCAGAAGATATGGATGTTTTTGTGAAGGTAGTTTTCAGAAATAAAGTCAAGATTTCAGAATGACAGATGGCGCTTTACAGATTTGGAATCAACAGGATGAACACAGGATTCTATAATGCCGTTCTGGATAGGTTGAAATGAATGGAAGAGGATTACTTTAAACTAAGAGATTGGTTCTGTACAGTTCTAGACTAGATACTCACTCCTAGTTTTGGAATGGAATGGAAATGGACCCCGTCAAGATCTGGTCAAGGGATTGGGCTGCGGTTCTCTCGCCACCTGAAAGGTCAGGCACCCTGGCTGCTATCAGCACTGCACGGCGGTCTGCGCGGCCTCTTAGACTGGATCAAGCCGGTCCTGGATACAGCTCTGCTTTCTCTGGATCTTGGTTCTAGCACAGGGTTCTTGGCTAGAATAGAACAGCTCAGCCCGGCTGTTGAAAATCAGGTTGCAAAATATTCTGAGGCCTGCTGAAGAGGATTCAGCTTGTGGACTAGGCCTCTCTGCTTCAAGGTTCTAGAGTTTGGTTCTCAATCTGGAGTCTGGAGTCTGGAGCCTGGATTCTAAGTTCTGGTCTCTGGAGTCTTTCGGCAGGGGGCTGCGCAGGAATCAGTTGAGTAGTAGAAAGAATGTGTCCCCTATCTGTCCTAAGCAGTCTCTTTTTATGTGTTTTCAAAGTGGGTGTGGAGGCTGATTCTACATGCCCAACCCCCTAAGGATTTGATAGGTTAGAGAATTTCCTGTCACGTGACTGGAGAAGGGAGTAGTGTGTCATCCTGTGTCATCAGGTGTCATGTTTATGGCTTAAGGAAAGAACACTCCTCTTTGCTCATACTTAGAAAATCAATTTTTCATAACCAGCATATTTCCCAGATACGCAAGTTGTTCATAATACATATACACATCACATATTACTTAAGGTACATTCTGTTCAAGTCCCATGTTCCTACGAGCTTGGGTTCAGAAATGACAACTCATTCGCGCTTTTGGTGGGTTTCGCAATATTGGTTCTGCACCAAATTTTACACAGACATACACACCCTCTCTGAGCATATTACTGTAAGTTCTTATGTTCATAGCAAAAACACTACAGCTGCAATATTAATAAATCCTGGAGTTTGGTCTCAGAACATCGCACGACGTCCAGCTTAGTCTTAAATTGTGAGTGAATTTTTCATTGTCACAATCTCAAAGTTGTAAATTTTTGTCAGCTTGTTACAATATTTTAGAACCATTTTCCTTAAACATATATTTGGTGCAATGTTAAATCCACATCCTAGTCTGGTCCGCCCCCAGAGCTGGGTGAGTCAGATGGTCACATGGCCTGCCTTCCTGCTAGAGCAGTTATTGACCAGTCACACCCAAATTAGCATTTTCTATTGTTGAAAGACTCTATTGTCTCTTTCCTCCTGCCAGCAGAGGAATCTCCTCCCTTTTGATTAACATGTCCATGCAACATCCTCTCCTGTTGGTGGGAAGGCCCAGGTCTGAAGGGTTCCCAGGGACAGAAGGCCTCTTGAAGTTTTAACTAAATCAGATTACCTTCTGATAAATTGCAACTTAGTTCCTTGTAAAAAAATGCATTTATAAACTCACAATAAGCAACACATCTTTAAATCAAGTATTTTTCAACAATGAAATCACTGTGTTGCACTCTATATGGCATTTTGATAGAATTCTCTTCTTTGGCATAGTTTGGGTTCAGTTGTTCAGTTTTGCAAAGAATATGGTTTTAAAACGACGGCTTCAGGTAGTGGTGAGTACCGGTATTGCACCCATTTTTACAGCTGTCTTTACATCAGTATCTTTAAAATGGGATTTAGCTTGATAGCATATGATTCTTGCTGACATTGTGTTGATGTGGATTATTGCAGTAGAATAGTGTGGAACACCCAACAAGAAGGTTGGATCTTTTTGGTGATTTGTGAGCCATGATTTTAGCACATTTTGACAATCAAGAAAATGAATTCCCAAACAGCTCTGTGTTTCTTTTGGCAATCAGCATTGCTTTTTCCAAGTGGTTTCAAGCTGCTTTGTGGATGGCCCAATGGTGTTTTAGGCAGTGATCTCCTGTGCTCCCTAAAATAGGCAAAAGTGGATGGCAGCCTATCTTTCAGATTTTTACTGCGCATTTTTGGCTGGTTTTGAGCGAGCAGCATGCTTTTAAATGGCCATTCTGATGTTTCTGCTGCCAGCAATGCCTAGTGATGTTGCAGGGCTTGGAAGAGTGGGTTAAGACATCCCACAGGCCATGTCGGTGCCAGCCACGCTGCGTTGCCGAAACATGTATCTTCACGTTTGGCGGTGAGCAGCCCATTCCACTGGCCAGAGCGTTTGTGGCAAAGGTCAAACATGGAGGCACATCTATCAAGGCCTGTTTCTATGTGACAAGTGTAAGCAACAACACTCTCCTGAGCTGTGCAGCTTCCGAAGCGTTGGGCATTGTAAGTTTCGTCTAGGCGGTGAATGTGGAGGAAAAATAGAACATAAAATAGACCTAAAAACCATCTGCCTCACCTACAAAGCTCTCAACCACCTAGCCCCACCTTATCTAACCAATAAATTCACAATTAGACAGAATACTAGAACCACTAGATCCTCTAATACATTACAACTGACGGTGCCCAAATATTCCCTTAAAAGAGCCAGTGGATACAGCTTCCCAGTTCTAGCTTCTCAACTATGGAACACCATTCCACTGGCTATCAAATGCACCCCCACCTTCCAACCATTCAGAACTAAGGTTATCACTTGGTTACTCAATAAATAACCAACTATGTATGTATGCCTAATATATGAATGTATCCCTTATTATGTCTGCTTGCTACTATATCTGTAATGACTGTTTTTTGCCACCTTTACATATGCTATACAACAATACTAATGTTCCTTACCTTGCCTGTAACCAGATGCTTAAGCGCCCATATACCCCTGGGTCAGGAGCGCTATACAAATAAATAAACAAACAAACAAACAAACAAACGTGCAAGGAATTCTCACTAAATACAGTTGGCTGTTTGAGGGGATAGGCTGAATGGCTGGCGAACCAGTGAGGCTTTATATCGACAAATCAATACAACTAATAGCCCTCAAGCACTGCAGAGTCCTGTTCCACCTGCAGCACCTGGTGGATAAGGAATTGGAAAATCTGGTGCCACTGGACAATATAGAGAAAGTGGATGGACCTGCACCATGGGTGTCACCCATAGTCATTACATGGAAGCCAAAACAGCCTGATTCGGTAAGGATCAGTAGACATGAGACTCCCGAACAAGGCCATAAAGCTAGAGAGACACCTCACGCCCACGATCGACGACATCATCGCAGAATTGCAAGGTGCCACGTTCTTTTCAAAACTCGACCTGCGTTCTGGCTATCATCAAGTTGTGTTACACCCGGACTCGAGATATATCACCGCTTTCACTACACACCAGGCCCTGTACCATTACAAACACCTAAGCTTTGCTGTGTCATTAGCGGCAGAAGTCTTCCAGAACATCATAGGAGGGGCCCTGGCAGATCTGGATGGCGTTCTCAATATCAGTGATGATATTCTGGTGTTCACCAAGACGGAGGCGGAACATATGGAACGGCTGGTAAACACTCAGGAACGGATGCTGGTGCTGGGGCTGACTTTGCACAAAGAGAAGTGCGCATTCCTGAAGAAGAAGATTGAATTCTTCGGGTTTGTATTTAAGGAAGGGGGTGTGTCCCCGACCCCCGGAAGGTCAAGGACATTATGGAGGCAAGACCTCTGGAGACTGTGACAGGCATCCGGAGCTTTCTGGGGTTGTTCACCTACAGAAGCCTGTTCATCCACAATCTGGCCTTCAGGTCGGAGCCCCTGCAAAGCCTCACTATGAAGGACTCGACGTGGCAGTCAGGCCCGCTAGAACTAGCAGCATTTGAGGACGTAAAAGGGGCACAACAGCGGAAAACACAATGGCATTCTTTGATCCGTTGTTGTCATTGGAGGTGGTGGTCGACACCCGCCCATTTTGTCTAGATGTGGTCCTTACCGAGACAGACGCACAAGGTGAGATCAGGCCAATTTCCTATGCAAGCAGGGCCTGTCCGAGACAGAGCATTGCTATTCACAAATTGAGCGGGAAGCCCTGGCAGTCCTGTGGGCGTGTCAGCATTTTCGACTCTATGTGCTCCGCCGGCCGGTGACTGTGGTAACAGACCACAAGCCTCTGCTCCTGATTATGACTGGTTGTCATCAAAGCCCCAGCCTGCAATAAATGGGGCCAGTTTGACAGTGGAGTCCGGACACTTAACACTGTGTCTGGTGTGTTCTGTGTGCTGGGGGGCTCACGGGGCCGTAGGGGCATACCAGCAACATACCACAGGCCGGGCTCTGAGACAAAAGAGAAGCAATAGCAAAATATCCAGATGGCGGGCCCAGGAAAAGATGCACTGTTTGCCAGGGGAAACGGTGTTGTTTTCAGTGGGATTTCAGCAGCGTTTCAGGCCTCCCGATTGGCCAATGTCTATCCCAAATGCTAATGCTTCTTTAGAAATGCGTTGTTTAGGGCTTGCTAAGCGGGCAATGCCGCTCGCTTCTCCATTACTAGAGGCGCTGGATTCAGCAATGAGGGCTGAATTCTTTAAAATATCGTTTACACCTAAGTTTATAAAAAATCATATTACCTTATTAATGCTTCATTTAAGAGAGGCAAAGTGCCTCCACAAATAGAGGTAGCTCAAGTCTCAAGCCTGCTGCAAAAGCCCATTTGGACACAGCAGAGCCTTCTAACTTTAGACCTACACCTTACCACCCTACTGGAAGGGGAGGCAACTTTTCAGTTATCAAGGTATATTGAAAAGGTAACCATTTTGGCTGCAGCCCAATCTGGCTTTCATCCATTGCACATGAGAGAAACATTACTCAAACTGCGGCACAGGGGTAGTTCAGAAGCATGAGCCTTCTGGATCTGTCGGCAGCGTTCAACACAATTGCTCATAATATTTTAAGACGGCATCTCAGAACAGTATGGATCATTGCCGGCTCTGCTTTTGCCTGGCTAAGATCCTTCTTGAATGTCAGGAGTCAGAGGGTAAAGTTGAGGAGTTTCTTTGAGCTAGGTGTCACCCCTGAAATGTGGTGTGCCGCAAGGCTCAGCTCTGTCCCCCTCTTCTCTTGAACATATATATGTAACATCTTCTACTCAAGGCCCCGGTTGCCAGTGGTTTGACCCTCTTGTTTTCATTTTCCCGGGGACAGTCTGTCATTCATTAACAGCTACAGACAAGGATCTGGTGCAACTCATCATTGCTGTTTCCCCGAATTTGTTGCAGCATTTTTATGGAGGTGGGGGCAATCCCCCCATTGCTCATCCCCTTGCCCAATTCTCAACTACCACTAGAAATAAAAAAAGATATACCCTAGCCCCGCACCCCCATAAAAATTCAGCAAAAGAATGCAGCAAAATGGCCGCGAGGAGTTGACCCGGTACCATAGAAAAAGAGCAGTGCCTGTTTAGCATTTCTCAAGCACTTATCTAGCAGATGCAATGTTTAAATAACAGTTCCCACACTGTGACATGCATTTCTTTTCTAGAAGCCATTTATTTTTTTCTCTAAGTACTAGCATCTCTCTCATATTTATCTAATTTACATTTTTCGCGCCATCGCCAACACTTTTGGAGGGTGGGCTTAGTAAATGCTTAAATAAAGGATCGTGGAAGCTTTTCTCATTTTGTCAAGGAAATCTCTTCTACCCCATTTTTTGTAATTTCAGCTCAAACTTCCTCCGACTGGTGCCGGTAGAGCGGGAAGAGGATACTCTTCTTGCTTCGGAAGAGGAGGCAAGGTTCTAGGCTTGGCAAAGGTTCTCCTGGGTTGCTTTCTAATGCTTAGTGTCGGCTGTTTCCTCTACTCGGGCATTCCTCGCCTTCTCACTGGCCTTGAAACTGCTTTCATGTGTTTGTAGCCACAGAGCGACCCCATGTTTGCAGAGGATTCCGATCCCACCCAATCAGGCCTACAAGTCAGTATGGGCAATTTTCATATTCAATCTAAACTACTGGCACTCGCTCTTATTTGGAATTTTTATTTTTTACTGCTAAGCTAATTTGAAAAATTCTCCCCCTTAATCCCCCATGCAAGAGATAGGCTACAAGATCGCGGAAGGTAGACATAATCTCCTGTTTGTTCATGGTGCAAACCCACCTTTACATGTGTCTATTTTATGTTTGTACACATTTTGTTGGATTCCTTCTATGTGTAAAATCATCAGATTTGCATTCTACATTTCATCTCATAAAATACATTATTACAAATTATTTTGACATTTTATTGCGTTTATTATGCATTTCGTCCCTTTTTTTCTTCAGACCAACATAATTCACCCCTTTAGATGCTTTTCTCCTGAATTTTGCACCAGGATCAGTGCACCTAGGAAATCCTGCCTGCTGCTTCGCTGGCTCCCCCCTTTTGGAGAAAAGCGGGGACCAATGGCTTCCTCGCTTCTCAGTCCAAAAGCTCAAAGATAATTGCCAGGCTGTCAGCCTGCTCCCCTCTTTTGGCTTGGTGGCTCATCAGTGGCAGTATGCTCTCTGTGAATAGGTGCCATGCCTAAAGGCTGTCTGTGAGGGAATACCATCCCTGGTGGCTACCTGTCAGGAGACACCATCCCATATGCTCTTCGAGGGGAGATGCCCTCCATGTCGGCTGTCTGCAAGGAAACACCACCCCGGCAGGCTCTCTGTAAGAAGATGCCATCCCAGAGCATCCCCGGGAATAGTAGCCATCCCTGTAGGCTCTCCGTGAGAAGATTCCATCCCTGTAGGCTGATAGTGTCTCTGCAGGGAGATGACAACACCATAGTCTTTAAGGCTCTCTGTGAGGAAATGCTAACCCTGTAGGCTCCTTAGGAGGACACACCATCCTGTAGGCTCTCATGCAAGGAGATGCCCTCCCTGCAAGCTCACCATAATGCAGTGCCATCCATTTAGCCTCTCTCTGAGGGGTATAAATGCCTGCAGGCTCTCTGCAAGGAAATGGCATCATCCTTGTTGACTATCGGAGAGAGGACACCATTACTGTAGACTCTTGTCGAGGATACCCCTTCCCTGTAAGCTCTTCATATGGAGATTCCATACCCACAGCCTTTCTCTGAGAAGACACCATCCCTAGAGGCTCTCTGTGAGGAGACGCCAGTCCTGTAGTCCATCTATGTTGACATGCTTTCCTTGTGGGCTCTCTGTGATGAGACAGAATCCTTGTCTCCAGGTGATGATACACTATCTCTGTAGTCTCTCTCTCTCCACAAGCAGACTCAATAACTGCAGGCTCTCTTCGCGGAGACCATCCCTGCAAGTGTAGAGTAGCAGGTAGACGCATATACCCTAACTCCCTCCCTCTCACCGCCGTCATACTGGAAGAGCAGGAGAAGAGCTGTATGTGGGACCCCCTGTGTTTTCCCTACACTGCAAAGAGTGTATGAGAGACGGTATGCACTCAGACAACCATATCGAATGTACCCACACGTTGAGAGAGTGGAGGGATGTCTGCATGCCCATTGGTCATCATGGAGCGCTGAGTGGCATCTGACAAGAGCACAGTGATATGATGAAGAAGATATGTGTGAATATGCTGAAATGATATGAAAATACTTAAGAATGACGATGTAACTGAAGTGACAAGAGAAACAATTATGAAATGATAATCATTTATGTTAAAAGAACATGAAGCAACTTGCGGATCGATACGTATTAATACACAGCAACGCAAGGTAGATGAGACGTATAGAAGCTTTTTTATAGAGGAATATATAACATGGCTAGGAAGGCCATGATTGGAAAATGGACACTGGCTTGTGCGAAGATTCATTCTAACTACCTCAGAAACAGTTAAGGGGTTAAGAGTCAGGAGAAGCTGGAAAATGGCTTTGTGCGCAAACAAAGAGGAGTCTATGTTGGCCTAGGATCAAAGATGCTATTTCAAGAAATAACTGCCGAGTACAAAGGGAGGCAGATGGATAATGTCATTAGCGTGAGACACATTTCTCTAAGATTAACGAAGATGAAAACGTATGCGAGAGCCAAGTATTGGACAATTAACAGTCAATAAGGCTCATACAAGATGGAGTGAGCAAGTCTCTAGAGGCCAAGGGAGCAATAACACCCAGCTACATTGAATCAAATAGCAGTAAATAGGAGGTTGAAATGGACACATTTGCGGTCTCCTCACACGTGATGCAGAAGAGGAAAACAAGGGCTATTCATTAGGCTGCGGTTGAAGATAAATGATGTGTATGTACTCTCTTGAATGTCCCAGAACAGAGGGCAACAGCAAGGACAACTAGAGATGGGAAACTTTGGCTTATGGTCAAACTGATGAGAGATGATGGCCTAGTTGGGAAAGTGGGGAGTAATCTGATGTGACTCAAGCTCCTGGGTTTTGATTTCCTTATGTGCTGCTAGCGAGTCAAAAGTCCAAGGTTTGGTGGGATGCCCACCAATCAGTCAGTCTATGGGGCAACCTGCTATACAATGTTGCATAGACCAATCCACTGCCATTTTGTCTGTTATAACCAGTATTATACGTATTGAGAGGTAGTTTGAGGTGTGTCTTACAGATAAGAGACCACCAATGAAGTACTAACCTGTATACTTTCTATAAGTAGATATGTTCCCCTAACCTATCCCTCCCGCCAGTAGGTTTTACAGTTTGCCATGTAGGAGGACATCATAGATGGTGCATATTGGGGTATAAGACCCCTGTGTAATCAAGTTTGTGTGTGTTTGTGTGTGTGTGCAAACGTCAGCCAGATGTTTGTCAGTGTGCCCTGCTTTATTATAATAAGAATAAAGTAGTACTTTGCCATATTCTTTGATTATGTCCGGTTATTTGGTCTGAAATCATTTATTGGTAATTCCATCTAGCACAAGAGACACTTCAAGGTGCTAGAGCACACACGCTCTCTGGGAGTGGACACTGTCCCTGTAGGCTTTCTTTGACGAGGCAAGATCCACACAATTCTGTCTGTGAAGATATACCATTCTCGTAAACTCTTACTGTGGAGACGCTATCTCTGTTGGCTCGCCATGAGTATATGCCATTGCCATAGGCTCCTGTTGAAGAGATGCCATTCCCATAGGCTCTGTGAGGAGACAGCATCCACACGCATCACTGTCTGTTGAGTTTGGAGACTGGGTGCTTCTCTGAGCACTGCTCTCTGACATGTGCCTCCACAAGGGCCACCACGACTGAATGCGCCTTCTGAGCCGTTATCATGCACTTCGGAACAACATTTGTGAGAGTTCAGCAAATATTCTTTTTGCCATGGAACCTCTAAAAGCTATCCTTATCGACAACTCGGAACATCTTTTTCCATTTTGTTGAAGTGTTCGGTTTATGCTTTCAAACTTTGCAAAATTGGTGACAGCATTTTGAGATGGTTCCTCTACCCAACATTTTTGAAAGTTATAGTCTTGTTGGGGACTGTCTCTCTGGTTTGCAAATAAGATATTAATCTTTTGTAGGTATTTACAGAAAGCTGTCACAGTAATTGAATTTTACAGTGGAGCTGCAGAAATGAGCAAAGAACATTGCCCTTGAAGAGTTGTCTAATGAGACTCAGACCTGCGTTTCCCTGCGGATCCATACTCACGTATCAAAGACTATATGCAGAAGGCCTTGGTTGTACCACATTTTTGTACGCTTGTGCAAACTGGCTGTTGCAGGGCCCACAACACAGCTGATCATATTTTGATAAACATTTGAAGGAACAAATAACTGATTTTTATTTTTAATTGTGGTCTGCAAATTAAAGAAATACGGGGGGTTCATCCATCAGCCCAGGAATGTTTACAAAGGTGTTGGTCAGGGCAGCAAAGTTGACTAAAGCAGGGTTAACCCCTTCTTCCAATGGTGGCTGGGGTAAGGTACTTGTATACAAAAGAGAATTCCACCATTGGGCATTCTTAGTTTACTTTTTATCATTTTAATTCCATATGGTCAGGTATCTGTACCTGAAATCCTGCTCATCATACCTGGCATGACCACCTAAAAAACGAATACAGCACGAACAATAACTAGTTCAGACAGTCCATACAAATAGAAACTGTATGTATTATTTTCATGATCAACAGAGGACATGTGTTTCGACATACGACAACAATTTAACACATTCAGTAAAATTGGCCCCAGGGACAGTACTTCTGGTAGTTAAGAAGTATTACTTACATAAAGGTAGAAAGCCCACAGGGTGTGATTGGCCTTAGCCATGGCAAGTATTCCTTGGTGCCAAGATTAGTGTGAAGATGAATAAAAGTGAGATAAGAAATGAAAAGACAGAGCGAGCATGTAGTTTGTGGTACAATCGAATACCAAGGCGCTTGATTCCTTATTTCTCGGTGACTCATCCCAACTAATATATCCAAATGTGTTCATTCATTTGGTTTTATCCTTGTGTTCATGTCTAATTCTGAACATGCTTCCTTGTTTCAATTGGGTTGTGTGATAAACCATAAGGAAATATGATTACCTTGGGCCAGGTGCGCCGTATAAGTAAATAAAATACAAATACAAATGATATACAATCCAACTTTTCAATTCACTATGTGTGTTCTTCAATTATTATTTATTTTTTATTTGCATCCCTACGGATATCTTGCATATATTATTCTTCAATTTCTTGCGTTCATTTTTCTAGAATAGGCATCTGACAACATGTTTGTAGGATCGAGGTGGTCAGGGGAGATTCCTGAGTTCTTTGCAGTAACCACTGATCTGGCATGTTTCACCGACCAAGATTGTAAATAGAATCGCCTTCGTCAGGGCATCTTTGTGGACGCTGTAAATACATGTGCGTGTGTTTTAGTGTCATGCCAGAGAGTGACCAAGCATAATTTAAGAAGCCATTATAACACCCTGGGTCACTTACCCTAAATGTGCGGCTAGTGGGGTGCTTGAGGCATCTTCACCCTGCTCAGTCAGACAACGATGACAGAGAGGCAGACACTGCGCCTATTGTGTAGTAGCAGGAATGGATCCTGCAGTCCATAGGACCCACGTGTTCGTCAAAGAGAGGTAGGTCTCTAGTAACTAAAGGCAAGATCAGAGAAAAGTACTTAGTCAGGGGAATGCTGTATGCATCCCTAAGTACAGAAAAAGTGTCTTAATTCAATGTCCCCGTGCCATGGTCATGCATCTGTTGTGTCAGGTAACAGTGAATTCTCGGGCACTACCAGCTGTTTCCTTTCGCTGAATGCAGGCTTATACTGGGAGGTATAGCCCATGTTACCGTGCAAAGTGATTGGCTGAGGTGTCCACCCCGGTATGCACAACATGGCTATTATATTGTGTCATATTAAAGTAAGTAGATTTGTGTCAGCTGACATATAATGTAATGTGAGTGGTCTTGTATAGCGCCCTTCTGTGACTTTTGGTGGCCTTCTTGCTCATGGCTCTGTAAGTAAAAGGGGGAGGTGGGTGGGCTCATTAGTGGGACTGCGGGAGAGGCAGATGTGAAACCTGTGGTGTTGATTGGGTGCAGATTGGAAGTTCCCGGTTCATGTGTGCCAATCTGCTTTCTATGGGTTTGGGGAACCAAAGCTATGATAGACTAGAGTGCTTTGTGTCCGCTAAGCCACTGAGGAGGGCGATTGCGACAGGGCTAAAGAGGAGAGCTTAGTCGTGATTTGGTTTATAGTTGATGTGCTAATGGCTAGGCCTGTGGCTGCTTTCTGTGATGAGGGGTTTGTAGTGTGAGGTGCTATGTGATCTTAGCAATGAGTTGTTTAGTCAGAGGAGAGGGAAACCCTGCACTCCTACCAATGTCTATTGCCAACAGGTACCATTTCTCGAGCTCACTGTGCCACGTGTCTGTTAATCCCCTCTCTCTCACTCTCAGACTCTATCTCAAATAGATACATTGTTTCTCATAAGGAACAAACACAAGCATCTGTGAGTTGGCAAATGAGGAAGAGGGGCAGTCTGGAAACTCCAGGAAGTACCCTCAGGGTTATTATGTTAGGCAAGAACTTTTGGTTCAGAAGAAGGGCTGCTTGAAATGTGAGCGCCGCCAGTCACTCATTTCACCTTTGTTAGTATGTTGGGTGGTAGGCTGACCAATGCCTCAAACCTCACTCTAATATGATATGATAGGTTATTTATAACGCGCTTAATACCCAGAGGTTTCTAAGCACAGACCCGGGGATCGAACCTGTAGTGCTCCGTGTCGTCTTGCTTCCAAGGCGAGCACGTTGCACCTGAGCTATCCTCCCGAGAAAGCATGCAATACTTATGCTCAGGTGCTACACTCAGGGACCTGCTGGGACATTTACCGCTTGAGGCAAGTAGGGTATTTGCCAAGCATTGGTAGAGGGACGGGCCAGAATCCCTGCTAGTGTCTCCCAAATGTCTACTTTGCTGTTTCCCACACGCCCCAATCTCTTCCCACATAAGTAGTCCAAACGAAAATGCCCCCTCGGGCCCCAATTAACCTGGTTTTGACGCGCCGCCAGGACTTTGGTATCAGAGAGATGCTGCAACCCTGCAGGGGGGTTCTCCACGATGAAAATAAGGGGCAGAAAAGATAAAAGTGGAGTGTGGATTCCTCAAAATGTGCAGCACCTGGGCCTACAAGGTGTGAGTGACTCTTCTCCAGCCTCATTAATCTTATCTGACCAGCCAGAATATCTAATGACCGCCCTATGGGCCAGTGCATCACTGCTATGTGTTAATGTGGTTTTGGACTATGCCAAATCACCACCTTGGTGGTATCAGAGCCCAGTGGTGCCACTTAAACTATAGTCTGGTACGCATCCTCCTGCCTGAAAATGAGGAAAATGGTGCTTGCTGAAGTGTAAAACAGGGATGTTTGCCTCTCTGAAATCCTGATAAAGGGTTGTTTTTTTTGTTGCCTATTTCTTTCAAGTCTTGTCTTTTATTACTGGGCTGGGGCAGACACACGTGTGAAATGGAGAGTGCTAATGGGCCCTTTCCCTGACAAGTCACTAGGAAGGAGCCATTTAACATTCCAAAGCCCCTCATTCTGTGTATATGCCACAGTAAATGCCTGCACCACAAACGCCTGCTTTTGTTTCTAGCTGAACCAGGAGGTGTCTAAGTTGACGTGAAAAAAGTGAGGTAATGCATCATACGCACTTGCACATTTTATTGAAGATGCGTGTGTGAAACAATTCTGTGATGTGAAGACAAGTCGGTCAATACACAGATGTCTGGTTGTCTTGTGCAGGTTAGAAAGTTTCAAGCATCAGGGTGTTTGTCATTTTTTTATCGACTCCTTGATTTCGTGAGTAAAGGGTGTTTAAAAGGAATGTTGAAAACAATGAAAGGGGGGTGTTTCTAAAAAAAAATGGAGACGAGAATGGGTGCACCTTTAGACTGAGAGGGCCACCGCCGCTTATCAGAGCGCCTTGTACACAATATAATGACTTAAAATAACTGGGAAACATTGCGAGGCGGTTGGGACGTCTTACACATGGTATTGACTTTGTTCGTATTGGCAATTTAGCCCGTGGGATCATGGGAATGTAGACTCGACTGGCGGGGGAGGGAGACGTGCCTTCTTTGAACCTCCCTCTGTCTCCCTGGCTGCTCTGGAGCTCCCGGCTTTAGCTAGGCGGCCGCCCCTCTCCGTCGGGGGACGTGGGAGATGAAATATTCACGACCGCATGAATATTTCCATCTGATAGTGTAGTTCAAAAGGAAAGCGTGCAATCAAACGCCTCGCCGCGGCGCAGACGGGCGGCCCTGATGCTGGGGGCCGTGGGTGGAGCACAAACTTCCCAGAAAGTTACAGAATCCATCAACACCAATACAGACTACTGGCGACACGGAGAGCCCCACAGCTCGATGGTTCTCCGTGAAAGGACAGCCACCGCGCACGTGTTATTTACTCTTCGGTCGAAATAAAGGCCTTGTGCACCGACCAGGACCAAGCGCCTCCTTTCATGGACAGAGCTGTGGCTTGGGGAGCAGCTTTACCCCAGACTTGACATCATTTTTAGGCGCCACTAATTCCATGCTGCCTAACAGACCCTGAGGAGGGAGTGAGGCCTGTGAACTAGAAGTCAACCCCCTGCTTACCCGCCTGGGCCTCGCTAACATGGTTACAGAGCAGAGAGCAAGGAAATGCACCTTAAGCTCTGTTTACAAAGCCCCTGGTCACTGCCACCACTGGGCGAACAGCGATGGAGGTTGCTGCCCCCCAGGCCAACATCCACTCTGACTGCCCACTCCACCACTCCCGCCCAAATCTCCATCTCTTTGCTGCTCAACAATCCCGGTGAGAGATACCCACCACCAACGTCCCCCCTCTACACCGATTGCAAATATCCCTTAAATTAAATACACTGTGTATTATTCTACATTGTCTCGGGAGGATAGCTCAGGGGCAACGTGCGCACGATGACATGGAGCAACGCAGGTTCGATCCCCGGGCTTGGTATAAAGCGAGTTACAAATAACCTCTCATGTCATACATTCTTCCTTCTGATTTCCAGACCCACCACTATCATGTGATTTAAAAAAAAGTTCACGTGCGTTCCACATACATATTGTTTCAATGTTGTTTCACCTATATGTATGGGGACCACGTGTTTCCAGACACCATCTTGCTAGTCCTTGATTTTCCCTTAGGGAAAAAAAAATCATTCTGGGAGCTGCTGTAGTTGTAGTTGACAAATGGACCAATCAGAGTGAAATTCCGAAATGCAGTTGTTCAGAAACGGAAAGCCAGAAACGTGATGCCATGTAGCCCCCTGTACCACATGGCTATGTGTTGGCCTCTTCTCTAGTAGATCCAGCCAGGATTACAGGAAGCGCATCATCTGGAGGTACAAGAAGAACGGGAAGGCCCCCCCCCCCCCCTGCAAACGCAACAGTATTTTCATCGACAAGTTGCAAGAGATAGACAATGAGGTTACATCTCAGCACCTCAAACTAAGAACTCAGTACTGACCCTGCACCTCTTTCCCATTGCAAGCACTCAGGACCATGCCCATCTCAACAGGCTTTGCACCCAGTTCTCAGATGAATCTATCCCTGCGCTTCTGCCCTTGGCTCCCAGAGGCTGTGCAGTCATTCGTGCACCCTCTGTGGCATGCAGGCATCAAGAGCCCCTCCCTCGCCACAGGGGCTGTAAGTTCGCCACTCAGGCACATTATAGGGGACACTCCTGCTAAAGCATTATTGTAATGCCCCACCAAGGTTGCCAGCTGTTGCCCCATCGCAAGGCTCACCTGACTCACAAATATCTTTAAAAACATGGGGGTCACCGAGACCCGGGACCGCCTGTGGATGCCCCACATATCGAATCAAAAACGCAATTCTCTTTCAAACTGATTGTCCATTGGAAATTGACCCCGGTCACGGTCTGACATGACATCCTAATCAAGCAGGGGTTCACTCATGCACCACCTTCAACTAACTTGGTTTGACTCCTAATGCTGACAGTCCTAAAAACTAAACGAAAATGTAAAAATAAATGTATAACGTGCTCCAAGCCAGACCCCAGCCTCTAAGCATAGGACCGGGCAACAAACCCATGCTGCTCAACGCTGTCTTGTTCCCAAGATGACCGCGTTGCCCCGGAACTATCCTCACGGACCATCTATGGCATCCACCTGAAAGGTCTGCACGACAACACCAGTCCATTGGTGCTACACAGAACTGGTCCCATCCATTTAAAATCACGAAGGAGTCCAACGGTTGACCTTCATCTCTGACTCAGTCCCTGGCCACTGCTGCGACCAGCACCGTTTGCCGGATCCCTCTTACTATTTAGGGTGTACATGAACCCCATTCATGCACCCAATCAAATGGTACTGCCTGCTCAACCCCCTTAGACTGATGGCACCTTACATCTAACTGGAGGTCTGAGGCCCACTTGACATTTCTTTGCAAGTATCTTCATTTTTGAGCATGCGGGAGGTCAGGGATGGGCACACAAATTCACCAGCTGCGATGCAGAAGATTGCACATCCTCTGTACACTTCTGACAGCCGTACCCGCTGTCCTCCACACTCTTCTCTTTCTAACAATTCCATCACCTTCCTCCTTGGCAGCAATCATAGCATATCCGTCAAGATAGGCCGCCGCGAAGGCTCCTTCCAGAGCAGATGTCTCAGCATATCCCGCTTTGAGCTGCATCTCCGACTGTTTGACACAACACTCAGCATCAACCTGGGAAACACCAAGGCCATCGTTCTTGTCTTTGTCTCCTAGGATGGAAATAGAACCGACTATGAAGGTTGTGGCACGTGTTGGCCATGCTTGTCACTGAGTGACTAGGATAGATTGAGAGCTCCGTTGTTTTCCCATGAGGGCGAGCGTCATACGGGATAGTACAGCAACGCGCTCAGCTCCATTCCTGGGCATGGTTGTTCTTGAAGGGCAAGAGGGATAACTGCGCAGCGCTAGGCCAGAGATTATAATGCGTTATGCCCTGCATAGACCGCTCTCTCCATCCATACGCGTGTCTTGTGCATGGATCTTGGTCAGTGTGCCCTGAGCATGCCACCCCTGTTGGTGAATAGGTAGCTAGCCTTAACCAGTACAGTCCAAAAAGGCTATTCTGAAGGTGCCTAGTCACTCTGTTCTGACCTACACAAAGCTGCGAGATGAGGCCAGGTGTAATGGAGCGAAGGTTGTAGGGTGGCACCATGATAAGACCTTCCTTTCTTCAAGGAGACCAGTGTGGCCCAAATTAGGTGGACACGAAGGTCATTTGTTACTTCTTTGGTTCTAATCTGTCGAATCGCATGGTTTAGCCAGAGCATAATGATTGGACAGTTATAGGGGTACCCTATGCTTCGTGATGCATTGCACCTTTCACAACAGTCCCTCCCGTGCACGCAAATGGTCTAGCCTCTGACAGATTGGTGAGGCTTTCAAAGTGAAAGGAGAGGCCTAACAACTGAACATCTGACTTGTTACTTCTCTCTGTCCTACTCCCCAACACACACACACACGGGCCCTCATTATGAGCATGCCGTTCTGGAAAAAAGTGCCGGTAACAACGGTTACTGGCACCTTTTCCAGACCGGCATACTCTGAGTCTGCCGATAGGGGCAGTGAACTACTGGCAGGCCTGACCTTCCGGTAGTTCAAACCCCTACCGACACATTTATCACTAAAGCACCAGCACCGTTACTTCCCATTCCCGTGGAGTCCTATGGCACTCCACGGGAATGGGAACTTACTGTTCCGCCCGCCGCCCGTAATATCCCGGTATTACCGGGCTATCGGGCGGTGGAAACGGTAAGCCGAGGTTGCACTCATTATGAGGGCCACTGTCTTTTAGCTACACACTAGCCAGACCCGTTTCGCTCTAGAATACAAAGATCCCCACCCGTTTGAGCTCACTCCCCGCATCACACCCCTTGTCGCGCATCTCTCGCTGCGCTCTGAGCGTCATAGAGTTTTTGAAGTTCTGCTTTTAATGTTGCCCACCGATGCTCAGGGTAGAGCGTTCCAGTGGTGGGATGAGAATAAGACGAAGGAACGGAAGACAGAGGTGCCACAGAGAGGACGAGCTTGAGGAGAGCTAGAGATTGTGTTGCATGAGTTTGAAGAGGGAGTGATTGCGCATGGACCACCTCCTACCTAGAGGCAGTGTGCCGAGGTATGTGAGGACTGCAAGAGGCTAAAGAGGCCTGAGGTAGCAAAGATTCGTACCTTATGAGGTGGGGTGATGATGTATAGTGAGAATCCCGAAAGAAAGTTGGTGCCATTATCGACTCTGCTGAAGACAAGGGCAGAAAGAAGCGTTTCTGTGAAAGAGTGTTTTTGTGTGCTTTTAGGGGGCTGGGTGAAGTGGCTGTGTAGGTAGTAGTAATGAATGGCTGTAGTTTCAGATCACTGTCAAAGACAACCCAGAGCTTCCGAGTCATTAGAGTAGTGGGATGTGGTGAGGATGTCATGGGGAAAGGAGAGAGGAGGAGAGGTGAGACATTGGAGGCCTGGATGTAGACGAGCTCCATTTCGGCACATTGGGCATAAGTCAGTGAAGGGCCATGCAGTATCTAATAGCAGGCAGGCAGTCAGTGAGGCAGGAATAACGCTCCCGGGAGAAGGGGAGGAAAATAGAAGTGGGTATCTTCATCAAAGTGGTCATATAAGAACCCAAAGGAGAAGATGAGTTTTCCAAATTTTGAGTTGTAAACAGTGAACAGGAGAGGCCCTCGGGCAGACCGATGAGGGACTCCATCTGGTACGAAGTTGCCGAGTAAGCACCAGCACTTCAGGTGATTGAAAAGGAGCAATCAGATAATTAGTTATCAATCCAGCTGAGGCGTGAGAGAGTCAGGGGGGACAGAACATGGCTGACCGTGTGGCAGGCAGCCGAGAGATCAATGGGGCTGATGAGAGAGGAAAGGTGTGGAGTAGATGCCGTATTAAGGAAGCTGGAAACTTGAGTAAGCATTGTTTCAGTGTAATGATATGCGGCGTGCCATCTGGTGGCATCCCTTGGTCAGTGTTCCTCTGGGCAAGGGGTGACGGAGTTAAACGTTATGCGTGTGGGGATTTTAGAGCAGTGAGGGAGAAGAGAGACGGGATTAAATTAGCATGGTTGTCTGATTCAGATGCAGGTCTTTCTAAGAGGAGCAGGATGGTCATCAGCTTATAGCAGATTCAGAGGATCCCAGAGTTTCGTGATTTTCTAGGGTACAAAGCGATCATCAGGGGCACATGATGGGTTAGCGAAGTGGAGAATGGGTGCCAGTTCAGCTGGAGAGGTGGCAGAGCAGTCGAAAGATAGATTGAGGTAATAGGATTTGGGAGGATAAGGGCAGAGGTGGAGGAAGTGAGGAGGTTTGTGTGTGTCACAGATGTTTGAGATTTTGGTAGAGAAGAAGTAGGCGAAGTCATCAGGAGAGAGAGAGAGAAAGAGAGAGAGAGAGAGAGAGAGAGAGAGAGAGAGAGAGAGAGAGAGAGAGGATGGCATGTAGACTGCAAGAAGGCAGACATCTTGGCTGGTACTAGATAGCTTGTAGGGATGAGAGCGGCAGGCAGAGATAAGGCTAGTGGAGTAGGGTGACTGAGTAGCGTCAAAGGGCAGGCACAGCAAGAGAAGACATTATTCTCATGTTTGCCCTCAATTGTTGGGTGGCCGGAGAGCCCCATGGTTGAGCCCCTGGGCAGAGGGGTGTAGAAGTGGGTGGAAGAGTGGTGTTTGCAGTATCGGTGAGAGCTTTGTGGAAATCAAGGAAGGCCACTTTAATAGAGTTGTCAAGAGATGGAGAACCATTGAGTCAGGTGAAAATGTACATTTGGTTATGGGGGCTGGGGTGGGGAGGACTACTGAGGAGTGGGAACCACAGCAGAGAAGTGAAGGGAGTGGGGGATCAGAGGAGGTGTTGCGAGTGGGACATCTAGGCTAGCGCACCAGGTGCACTAGAGGAAGAATTAGTGGTGGAGCATTTTTTCAGAGTGTGTCATCAGCATCTGTCACTGATGCAGTAGAGACTGAAGTGCGACTTTCCACACTGCCCAAGCAGTGTACCTCCTCTGTCTTTGGGTAGAGTTCCTGCACCTAAATTCTCCACATCCCTCTTTATCCTGCGAGTCTGAGGGTCACTGGGGTTGGGGATTGGTAGGCAGTGGGCGGAGGAACGAGTGGTTGGTAGGAGCGAGCCCACCGGTGCATGTGCGTCTCGTTACTGTAATAGGGAAGTAAATTGGCCGACATGGTTGAGGCGCACTGGCCGAGCATCTTTGGAGCCATTGTTACCATATCCTTTATAATGACATCAAGAGCCCTTCTAGAGCTAGCTGCAGATGCTTTTAAAGTAAGAGACGCAGCCTTATGAAATAGTACTTGCGATACAAGTGCGTTGAGGTGATCTGGTAGAGCTGTACATAGAGGCCACTAAACTAGCATGCCTTGCACCAAGTCAGGATATAGAGGTATTATCAGAGTTATGTCTAGGATACTGAAATAGACTAGCACGTGCACAGCAGTTTGTGTCTCAGGTGCTTTGGCAGAGCTGTGTATGGACCCTACTACTATAGCAAGGAGTTACATGGGAGAAGATTGAGATGTTATGGCAGAGTGAAATGTGCAGATGCTAGGACACACATATTGTTTATAATTCCCGTGGCTGAATGCGCACTTGGTTAAGACATTTGTATTACCTGTACAACTGCAATTAAGCCATTAACGTCCCTCATGCCTTGAAACCTCAACATTAATTACAAGTGCCTTCCAAGATTAAATTCGTACTCCTGGCCACCCCTCCAAGCAGGAACCAACTCACAGGTGGATGAATGAAATGCGCTGGGATGGCTGCAACCATCAACTCACCCACTCCGGAAACTCCCTAGGCTTCATTGTGGATAGTAAACTATCCTTTCAGCCACACATGAAGAAAAAGGCTCATAAGATCTCTCGACTCCGCAACATCAAGCCCCTTCTCTGGCCCCAGGACTTCAGAAAGGTGGTGCAGGCCCCAGTGATCTACCGTATCTATGGGGGTAACACACTCCTCACAGGGGTCCTAGCTCCTCGCGGATCCCTCCTGAAAGTGGCCCATCATGATATGGCTCGCTTCATCACCAGCTCTAGGAAATGTGACCACATTACCCCACGTTGCATAGATTAGACTTGCTGCTCATCTCAGCTAGGATCTGGTTCAAAACTGCGTGCCTCACCTACAAGGCATCTGCTGCCGGTACGCCGGACTACCTGGCGACAAAACTAAAATATTGGGTGGCACACGGTCATCTCGGAGCAAGACTGTCTTCAGACTGGAAACTAGACTGGCTCGCAAGGAGAAAACTTGGAAACAGCCCGTCTCGTGCTACGCTCCAGTCTTCTGGCACTCCATCCCGGTGGCAATCTGGACTGCTCCAAGTCTCCTTCATTGTAGGAAACAACTAAAGACTAGGCACTTCCATCAGCACTTTGGTGTAACCGAGCTTCCAGCCATCAGGTGCCCTCTCCCATCCTCCTATTGCACTGTAGCATTTATTACTAAAGTTTCCTTGATGACTAGTTCATTTCTTGCTACCAATGTATTCATCTATGACCTGTTCAGGACACTGTTTCTCTGGAGGAAGGTTTGGGCTATAAAAATATATAATACAAAATAATGACTGTCATAAGACAGACTGATTGGAAATAACACAAGTTCTCCCAATGCAGCACAAAAGTCCAGCTAGTGCATGAGACAGCTATCCCAAAGAAATCCCTGGAGGGTGTGTTTTGGATGAGGGGCAGCAGGTAGTGGTGTGGCAATGGCCCTGGGGATGAGCATGGCCATGGGGGGCAAATAGGTTGTTAAAAAACCAAACAACACCCATATGATATGTGTCCCTTCTGTACTCCGTTGCTATAGTTTTGGCTTATAGGCGATGCACTCCGTTGCTATAGTTTTGGCTTATAGGCGATGCTAAAACAAATAGCCAGAACTTATAAAGGAGGAGATTTCACTGGAGTCTCCTCAAAGAGGAACAGAAAAGAAACAGGATAGCATGCATGCTGAAAGGAGCAGAAGGGAAGGCAGGCAGAGGGGTAGGCCACGAAAACTGCACTGGAGTAGGAGGGCCTCAGCCAGTGCTTTCAGTCAGTTGGGGTCAGCCAGGGCCAGTCCCCAGGAGTCTCCAAAAAGTGGGGCTGAGCCGGGGTCCTGCAGGGCCCTCCTGTACCACCACAACATTGGCGGGACACATTATCCCGCCGCAGCCGCGACGGGGGATGCGTCTGCCATTACAGGCAAGCTGACAGAAGTGCCATCCAGCCACAGGGATGCTCTGGCTGGCTGGCACTTCTGTCAGTCACTGTAAATTCCGCCGGTGACCCCTCCCGCGAGGTGTCATCAGAGGAAGTTACTGTCCCTTTGTTTCCCCCATGTCGCAGAGGTGTCTTTAACCCTCGGCGAACCTGGGGAACTCCTTGACATATTTGACATATTTTGAGGTTCCAATTCAAGCCATCTTTTATACAGCTTTACAGACGGACAAGGACGCCTCAGGCTTTGGCCGTCGTCAAAAAGATGGCTTGAATTGTGTACTTTTCAAGCCATCTTTTATAAACCTCGAAATGTTTAAAAAAGATGGCATGAAAAGTACGCAAACCATAAGGTATGCACAGAAATATATAAATGTTATATATTTGTGTGCGTACCTTACTATGGTTTGTGTACTTTTCAAGCTATCTTGGAGAAAAGAAACCATAGTAAGGCACACAAACAAATACATATGTTACATATTTCTATGTTTATAAAAGATGGCTTGCATAGTACACAACCATAGTAAGGTATGCATAAACATCTATAAATGCTTACATACATTTATATATTTGCGTACCTTACTCTGGTTTGTGTACTTTTTTAGGCCACGAGCATTCCCCAAGCCAGGCTCCCAAATGAGCCCTCGCCCCCCACTGAGTTGTTATAGCCCTGGCCTCAATTGTACGGTGAAATGGGCAGCAATCGGTTTTATCCCCAAACTCGCTAGGTCATCATGGCCGGCAATGGAGTGAAAGTAACGTTCACCGCAAACATAATGCAGTGGGGTTGGCTGTCCATCTCACTTGTGTGTGCCATGCTTTTGACACATGAAAGGGTTCATTGCTCCAGTGGGACAGCCTGACACACGTTGGCATGCGAGTTTCAGCCATCCTCCTTGGAATGTGGTATTACCAGAAATGTGCATATCAAGGTGCCTTCTGAATGAAAGTGGGGGGACTTCGGAAAAAAGTGGATGAACTCCGTCCACCCGCGTGTACCCTGGACTTGAGCTCTTGGGGTGTTTCCTGAAGATTCTTACATTGTGCTGCTGAATCGATACCAGTTAAGAGCAAAGGATGGAGACGTGAATTCTGCATTCGGCCTATGAAAAATGGGCGGAGGCGATTCTCTCCCACCATAGCCACTTCAGCTTTGGCCATGGGGGAGTTTAGGGGGGCTGGCGGCGAGAGAACGGGGGTGCGCGCTGCAGAGCTTCCGCAGCCCGGCGGTTAATAGGCGCTGCTCCTACGCGGGTCCCAGCAGCGCCCGAGGCAGAGAGCAGAAGCCGGGATGGCTCTTGAAATGCTGGCATGTTAATTAATGCTGCATTCCGCTAGAAGTGCTCGTGGCAGCCGCATTAATTCTCGATGCCTTCTCTGTCATTAATGCTATGAATTAATAATTCTACAACAGCAGAACCCACTTAAAAGAATACCTGTTAAAGGGGCCGATCTGTTAAACGAATACGGCCAGCCATCATCTGAGAGCGGCAATAAAACGCTCGCCATGAATAATTAAGAGCGGGATAAAAGACTCTGCCGCCGTTCATTAGCGCACCGAGTGCATGAGGGATGGATGGCCCCCGTGATACGCTACTGCACCGAGTGGAAAGAGGGAGCACGGCCAGGACCTCCCTGTGCCTCAACCGTGGCGAGGCCGCGTGGGCGAGGCACGAGGAACCCGCATCAAATGTGCCCGCACTCGGTGCATGGGGGATGCAGAGCCAGCTCGACCCTCTGGGCGCAATGGAGCTCGTCACTGCAGGCAGCACATTCGCAACAAGCCAAACTGGCCATTTGCACCTGCATGCTTCCCAGACACATTTACACTGGGTGTATGGGGGATGCATAGCCAGCTCACCCCAATGTACCATGCCTCACGCCAATGGCCCGATTCAGCAATCAGAAGTGGGCAAGTGCGTGGGAGAGTACCGCTGCAAATTTTAGCCCATTCGCAACAAGATCAGCTGGCCATTTGCATCTGAATTCGTCACAGAGGATTTGCGCTCGGGTTATTGGGGGTGCATAGCCAGCCAGCTCATCCCTCTGTATCATGGATCCACCTGTGGAGCCTGAAAGGGGTGGATAACCAACCAGTATTCCATTGTACCCCGCGACCTGGGGCCCTTTTAAGACGAGGTAGCAATACTTAGAGATGGATGGGGATGCATAACTGACTCATACATCAATAATCAGACCGACTCAGGAAGTTGGCAAAACTGAGTACTGTTTTATTAACAATTATCTAAAACAGGGAGTTACAACAGACGTCCCACAGCATAGTCTGAACGTATTTCATAAAAAAGCATTCTTATATAGTAAAAATTCAGTATCAGGTAATAATATCCCAATATATATATATATATATATATATACATATATATATGGTTGCCGTATATAATATCCTCAGGAAAAGGTCGTGACGACATTATATAGGGGCAGGCGGGGGTTGCGCGGTGTCCCCCGCTCCTCATGAAAAATAAAAAAGGGTTTGGGGGTTGTCGGGGTGTTCCCCGCATGTTCCATGTAATAATGTCCCCTCAAAAATATTGCCATGCCAAAAAATCGCAGAAACATTGCTGTTTTTTGTGGGGACATTATTACATGGAACCAAAATCTCGTCATCATTGACGTCACACTACGTGGCAATCTACAACAACCTACTTGGAGATGTGATAGGCTTAAAGGGAACATCTAGGTTTCCTTTCCATACTGATGGGTGGTTGTAATTGGGTCTCTAAGATCAGGTGGACAACTAAGCCCTCCTCTAGTACAAGTCTTCATTGTCAAAAAACACATCAATCTATTGGTTATACAAACTATAGGGCTCTTTGATACATGGCCTCCTGTAAATTGATTGGCACGCTTGTACCCTTCTGGAATATTCCACTTGCTAGCAGCACAAAAGCTGGTTACCCCAGGTGTTAGGGGGTTTGCCCTGGTCATGCCTCCCCACCCAATTAGCCCAACATCTATCATCACTCCTGCGGTCTGCCATTCAATTAGGCTTTGAACTTGGCCTTACAGAAGCTCTCTGTGCCTGAGAATAAAAGGGAGTGTGGCATGGTGTTATCTTCTGGTTTTGGTGTAGCTCAACACATAGTCTATTTTGATCTGACCATGTGACTGGAGACCACGTTTTCGAGCTCTTTGTTGCATATAATACTATTAAATGATGAACTCTTGACGCCTTCAGTGTTTTTTCATTCCACTTCAAACAGAAGTTTGTTTCTTTCTCACGTTCATGTAGCTTCTTGACAAACAACCAGGCTCACAGTGGCCTCGACTCTTGGTGCTGGGCCAGCCAGCCTTTCTTGAATTCTCCTTCGCAATCAGCTTTTTTCCAACTGCGCCACACTCAACCCCTTTCCATTCTCGGGGTTCAAGTTTGCTAAAGTGCATTGTGAAACATCCAGATTCTATACATTACTATGTATATACATTGGCGCATCACCGCAATCTGTTTACTTCGTAGCCAGCCTCAGGATTACTGCGTCTACTTGCGTTACAGCATCTGTACAAGTGTAAAATGACTGCATTTTCTTCACTGTTTCTTTGCACGAGCATCTCCATTTCGATCCCGAAATGTTTCTTGACTTCGACACCTCCTCTTCAGATCTTATAGAATGTTTATGTTCCTTCTTCATTTGTGTCTTTTCTGGGTGTGTTAGTTCTATTTCGCGTGCTGTCACCAGTCTTCCCTCTCATCCGTTTTCATACTTCTTCTGGGACTCTTTCCAGAAAACCATTATTTCATTGTGAATGCATATAGGGTTTTCTTAATGGTTACCTTGTCTCAAGAATTCTTTGCGGTATAGGCACCCTCACTGGTACTACACATGTCGTAATTTCTGACTCCCAATATATAGGCAAAGTGGGGGTGGAGCTTTTAATAGCCGTATTTGGCTCCTCCTCTACACCATGCTTTGGGGTGATGCGTAGCCATCACAACTTTCTGTATCCTGCATTCACCTATGGATCCGGGCAGGGGTGGATAACAAGTTTTCAGTGCTATCACGCCAACAAGCCAATTTCTCCAAGCAAAAGAAGGGCCAGCACATGGCAGCGCGCTACCGCAAAGTGCAGTCCATTTGAAACAAGCCAAACTAGCAATTTTAATCCACGTTCCTCACAGATGTATTTACACTGGGTGTATGGGATTGCATAGCCAGCTCACCCCTATGTATCATGCATCCACCTATGGAGCCGTACAGGGGTGGATGACACGTATTCAATGCTACCACCCAATGACCCGATTCACCAATTAAAAGATGGGCAGGCGCATGGGAGTGTGCCACCGCAAAGTGTATCCCATTAAAAAAAAATACAAACTGACCATTTGCATCTGCATTCCTCATCGATGTATTTACACTGGGTTAATGGGGGATGCGTAGCCATCACAACTCTCTGTACCTGCAACTACAAATGGAACCCAAAAGGGATGGATAACAAGTATTCCATTGTAGAGACTCATACGTGTATGTCATTGATAGAACCTGCCCCCTCACCTCCGACATATTGGATGAAGAACAAGACGACACTGTGCATGACAGCAGGTATTATTCCAATACTGCATCAAGTATATGAGAGGCGTTGTGCACTCAGACAACCGTACCAAATGTATCCTCGAACAGAAGTGGTAGCAGGAGATATGCAGCAACACTGAATATTGAAGATCTGTAAATGGAATCTACAGGTACAAAGTGATGTCATAAGGAGAAGACATGATGACGCACTGAAACGATGTAAAAATACTTAAAGAATAAAGCTGCAATTGAAGAAGTAAAGTAAACGTGTATATAAGTAAGAAGAAATCATATATACAAAGAAGATAAGTAACCAGGTTAATAGTAAATGTATATATGTAGAAACGCAAGGTAGATGAGTCACATAGAAGCTTTCTGCAGTCGAAAATATCACATGGGCCAAGCAGCCATGTTGAAAAGATGGACAACAACTCTGAATAATAGTTCCCGGCTCTTGAGTCTCTTCTGGTGGGGGTCCCCCTTGAAGAACAGGATAATGTCTTTTGTAACCCATTTATTCTTGGAGACAGTCAAATTAGAGTTCTCTGCTTTTAATTCTTTTCACTGTTCTTGGACCTTCTTCAGAGTACTAGTCTTTGACTCAGACTGCCGTTTAGTGGCCTCCGAGTGCTGGTCAATGAAGGAATCCCACTGTTGTTGGGTCCCATTTGATCTCTAGGTTTTTGGGGTACCTTGTAGATGAATAATTTGGTTCAAATCAAATGTGCCTTCCTCACTGAACTATCTACTTCGGTCTCTATGCGTAAAACAGAGCCATTTATCCAGAAATGCACACGTCTTAGGCGAATGTGTATACATGAAATGAGCTGCACATGTACATTTTTGGATGTCTTATCGAGGAAGTCCATGCTGCTCTTTTGCAGTTTCCAGTGGTATAGCACAGAGACACCGCTGGACCCAACAGAGCTCTTTGACAGCTCAGAAACAGCACTTTGCATGCTGGTGCCAAGAGGTTGCTCCATTCGTCATTACAATTAGTTTCTCAGTTTCTTGGTTTCCACTTACCATACCCCATGCAGTAGCATCTAGACACAGTCTATTGCCCCCTGTACATCCCAAACAGGGTCCAAGAACGAGTAGGGAAGGAGACTTGGTTACACACACAGGAGGAGGAGATAAAGCCCTGATCAATTTCATTTTCAGGATAGAAAGAGCAGAAACTAACATCAATAGCAAAGCCATGCTCGCCAAAGCAATAGGTCTATAGCTACACAAATGAATTAGATTGATTTATGGGTGGACATAAAGACAACCAACTCTTGCACATGGCCACATTTCAGTGTCCTTTCAATATTCTCTACCGCTGGCCCAGTACGTAGACTTTCTTCAAGTTAGAAAGACTGTGGGACTCACATATTGATTGTGAGGCTATCCAGCAGGTTTCAATTGTGCATGGGCCTTTTATATATTGGCACCTATTCAATAAATATCCATGCAAGAGTACTGACTGTCTCCCTGCTCTAATGATTTACCCCCTGAACACTGTACATGGATAAAAGGTGCGCAAACATGCACATTTACTTTTATGTTTTTCTGACAGATGTCTATCTCCTGACCAGACAGGGGTTTTAAATGAGAACACTCCTTTTACCAAATATAGTATAACAGTTAACACAGACAGAGATAATAAACAGGGCAGACACATAGGAAGCCTGTCTGCAGAAACATTTGGGATTCCTGCTGCCTATGGTATCCGAGGTGCAGGGACCAATTGCCACAGAAAAATCACACTTGGACTCCAATTTGGTTGAGTCCTTTCGGTGATAACTAATATATTGTTTTCCTTGAACTTATATAATAATAGTGATTTGTTTACATATACGCTAGCTGGTACGATGCCGAGCCACGTGTAAAATAAAAGAGGAGTTCCTTTCGGTGACTGTGCACAGTTAGCAAGTAATAAATCATGTATTTCTTGTGCGGCGCTGACTTGCTGCCGCGAGCGCGAGTCAATCGCGGTTGCTGATGCAGTGAGGGGTTTAGGGCTTACCTCGCAAGAGGTGGTCTCCTTCACGAGCGTCGGCGTCTGGAAGCGAGCACAGACACCGCGTTCCGCATCGGTATTGTAACAGTCGTCTCCATGACGACAGTAGTCCTTCTGCCCTTTCGGGTGATTGTTGAAAAACAGGGCGCCATTTTTGAATGACTATTGCTTCTGAGTTTTCCTTTTGATATAAAGAGTCAACAATTATACATAGCTTGGTTGATCACTTGTAATCTAAATAGCAAGGGCAAAAATTGTTAGTGTTTAATATTATTCGAAAATCGAATTTAAAAGAGTATTTAGGTCAATAAAATCCTAAATATATTAATGAAGCAAGAGTCTCAGTTGGACTTACCAAATTTGAGAGATTGTTGCTACGCATCTCACTAAATGTTAAAAATTGGAAATATCAATATGGGCTTACTAGTTTTCGCTTGCAAGTGAATAAATGTGTTAGGGGAACAGATAGGCATGGTCTATTAGTAGTATTGATTAGTGTACGATTCTTCTTAGATCAGAGAGTTATTTTTAAAAGTACAAAATCGGTATTAGTCATGTTATGTCGATATATTATGCTTAGTATTCACATCACAAATGACATCTTAGCCAGAAACCATTCACAAAAAAGTCATTATTTCAAAGGAAAACTCCCATCTCATTGTCTGGGTTTAAACCCACTCTTGTGGCTCTAAAGTGGCCTATAGTACAAGCTTCCTGTTGTCTTAACATCAGCTCTCGGTTCCCCCCTCTTCTTCATGTGTTGATTTTTTTAAGGCCAAAGAATTGAATGTCATTTTTCTCATCCATTTGATGATTCAGTTGCTAGTGTACTGCAAGTGGAAGTGAAGAGTCCTGGCTACCTATTGAAGAGAGGTGTTCTCTTATTCTTGTCCTCAATTCACGGATGGTACTGCCCACATATATCTTGTGGCAAATACAGACGATTGCATACACTACAAACTTGGATTTGCAGTTAATATTGTCTTTAATCGTGGTAGAAGTACCAAAACTGTCTGTAAATTTCATGGTGGGACAATGAGCATATTTACACATTGTGCAAGTTCCACACTACTGAAACCCAAGTTCATTGTCGGTAACCAAGTGTCTTTGAGGTTGATCCACTTCTGGCAGCATGGAGGGACTAATGGTTGATTTCAGTGTTCTGGCTTACCGGTAGATCATTGTTGGGCGATCATCAATGTATTTATGGATGTGCTCATCCAATTTCAGAAGGTGCCAGTTTTTGCGTAATATTGTTTGTAATATACCATTATTTGCACAGAAGGTGGTAATGAATTTCACTGTATCAGGTCTTTTTTCTGAACATAGATTTGTGGAGTTGAGAGTTGAGGCTCTAGTTATCTTATGAGCTTTGTCAGATGCTGCTTTAATAAATATTGATTTATATCCTTGTGCTTTGAATCTAGTGTGTAGAGTTTGACATTCTCGTTCAAAGATTTGTGGATCAGTACAGTTACGACGAGCTCGAATGAACTCGCCTTTTGGAATGTTATTTTTCACAGGATCAAAATGGCAGCTTGTTCAAAAAGGGTTGAGTTAACCTCTGTCTGTTTCCGATATGTTTTTGTTAGCAGTTTGTTGTCTTGGACATAAATGGTGAGATCCAAGAAATTGATATGTGTTCTGTCGGACATACCAGTAAAGATTATTCCAAAGGGGTTGCAATTTGCTCTCGTCATAAATTCATTGAGATCTTCAGATGTTCCTTTCCATATTAAAACATATCATCTATATAACGTGTCCACATCATGACACTTTCATTGTACATTATATCTGTGTATATGTGTGTGTCTTGAAACATTCCCATAAATAGGTTAGCGATGGCTGGAGCAAATTTAACTCCCATCGCTACCCCTCTTTTTGTGACACTCTAATCCGGCAAATCAAATGAAAACCCACAAGCGGGTGAATGTACATACAAGTTTCCACCAACCTGGTCAGAACACCGGAACCGGGACAGCAACTGCGGAAATGAAGAGTCTCCCTGAGAGTCCTGAGCCCCCTACCCCTTCGGAAGGAAAGAAAACCTCAACAGGGAGAGGCAGGTCCCCCAGGGAAACCCTCAAAGGGGAAAAAACCCTGGACGCGTTGTCGGAGATCCTTGCAGAAAGATGGCTATCCAAGGCACAGAACTCCTGGCTCGATGGCAGTATCACAGGTTCTATCGGGAGAAAATAACAGGTAAATATAGGAGGAAACCGGAATAGAAGAACAGAATTAATACAGGTGAGTATGTTCTTACGGATGGTGTTGGTGGATTCTAGCTGTTGATGAGAGGTGAAGATTTCTCGGAGTGAAAGGTAGGTAAGGACTGGAGTTCTAGTTCCTTCAGGAACTTCTGTAGTAATGAGAGGAAAGAATACTAAACAGGAGCGGGAAAGAACGGATAAAAACTAACCAGGAACGGAGAAGAAACGGAGGACCGGGGAAGGAACTCACCGAGTCAGGAAGACTTGGGATTCCGCTGTTTTCACTTAGTAATAAAGGCTTGGGATAGAATAGCGAACGGGTTCCCGGAAATGCAGGCTGAACGGTAGTAATAGCTGGAAGGGAGCGCTGGAAGGGAACGCTAGACGGTAGGAGAGAAAAAGGAATAAGTAGTCACGGGCAGGATAGCTTGGATACACGAGAGTAAGGAGTACCTAGAATTCGAACTTACGGAGCGTCATGCAAGTCAGTAGCGACGCGAGAGGGCGAAAGCCTTCGGTTCTGAAATAGTGCCACATGACTTGTCTTAAGAGTCAGCTGGTTGCTTGGATGAATCATGTGACCTATTCTTGACGTGCGCTGGCAGCGCGGAACAACAGTACCGCTAAAACTGATAGCATTGACAGGAATAGACAGCGCTGCCGTACAATAAAGCACGGAACTGCACAGTCTCCACTTATGCATATGTAAAAAGCAGCGATGACGGAAAGGTGTAACAGTATGCCCTCTCCTCCTGGGGGGTGATCCGGGCTTCCCGGGGTGTAGATGAAAAAAACGTCGAACCAAAAGGGGAGAGTGAACACCAGAAGCAGGTTCCCACGTTCTTTCAGCCAGAGAATACCCCTTCCAATCAATGAGAAATTGCAGCTGACCCCTGTGGTAGCGGGAATCACAGATACCGGCCACCTCATATTCTGTCCCGCTAACAGTGATTACCGGAGGTGGAATGGTCTTAGTAGAGCGTCGGAAACGATCGGCTACAGTTGGTTTCACTTGAGATAGATGAAAAACAGGATGAATGCGGGACCAGGCAGCTGGGAGAGCCAGTCGAACAGCTGCCGAGCCCACTTTGGATAACAACTTGAAAGGACCATAAAACTTAGGAGATACCTTAGAAGGGACTAAGTGTCTTGGGAGAAACCGAGAGGCCAACCAAACCTTGTCTCCTACTTGTAGTTCTGGAAATTTGCGTCGATGTCGGTCTGCATATCGCTCGGCTCGATCCTGGGCTTCTTGAAGAGCCAAACGAGCCTTCTTTTGGCCAGACTGGATGTTGTCTATCAGACAGTCTACCCCTGGTAGTTTAGAGGAGGAAAGAGTAGCAGTAGGGACAAAAGAGGGGTGAAATCCGTATGAACAGAAGAAGGGGCTAGTCTTAAGAGCTGTGTGCTTGGCATTATTGTAAGCAAACTCTGCTATTGATAACAGTTCAGCCCAATTATCTTGAGCTGCTGAGACGTAACAACGTAGGTATCCCTCCAGTGTTTGGTTAAGACGTTCCGTCTGCCTGTTGGTCTGGGGATGATATCCCGAACTGAGTGCCCTCTTGATGCGCAAAAAGTGACAGACTCCCTTCCAATATTGTGAAGTGTATTGGGGCCCTCTGTCAGAGACTATGACTTCAGGTAGTCCGTGTCTGGAAAACACTTCAGAAATGAAGATCCTAGCCATTTGGGCTGCCCCTGGCAATTTGACCAAGGGAATGAAGTGTGCCATCTTGGTCAAGTAGTCTATGGTGACCATTATGGTCGTATAACCTGAGGAAGGGGGAAGATCCACTATAAAGTCGGTGGAGATGACTTGCCAAGGTTTCTCTGGTATAGGCATGCGGGTAAGTAAACCAAAAGGAGGAGCTCGTGAAGATTTAGACTGGATACATGTTGCACAAGAGTTTACATAATCATGAACATCGACCTGAAGAGTTGGCCACCAGAAATATCGTTTTATCAAATCCAGAGTAGTCTGTATTCCCCGGTGCCCTGCCGCTCTAGAGTCTTGGCACATCCGAAGGACCTCAGATTGAAGAACGCTGGAAGGAATTAGTACTTGTTCTGCGTGGAAATATAATCCTCGATCCCTTGTAAGATGGTGAGTAGAAAGAAGATTTTCACATCTGGATTGATTCTTAATGGTATCCTGCTTTAGTAAATGTAGAAAGTCAGAAATGACTGCCACAAATCTCGCTTGAGGAAACATCTTCTCTGAACAGAATTGAGAAACATGTGGTTTCTTTCGAGATAAGGCATCGACTCTCAGGTTCTGGCTTCCTGGGAGAAAGGTGAATTCGATCCGATAAGGCAAAAAAAAATACGCCCACCGTGCTTGTCTACTATTGGTGGTTTGAGCCTGTTGTAGTACTTTCAAGTTCTGATGATCTGTTCGGACCACTATGGCATGGGGAGAGCCTAGTAGAAGATGTCTCCATTCTTCGAAGGCCTTCTTAATGGCCAATAACTCTTTTTCAAGTACCGAGTAGTGTAGTTCAGAGGAGTTAAACATTTTTGACAGATAGGCCACCTTCCATTCGTCATTAGGAGCGATTCGGATGAGGTGATAGGCCCCTCTAAGGTCCAATTTAGTGTAAAGTGCCGCTCCACGGACGGCTTCGAGAATGTCTTTAATCAATGGCATCGGATACTTGTCAGGAATAGTGATCTTATTAAGTCCTCTGTAATCAATGCACGGTCTCAATTCTTCTGTATCTTTCTTTGGAATAAAAAATAAGGGAGCTCCAGCAGGAGACTTAGATTCGGTAATGAGACCGTTCTGGAGATTAGCATGGAGGTATTCTCGAAGGGCACTCTTCTCACGTTGGGACAACACATACATGCGTCCAAACGGAACCGGTTGATCTGGAAGCAGGTCTATATGACAATCATCTCTTCGATGAGGAGGAAGTGTTGGAAACTGGGGAGTAGAGAAAACCCTGAGAAAGTGCTGGTGACATTCGGGAATCAGACCCAAGTGACCGATGGAAGGCAACTCGGTGGTAGGAGGAGGCTCTGATGGAATATAGATGCCTACAGAATCGTGTGAAAGACAATGAGCGACACAGTACTCCGAACCCAGAAAAAGTGTTCCTGCCTTCCAGTTTATGTAGGGGTTGTGTAATCGCAGCCAAGGCAGACCAAGAATTATGGGGAAGTGTGCCGCTCTGATTAAATCAAACACCAATGTCTCTTTATGAGAGGCGATCAAACAAGTTAGCTGCTTGGTTTGATCTCGTATAGGTCCCGAGCTTAATGGACTTCCATCTACCCCTAAGATGGGTGTAGTAAAGGACTTAGGAGTTCTGTCTATCCCATTCTTGGCTGCCCATTTATCGTCAATGAAGTTTCCAGCGGCTCCGCAGTCGAGCAGAGCCGGTATACCCATCAAGTTCCGGTCAGGCAACAAGATGGTTAATGAAAGTACAATCATGGATGGGTTATGAGCCAACGGTTCAGGAGTGGACTCATCTTCGGTCGGGGAACCCTGAAGCTGGACTCCTACCGTGGTTCCCCTTACGGTAGGGGCTTGGCGTTTCCCGACAGCAAAGGTCTGGATCTGCGAGGAGGAACAACTGGACAATCTCGCAACAAATGGGAAGAAGACCCACAATACATACACAAATTTAAGGCTTTCCTTCGTTCTCTCTCTATTGCTGAAATAGGACCCCTAACTGATCCTATCTGCATGGGTTCCTCAGAGGGAATGGTCTTATGTGGAAGGGTCAAGAGATCTGGGTTAAGACGAGCGCCTTTCCCCTTCTTCCTTTCTATTGAACGCTCTTGGAGGCGGTAGTCTATTTGCATAGTCAAGGATATCATCTCAGCCAGGTTTGCAGGCCGTGGAATCTTGGACACCTCATCCTTCAAATCCTCAGCAAGTCCTCGTCGAAAGAGGGTGAGTAGTCCGTCATCAGACCAACCGGTTTCGGAAGATAACTGTTTGAATTGGGTAATGTAGGACATAAGGTCCTTATGACCTTGCCTTAGATCTAAAAGCCTTTCCTGCGTGGCTACCGAAATCTCTTGCCGACCAAACATGGACCTGAGACTGTTGGAGAACGCTGGGTAGGAATCCAATATAGCGTTTCCGGAAGTGACTAACGGAGTAGCCCAAGCAAGGGCGGGGCCCGTTAGGTGTGAAATAAGAAAGCCCACTTTGTCCTTATCGGTGGGGAAGAATCGAGATTTAAACGTAAACTGGATGGTGCAACTATCAAGAAATTCTTTTAACCTATGAGGGTCACCATCATATTTGCCCGTGGAGAGGGTAACGGGAGGGGTTTCAGAAAAGGCCCGGGCAAACTGTTGCTTCAACTGTGCATTGTCCTGTTTAAGACTCTGCATTTCAAGAGACATGGACTGCATAGCAGCCATCAATTGCTGCATTTGTTGTTCCATCCCAGCACTACCGCTCCGACCAGGTTAATGAGCAGTGGCGTCGTTAACTGTGACACTCTAATCCGGCAAATCAAATGAAAACCCACAAGCGGGTGAATGTACATACAAGTTTCCACCAACCTGGTCAGAACGCCGGAACCGGGACAGCAACTGCGGAAATGAAGAGCCTCCCTGAGAGTCCTGAGCCCCCTACCCCTTCGGAAGGAAAGAAAACGTCAACAGGGAGAGGCAGGACCCCCAGGGAAACCCTCAAAGGGGAAAAAACCCTGGACGCGTTGTCGGAGATCCTTGCAGAAAGATGGCTATCCAAGGCACAGAACTCCTGGCTCGATGGCAGTATCACAGGTTCTATCGGGAGAAAATAACAGGTAAATATAGGAGGAAACCGGAATAGAAGAACAGAATTAATACAGGTGAGTATGTTCTTACGGATGGTGTTGGTGGATACTAGCTGTTGATGAGAGGTGAAGATTTCTCGGAGTGAAAGGTAGGTAAGGACTGGAGTTCTAGTTCCTTCAGGAACTTCTGTAGTAATGAGAGGAAAGAATACTAAACATGAGCGGGAAAGAACGGATAAAAACTAACCAGGAACGGAGAAGCGACGGAGGACCGGGGAAGGAACTCACAGAGTCAGGAAGACTTGGGATTCCGCTGTTTTCACTTAGTAATAAAGGCTTGGGATAGAATAGCGAACGGGTTCCCGGAAATGCAGGCTGAACGGTAGTAATAGCTGGAAGGGAGCGCTGGAAGGGAACGCTAGACGGTAGGAGAGAAAAAGGAATAAGTAGTCACAGGCAGGATAGCTTGGATACACGAGAGTAAGGAGTACCTAGAATTCGAACTTACGGAGCGTCATGCAAGTCAGTAGCTACGCGAGAGGGCGAAAGCCTTCGGTTCTGAAATAGTGCCACATGACTTGTCGTAAGAGTCAGCTGGTTGCTTGGATGAATCATGTGACCTATTCTTGACGTGCGCTGGCAGCGCGGAACAACAGTACCGCTAAAACTGATAGCATTGACAGGAATAGACAGCGCTGCCGTACAATAAAGCACGGAACTGCACAGTCTCCACTTATGCATATGTAAAAAGCAGCGATGACGGAAAGGTGTAACAGTATGCCCTCTTTTTTCTTCTCAATTCTTCTGTATCTTTCTTTGGAATAAAAAATAAGGGAGCTCCAGCAGGAGACTTAGATTCGGTAATGAGACCGTTCTGGAGATTAGCATGGAGGTATTCTCGAAGGGCACTCTTCTCACGTTGGGACAACACATACATGCGTCCAAACGGAACCGGTTGATCTGGAAGCAGGTCTATATGACAATCATCTCTTCGATGAGGAGGAAGTGTTGGAAACTGGGGAGTAGAGAAAACCCTGAGAAAGTGCTGGTGACATTCGGGAATCAGACCCAAGTGACCGATGGAAGGCAACTCGGTGGTAGGAGGAGGCTCTGATGGAATATAGATGCCTACAGAATCGTGTGAAAGACAATGAGCGAAACAGTACTCCGAACCCAGAAAAAGTGTTCCTGCCTTCCAGTTTATGTAGGGGTTGTGTAATCGCAGCCAAGGCAGACCAAGAATTATGGGGAAGTGTGCCGCTCTGATTAAATCAAACACCAATGTCTCTTTATGAGAGGCGATCAAACAAGTTAGCTGCTTGGTTTGTTCTCGTATAGGTCCCGAGCTTAATGGACTTCCATCTACCCCTAAGATGGGTGTAGTAAAGGACTTAGGAGTTCTGGCTATCCCATTCTTGGCTGCCCATTTATCGTCAATGAAGTTTCCAGCGGCTCCGCAGTCGAGCAGAGCCGGTATACCCATCAAGTTCCGGTCAGGCAACAAGATGGTTAATGAAAGTACAATCATGGATGGGTTATGAGCCAACGGTTCAGGAGTGGACTCATCTTCGGTCGGGGAACCCTGAAGCTGGACTCCTACCGTGGTTCCCCTTACGGTAGGGGCTTGGCGTTTCCCGACAGCAAAGGTCTGGATCTGCGAGGAGGAACAACTGGACAATCTCGCAACAAATGGGAAGAAGACCCACAATACATACACAAATTTAAGGCTTTCCTTCGTTCTCTCTCTATTGCTGAAATAGGACCCCTAACTGATCCTATCTGCATGGGTTCCTCAGAGGGAATGGTCTTATGTGGAAGGGTCAAGAGATCTGGGTTAAGACGAGCGCCTTTCCCCTTCTTCCTTTCTATTGAACGCTCTTGGAGGCGGTAGTCTATTTGCATAGTCAAGGATATCATCTCAGCCAGGTTTGCAGGCCGTGGAATCTTGGACACCTCATCCTTCAAATCCTCAGCAAGTCCTCGTCGAAAGAGGGTGAGTAGTCTGTCATCAGACCAACCGGTTTCGGAAGATAACTGTTTGAATTGGGTAATGTAGGACATAAGGTCCTTATGACCTTGCCTTAGATCTAAAAGCCTTTCCTGCGTGGCTACCGAAATCTCTTGCCAACCAAACATGGACCTGAGACTGTTGGAGAACGCTGGGTAGGAATCCAATATAGCGTTTCCGGAAGTGACTAACGGAGTAGCCCAAGCAAGGGCGGGGCCCGTTAGGTGCGAAATAAGAAAGCCCACTTTGTCCTTATCGGTGGGGAAGAATCGAGATTTAAACGTAAACTGGATGGTGCAACTATCAAGAAATTCTTTTAACCTATGAGGGTCACCATCATATTTGCCCGTGGAGAGGGTAACGGGAGGGGTTTCAGAAAAGGCCCGGGCAAACTGTTGCTTCAACTGTGCATTGTCCTGTTTAAGACTCTGCATTTCAAGAGACATGGACTGCATAGCAGCCATCAATTGCTGCATTTGTTGTTCCATCCCAGCACTACCGCTCCGACCAGGTTAATGAGCAGTGGCGTCGTTAACTGTGACACTCTAATCCGGCAAATCAAATGAAAACCCACAAGCGGGTGAATGTACATACAAGTTTCCACCAACCTGGTCAGAACGCCGGAACCGGGACAGCAACTGCGGAAATGAAGAGCCTCCCTGAGAGTCCTGAGCCCCCTACCCCTTCGGAAGGAAAGAAAACGTCAACAGGGAGAGGCAGGACCCCCAGGGAAACCCTCAAAGGGGAAAAAACCCTGGACGCGTTGTCGGAGATCCTTGCAGAAAGATGGCTATCCAAGGCACAGAACTCCTGGCTCGATGGCAGTATCACAGGTTCTATCGGGAGAAAATAACAGGTAAATATAGGAGGAAACCGGAATAGAAGAACAGAATTAATACAGGTGAGTATGTTCTTACGGATGGTGTTGGTGGATACTAGCTGTTGATGAGAGGTGAAGATTTCTCGGAGTGAAAGGTAGGTAAGGACTGGAGTTCTAGTTCCTTCAGGAACTTCTGTAGTAATGAGAGGAAAGAATACTAAACATGAGCGGGAAAGAACGGATAAAAACTAACCAGGAACGGAGAAGCGACGGAGGACCGGGGAAGGAACTCACAGAGTCAGGAAGACTTGGGATTCCGCTGTTTTCACTTAGTAATAAAGGCTTGGGATAGAATAGCGAACGGGTTCCCGGAAATGCAGGCTGAACGGTAGTAATAGCTGGAAGGGAGCGCTGGAAGGGAACGCTAGACGGTAGGAGAGAAAAAGGAATAAGTAGTCACAGGCAGGATAGCTTGGATACACGAGAGTAAGGAGTACCTAGAATTCGAACTTACGGAGCGTCATGCAAGTCAGTAGCTACGCGAGAGGGCGAAAGCCTTCGGTTCTGAAATAGTGCCACATGACTTGTCGTAAGAGTCAGCTGGTTGCGTGGATGAATCATGTGACCTATTCTTGACGTGCGCTGGCAGCGCGGAACAACAGTACCGCTAAAACTGAAAGCATTGACAGGAATAGACAGCGCTGCCGTACAATAAAGCGCGGAACTGCACAGTCTCCACTTATGCATATGTAAAAAGCAGCGATGACGGAAAGGTGTAACACTTTTTTGTCGATAGTACTGGCCATTAAAAAGTAAGATGTTGTTAGTTAAAGTTAGAGATAGCATTTCTTTAAGCATTTCTACAAAATGATAATGGGAGGCAGATTCATCTCTAAACGTATATTGAAGCGTTTGCATTGCTGCCTCATGTTCAATCGAAGTATATAACCCCTTGACGTCCCAAGTTGCTAATAGGTAGTCAGATTGCCATACAATTTTCGCTAATTCTCTTGATTGTGTCTGTAGAGTCTTTCAAATAAGCCTGAAGTTTCGGTACTCTAGGTCTGAGTGCATGGTCTAAATATTGTGCAATTCTTTCGGTGACCCAGCCAATCCCATTGACTATGGGTCTTCCTTCCGGTATTGTTTGATAGATTTTATGAATCTTGGGCAAGAAATAGATTATAGGGGTGGTTGGTTGTTTGATCCAAATCCATGCTTTCTCTGGATCAGTTAGTAGTCCTTTTCTATACCAGGATTCGATTTGCTCTTCTACCTCAGTTTGTATGTTTTGTCGAGGATTGGTTGGTAGTAGTTCATAGCAGCCTGGGGCACTAAGATGGTTGTTGGCCATTTCCAAATAATTTGATCTGTTCATGATTACTACATTTCCGCCTTTGTTTGCTTCCTTAATCACAATCTTTTTGTTGTTTTTAAAATTCTTAAGGGCCTGTTGTTCCAAATGGCTAAGGTTGTTATTCCAAATACTATTCTGAGTCTGATTGTTTTGTCTCTTCTTATTGGTCAATTTTGCCTTGTCAAGATCATCTGTCACAGCTTGTAGAAAGCATCAATCATATTTTCCGGGCTCAATTGGGGAGTAAACTTGGAATGGGGTTTCATTTCTTCCTTAATAAGGCTGATAGGTTTTATGTTCAGTTCTTGTAGTGTTTGATGTATTGAGTAGGAAGAGGATTCTTGTATAGACCTGATTGCAAAAACATTTTCCAAATTTTGAAAGTAATGTTACTCTTGGTCGGTTGAGGTTCCTGATATCTTGGTTCTGACACCAGAGTTTCAAAGTAATTTTTTAATTTTAATTTACGTACAAATTTGAAAAGGTCTATATGTACCTCCGTTGTATCATATTCATGTGTGGGGGCAAAGGACAGTCCTTTGTTTAGAAGTGAGGTTTCTTCTTTACTTAGATGTAGACTTGAAAGATTTAATACCAAATTTGTTATTTGTTGCGGCGCGCTGCTTTTCTGGTAGTTGACCGTGTTAATCTTCTGTCTTCGTTTGTTTCGCCTATGTTGGCTGAGTTTCCCCCACCTTCTTCTTCGCCTGGTTTAAATGTTTTCTTGTTCGGTTGAGCCGGTAATTGAAAACCGACTTGTTTTGTGAATTTTGCATTACGAGTACCTTTTTTGTATCTGCGGATCTGGTTGAGGAAGCCTTGTAGGTTGTTAGTTGCCTGATCTTTAGTATTTGCTTCTTGGTCTTTCTCGGGATCATCTCTGTGGGTATTCCCTGCTGCCATACCAAAGGGTAACATGTTCGTGATTACTGAACACCTTTTGGCCCTCAAGTAAACTAAAGGCTGTAACGTAAAGAGAGAGTGCGTGTGTGTGTGTGTGTGTGTTTGTGTGTGTGTATGCCCACAAGCATATACTACCATCAGCCTTCATTGATCTGTGGCACGCAGGTTATCAAGATGGCAACATGTTCATCTTCACCAGTAGCCAGTGGGGGAGCTAAAAGCCTAAATGACCACTTAAGAAAAGCTATTCAGTTTGCTTTGCCAGTCGCAGCAGGCCCCCCCCCTCCTCTCCACACGTGTGTTTGTGTTTGGTGGATTTGTGATGATAAATCTGACAATTTATGACCTTTTAGAAAATATTTGTTAAGATTAGTTAACTCCACCTGCTATAGCGCGATAACCATGATATACCTTCATTTGCCAAGAAGGTTATCGTACCGTCATAAAACTAATACCGAGACACCCCTACTACAGAGAGGGGGTAGCCAATGATGTACTAATCCTTATATGTTCTATAAGTAGATATGTTCCGTTAACCAATCCCTTGCATCAACAGGTTGAGTATTTTGCCACATAGAATGACATCATAGGTGACGCATATTGGGGTATAAGACCTCTATGTAATCAAGCTACTACGTGAGTGTGCAAGCATCAGTCTGATGCCTGTCATTTCTCCCTACTTTATTAAATGACAATAAAGTAGTGCTTTGCCATATTCCTTGAGTCTGTGTCCGATTATTTGGTCTGAGATCATTATTTGTAATTCCATCTAGCACAAAAGACGCTTCAATGTGGTAGAGCACAAAAGCAAAAGACTTAAACGGCCTCATCACGAGTTTGGTGGTAACCCTTAAATGCGGCGGTAACGCTATTACTGCCACATTTAAGGGTCTGCCAAATCACGGGTTTGGCAGCATTGTGCCAGGAATTTGCCATTTTCCGGTGCAATTACCGTGCAGTGATAATGACAATGGTAATTACGCCATAAATTCCACATTGGGTCCAATGGGGAATGGGGTATTCCCAACAATGGGCCCAATGGGGAATGGGGAATTACCATTCCGCCAAAACCGTGATGCAGCGCTAATAGTGCTGGGGGGTTTGGCGGTAATGCTATTATCCCTGGCGGTATCCCAGTGGTAATACCACGGGGATACCGCCCAACTCGTGATGAGGCCCTAAGAAGGCTTTTCACACTTCTTTATTGGTTTAATTACACTTTTATATGAAAGCAGTAAAACTTAGAACTCTCCCAGAGCTTTCCTTACTCCTCCTGAATGATATCAGCACAGTAGTGCACTCACATCCCAATTAAAACTGCTCCCTTATCAGTGCTCCTTTTGAAGCTAGGTCAACTTGTGCCAGGCTGGAAATTAGTTGTGTATGCAGGATTAAATATAGAACGGCCTGTGATGCAACTGCATCACAGGCCTTTGTTTATGTAATTCTGCCTACAATTCTGTAACTAGCACGCTTGTGGGTAAATTCTTGCTTCAGTGTGCCAAAAACGGAACTCCACCTTCTCGGTAAGCATATATATTCCAAAATGGATGCTTCTAGCTAAACTAGGCAGGTGAAGAACTGCAAGGCCTAACCTTCTAACATCTTTACAACATTGTTATTGTTTCTTCTTTCCATCAGTTTTCCCTTACACATACTTTGCAACTTTACATTCCCTTGTCTTCTCATTTCATGCCACTGCATTTTTCCTCCACACTCCCTTAGCAACCCATGTAGCAAATAAGGCAGGGGTTCTTTTTAAGCATCCCAGTCTTGTCCTGGGGTGAGTTCTATCATCAAGACATTGGGCCTCATTACAACTGTGGCGGCCACGGAATGAAAGGTGCCGGTAAGGGACCGGCATCGTTCATACCGGGCCGCCACATTACGAGTTCTGCAGCGGGTCCCACTCTGTACGCCTGGCCAGACCAGACGTGCAGAGCGGGACCCGCTAGCAGAACAGGATGCTAACAACGGGCCCGTCATTAACGGGCCCGTTAGCATCCTCCCCATTCCCATTGAGCCCTATGGGGGCTCAAATGGGAATGGGGACGTACCGGGTCTGAGTGCCTCAAAAGGGAATTACTGGGCCCTCTAAGGTCGGAATGGCCGGTAAGTCCCCTTTTGCCGGACCCCGACCCGAGTTTGGGGGTAGCCATGCTGCTAAAAATGGCATGGCTACCTCCAAACTCGTAATGAGGCCCATTGTGTAGGGGAGCAGGCTGGTGCCAGCTGTGTAATCTACCTTTGGTTACACCATGTCCATAGCCTTTTACTACGTTAGTAACAAATTGCCATGAATAGTGGCTATTTGACTACTACTACTAATAATACACATAAGGTGTGCAATCTATAGCGATTTATTGCAGGTTCCTCTAGTGTCTAGGGGCTTTAATAACAGGTGTAATTATTCCCCCAATTTAATGGTACTCGGTTTATTAACCATCCACCCAAGGATAAAAGGCGAAGGCGGTGCTGGTGTGGGATTTGAATTTGCAATGTACAGTGCTTTACTCGGGAGCTATCCACCCAGACATTATGGCATTTTAGAAGTCCTGCAACCCCTCCATATTGTTTTGTGGCCTTTCTTTGATTTCTTCGGCTCTTGGGAATGGCCATAGATAGCTGTTATGCATATGTAGGCTTTTCTAGAAACTACGAAATGGCCTCTCTGTGTGCACACCGTGCCTGTTTAAACTGGATTGGACTCTTGTCAGACTTGACAATACTCACCTGTATGGATGTGCCCGAGTGTTTGGAAGGCTGCTTGTCCAACCATGATTGGGTGGCAACCAAAACATGAATGCTGCATGCCTGGGGATTGGTGGACAGAGTTGCCCCGGCCCCTGAATGAATCTGCATATCTGTGGGAGACCCTGTGCTATCCTTTAGATCTCTCTGGAACACACGTGGGAGCTCTGCTGGTGAGAAGGATAACTCCTGATGCCACTGTGGGTATTGGGTCAAAATATCGTTTTCTAAACATTGATTACTAGAAAGATGGATTTAGAAAGACCACTCTGTGACCTCATAGAGCGGTCTTTCTAAATCGAACTGTCAACCCCTGTGATGCACACGAGTGCGCGCAGGGGCTGACGGGCACGGCGAGATTGACAGAAGTGTCTGTGTGTGTGTGAAGTGTATGTGTGTGTGTGCGCGCGTGTGTGTAAGAAAACGTGTGTGTATGCGGTGGGGGCTGGAGGGGGTGGCGAGGAGGAACAGGAGGCTCCAAATTAAAAGAAATGCCTCGGTCATGGGCCTTTTCTGCTTTCTGAAGGCCGCACGAAATCGACCAAAATAATCGGTTTGTTTTTTCATATGCAACCTTCAAAAAGTGGAAACTTTACATTGAACCCCTCTGTGCCCTGCTCTTCTGGCTGGGCCCTGTCCTGCTGTGAATGTCTCCTGCCTCTGCTTTGCTGAAAGAGACACCATGCTGGCTCGTCTGCTGCTTCCCTCTGATTCTCTGCATCTATGGCCTCCATTGCTGAATCTTCAGTGCTTGCAGTCCTGGTGCACACAGGAAACAATATGTTGTTGCTAAACTACTGAGGTTTGAGCCCCTGCTCCCTGGATGGAGTCCCGAGTGGCTTGCTGCTGCTCTGCCTGAACTATCCAGCTTACATTCTGCAGCCATCCTGCCTCATGCGACCACCTAGCTAAACTCTTTGTTCTCCCCAGAGCTTCCTCTGAGCCTTTCTAGGTCCTCTTTGCCTGCTCCATCACTGCTGCCACTGATGCGGTGCCCTTTTCTCTGTGGGTTGTCTGCAGATGGCCCTTCTTAGTTTGGTCCCAGGTGTGGACCTTTAGTAATCGCCACCAGAGTCCTCAACCGGTTGCTAGCTAGACCCAATCCAAAACTTTAGACCTAGCTCCACAAACAAGATTCTTGGGTCATTTCCACTGCCATCAGCTCTGTGTGTAGGCCCTGGATCCTTGGGCCCAGATGCAGTTTCAGGCCATATCCTCCAGGAACCTCTGGCGCAGACAGTTTTCTGGGTCCCCCGTACAGCGTCTGTCTGGGAGTCACACATTGCAGCCAGTCTATTACAGTCTCTGGTTCTGGAACCGTAGTCTGGCACTCTCCTGTGGCGATTCTCAAGTTTCTCTGTTGTTTTTTTGCCATTTCTCCCACACATACTGACTGTAGGTTCACTATACCTAAATGTGCCCTATAACAGTGGTAGACATATCAAGCTGAACCTGATGTTTCCTCTTGGAGGGTGGTGTGTCTCGTGGCCCTGCCTCAAGACATATAACGTTCATGGCTTGGCTGGAGGCAGAGCCACAAGCGCAGGGAACAGTTGGAGGTGACTGTAGGAAGCAGACCACGCATAAACTACAAAGACTTATCTAAAAAGCCTCCATCTCATTCCTTGGGAACATAACACTGGTGACAAGTTGGGCATGACATAACACCAAAAGCTAACAAGGGGCCAAGAGCTCTCAAACCCATTGCACTTGCATCGCCACCCCAATGCACCGCACCCACGACATGTCACACAGTGCCTAGTGACACCACAGCATACCTAACAACCAACTGCCCCCATGCTGCTAAAGCGGCAAGAGCAACACTTTGTACAACCACAGCGGGGAGCAATTTCAATCAAACCCACCAACATAACCACAATAACAAAGTTAAAAATCAAGATTACAGGGACCAAGCACAATGCATTCATTTTTACATCTGCCATATAGCAATGCGTACACCATCCTCTGGAGAAATACTGACTGGAGCAGAATGGCAACCCTTCGTAGGCTAGTAGGCAGCAGGCAGCAGGCATCGGGCGATGAAGATGCTTTAGAAGCTGCAAGCCGCACCCTTATGCCACAGCGCATAGAACCTCCCTTGTAGTTCTTACCATGCCTGTGAACACCTGCCATTCCATGGCTAACGTGGACACATGAGTTCCTCATGTGCTTGGAGGCATCTGATGGGCATCTTTTCACAGCGAATAAAAAGAAAGCCATACTGCTGAACTGCCTGGGCTGAGAGGCGCAGGAGGTTTGCAGGGACCTACCTCCCATACCTAGCATCCCTGATGTACTGCCTCTGTGTCCCTTCGAAGAGACTCTCCAAAAATGGAACAAGTACTATCTACCAAAGATTAACACTGCCATGTAGAGACATGTGTTCTACACACGTGAACAGAAACTTGGAGAGACAATTGAGCAATATGTGAACCCTCTGCGCACCTTAGCCGCCACCTGCAAATTTGGAACATTCCAAAACAAAGTCATGAAGGACCAGTTAATGGTGCATACAAATAACCCACATGTGCCCAACCGCCTCTGACTTGCTGCAGAGACCACCTTGGAAAAAGCACTAACTCTAGCCAAAGTTGTGGCACAGTCCCTGGTGTGAAGTGACACCCTGGGCAAGGAGAAACTCAAGAACTCAGCGGAGGTACACACCCCTAACACTGTTAGTGTCATCAGCACCAACCGTTGCATGAATAAACAGCTGTCTGCAAGGAGCAAAATGATACCCAACCAGCCGATCAATTGTACTGCAAGCTGTTGTCTGAGGTGCGGCAGCAGCTTCCAAACCTCCGGATTCAAAGCATATACAGCTTTGGGACGCAGGTGTACTGCATAAGGACGCATGAGCCATTTCTCTCAGGTGTGCCTCCAGGGCAAGCACAAACCACTGCACAATGAACAACCAACAACCAATCATCACACCAATGTGGCCAGCATAGAAGAGCCATCACAGAACACAGGTAATGAAGAAGAACATTTGGCCAACATGGTGCTAGCTGTAAGCGGACTAGAAGAAGAGTCTAGGCCACAGAGACCCACCATACTAGTGGAAGTAGTTGGACAGCAAATGTTATTCAGGATCACTCTACACTTTAATATTAAAGGAGCCGTTCACAAATGTCCTACATTGAGAGATAAGACAATTATCCTCCATATCATTCCAACCTACTGCCTATTCAGGTCATTGCATAGATCTGCTGGAATATTTCCATAGACTGGTCCACTGCAGCCACCCTCTGTGTAGCAGTTAAAGCCCCCACCGAGTTCTAAATTGGAAACACCAAGCAGCTTTTCACCCCACCCTGCGAGAGGGTGAGGAACAAGAGATCCTTATGCTTTGCAGAGATAACCAAAGATAAAACACTGATATGTATGGCTCTGCATCACCTATTTACTTAATGAACTGACACAGAAGATTCCCAATTTACTTAATGAACTGACACAGAAGATCCCCAAGTTATTTTCGGCATCCATTGGAAGGATCCACACTTCAAACAGCAAATATTATGTAAGAAAAAAGCACAACCAATTAAGCATTAAGTGTGAAAAGTTCGATTCAGATTACAGGAACAGTTACATGCACTAATTGAGGAAATGCTGAAATAATACAGCATGTGGAGGGAACAGAGTGGATGGCCCCCATAGTCTTGGCTCGTAAACCAGATGGAGACATAAGCATGTGTGTAGACCTTCGCAGCCTGACCAAGAACATCAAAATAGACTTGCACCTATTACCCAATATCTCGGAGATGATGAGGAAAATCGATAGAGCAACATTTTTCTCCACACTGGATCTACGCTCTGCATACCACCAAGTCAAACTGTCTACAGGGAAATACGGCCTTTGTCACGACATTTGGATCATACCAATTCATGCCGCTGACCTTTAGCCTGGAGTCTGCTGCAGAAGTCTTCCAAAGGCTAATGGGCCAATAATCCAAAAACATGGAAGGTGTGGTAGCCTTTCAAGATGATTACCTAATCTTTACAACACCATTACACAAACATGTGGAGCTACTTCATCAAATTTTAGACATCATGCAATGTTATGACATCACTCTCAAAACTAACAAATGCTGCCTGCTACTACCAAAAGTGGACTATTTGGGGCATTCAATCTTGGCACAAGGAATCAAACCAAAACTGAAGCTGGTAGAAGTGATCATGAATGCACCTTCACCTTTAAGCAAAGACAAACATTTCTCCTTTTAGGGATTATGCAAGTTGTATTCTAAATTTGTGTTAAATATTGCCTCAATAGCAGACCCACTCCGACAGTTGGTCAAGAAGTGAGTACAGTTCTGTTGGACACACGCGCACCAATAACATTTTGAAGAATTTAAAACGATGATAACAGGCACCTACGTTGCAACCTTTCAACATGCTTAACAAATCCATTCTAACAGTGGATGCAAGCACCAAGGGCCTTGGTACTGTTCTTTCCAAAATCAAGGCGAACAAGGAATAGATCATTGGACACTTGGGAATCACCATAACAAAGAAGGCCGTTACTGCAAATTACTCGTGGCTGGCAACAGACATGGACACAGAGAGATTTGTGAGACAATGCTCAATATGAGCACAGTCAGACATGTTGCTTGTCACAAATGGACCCCTGTCATGACCTTGACCATACCACAAGGTCTATGGTGTACTATGGCCATAGATATACTAGGAGCATACAGCATCCTACCAAATTCACTTAAGTATGCCATAGTCATGATTGATCATTTTTCCAAATGACTGCAGGAGCTATTTAGCATGGAGGTTTTCTCAGAGACCTTGAAATAAGGCAACAGGGTACAATTTACTTGAGGTCCCATGAAGGCCTTTCTAGACTCATGTAGTATCACTCACTGCATCATCTCCCTGTGCCATCCTCAGAGCAATGGCATGGTCGAAAGGTTCAACCGAGTTCTCACTTCCACAATACAACTAGAATTGCAAAACGACATTGATGTGATGGAGGCTGTGAAACGCATGCAATTTACTTTCAGGACCACTCTGCATTCATCTACAAAGGGTACGTAAGACACCCCTTCCTTCGAAGCCTTGGTGGGTTTTTCAAACAGAAAGAAAACACATGACAGTTAAGATTGACATGAAAAAGATAAGAGACAATCTACTCATGAGGCAGCATCGCATGAAGGCCAAATCTGGATATTCCCGCTTTATTCGTCCTTTCACATTCCATGTTCGCGATTGGGTTAAAGTCAAGCCACCGACACTAGTGCCCAAAGGACTCTCTAAGTACGCTCAAGTCATAGGTGGAGTATCACATCACAGAGTCAAGGGCAACCTGATAGATGACCAGCATTAAAGTATATATTTGGTCAGGACAATATTAGGCAAGACAGTGGCACATGAGGATAAGCAAGGGTAGGCCTTGATCCTCTTGACCAAAGGGATCATATGACGGGATGAGACATCATTTTTTATTTATATTTATTTGGTTAGTTGATAAAATCAACTTTTCAAATATAAATAAAAAGCATTACAAAATAACAAGTTAACAAATCAACACATTTACAATTTAGTAAATAGAACTTCTTTAATAATTAAATCCTCATCAACAATTCATTACATAAAGAAAAAATAAGACATTTCCAGAGAATAAAACATATAAAAACAGGCAATTAAGTTATACAGTTCAACTTTACATAATCACAGTCATAAAAAAAGAAAAAAGTCGATGCAAATAATATGTCTGTACAATCAATTCTGCTTTCCAATAAACTATGTAATTTACTAAGCTGTTCTTGAATCATTCACAAATGTTATCATTACTAAATGCCTTTATGAAGTACTCTCTATATCCGGTAGAACTACTTCCAGAAATTGCACAATTGCAACTTTAACTGCCAGTCTTGAGTTTGAAAAATTAATTGGCATATGCGGTCAGAATTTAATGGACTATTCATGGCAAAAAATGTTTTAAAAACTTCTTTCAAGTTGAAATTAACATAGGACACTCCACAACAAGATGTTGTGGAGTCTCTTTTTGAAGATTATTTAAACAGTATCGACAATAACTTTGGTCTGGAGGCAATTGTTTCTGCCTAGTCAAATCCTCTCGAGTATGCCATAAATTTAATCTAAACCGCATATATTAGCTGCGAATATATGGAGAGGGACATTTGACCAGATATTCAGCCATTCATCTATATCTTTTACTCCCAAAGAGGGAGACATCAACATCTCTATATGAACCACAGCTAATTTGATTGCATATCCAATCATACTGAAAGATTTTCATTTTGGATCGCCCTGGATTATTAATCCATAATTCTAAAGTTATAGAGGCATTGGTCACTGCATTGATGTGTAATTACGCCAATGAGTAGGAAAATTATTTTTAGATGACAGGAGATGATTCGCTGCTACTCCCAAAATAAAATGTTGGGCGTATCTAGGGCCAATAGACATTTTCGCAACAGTGCACACATTTTCCACAATACTTGAGAGTACCGAGTTAAAGACCCCAATTCATAGCGAATCGTAGGTAAAGGCGTACAAATAGGAAGATGTAACACTTGCTTCCAAAACCTGGATTCTAATGAGTCCCAAAATTCATGTTTTCTTGGTAATATGGCTTCTACTTCATATAGTAAAATGGGTACTACCTTCATTTGGTAGAATGCTAGTATATGTTTAAATGAGTATTTACCATATTTATGGGCAAGTATCGTTGCTTGAGATGTCAATGATTGCAATTTGCTCTTTAATTCTAAGTTATAGAGTACACTGGTATTTGTATTTGGAATTGTCACCCCATATTTATATTGAGGGACTATTGTCAATTTGCTTTCCTCTAGTCTCCATTTGTAAATATTCTTTTTGCACTTAACATTGTTGTTACAAACTACAATCTGGGTCTTATCAGTGTTTATCACCAAGTTATTATCTTTGGCATAGTTGTTAAGTTTATGTAACATATTTTGCAGGCCCACAGGTGTTTGAGAAAGCAGCACCAGATTGTCCACATATAATAAGTAGCTGACGTTCTGCATGCTTAAATTGGGTGGAAGTCACCCATAGTGTTAACGATGAACTCGCCTATATCCAATATAAACAGGATAAATAAAAATGATGCAAGGGTACAACCCTGTTTTAAGCCTCTCTGGGTGATAATTGAGGATGTCAGTTTTCCATCAAATGTTAGCCTAACTTGCATAGTTGTATTTAAATGGAATAGCATAATCAATGCTTACACAGATGAGGGACATTGATATTTCCTTAATCTAGTGTATAGCAAGGCACGATCAATGGAATCAAACGCTGCCCGGAAATCAATGAATGCTAAATGGAGTGATTGATTCCGGGCAGCATATTGCATCTTTATCATGTTGAGGGGAAGTATATTTTGTATAGGGCCCAACACAGCGACAAACCCTGATTGGTATGGGTCTTTGAGGTGAAATTCTGTGGTCAAGGCATTTAGTTCCCTCAATAGGAGTCGGCAGTAGATTTTACCAGGTGCATCCAAAAGGGATATTGGCCCATAACTGGCTGGTAACTGCCGATCACCTTTTTAATATATTGGCAATGTGATAGAATGTGTCCAGGTTTATGGCAAAGATGGCATGAAATTTATAGCTGTAAATATATTATTGAGGATAGATGCCCAGATATCTGGGTGACATTTCAATGTGTAATTTGACAAGCCATCAGGACCTGCGGACTTCAAATTACTTGCTGTTTTTATAAAAAATAGGATATCTTCCTGATCAAAGCTAAGATGAAAGCTCTTAGGAATATCTAATGATTCTAAGCTGGCACAACCTTTGGGGACAGAATATAGCTCACTTAAGTGTGATGTCATCTTTGTTCGGTGACACCACTTGACTGAATAGCTATTTGTGTGCCATGCGTGGCTTGATATATAATAGCCCTCATTTCGGCTGTGTTCTTGGTGGTTAAGGCAGATAACATATTCACACCATCTCTTTGAAATAACTGTGATTTATGGTTTTTTATCCAGTTTACATAATTGGCTTTGATTTTCCTTAAGAGAACGTTCTTGATGACGGAAGGATATGTTGCAACTTTTCTCACTTGAGCTCTATACTGGGATTTTCTCATTTTTACATCATGATCGTATACATGTAAATGATGTTGTTTTCTAATCAAACTTGGTTTACAATGCTGAAAAAGTTGCATTGTATCACTATACAATAATCCCACACTCCCCAGGTCCCTTGTATCATGATCCAATGAGTTGGATAAATATTGATTAAAGTGTTGCAAAGCATCCTCTGACCATCAAAGCCGGTTCATCCCAGGATTGACACTTAACCAGCCTCTATGGTGCATATTTGTTGAGTGCAAACACGCACCATCGCCACACCACTTCATTGTTAACAAAATGTGATCACTCATCTCAGAATTTACCACACAAAATTGCGTAACATCTGGCAGGAGTGCATCACTTACATAAATATAATCAATGATTGTTGCACTACTGCCTCTGCCCCATGTTGGTTGCGGGGGGATATCAGATTCAAATGAACCATTCAGCATGTGCAATCTTCGAGACTCAATGGCCCTCATTACAACCCTGGCGTTAAGGGGTTAACGGCGCCGTAAAAGGTGGCAGCGCCGTTAACCCCTTAACGCCTGATTACGAGGTCCCTTTGCGGGTTGGAGATTTTAACGCCTGCTTTTTGCAGGCGTTAAATACCAACCCGCAAAGGGACCTTGGTGCTAAGTACGGTGTCGCAATTTGCGGCACCATACTTAGCGCCTTCCCCATTCCCATTGAGCCCTATGGGGCAAAAATGGGAATGGGGAAGGGCCATGGCGGCATGGGGAATTACTGCCCCGTCAACCACGGAATGGGGCGGTAATTCCCCATTCCGCCATGGCGGAGTCGGTAAGTTACAGGGTCGTAATGAGGGCCAATTAATAGATTCCACCAATGTAATCTCCCCTTATGATGTATGGTATTCAAGTCAAAGCAGTTAAGATTAAAATCCCCTGCCAATATAAATTGGGTGACTGATTCATCAAGGGCAACCAAGTCAAGCAATAGATTTATATCCATAAAAACTGTCATCTGATATTGCCACAGGATTCCAATATACGTTGAGCAGGGCACACACAGTCAACATATATCCTATGTATCCTCACTTTAACTAATAACATATATGTATTAGGAGCAGCCCAAAATTCAGATGACATCCCCGTATCAGTCTTTATGGCTATTAACAAGCCAGAAGAAGGTCTTCCCCAAATAGGTTTAACTGCTGGATTAAGATATATGTCATGGTTGTCCCATACAGGGGCTGTGGTCTACCAAGTCTCCTGTAGTAACACTATTTCAAATTTCCCAATATGACTTCTATCATTGTTAAGAAGGTGTTTAAACCCTCGGGTATTCCAGCTTAATAGGGAGATGTCACCATTATTTAATCAAGTAACTACTTATTGTTGATTAGTCACACACTTACAATGACATTGATTAGTGTTTAAGAAAGCCGTGTTCCCTTTCTCTGACTGAACAGTCCTCATTTTTGTGGGAGGATCAATTTTATTGCTGGGATTACATTCTTTTACAGAGGTCATCTCCACTGAAAGCACAAATCCCATCTCATCTAAAAGATCTTTAGTTGACCAAATGGCATTCTGGACTACACACAAATTCATCCAGAGTCTCACAGAATTTAGATTTATATCATTCGTAAATTCGACCAATTCAATATCAGATGAATTAATATCTTCCAGCCGAGATACATCTGAAAAAATAGCCATCACTGATCTACGATTTAAATCATATTGTATACATGGTGATGGTCTACAAGCCAACAGCAACAAATATGATGCAGGTCGTTTGTGGGGCTGCCTCTTTGATATAGTTGAAGGCTCAGTTCTAAGAGAATTTGTTCCAAGAATCTCTTTCTTAGGTATGTTTTTCACATTAATATTAGATAATGCAGTTTCAATCAAACGTATCAGCTCTATAGATATTTCAGGGAGAATATTATTTTGACTGTTTCGCAAAGGTACACTGAGAGCAACTTGCGGGACACTAATATCCGTTATTGGTGTGGGAAAAATTGGCACAAAGTCCCTTTCAGGTGTGACAATTAAAGCTGGAGTCAAAGCGTCCTTGGGTTTCTCAACACATACTTGGTTTTGACTATTTACAACCAAGTTAGTCTGAGTTTGTGTCATCTTAATACCACTTGTAGGATTTACTGATGGTGAGTGATGATTTTGAGTATATGGTTTCAGGGGCATTAATACAGGATATCCCGCCATGTATGCATCTACTGCTTTGTGTATTTCCTGTCTGTGTGTGTGAAGTATACTTACTGTCTTTGCATTATTTAGTTTCATGCTTGTTGTTTACATAGTAGCCATATCATTCCGTGTAGCAACTTCCTTTACCAATTCATCCAGGGGAGCATAAGCAAGGACATGCTCAACATTGGGAGATTTAATTATATTAGTTTTCGCTTGTAATTGCAGCAAATATTTTTTAACAGCCTGAGAGGCTATTATTGTATTCTTCTTGGGCAGGCTAATGTCTTTAAAAAACTGTTTTGACCCAGTTGCAGATTTCTTTATTGTTTTCTGTAGTGTCATGAATAACTTTATCAATGAATGGTACTCTTGGGGCTACTTCACTCAATTTGAATGGAATTGGGTTATCAATCAGGGCAGATTTAAGAGGCATCTCCAAAATGGTTTGACAAGAAACAGAGACATATTTAACTGTTGTTTTATCGTGAACACATAAAGCAGCCATCTTAGGGCTTTCAAGCAAACCAATAGAATTTTGACAAACAAGCATTTTGTCTATTAAAATAGTTTGAGTACTCAGTTTGGCATCTAGAGTTTCAAATAGTTTGCCTAGTGACTGTATAGCAAGATTCATAGATCTTAAAGTTACTTCTAACAACTTGTCAATGGAGGCTACATTAGTAGTTATACTTACATTGTTTGCCAATGCATCAGGCCTCCGTGGTGTAGGTTGTATAAAAGAGGCAATCATATCGAAACCAGATTGACTAATGTCTGGGAACAACACTGGAGATTCAGATAGATTGTCGGGTAACGTTTGGGCTGAAAAGCCAGAGTCCTTAGGGTCCAAATCAATGACAGCAGCATCTTCGTGAGTTGGTTCAGGCAAATTGTCAACCCCCACAATTTTTGCAGTAGATGGAACCATATTTGAAATTATACTATCACTCAAGGATACATTACTCGTGCTAATTCCTGTATTGTGTATTGCATACTTGCTGGGCTTCATTACTGAAGTAGATGTATGATTAATATGTTTAGCCGATAACAGTTCCTCATTTTTGACCACATCCATTGTTTGCATGTCTTTGCAAAGCATATGTATGTCAGAATTCCTAACCACATTGGTTGACAATTTGAAAGATTTCCGAGCAGTGCGCCCAATAGGGGTTGAACAAGTTAAACTCAAAGCTTGTTTGCGAACCGCAGCCGCTGTTAGAACCGATCCCCTTATCAAGGGATCAGCGTTGGTAAATGGCATGTCAGTTTTCAACATACAGACATACATTTTAAATTCGGCTAAGAGAACTGATTAAAGGAGTTGATAGACCTGTGGAGTACCCCGTCACCCTGACTCTGTGATGAACGCAGCGAAGAGGCACGGAGGTACTTCCATGGTACTTCCGCTCGGTGCGCACGCGCTGGTGTATGCGGAAAGCTGCTTTTGAGGCTTTGCGCCCAAAGGGGTGTGGCTTGCAGAATAACACAGTAATAAGCCAGATAACTAGCTTTAGATAACTCTAAATAAGAAACAGACAAAATATTATCCGCATGCAGTTCATAGTGTAGCGGTTCAGTCCAATTAGAGACCAAGATGTAGATGATAATACTGTATATTTTCTGAACGTAAATGCCAAAAGTTCTCACAGCGGGCAGAGTCTGAGGCAAAGAGGTACTTCCGCTCGGTGCGTGCGCTGGTGCGTGTGGAATGCTGCTTTTAAGGCTTCACGCCCAAAGGGGCATGGCTTGCAGAATAACACAGAAATAAGCCAGAAAACTAGCTTTAGATGACTTGTATATTTTCTGAACGTAAATGCCAAAAATTCACACAGCAGGCAGAGTCTGAGGCAAAGGGGTACTTCCATGGTACTTCCGCTCATCACAACCCACATACCACACAAAACATGTGTATATCCGACATCGCTCACAGGGTGAAGGAGAGAGGGCGAGCATCCAAGATTCCAGTGCGACACTGAAAGTAAAAAAAAAAGGAAAAAGGGCAGGAATGAAGTAAGAGTTATCCAATTTGTCCCTCAGTAGCTATATGTTCATTTAGTGGGTTATTAGACTCACGCGAACCAATTATGTGTTTTGTTGACTGTTAGTCGTTAGCATAAGTGTTAGTCCAGATAAGATACTGGGCCTGGTTATGTTGTCATGAGCCAATTTCAGACAGATACAGACAGATATATCCATTATATCCACATATACTATGTTGCATTTGAATACCACATTTTGTATGCATTTTGCTAGAGAAATAGGCCGTGCCATATGAACGGCTTGCTTACACATGCTTAGTATGAGTTTGCCATACATGCCGAAAGAGATGTCTTCAGAAGAATGTATTGAACCATTATGTAGCGTTTAGGCTGAGAGAATGGTGCTAGGTAAACAGATTCTTGGCAGGAAGGCCATAACTTTTTGCTCGAGCAGGAAAGATAGGAATGTGGCTTGCTGTCTTAATCAGCATCCTTGGGCCTTGTTCACAGACAGAAAGGAGGGAGGCAATCTGCAGGGAGTGAGTTGCTTTGCACAGACAAAGGGATTTCGGTGGAGAGAAAGAGACTCAGAGCTGAGTGGGGGGATGGCATGTTTCTAAACACAGAGAGAGGAAGGCCACATGTACAAACAGAAAGACAAGATATGCTTGTTCCATCCTGTTCCTTGAATGTCACAGTGACTTAGAAACATTTGCATATGTAGGGAGACATTTTGGCGCTTGCTTGACAGAAGAGAAAAGGCTTAGCTATGAGTTTTGACATGTTACCATAGAGATGTATGTATGTCACTTAGCACTATAAGCAAGGGTGAGGGTTTGAGCAGAAGTAGAAGCTTTTGGGGAAGCAACAGAGAAGCATTTTGAGATGCAAGGAGAGGCTTTTGGAGAATCGGATGACATGCAGCTTGGAAGAACAAACTGGCAGAGCAGATGCAAGCAGAGTTTGAGATCGATCTGGCAGGGAGCTTTGGCAGGAGACCAGACCACTGAGAGGCCAAGGAGAGGCCCTGTGTGAGGCTAGCTGGGAGAGCTGAGCAGGAGAGAGAGGCTGGGAAGATCAATCACATCAGAAGGGGAGTATGCTTTTAGGCTTAACTGATTAGACTGGGTTGTTAGGACATGGGATAGGATGTTTGCACACACTGTAGATGGGATTGACACACTGATTCAAGGGGAGATTCATGCAGCAGATTATCTAATGAGAGAGAGAGCTGATGTGCGATGTGTGGTGATGGGAATGAGAGATGCTGACACTTAGCATTGTTGTTATTAGCTGCTTTGTTATTAGCTGTGTTGTTACTAGACTGCAATGCATTGTAGATCCAGCAGGACTGGGTGAATAGGTTGCAATAGGTTGCTATGCATAGAAGCAAGAAGAGCTGGCAATTGTAGATTGCATTCATTTCCATTATTGCATTAATTGTAGATTTGCACCTGTGCAGTAAGGGATGCAAATTTGTTTTGCTAGTACTGATTTATTATGCCTTGCTGTGCATGAATAAATGTTTATTGTTGTCATTGAGACCGACTTCTGTGTTTCCTTTTCGTGTCAAGTTTTCATTCTGTGTCCATTTCTTAGTGGTTGGTTTGTGTGTGTGTCCCTAGCATAGCAGTAACACAGTGCACAGTGCACACCGCCCTGAGGTATTTGCACAGAGATATATATTTGCTGAGATATTAGGCAGTTACGGGGGTCAGATTGCACCACCCCCCCCAGGTAGATTTGTTGGAGTTTCACAAAATGGTCGCCCACGTGGGGCTCGGCCAAAGATAGATATTTTACATTTCCACATAAGAGTTAACTTAGATGTTCATTTGGAGGTTCTCTTGTTTCTATTCTCTTTACTAGATGCTCTACCGCCATTTGTTGTTATTTGCAATAACATGCTGGACGGGATTGCAGCAAACTTGTAGTAAGTCTTGAATTGTTAGCTATTTATTCCATGTTTAACATTACTCAAAACTCTGATACGGTAGCATTCATTATTTTGCTATCTAAAATTACCAGATTCAAAATATTTTACTTCTATGGCGCATGAGGCAGCCATTGCATATGTGTATGTATGATTAGGTTCCTGTATTACCAACAACACTCTGATATAATGTTTTGTTTAGATGAGTACATTATTTAATACATTAAGTAGTTTATGATAGATCTCCCAAACACCTCTGATATCTTGTTACCAACATTATAAACAGAACCCCTTATATGGAAAATTAATTTCATGTGATGTCATCAATGACATTTGTGATGTCGTCTTTGATGTCCTGGATGTTAGTCTTAGCAGTGCATGGTAGTGGCGCGAGTTATGGTTTCTTAGCTTACCATACCTAGTGAATTTCTGGGGATTTTCGGGTTTTACGTGTAACCATAATGCCCCTTTAGCAATGTTTTTTCACTGAATTCCATAGTATTTTATTAGTGCAACTTAACCATAACATCCCTTTAACAATGTTTTTTTCTGTATATATATATATATATATATAAATATATATATATATAGATATATATATTCAGTAGATTGTGTGTAGTGTATTATATTGTGTGTATAAATTGACTTAATTTTACTTTGATAAAAGCCCATCACCTCTCAATGGGTGAAGCCAGTCTGCTCTGTCACAATGCTGTTGAAGTATTGATTCTGAGCTCCATATAAAAGAAAAGCGTCATTACTTTATGGAACAACAATTTTCACTTTTGCTGCATATTCTATGCTTGTTTAAAAATAGGCACATATTGTGGAGCAAATAGGAAAAGTGTAGTTCCATCATGAAATTATTATTATTATTATTATTATTATTATTATTATTATTATTATTATTATTATTATTATTATTATTATTATTATTATTAAATGACTCGGGCCCTGAGAGAGTTTTTGACATGCTTAATAGACATTTTCTTTAGACACTTTCGGTTTAGTCTTCTGAAGCCCTCACCAAAGACTGTCTGGAATTCTTCTCTAACACACTGCCTTCTTTTTGCTGCATTTAATGCCCCGATTACTTATCAGTAATCTTCATTGCTCCAAGTCCAGGTCTTCCTTGTCCCAGTGGCCTTATTAGATAATAACTGGGACAAGGAACACGGAACGAGGATGTAATGCCCAGATTATTTACTGGTAATCTTCATTACTACAAGTCGAAGTCTTCCTCGTCCCAGTCATAATAAGTAGACTGGATGAGGAAGACGGGACGAGGAGGTAAAGTGTGCACATGCTGGTGCAAATGATGTTAGATGCATAATATGCCAGTGACGATGAACAGAGCAAAGCAAAATGGAGGAGGCACCCCGATAACCCGGGCAGTGTCCTCCTTCTGTCCTCCCCCTCCTGGGAAGAAGGGGAGGCGCCGGCCAAAAAGCACGGCGAAGGATGGGGAAAGCCCACGAAAGGCAACAAAAGAAAGGGGAGGGGCTACGCCTTTATACCGGGCGGGCTCCTTTCTGCAGGCAGCATCCAGCCGCAGCAGAAGGATGTCTGCCCGCTACATGGAAGACGATGATTTAGTTTTTCGTGAAGAGAAGAATTACTGAAGCCGGGAGAGAAACCAGTGCAGGGATCGTGTGAGGCGGAGCGGTCGCAAGCCGTGCGAACAGCTGGGACAGCGTTCAGCTGAGACGTTGCAGAGAAGGTGCACGGCAGACTAATAAGGCGCGGATGCCTATCGTGGGACCAGAGCAGCAGGAAGGTGGTGCCCAGCCGTAAGACCAGCCGCCGACGGGACAGAGCACAGCGGGGTGAGAGAAGACACCAGCGGAGGGTGACCTGCTGACGCAGAGGCTGGATCTCCTCCTCCCCCTCCAGCCAGCAAGCGCTGAAGCGCGAAAGAACGTTCAGGAAACAAAGCAAGGAAAGGACACGTGAAGCTCACGGGCAGAGGAAGGAAAGACCAGCAGAGAAGGAAACTACTCAATCAAGGCAAACAGAGTACTGCAGAACTATGGACCTGGAGGCATTCATGGCTATGGCCAGATCAGCAGCATCCAAACACGGCCCCAACTGGATGGAGGCAATGAACCCCCAACCAGAGGAGGAGCAAGCAGGGACAAGCCAAAGGCCTGACTCACCTCTAATGTTCCCGGACAATGAGGACCCACAAGGCCAGGAAGAGGAGGAACAGTTAGAAGAGGAAGAAGAACCAACTGGGAAAAGGAAGAGGACCATGACACAAAAGGCCAAAGCTAACAAGGAACAAGCCGCGAATGGCAAGAAACACAGGGCAACTGGGGCAAGAAGCAAGGGAAGGACACAGGAGGTTGTAGCCGTGCCGGCACCTGCACCGGTGGAGGCGCCAAGGAACCAAGGTCCACCCAGCACACCTGCAACCAGAAGGTTGGCTGCGAGGGAAGACGGGCCCGCATCCTTGGAGGCGGTAAAAGGTATGATAATGCAATGTATGCAAACATGGGGGAGTGGGGGCAATGGTAAATTGCTGAGTGGGAATGTAAATGCTTTTAACCAAATGGGTAGTGGGGCAGCTGTACTATAGCAGAGAGGGGTAACACCGGGGACAGGGGCCGTGGGCCCAAGGGGTTACCAACAGTCAGGGAACCTTTCCAGCAATGGGGTGCCAGTAGGGGAGAGCCAGTTACCGGGGGATTGGCCCATCATGCCACTCGCAGGAGAGGCGAATCAGCAGGCACAGGGCCAAGGGGCCAACACATCAGCCAGTGTTAACATCATGGGCCAGGTCGCCCCAGCACAGTTTTCTCAGGGGCAACAGGCCACTACAGTGCCTAATGCAAACCCCATAAGCGGGGCCAGTCCGGTGACGCAAGTAGGGCTACCAATAGCAGGGCAGCACAGGCGCCCACATGGTGGGGACAAGGGGTAACAGGACCGGAGTTGCCTCCAGTTTCCAACACCAATGCCGGGCAGGAAGGGGTGTGGGGAACAATGACTCGGTATGGGAGAGCAATGCCGGGGTTTGGCCCGGTCAGGGTGGCAGTGAACTCCTTATCATGGCACATACCACTAGCGGTCAAAGAGAGGGTGTGGAGAAAACAGTTTATAGAAACTGGGAAATGGGATAAAGGAATTGTCTGAAAAAGAGAAGACGAAGAGAGACAGGGAGACACCCAAGACGGAGGCATCCATTCATAATTGGCTAAAGGCGTTCAAGGTGTATACGTCAATAATGATAGAAAAGTATCCGCAGGATGGGATGCTTTGTCGATGCGTGCCTATGAACAGTACATCCATGATCTGTATTTGAAACGCGGGGGAGAGGGATGGCTACAGTATGACCGGGTTTTCCGTTTAAAAATGCAAGTATGGCCAACATTGTCCTGGGATGAAATAGATGTGGGCGGGTTTTTGGATAAACTAGTGCCTACAGGAGAAGGGAGGGAGGACCGCAGCTCCTCTGCCCACTTCCATCATCCACCTAGAGGGGTGAGGGCAGGAGCCCCCCCAGCCCCCCAGCCCAGCAGAGGATCCAGATCAGGACCCAGGCACGGAGCGTGCCATCAGAGCAGGGCCTGCCTGACCCTGTCCACACAAGGTGCCTGACTCGCCCATGCCGGGCGCATCGCGGCACGATATCGAGGCTGAACCTCGATTTGAATCAGGAAGAACCGCCGGCAGGCGGAACCGCCGGCCAATCCTAAGGTCATACAAAGGCCTGTTCTGCGCCCCAGGTCCCCCACTTCCATCATCCACCTAGAGGGGTGAGGGCAGGAGCCCCCCCAGCCCCCCAGCCCAGCAGAGGATCCAGATCAGGACCCAGGCACGGAGCGTGCCATCAGAGCAGCGCCTGTCTGACCCTGTCCACACAAGGTGCCTGACTCGCCCATGCCGGGCGCATCGCGGCACGATATCGAGGCTGAACCTCGATTTGAATCAGGAAGAACCGCCGGCAGGCGGAACCGCCGGCCAATCCTAAGGCCATACAAAGGCCTGTTCTGCGCCCCAGGTCCCCCACTTCCATCATCCACCTAGAGGGGTGAGCAGGAGCCCCCCCAGCCCCCCAGCCCAGCAGAGGATCCAGATCAGGACCCAGGCACGGAGCGTGCCATCAGAGCAGGGCCTGCCTGACCCTGTCCACACAAGGTGCCTGACTCGCCCATGCCGGGCGCATCCCGGCACGATATCGAGGCTGAACCTCGATTTGAATCAGGAAGAACCGCCTGCAGGCGGAACCGCCGGCCAATCCTAAGGCCATACAAAGGCCTGTTCTGCGCCTGTTACGCGCATGGGAGTGCGGAGTGGCCACGACCTCTGCTTAACTTGCAACTCACCCACTGCCAGAACCCTCCCGCATATGGAGAACGCATTGTAAGTACATGCAATTACCGGGACATTACTGTATGCATGGACTCTCAGCCACTCCCACTTTGATGGGTCTATGATCTCTAGTTCTGGTCACATACATACCATACCTGCTTGTTGTATTGATTGTTGTGGCATTTAGACCATGCTTCTATGTTTGCCCCATGGTTGATACAGACCATTCTATTGTGTTATGCCTTATGGTCGCATTTAGACCACACTACTGTGTTGTGCCCTATGGTCGCATTTAGACCACACTACTGTGTTGTGCCCTATGGTCGCATATAGACCACACTACTGTGTTGTGCCCTATGGTCGCATTTAGACCACACTACTGTGCTGTGCCCTATGGTCGCATTCAGACCACACTACTGTGTTGTGCCCTATGGTCGCATATAGACCACACTACTGTGTTGTGCCCTATGGTCGCATTTAGACCACACTACTGTGTTGTGCCCTATGGTCACATTCAGACCACACTACTGTGTTGTGCCCTATGGTCGCATATAGACCACACTACTGTGCTGTGCCCTATGGTCGCATTTAGACCACACTACTGTGCTGTGCCCTATGGTCGCATTCAGACCACACTACTGTGCTGTGCCCTATGGTCACATTCAGACCACACTACTGTGTTGTGCCCTATGGTCGCATATAGACCACACTACTGTGTTGTGCCTTATGGTCGCACCGATGTCCTTCATCCGTCCATCCTCTGCACGGCGCATCTCCCCTAGCACACACTTTATGCTACTTTGCCTTACCATGATCATGTTCCCCTTCTGTGTTATGCAAAGCAATATACTTTGCAACGGTAACAGCTACATAACCCATAAAAATGGACTAGCTAGACCCGCCTGCCCAAGACATTACCCTATCGTCTGCCCCACACCATTCCTGCCCACTACTCCAGCCTTCCTCCCGGTCTCACAATTTGCTTATCCTACCCATGACCATGCACAGCATTATGATGTCCTAGACAATAAGACCGCAGATAGTTCCAAGCAGAACCCTACCGACACTAGAGCACCCTGCCCCACCCATCATCACAGCCCCTCCACGATGACCGACCTTACTGTCTCTCAAGCAACCACCCTTATCCCTACCGATCGCAACAATAGACTTGGTGCCAGAATCCACTACAAAACTAGCAAACGCCCAGCTAAACTACCCAACAAAACTAACAAGTACACTATAACCCCCATCAACTCTACCCTCCATACACTAAAAGGAGCTCTTCTAAATGTTAGATCACTAGTCGCCCACTCCATAGAAGTCGCCGACATCATTCTGACTAACAACCTAGACTTCCTTGCTACGACAGAAACTTGGTTACATGAGGCTGCGGGACCATCCCTTACCCTAGCCATCCCTGACAACTACACTATCCTCAGAGTAGACAGACCCAATGCTCGAGGAGGTGGTGTAGCCCTCATCTTTAAGTCCTCACTTGATATCAGACTAGGCTCCTCTCCTCTACTCAAATCATGTGAACACCTTTCAGTTAAACTACAAACCTCCCCGAAGAGCACTATCACTATGCACCTAATCTACAGACCCCCGGGTCCACCTGGCTCATTTGAGGAAGATATCACCTCCCTAGTAGCCGAAAGCTCCAAACCTTCAGCACAAATGATCACACTGGGAAACTTCAATCTCGGGTTTAATGACCCTCTTGACACCCCTGCCATTGCCCTAGCCACGGCATTAGAGGAGCATGTCCTCCTTCAACTCTGCTCCAAACCCACCCACTCGAAAGGCAGAATCCTTGACTGGGTAACCGCCCTCAACTGCAACATCACCCTAAAGGACCCTGTACAGCTCATCTGGACGGATCACCACTTCCTCCCCTTTGACATTAATATCAACAACCTAGAGCACAAAAGGCCTATTATTGCTCCGGCCTGCCTAACTAGGAAAAAGAGCAACATCACAGCTGAAGCCTTAATGCCTCTGGTGACCCCCATTCTGAACGCCCTACCAATTACAACTGACTTAAACTCGCTGGTCAACGCCTACAATGACTCCATGGCTAAAGCTATCGACACCATTGCCCCATTAAAAATGCGCAAAGGGAAACCTAAAGCGCACCTGAATACGTGGTACACCCCAGAGCTCAAACTTCTCCGACTACAAAAAAGCAAACTTGAATCACTATGGAAATCGGTGCCTTCAGTAGACAATAGAACCAACCTTACCAATATCTCCACCCTCTACAAAAATGAGATCACACGTGCTAAGAAAGAATCTCTTAATTCCAGGATCTCACAGGCAGGCTCCAGCACAAAAGAGCTCTTTAACATTTTAAAGGAATTAGAAAACCCCACTCCTCCCGAAGATACCTGCACAAAGGATAAACCTTGGTGCACAGGGATCCAGAATGCCCTTGCCAACAAAATTTCAGGGCTCCAAACTAAAATTGGAAACAAACGGCAACAGCTCACTCATGACCCCACCTCCAGACCCACCCATCCCCCACTCACCGCCACTAGCTCAGGCTTCACCTTCAAAAAGGTTACCATACCTGAAGTACAAAAAATTATAGCATCTTTGAAACCCTCGAACTGCAAGGGGGACAGTTGCCCCGCACAGATTATCAAGGATGCTGCCAGGGATCTCTCCCCCTTCATCACCAAATTAATAAACTTGTCTTTTTCTAACAACATGGTCCCAAGTAATCTGAAACAATCCTGGGTCCTACCCTTGCTAAAAAAACAGTCCCTCGACCCAGACATACCCACAAATTATAGACCCATTACCACTGTCCCATTTTTACTAAAGATTCTTGACAGAGTGGCCTATTTACAAATTCAGGATTACCTTGAAACTAACCTATTACTAGGTACTCGCCAATCTGGCTTTCGTCCCCAACATGGGACGGAAACGGCCCTTGTTGATCTCAAGAGCCAGATAGACGAAATCAAAGATAAAGGGAGGGCTGCCATCCTGCTTCTCCTCGACCTCTCCGCTGCCTTTGACCTGGTTGACCACAAAATCTTGTGCACCCACTTATCATCGGCAGCACACTTCTCCCACTCGGCGGCCACATGGATTCAATCCTTCCTGGACAACAGGACCATGCGAGTCTTCTCACCCATAGCAGCAGCCGACCCTATTCCCATTACCTGCGGTGTCCCACAAGGATCTTGTGTTTCACCCACTTTGTACAATATATTCACAAAGCCCTTATTCGATAAACTGGACCATCTGGGTGTCACCTACACTAACTACGCAGATGACACCCAGATACTCCTCACTTTATCAGGCAACTACAACGCGGATGTCAACAGGATCGGTGAAGTCTTTTCCATCGTTCAGGCATGGATGGCCACACATGGCCTCTGCCTGAAAGATGACAAGACTGAACTGCTCCTTGTCGGCTCACCCAACACTATCCGGAATCTCAGCCCTAGCTACTCCTGCTTCATCATTGACGGCAACACCATTCCCACTGCCAAAAGTGTAAAAACTCTGGGTTTCTATCTCAACACTAACACCAACTTCGCCAAACAAATTAATATGACTGCCTCAGCCACTGCTTACACTGGGAAACTAATCAGAGCCTGCAGACCTCTGATATCACCCAACAACTGCCTTACTCTAGCCAGAGCACTTATACAATCCAAACTGGATTATTGCAACAGCCTGTATGTAGGTGCCAATAAAACGGTTGTCAATAAATTGCAAGTTCTACAAAACAATGCACTCCGTGTCGCCCTTAATATTCCCAGAAGAGAACATATCTCAGCCACAAGAATCTCATGCAAATGGCTCTCCATCCAACAAAAAATAGACCTAAAAACTATCTGCCTCACCTACAAAGCTCTTAACCACCTGGCCCCACCTTATTTAACCGATAAATTCACCTTAAGACAGAATATTAGAGCCACCAGATCCTCTAATACACTACAACTGACAGTGCCCAAATACTCCCTAAAAAGAGCCGGTGGTTCCAGCTTCCCAGTTCTAGCCTCACAATTATGGAACACTATTCCTTTGGACATCAAATCTACCCCTACATTTCAACCTTTCAGAACTAAGATCATCACCTGGTTACTCAACAAATAACTAACACCGCATGTATGTATGCATCCGCTACGATGTTACTAATTCCACTATAACTGCTTTCATAACTGCTTTTGTAACTATACTTATACTGCATAAATGTACAAATGTTCTTACCTATGCCTGTAACCTGATGCTTAAGCGCCCATATACCTCTGGGTCAGGAGCGCTATACAAATAAATAAACAAACAAACAAACAAACAATCCCCAGGGGAGAAAACCCAGGTATGGAGGGGAAGGGGGGTACACCCGGTGGGGGAGGGCGTCCTTTCGCGGGTACTCCTCCTGGAACAGCAGAGCCAGCTACCAGGGGAAGCAAGCTGACTGCTGGAGGGTCAATGCGGAAGGGGGTTGCCCCTTTGGCAAAGCATGCCGATTTAAGCATCCGCGGGGAGGAAGCTACAAGGACCGCAGCTCCTCTGCCAGCGAAGGGAAACGCAGGAGCAGCCCCAAGGAAAAGGATAAGGTCAAAAAGGAATGAGGTCAAGAACAGCATGTTAAGGTCAGCCCAACAACAAATGTGTAAGGGTGTGATTAAAATGGGGCTGCCAACCCCGGTCAACCTGCAAGCAATGACTCTGTGGTTGAATACTTATCACAACTGTGGGGATGCTAGATTGTTGTGTGAGGGTTTCAGGTGGGAGTTCAAGATCCCATGTGCAGAGGTGAAAAAGGCGTGGAGGCGCTCAACCTGCAGTCAGTGCTAGGGATGCCTGAGGTGGTGGCACAGAAGGTAGCCAAAGAGGTGAACTTGGGCAGGGTGGCGGGCCCATTCAAACAACCACCAATGTCAAATCTGGTAGTATCCCCGCTAGGGCTGGTCCCTAAAAAGGAGGAAGGGCAATACCGGCTGATCCACCACCTCTCCTTCCCCGAGGGGGAGTCAGTTAATGATGGGATTAGTGAGGAACTGTGCAGAGTGCATTATTCATCCTTTGAGGATGCAGTGGAAGTGGTGAGGGCTGCCGGCAGGGGAGCCCTGATGGGGAAGGCAGACATTGAGTCTGCATTCCGGTTGTTGCCCATTCATGAAGAAAGTCAACATTTGTTTGGGTTCAAGGTGCAGTATCTGTACTATTATGATAAATGTTTACCAATGGGGTGCGCCATCTCCTGTGCCTATTTTGAGGCGTTAAGCACCTTTTTAGAGTTTGCGGTAAAACAAGTGAAGTGGGAGAATGGAAGACCAGGCTCCCGTCCTTCACCTCTCGCGCCTGGCCTAGAGGGTCACGGCCCAGACACCCGCCGCGAGAAGAGTTTGTCCATTTACCAGACGACCAGGTACCCTGGTACAGGAACATACGGATGTGTCCCATCTGCCTGCCCAGCAGCCCGCACTGGCCATGCCGACACCTGCGGCTCGGATCAGCTAGACTAAAATCCACACGTCGTTAGAGATGCCATGACGACCTAGACAACGGGAAGCACATCTGTACAAATATACACACTGAACATTTCCACACCAATATACACGAAGAACATACTCAGTGCTCTGACGTAGGCGACAGGCATATTCACGGACGTGCATCTTTATTATTTTTACATAGGCTTTCAGAATGCAGAAACGCAAGACGCATCATGAACTCATCTATAACGCTTGCTCACGCTTCTCTTGAAACCCGTTACCACCATGAGAGGTATAATGGAAACACGATACTGGTCATGGAAATATATGCCATTATAACCTAAAAGCACCTATGCACCAAACGGACTACTTAAGCACCAGGCCCGAGTAGGCCTCAAACAAGAGCTCCCGTGGACATTAACAATTAAGAGTCAGGTTGCTGATCCTGCAGAAAGAACCCGGTGGAGCAACCAGCCAAGGTCGCAATGTTGCAAACCCACATCCAAGAACAAATCATCAAAGGCACGATGTTGCAACCTCGCACTCCGCGCCCCAACGATAAAGGCACGCCGGCAAATTAAAACCAGACGCGCAGTAGAAAAAACAATATTAATTGTGCAGAATTCTGCCTCTTTCACGGTCCCTCCCCACGTGACCAAGCCGAACCTGACGAGATGCCAAAACCCAGGAGAGAAAAGGCGTCTGGGTCCCTCGCTACGAGACACAGGCCGATACACTTGAAAGCCTCAATGGACATCTGCTACAGTGGGAGCGGTCAGCCTTCCACCTATGAATAAATCCTCACATTGTCTGCACGTACCCATATTGAAACATTGTTGCAATCACAGGTACACCGAGAGCTGGGAACAACGGTGGTCCCAGGCTGGGAAGCTCACGGGTGCACCAATCAGAACATGGGGCTCTTATCTCAGACGTCAGTAATATTAGCCAATCCTCAGGAGTCTTCATGTAACAATTCTTATGTATCTAATTGTAGGGACAACCCAGATATACCACCTGACTACACCTTGTCCACTAATATCATTCTCTATATGTGTACTATACTAACCCTACCACTCGAGCAACCATTTAAGAGTGGCGATAGGTTTTTTGTTAACTTTCTGAAGTGACGCAAGTAGCGCGTCATAATGCAGTAAAAAGGGCCTGCGAGCCCCACGATTGTGTGTGTGTCAGGACGAACGCGTACGCTCCTTGACCCATCCCTGCCGTTTTGTCTAAATAAACAGCAGAGTCACCTTGCTCCTTGTGTGTGTCTCATACTCTATCTCATCTGGGATATACGGGAGGAGTTGGGGCCTCCCTGCCCGGAGGTCTGCGGACGGCCCGGCCGACCCCGGCAGAATTTCCCCCCGACAAGTTGGAGGCACTGCTGAGATCTGTTTAAGATCGACTTTTATTTTTAATTTTTCCAGGCACTCCCGTTGCAAGGAGGCCCGGCGGCGCGGCCCCCTCTGCCGTTGCCCCCTTCTGAGGACTACAGGACCATCGCGGAGCTGCGAGAAGACCGGACAGCGCAATCCGGATATTGGCCCTCGGGAGCCGGTTGAGAAGTATCCCGCCCGCGGTCGGCGAGTGTCCAGACGTGGTCCAGACGAGGGGAGGTGGCGAGCCGCTTGGAGGGGTGCACGCAGTCGAGCGGCCCTGCATCGAGAGAACTTGGTGAGCATGACACGCACAACAAGCAATGCGAAATTGTGAGGGAGGGGGAGGAAGTAAATAAGGGAGGAGGGAGGTATTGTACAGATGTGCGGCGAAGGTTTAACTGAGTGTTGCCAATGGAATGAATGGTAGCGAAACGAGTGCGAGAGCAGTCGGCTACGTTACGCGAAGGAGGGGGGCGGGGCACGAAAACATCACGTGCAGCCGCTCGTAAGACACTGATGGCCTAAATTGCGACTACGTGTGAGGGTGGGTGTGTGTGGTTTCCTACGATTTGACATTTATTGATCAATGAGTAGATGAGGTTCCCTATTGTTCGAGCAAGAAACTCGATAGGTAGATGACGTTTCCCTGTGGGCGGTAGCTAGTTACATAGTTGCCCAAAACGGAAGATAATTGGCTGGTTAAGCCCTCCTGTTGAGGGGCGTATCACACGCGAGGCGACGCAGCGTGCGCAGTCCAGTTATATTATTGATGAGATTACCTTGTTCCAGGAGAGACAGGAAGACAGCTGTAGGGTTAGCGGGGTAGATTGCAAGTGTATTCTGAACTTAAAGAACATAACAAGAATATACCAGTAGCTCGAAGAAATCGGTGACGTCACCAGTAGGGATTTAATAGGATATCGCGAGCACAAGGAACTTTGGGTTTGAGAGTGGTGGGGAAGAGAAACATGATAAAGGAGCGGATACGGAGATAAACGATAAACGAGTGGATCGAAAGAGGAGAAGGGGAAAGGGGCGTGGCTGCGCACGGAGAACGCCGGCCACGGCAAGTGTAAAAGGGGGAGGAGAACGGAGAAACAGGACGACTGTATAAGATCGTCGTAAGGGGTACGCAGCCGCAGGGGGCTGCGTGCGCTTCGGCCGCAGGGGGCCGTAGGGGAAGGAATATAATATAACATCATATTTATTATTATTGCATAATTTGTCAAAGGATTATCGTAAGTCCCCACACTTGCGGGGCAAGGTAAGCAATACAAGGTTGTATATTGTAAACTGCTAGTAAAGGGAAGGGTAACAAGGGGAGTGCCACTATGTCATACGGGAGAGGGTCGGGAGGGTGGGGGAACACCCTCACTACCCCACTACAACACATATGCACCACACTGCCACCACATAGGGAGAAATTAATTAAGTACAGCATAGAGTGGACCCAGGGGACGGACAACAAAATGTTAACACCATGGCCGCCTAATGGTAGTTTCGATCCATATGCCCAACATTCACTACTAAACCATCTGCACAATACATACAAGGGGAAGAAGTTGGCAAACCATGTGGAGGTGTTTAACTTATGGAGGATGTTCCAGGGGTCCCGACCAGGACCAAATGGAATGTTCACTATGGGGGAAACACCGGAAGAAAAGGAGATTAAGAAAGAAGGAACGGATGGGGAAAAGGGGTGTGAAAGCACAAAGAATACGGGGAACGGAGGACAGGGAGGAGAAAAGATTGATAAATCAGACGACATAAAAAAGGAACCGAGCAATGAGATACCCATAACACCGGGAGTGAAAACAGAGGGAGGAGGGTTGTACCCTTTAAGAGAATTAGGAGAAATAGAAGGACAGTTCAGGGCGGCTGAAGGATACTCGAACCCGGCATACAGCCCTCCACCATATGTGGCTCATAGGAAGATACCAATGGGGGAAGGGAGGATTGGAGAAGAGCAGACTGTAGAGATAGGAAACGATGAGTGGGTAGCTGCACAGATATTATTGAAATTACGAGGCTCACTAACTGGAGAAGAAAGGGAGGCGGTAAAGAGAACAAACGAGGATAGTGCCAGAGAGAGTGAAATGAGGGGAGAGGAGCTACTACGGCAGAAGGAAGAGATTTTGGAGGAAAGATTAGCAAAACTAAGGGATGAGCAGAATGAATTGATCAAACAACTTGAGAGGGAGGAAAGAGAGAGAGTGAGGAAAAGGAAAGAAGGTAAGAACGAATTGGAAAAATTAAGGGAACGAAATGAGGAGCAAAAGAGAGAAGCTGAAAGGGTAAAAGCAGCAGCAGATAGGTTATCGGTATCAAGAGTAGTGCTGAGAGAGAAGAAGAAGGAAGAAGAAGAAAAGGAAAAGGAAATGGAAATATGGAGGAGGAGGATAGTATCAGAGACAGCTAAGAAATATGAAGAGGGGAAGGTAATAGAGAGTATAGTAGAAAGAGAAAGGGTGAAATGGGAAAGGAAGAAAGAGGATGAAAGAATATTGGAACAGATGAGCAACGAAGTAATGGAGGAATTGAAAAGGAAAAGGGAGGAAAATAGTAGGGAAATGGAGGAGAGAAGTGAAGGGGGAAGAGAAGGGAGGAGTAGGGAGAGTGAAAGATGGGGAGATGTATATAAAAGTAGAGAGGTAGCAACAACATCAGCACTAGGGGGAACAGTTGGTAACAACGGAAGGGGAGAAGGAGACCTAATAGACTTAAAAACAGTAACAATAAAAGGAAAAAAGGCAGAGTGGGGGGTGCCATTTATGAATGACTTTTGCAGTGAGGAGGAAGAAGGAGTGGAGAAGGATGGAAGAAAGAGTGAAAGGGAAAGCTTAGATAAACTATACCTCACTAGAACAAACATGGATTCGCCATGGATGAGTAGAAGATGGGAGGAGCTGGAGAGAAGTAAGGAGGGAGTGAAAGGAATAGGGGAAACACAAACCCATGAAACCACGCCACCCACATCCCCATCACGCCCTCCCACATCACACCCTACATGTTCAACCACCGCACGCTCACTGCACAGAATAAAGCTCGCGCCCTTCATGAACGAACTTACACCTTATGCATGTCGGCTTAGGGACCTCCCTAGTCGCAGGCAAGACAGACAAATAAACATACCCATATTGAATGCAGGAAATGACGAAAAAAGGGGAAAGGAAGAAGAGGGAGGTAGGAGCAGAGGTAGTAAGGAAGAATTTGAAGTAGTAAAGGAAACGGGGGAAGAGGAGGGGTGTGAAGACCCAATATTATGGAGCGTAAAGGGTGACACAAGACAGAATTTAATGCCACTGTTGGAGAGAGGAGGGGTTAGACCACAGTATGTACCTTGGAAACATACGGATAAAGAAAATATAAAATGTAGGCTCCCATCACTAAGTGGAGGTGCGGGTAAGTGGATATATGAAATGGAAAAACACACCACAGGACAGAAACTAGCAGTAGGAGATGTGAAGGGCCTGTTAATATCAATATTAGGGGATAGAGCGGATGACATTTGGAAGAGAGCGGGATTCCATGGGGTAACAATAACGAACACATCGCATGATGGGGCACCATTTGCAAACTGCAGACATGCGCTATGGCAGGCACTGAGAGTGCAGTACCCAGACACATCAGACATAGGAGCCATTACTTCCCGTAAGATGGGTGAGAATGAGGATCCTGTTGATTATATCCAGGATATTCAAGAGAAGTGGCGCATGGAAACTAGAGAACAATGGGACAAAACACCAGCCATATTTTATCATATACTAGTACAAGGGCTCCCAGAAGGAGTTCAGAAACAACTAAAGAAAGTAGTGGGGATGGAAGCAAAACCATGGCCAGAAATACAACTGACTATAGTACACCACTGCAGGACATGGCAAGGAAAAATGAAACAAAAGGAAGAGGACAGGAAAACAGAAGAGGCCAAACTAGTACAGAAAAAACTTACTAAATACACAATGGAAGGGGCACTAATAACTACGCCCACACCAATGGCCCAAAGCCCAACGCAAGTAGTGGCTGCACAAGATCCCGCTCAAATAGCGCCTCCACAAAGTGTAATACAGCAAGTGCCGCCTCTGCAATTACACGCACCAAACATGGGAGGAGGGTACCCAATGCAAGGAACTGGGTATTATAGTTATAACAGAGGGAGAGGAGGATTTATGAGAGGGAGAGGATACGGATATAATACCCAACAACAGGCTGGGGGACTTAGAAATTACTACCCCACAGGGCAACCCGTATACCAGGACAACACAGGGAGCTTCCCATGGCAAAGCAGGGAACCACCCGTGTGTTGGAGCTGCGGACTATTAGGTCACATGTCACGTACGTGTAGGGTCAGGCCAGGAACACCAGCATGGAATGAACAAGCACAACCTAGGACCTCACAAGAACAGCAGGGCATACAACAACAGCAGATGTCACAACAAGGGAGTGACCCACAACAACAAACAACACAACAGCCACAAACATATGCACTGCCACAACAACAAATAACACAGCAACTGCCACCGCCACAACAACAAGTAGCGTTAATACAACCACCACCCCAAACTCAACAAACGCAATTGGGTAGGGTGACGGTGTTGGGACACAACCCTTACACAGGGAATGGCCAATCATTGTACCCCCAATAGGTCAGCCCACAGACGGCCTTGGTGTGTCCCATCCTGTCAGTAACACCTAATAGTGCGGAGGAACCACGCATAGAGGTGACAAAAAATTATCATTCCTTGTTGACACCGGGGCAACCCGGTCTTGCATAAGGGAAGGTAAATTTAAGATGTCAGGCGAAGCCATGAACACCCAAGGATTTTCTGGGGCTAAAGGGTTGGTTCCATTTACTGATAACGTTCCCTTATCTATTGGAGATTATGATCTGTCAGTCCCACTTTTGTATTATAGTGCCTCACCAGTAAATATACTGGGGAGGGACATAATGAACAGGTTGAATATGACGATCTCCTTTACAGAGGATGGCATAATTTGCTCTACTCCAGGGATTAACATGCTCGCAGCACGACAGATTTTGCAAGCATACTGTGGACAGACAGCGATTAGGGCGGAGCCAGTAGATGGCGAGCTATTCCAGTATGGCACAGACATGGCATTTGCATGGATGCCAGGGATAGAAGGGAAAATATGGAGGAGGCCAGCAGCCTATCTGTTCCGACTAGAAACACCAGTTAATGAACTGGAAGGAAAGGTGTTTGTAATGGACATTGAGAGCATTATTGCAACAGCTGATTATGTTGCTGTGCACGCCCAAGATAAAGAAGGGAGAGCATGGAGGGCAGTGATAGCACTAGCAGAAGGATGTAGGCTGACCCAGGTGTCAGATGAAGAGCTGTTCTCAGAAGAAAAGGAGGAAGGTGAAATGGTGTTCATGATGAGTGTAGAAATATGGTTAAGAGTGGCTCACAAACAAGTAGCACAGAAAATTGCAATGGCACTTGAGGCACCCGCAGGCACCCCAGTCCCATTTTTTAAGGAAGATATGTCAAAGGTGCCCAAATCATTATGGACTATTAGCCCTTATGACGTGGGATGCATAAAAAGCATAGGGGGTGTAAGGATAAAATTGAAAAAAGGTGCCATACTACCAAGAGTGAAACAGTACCCATTGTCAAAAGAGGCAGATGAGGGCATATATGAAACCATAACGGCCCTTATAAACAATGGCATATTGGTCCCCTCAGAATCACCATGTAACACAGCTGTGTACCCGGTGCGCAAGGCTAAAGGGGGGTCTTGGCGCTTCATACAGGACCTCAGACCCTTGAACAACATAGTAGAAGCAGAGTATCCAGTAACAGCAAACCCGGCCACAATATTGTGTGGCATTCCAGCAGAAGCATCACGATTTACAGTGATTGACCTTAAAAATGCTTTTTTCTCAATACCATTACACCCAGACTCACAAGATTTGACAAGCTTCACTTACCGAAATACAAAGTGGAAACATACCAGATTACCACAGGGGTATTGTGAATCACCCTCAATTTTCAATAGAGTAATACAGATGGATTTGGGTAACGTTGAGGTGGAAAGCACAGTGTTACAGTATGTGGATGACATAATAATTTGCAGTACAAACGAAAGTAAATGTAGAGAGGACTCCTTAAAAATGTTGACAATATTGGCTGAAAAGGGGTACAAGGTAGACATGGAAAAGATACAATACTGTCAGGAACAGGTACTTTACATTGGCCAACTGATATCCCAACATTTGCACCACAAAGAGCACAGGCCATCTCAAGCACTCCCGTGCCACAGACTGTGAGAGAACTGCAGCAATTTCTGGGGCTGTGCAACTACTGTAGAGCATGGGTATTTGATTACAGCTCATACATAGGACCCCTGCTTGAGGGTTTGAAGGAAGCAAATAAAGGGGAGAAAAAGTTGGGGTGGACTATGGAAATGAGGGAGGCATTTGACGAATTGAAAGACGCGATATCAACTGCTCCAGTACTGGCATCCCCAGACTATGAGCGACGCTTTTTTATATTTTCACATTGCGACTCAGCAGTGATGAAAGCAGTGTTGGCCCAAAAAACGAGCATGGGCTATAAACCAGTAGCATTTTACAGCGGTCACTTAGACCCTGTGATGTTAGGCCACTTCCCTTGTGAACAAGGTCTTGCTGCAGCTGCTTTTGCAGTAGAAAAAGCATCAGCAATAACTATGGGGTGTCCAACTACACTGTTTGTGGAACATGCACTATTTGCGATATTGAATAAACCTAAGTCCACACTAACGACACAGAGGGCATCAGGTTATGAGATTATTTTGTCTAAAGCTGAACTAGCAATTGTTAGATGTAGCACGGTTAACCCTGCAAGGTTCCTAGCAGAAGTAATTGAAGAGGGAGATTACGCCCACGACTGCACCCAAATAACTAAAATGTACTCATGTACTAGGAAAGTTGAAGAAAACGCACTAGAGGGAGGTGAGCTTTTGTTTATTGATGGGTCATCAACTATTGATCAAGGAGATGGGATACGAAGGACTGGGGCAGCAGTAGTAAAAATGATGGAGGCGCCGGTGTGTGTGGCTATGAAGTGTGTACAATTACCACAGCATTACTCTGCTCAAGCCGCGGAACTGGTTGCACTAATATTGGCATTAAAGGAAAGTTTTAATAAAAGAGTAACCATATATTCCGACAGTGCATATGTTACATCCACTGTCCACTCAGGGTTATCAAAATGGAGAAGAAGAGGGTTTAGGAGAGCTGATGGCACTCCAGTACAACATGCCCTCTTGTTGGCTGAACTAATTGAAGTAATAAACGACCCCCAAGAACTAGCCCTAGTCAAATGCACCGCACACACCAATGGAGAAGACTACGTCTCAAAAGGGAATGCAGCAGCAGACGCACATGCGAAATATGCTGCATACTTTGGTGAGATATGGAACCCCACAGACTTACAGAGAGGGAGAGGGAGGGGAATAGCTAGGGAGATGTTAATAAGAGAAGGGTACACCCATCTCCCAGCCACACAGATTATGGAGCTACAAGCGGCTGCACCAATGGCCGAAAAAGAAGTATGGGTAAAAAGAGGATGTACAATGTCACCAACCGACGCACTATGGCGCCAGGGTGGCACTGGGAAAGTTGTAATACCGTTGGCACTGTTAAATACCGCCCTGAGCCAATTACATCACCCTGCCCATACAGGCAAGGAAATAATAGCAGCACGAATTAGAGAAGATTGGTTTTGTCCTGAGTTAAACTCTCATGTGTCAAATTTTATCAGCAATTGCCTCACATGTCAACAGTTTACGGCCGGTCATACTCTAAAAGTGATAAGAGGTACCATACCCCGGCCAGAAGGACCTTTTCGGCACCTTCACATTGACTATGTTGATATGATCAACATATGTCAAGGTAATAGGTATATGATTGTAGTAGTATGCCCATTTTCTAGGTGGATTGAAGCAGGGCCCTGTTCACACCCTGATGCGTTTAGAGCAGCCAAATTCATAGTAAGGGAGGTCTTCCCCAGGTGGGGAGTGTGCAAGGTGTTAAGATCAGACAACGGCCCACATTTCGCAAACGAAATGTTCCAGCATATCACATCCCTGCTGAACATTAAACACAAATTTGCATGTGCATACCACCCACAGGCTAATGGTGTATGTGAACGCCTGAATGGCTTATTGAAGGAGGCAATTGCTAAAATACAACAAACAACAAAGAAAAGTTGGTTGTATTGCCTTCCGTTAGCTTTATTTGAACTTAGAAATAGGCCAGGGTCCGACCACCACCTCACCCCTCACGAAGTGGTTACTGGACGTCAAATGCGCCTTCCCCTAACCCCAACGTCAAGGGCATTCACCGACCACGAAAGTTCAGCGAGTGTGTTAGGTGATGAAATGTATCAATATGTGTCTTCTTTGATTACTAGTGTCGTGTTTGTGTCTCAACAGCTCGAGCGCACACGGGGCGGGTCTACCAGCAATCAAGAAAAAGGCGCAAGTACAGAATTGGGAAAGGAGAACTTGTGCAAACTTGCCAAAGGTGACCACGTGCTACTTCGCAATTTCAATAGAAAGTGGAACGAGAAGAGGTTCACTGGCCCCCATCTGGTAGAGGACGTATCAACAAGAGCAGTAAAACTAAAGGATAAGCGTGCCTGGAACCACCTACATGACGTAAAGATCTACAAACTGCAGACCCGCCCCAGCGCCAACGACAGGTCCATTGGAAGAACAGCAACAACATCCCCGACAGCGGAAGAAAGTTCCACCACAGACAACGACCCAATTGTTCCCTCGGAGACGATAACTGACGAAGAAAGGGGTGATCCCCATACTGCCCACCCCATGGTCACACGCTCAAAGAGTAAAAATACTTCCGCCATCTGAGCGCAAATCCCCCCCCCCATTGACTACTAAGTACAGTTGTAACTAAAACTGGAGGACATTGCTTGCACCAATACACATGTAAACACGTGAATGTTCTCTTTTTTCTCTCGCACATACAGGAACTGCGTAATATTGTATTGTTAAGAAAAAGCTAATTAACAAGTTCAGTGTACAGGCGTAGATGGTGCTGCCAGACGATAACTACCCAGAAGAATTGTCACACCAATTTGTATACGAAATAAAAAGGCCAACATACCTAAAAAGGAGAAGGGTACGTGTCTACTACACAGCCTTCCTCCTGGCCATAGAATATTACATGCCCCACCTCCGCCCATACTTGCCGGTCCTAAGAGACCGATCACTTAGAGTAGCGTGGGAGCAGCTCTTCACCTGGGCACTGAATGACTACTTGATAGGGAGAGCTTAAAGGAAACAAAACTAACATTTAATAACGAGCACCTTTGAGAATTTTTAGGCGGGCAACTTTAACGTCGCAAGAATACGCTGCCAGGACTGCAGCAAGGTAAGAGCAAAATGCCGGTGAGATTAGCATATGTAATAAAAATAATAGGGATTTTTATGATCACCGGGTTCTTGGCTGCCTCTGTCTGGCAGTACAGCTATGCTATCAATTTTATTGCTGCACCCAAACCTAATATACCCCCGTTCCCTGCTGCAACAGGTGTTACGTCAGGTGGTAATAGTAACATTGCACCCAAGCAAAATAGAGTTAAACGCAGCACATACTCAGACAATAAAGGTATTGATAATTATGTACAAGATTCAGCACACGTCACAAACAACATATGGTACCAGCACATGACCCGCATTGGTAAGCAGACAACTGAGGATAGCTGTTACGTTTGCTCATTAATACCATACGCCATGAGCGCTTCACGAACATTTGTTGCCACAGAAATAGATGAAAAGACAGCACAGTGCATAATATATTTGGCCCTGTTCCAAACGAAAGGAAGATTTCAAGGAACAGTAGTGCACATGACATGGAAAACACGAGACTCATACCCATATGAAAACAACTTCCTCAAGACCTATCTGAGTTATCACAAGACCAGTTTACATGCTGAAGCATTCAAATACATAACAAGTGGCCCTGCAAAAGGAGAAACAAAGAAGGTAACACTGCAGTATCTACCATGTGATTGGTACGCCACTGAAGTTCCGGGTAAACAAGGATGCTGGGAGAGGCCGCTACTGACGATAACAGGAAAGGTGTATCTGGACAACAGCTGGGAGATAGGAGTGATTGGCAGCAACATGGTAACAAAAGAAACTATCTCAACCATCGAGACACACAATCATCGATGTTGGACGACGTGGATCAAGTATGTACCAATGCTCACGTGGGTAGAAGAAGATGAAGACCCAATAACAATACTACCATTGACTGCGCCCAAAGTATGCTACCAGCATAAAGGAGAGGTGGACGTAGGATATAACACCAATTGTGCAAGCGTGATGGAGTTACCTGAGGGGGGAGCGGGAACAGCAGTAATAATGGACCATTATTGGGCCTGTGGAGGAAAGGCATATCATACACTGCCTCCCCTGTGGAATGGTGTGTGCACAATGGTACACGTCAATGTACCATCACTAGTGGTACCTAAGAAGCATGTCGATGTGGCGAAATTTCCTAAAATGGATGAAGGGGATAAGAGAAGAAAGAGATCTGCACCACTTCAGAAGGAGCAAGAGAACAGGACCAACAGCAATGATAATGTCCTAAATAGGAGAAAAAGACAAGGAGAGCCACTGACAGGAAATTACCTGTGGGGAAGGTCGGAAACGGAACTAACATCAATACCGCCAGAACACAGACTATTCAGCAGAGCAGCAATGTTCTTCTCCTCAATAATACATCCGGGACTGCAGGCATACGCAAACGCAAAATGGCTCCAAATAACCAGATGGGAACTAATGATGACCATCAATTCAACAGTAAATGGGTTCAACGCAATTAAAGAGGAGCTGTGAGCTGTAAGGATGGTAGCACTCCAGAACAGATATGTATTGGACCTTCTCACAGCAATGGAAGGAGGAGTTTGTGCAAAGATAGGACAATCTTGCTGCACGTTCATACCTGCCAACGATGCTGACAATGGTACACTGACAGAAGCAGTCTCACAATTGGCCCAGATGCACTCCAAAATGATGGATGAAAGTAACGGTGTAGACAAGGATAAGAGCTGGTTTTCACTATTATGGTCATGGATGCCATCTTGGCTGTCAGATGGACTGAAAATAATAGTGGGGTGTACTATTTTGGCTGGAGCTACTCTGATCATAATTAGGTTTTGGAAGGCCCGGAAGGCACGCACGACTGACGAGTTGCTGGAAATGGTGGGAATGCACCCCTTAATGCCAGCAGATGACGGCCAGCATACAGGTGTGATAATACAAGAGAGGGAGAAGTTGCGCACCCAAATCATCACCAACCATCTAGACCCACCATCAGTGAAGATCGAGAACCCGAGGAACCCCAGGAGCTACATAGGAAGATGGGTATACTGTACTCCTGGAGGAACATGTGAATATATGTATTGGTCATTTGAAGATCATGTAAACCATTATGGACATCTCGGAGGGATAACTAAGATATGGAGGGTAAGAGGAGATAACGAGAAGGATATGTTTGTGGTCGACAAGTCGACCAGAGGGGGGACTGAAGTGGGAGAATGGAAGACCAGGCTCCCGTCCTTCACCTCTCGCGCCTGGCCTAGAGGGTCACGGCCCAGACACCCGCCGCGAGAAGAGTTTGTCCATTTACCAGACGACCAGGTACCCTGGTACAGGAACATACGGATGTGTCCATCTGCCTGCCCAGCAGCCCGCACTGGCCATGCCGACACCTGCGGCTTGGATCAGCTAGACTAAAATCCACACGTCGTTAGAGATGCCATGACGACCTAGACAACGGGAAGCACATCTGTACAAATATACACACTGAACATTTCCACACCAATATACACGAAGAACATACTCAGTGCTCTGACGTAGGCGACAGGCATATTCACGGACGTGCATCTTTATTATTTTTACATAGGCTTTCAGAATGCAGAAACGCAAGACGCATCATGAACTCATCTATAACGCTTGCTCACGCTTCTCTTGAAACCCGTTACCACCATGAGAGGTATAATGGAAACACGATACTGGTCATGGAAATATATGCCATTATAACCTAAAAGCACCTATGCACCAAACGGACTACTTAAGCACCAGGCCCGAGTAGGCCTCAAACAAGAGCTCCCGTGGACATTAACAAAGCAAGAGTCAGGTTGCTGATCCTGCAGAAAGAACCCGGTGGAGCAACCAGCCAAGGTCGCAATGTTGCAAACCCACATCCAAGAACAAATCATCAAAGGCACGATGTTGCAACCTCGCACTCCGCGCCCCAACGATAAAGGCACGCCGGCAAATTAAAACCAGACGCGCAGTAGAAAAAACAATATTAATTGTGCAGAATTCTGCCTCTTTCACGGTCCCTCCCCACGTGACCAAGCCGAACCTGACGAGATGCCAAAACCCAGGAGAGAAAAGGCGTCTGGGTCCCTCGCTACGAGACACAGGCCGATACACTTGAAAGGCTCAATGGACATCTGCTACAGTGGGAGCGGTCAGCCTTCCACCTATGAATAAATCCTCACATTGTCTGCACGTACCCATATTGAAACATTGTTGCAATCACAGGTACACCGAGAGCTGGGAACAACGGTGGTCCCAGGCTGGGAAGCTCACGGGTGCACCAATCAGAACATGGGGCTCTTATCTCAGACGTCAGTAATATTAGCCAATCCTCAGGAGTCTTCATGTAACAATTCTTATGTATCTAATTGTAGGGACAACCCAGATATACCACCTGACTACACCTTGTCCACTAATATCATTCTCTATATGTGTACTATACTAACCCTACCACTCGAGCAACCAATTAAGAGTGGCGATAGGTTTTTTGTTAACTTTCTGAAGTGACGCAAGTAGCGCGTCATAATGCAGTAAAAAGGGCCTGCGAGCCCCACCATTGTGTGTGTGTCAGGACGAACGCGTACGCTCCTTGACCCATCCCTGCCGTTTTGTCTAAATAAACAGCAGAGTCACCTTGCTCCTTGTGTGTGTCTCATACTCTATCTCATCTGGGATATACAGGAGGAGTTGGGGCCTCCCTGCCCGGAGGTCTGCGGACGGCCCGGCCGACCCCGGCAGAATTTCCCCCCGACACAAGAGTGTCAGGAGGGGGCAGTGGTACATTATCTGGATGATTTTCTGTTCATCGGTAAAGAGGGGTCTAAAGAGTGTGAGGTCCTCATGGGTACATTTCAGAGGTTGATGAAGGTAATGGGGGTCCCGCTAGCCTGGGAGAAAACAGCAGGACCAGTAACTTGTCTGACCTTCCCGGGGATTGAAATTGACACAGTGAGAGGAGAATGCAGGCTCCCCCAGAACAAGGTCAAAAAACTGAAGGAGACCATCAAAGGGTTAAGGGGTAAGAGTAAGGCAACCTTGAGGGAACTCCAGGCACTGGCAGGTAACCTCAATTTTGCAGGAAAAGACATCCCGGTGGGTAAGGCATTCGCAAGGAGTGTCGAGCTGAAAACAGTGGGGCTGCAACATGCATCCCAACATGTCAGGCTGGGGTCGGAAGTACGGAGGACCTGGCCATGTGGGACACATTCTTGGACAATTTCAATGGGGTACTAATGTGGAGAAGCGAAAGGAGCACCAATGACAGGTGCAAGTTGTTTACAGACTCATCTGGGGCCTTGGGGTTTGGGGCAACTCTGGACACCAAGTGGTGTGGCATGGCGTGGCCTGAGGAATGGCATCAGCAAGGGGTCACCAGGGATATCACGCTGTTGGAACTTTCTCCCCATTGTGGTAGCATTTAAACTGTGGGGGGAACAGCTGAAAGACAGCAAAGTCATGCTCTGGTTAGACAACCTACCGGTAGTTCAGATCATAAACCAAGGTTCGGCTAGCAACACAAGGGTTTTGCGGTTGCTAAGGGAGCTCAATAAATGCATGCTGGAATGTAATATCGAAGTACGGGCAAGACACATACCAGGGGTTCAAAACACAGCAGCTGATGCTCTCTCTCGTTTGCAGTGGGAAAAATTCAGAGGGAGTTGACCGGGAGCAGACAAGGTGATGTCCCCATTTGAAACACAGTGGTGGGACATGATTGGGGCAAGCTGAGCTCCTTGATTCAGACGGCACTAGCACCAGGCACGGCAAGGAGATACAAGGCATGCTGGGAACAGTACTTGGAGTTCAAACAGGAGGTATTGTGGGGAGTCCAGCAGGAGATGCCGGTGAGGGCTTTTGTGGGTTGGGGCTGGTATGAGGGGAAAACCAGGTCATGGATGGCATACCACCTGGCAGCCATCGTCCATTATTCTAAGCTGGAAGGGGCAGGTGACCCTACAAAGCAGCACTACATTATTATGGCCATGAAAGGTTGGGCCAAGCAAGGAATGCCAAAAAGTGACGAAATGAGGCCCATAGACATAGTCAAACTGCAGAGGGTAGTGGCATGCCTGTGGGAAGTCTGCCACAGGGGTTTCGAAGTGGCATTGTTCAAAGCAGCTTTTACGTTAGCATTCTTCGGGGCATTTAGGGTAAGTGAACTGGTACCGGAGAACAAGGGAGCAAAAGGTATGGGATTTCTACAGTTACAGGATGTACACTGTTCAGAAGAACAGGTGACATTATGGTTAAAAAGATCAAAGATGGATCAACAAGGCAAGGGGTGCACAGTTTCCCTCCAACCCATCTCAGGAAGCATAGTATGCCCAGTCAAGGCAGTGTCAGGCTTCCTCAGGTTAAGACCTACATCAGTGGGGGGGGTTCCACTACTCATCCATCGGGACGGGTCAGCACTGAGCCGCTTTCAATTCAGGAGGGTGATGGAGCTGGCACTAGAAAGAATTGGAGAGACGAGGGGAGTCTTCGGGATACACTCATTCTGGATTGGGGCTTCCACATCGGCTGCAGCCATGGGCATGGGGGAGGTAGCAATCAAGCAGTTTGGGAGATGGAAATCAGGGTGTTTCAAGAGGTATATCAGGCCGGAAAAAATTTAAGGTTGACATGCATCCTTCTCTCCCCACTAGCACCAGCACGAAGGAGGAAGAGGTAGGACACTCATTTGTGTCTAGGGCGGGGGCAAGCTGGATGGCGGAGCAGGAGAAACTGACGGCCGGTGAGTTCAGGATTGGGTGGCACGGGGTGCCAGAAATGAAATGGGCGCAGTTGCAGGGGCAAGTGCGCAGACTGCTGGGCAAACAGCAAAAGCCGGACGTATTGGTTATTCACTTGGGGGGGGAACGATCTGACAAGTCTGGGGAGGGGGCCATTGATGCGGGAAATGTCGGGTCAACTGGGTGAAACAGAAATTGTATGGTCGGAGATAATCCCGAGGCCAGAATGGAGAGGCGTGGATAATCACGCAGCAGTGGAGAAGTCCAGGCGGAAGCTAAATTGTACAATGGCCAAGTTCTGCAGGGGCAGAGGCTTTGGGCAGATCAGGCACGGCCTGATCAACTTCAAATCTCCGGAATATTTTCTCAAGGATGGAGTGCACTTATCACCAATGGGAATTGATTTGTTTTACTGGAATCTCTGCACAAAAATCCTGGAAATGTAAGGAGAGGAGCAAAGGGGGGAGCCACGGTGGGCGGTAACCCAGCTGTGGCGTGGCAGTGTTTGGCCGAACAAACACAAGAGACAGACTGCGGATGAGCCAGGAGAAAGCCGGAATGGTCTTCGCTCTTCTCAGACCAGCGCCCTTTGGGAGTCTAAGCGGCAGGGGCGTCTGGGGGGAACAACAAGGGCTCAGCTTCCCCCAAGGACACGGCACTCTCCCCGCCCAGGAGGGCCTGCAGGGGCAGGAGAGGCACGGACACAAAGGTTGGAAGAGTTGGGCCTATTCTGGACTCTTGGGGAAGGAAAGGGGGAAGCAGGTTATTTGGACACGGAGCAGTCGCCGCATCTTCTGAGTGTTTTCCACTAATGTGTGCAGTGTGGTTTTATGATATTGTGGAAAGTAAATCTGCAGCCTTTTATGCCAAAAAACAAAGCAAGACTCATTCTACACTTTTCTGGGGGGAGAAAGGGAATGAGCTATTGCTATGTGTTGGGTCCAAAAATGGACGGATGCCGGGGTTATGCCAGTGACAACAAACAGAGCAAAGCAAAATGGAGGAGGCACCCCGATAACCGAGGCAGTGTCCTCTTCCTGTCCTCCCCCTCCTGGGAAGAAGGGGAGGCGCCGGCCAAAGAGCGCGGTGAAAGATGGGGAAAGCCCGCGAAAGGCAAAAGCGCGGTGAAACATGGGGAAAGCCCGCGAAGGGCAACAAAAGAAAGGGGAGGGGCTACCCCTTTATAACGGGCGGGCTCCTTTCTGCAGGCAGCATCCAGCCGCAGCAGCAGGACGCCCGCCTGCCACACTGAAGAAGAGGATTTCGTTTCCCACCCACCCACCCTACAAACAGAACAAGCAGAGAAGCCTGGTCGTCGACGTCACAGGACGACAAGGCGGTGTGGCGGTTATTGGCCGAACAAACACAAGAGACAGATTTCGGATCAGCCAGGAGAAAGCCGGAAGGGTCTTCGCTCTTCTCAGACCAGCGCCCCTTGGGAACCTAAGCGGCAGGGGCGTCTGGGGGGAACAACAAGGGCTCAGCTTCCCCCAAGGACACAGCACTCTCCCACTATCCCCGCCCAGGAGCGCCTGCAGGGGCAGGAGAGGCACGGACGCAAAGGTTGGGAGAGTTGGGCCTATTCTGGACTCTTGGGGAAGGAAAGGGGGAAGCAGGTTATTTGGACACGGAGCAGTCGCTGCATCTTCTGAGTGTTTTCCACTAATGTGTGCAGTGTGGTTTTATGATATTGTGGAAAATAAATCTGCAGCCTTTTATGCCAAAAAACAGAGCAAGACTCATTCTACACTTTTCTGGGGGGAAAAAGGGAATGAGCTATTGCTATGTGTTGGGTCCAAAAATGGACGGATGCCGGGGTTATGCCAGTGACAACAAACAGAGCAAAGCAAAATGGAGGAGGCACCCCGATAACCGAGGCAGTGTCCTCCTCCTGTCCTCCCCCTCCTCGGAAGAAGGGGAGGCGCCGGCCAAAAAGCACGGCGAAAGATGGGGAAAGCCCGCGAAAGGCAAAAGCGCGGTGAAACATGGGGAAAGCCTGCAAAGGGCAACAAAAGAAAGGGGAGGGGCTACCCCTTTATAACGGGCGGGCTCCTTTCTGCAGGCAGCATCCAGCCGCAGCAGAAGGACGCCCGCCCACTACATGGAAGAAGAGGATTTCGTTTACCACCCACCCACCTTACAAACAGAACAAGCAAAGAAGCCTGGTCGTCGACGTTGCAGGACGACAAGGCAGTGTGGCGGTGTTTGGCCGAACAAACACAAGAGACAGATTTCAGATGAGCCAGGAGAAAGCCGGAAGGGTCTTCGCTCTTCTCAGACCAGCACCCCTTGGGAACCTAAGCGGCAGGGGCATCTGGGGGAACAACAAGGGCTCAGCTTCCCCCAAGGACACAGCACTCTCCCACTCTCCCCGCCCAGGAGCGCCTGCAGGGGCAGGACGGGCTCGGACGCAAAGGTTGGTAGAGTTGGGCCTATTCTGGACTCTTGGGCAAGGAAAGGGGGAAGCAGGTTATTTGGACACGGAGCATTCGCCGCATCTTCTGAGTGTTTTCCACTAATGTGTGCAGTGTGATTTTATGATATTGTGGAAAATAAATCTGCGGCCTTTTATGCAAAAAAACAAAGCAAGACTCATTCTACACTTTTCTGGGGGGAGAAAGGGAATGAACTATTGCTATGTGTTGGGTCCAAAAATGGACGGATGCCGGGGTTATACGCATGGATGGACCCTGTCTGGGGAAACCTCGAAGCAAATCTCTATGCTAGTGTGTCTAGGCAGAAGAGACCCACAATACGGAGTTGTTCATGCTGGCCAATCATTGGGTGTCCTTGGATGTTGCTGAGTACGAATTCAGAGACCATTAAACTGTAAAAACAAACACACACACCTAAGAAAGAATCTCCACACCTGGTGAAACAAGATGGTGGCCGTGCGAGAGAATGCACATTATCTCCCTTTCTGATAATTATGGCTGAATGTAGAGCTCCTGGCAGCTGGGTGGAGGAGGGGGCTGCTTCGCGTTCTCTGCTTTCTCTTGTCACTCAGCATGCCTCGGAGAACAAGTTGCCCACCGGTGAGCTTTAGTTTAATTTGCTGCTGGCAGCTGCCTTGACAGCCCGAGCCCGAACCTGGGGGAAAGGCGCCGAGCGGCCTCGAAGCCTCACAAGACGTCTTGTCGACTTAGCATCTCTCTTTGCTACTCCCTTCCACTCGTGCTAGCTCTCCAGTCGCACTCATCTGCGTGTAGGCAGCTGGATGCGCGCCTCTCCACCTCCCTCTCTTGATTTCCCAGGAGCACTTGCTCTTTGACTGTCAAGTGTAGTGGAGGGCGAGAGTGGGGAAGGTGGGGGAAAGACAAGGGAAAAGGGGCGAGTGGGTTAAACAGAGACTGCCCTCGCCCTGCAATGCTGTGAACCTGTGAGGAAACACGCAGTTGATGGAACGGGAATGTAAAAAGAGATGTGCAGGCTAGCGTCACGTATACACAGACAGAGGTAGTCAGTAAGCTAATGTGCACGATTTTACCTGTAAGGTTAGAAGGGGATACAGCGTCCAGTTGTGACGAATCATCTTCCGGGGTAGGTACCCGTGGTCCAGGGGTGAATAGCAGTTTATAAACCATCAGTCAGCCCCACACCTCTAGGGCACCAGAAGGGATCCGAAAAGGTTGGAATAAAAAGCACATTATAAACCACCTTTTCAAATTTTGGTAACGTGGAGGAAACGGCAGGCTTATCTCCGAAAGGGTGTGGATCGTTGGTTAGTTGCAATACAGAAAAAATAAAATGATTACCCAATGATAAAAGGGACTGTCCAGTCAAGATTGTATCCAAAATATCTAATTTATTTATATCACAACAGACAGTTCTAGCAACTCTACGATTACAACCCACCTTGTAAAGGAATGCAGAGGGCAGTTTCAAAAAAGGAAAAGGGATGCACCCTGGATACTGACAGGAGGGTAGTCTGTATGATTCACAACCACAACAGTTTGAGGTTTCTTGGCTTCAGCACAAAGGGAGCAATGGGTCTTAATATGTCTCTAGGGGCCTTCTTGGAAGGACCAGGGGGACAGAACTTAAATGTACCTTGTGCTGTAGGTGTTCTTGGTGCTCGACAGGGTCGAGTTGGCTTCAGGGTGCTTTGCAGGCTTCTGTGACAGAGCTCAAGACGGGAGTCAGCTGCAGGTATCAGGTGGCAAGATGGTTCGGCGAGCAAAGCTGGGAAAACGGCTGCAGGCTGGCATACACAGCGGCTTGGCTGCAGGCTGGCCTACACAGCAGCTCGGGGTCAGCAATCATCTCACTGCTGATCAACTGGTCTGAAGCACTGGCTGAGACGTAATGTATGTCTTGAAGCGACGGTGGATTGACAACGGTCAGCGTTATCATTGGTTGCGGATGTCCTTCAAGGCGGATGGGGGAAGATGCTTGGGCTTGTGTCGTTCTTTAAGGCGGACGGCCCAAAGCTGAGGAGTGTGTTGCAGGCTGCTGCCTTGTCCTTGGATGTAGGTTCAAAGACCTTCTGTGACTTCCTTTCCAGGAAGATGGCTGCAGAGCCAAGCAGGGCATGTTCTGTGCTGGCTGGGTACTGGTCCAGAAGTTGCTGGAGGGTTCTCTGAGTTCTGTATCTCCCTCTGTTGCATGGGAGATGTTTAGGGGAGGGATAATGCTCCCCTCTTTGAATATGTTGCCCTTCCTTCACTGGCGGAAGATGTAACACAGACTGTACCTTCATCTAGGGTCCAAGGGTGAGTTCTTCTTGCTGCTCCTTGCAAGGTCTTCAGATAACCTGCCAAAAGAGTGGCTCCAGCCCTCCTTTAAAGACAAGTGGGCCACAGTGATTGGTGTAGGCTAAGTCTACCTTAATGAACCAATTCTGGAGTCCCTACCAACAATCTCCTGTATGCTTGAGGACATAACCAGAGTGCTTTGCAACAGCAAAGGCAAAGGGAGAAAAGCGGAACAAGGTGTTCCCCCAGAACTAAAATGGCAGAAACCATCTCTCAACCAAATGTTTTGGCCACACTCCCTTGTGATACCAAGCCCCACCCATCTTCCTGTCTGTTGTGTTCAAAGAGTCTCTCTGGTTAATGGTCCTCACTATGTGGCCCCTGTTAAAGCGGCAGGTCTCCCTTGAAACTGTGGTCAGACCAGAATCTCTGGCTCCTGCAAACCACATTCTTGTACCTTATGAATGGCATCCCCCTAGCAGGGTGGTTTACTGTAAACAGCAGTCCCAGAAATGACAGCTCACTGTCATTGATACTGAGGTTGGGAGCTGGCTTCAGGTTTATGCAGTTACGTATGTAAGATTGTTGGGTTTCCTGTCTCCTTTGTTAACCTCTGCAGCCAGGCCCCATGTGGGCCTGTTTGAAGTAACCTCTATTGGTATGTAAATCGCTGCCACCAGCTGCAGGGCCTAACAAAAGAAAGAGTAAAGTGGATCCATGAAGCCTTTGTTAGTTAATCAGGCTGGCCATGACAAGGGGAACGTTTGGTCCTCCTCTTCCTGGAGATGACATAGTGCACTCCTGGTTGTCACATTCCAACTAAATATGTCAGGGCATACTGTGCTTGTAGGCTGTGTCCACCCAGAGTACACAGGTCTATGCATTTGTCGTGGTGTGAGCATAGGAAAATGTGTGTGGATTAGCCCAACACATTTTCCTGAGGTTGGTCTACCATCATTCCTATTCAATTAAAGATTTCAAAAAGCCCAGGTGAGTGCACACCCACCATGCAGATGGTCAAACTCCTCACAGGAGTCATTAAAAGGGTTTCCTCCTGAGGACTACAAATGTGAAGTACGGGCGAGTTCTACACTAAGGCAATTTTAAAATGCCGCTTAGGGCACCAGAAGCAAGTTGTACCAGGCTGTACTCCAAGACCCCTGGCCGGCCCATAGAGCCGAGGTTTGCTCAGAAGTACTTTAAGACAAGATAGCTGCACCCTTGGGGGTGCAGATTTATTACTCCAACACCAATCAATAAGGACAACTCAATGGTTTGGCAAAGGGAGTCCATTTAATGACAAGTACAAAAAAACGGGGAGCCATGGATATCAGCAGTGATGCAATTGTCCTTCTTGCTTCAACTCCAATAAACTTCATACAAGTTGTAACATTTATACTCAAAACTCGTCATAATTGATGTGTAACACTCAAAAGTTAACATGAAATTTTATTGGTTAGGAAAAGGTAACTTTACTATAGGTACTATATCTGTATACGGTAACAGAGTGAGGGGATTGGGTAAACACTGTCAGGTGGGCGTCTAAGCCCTTCATTCAAAAATGACTACTGTATACGTCACAAAGAGTACGACGTCTCATTGGTTCTACTAACTAGAAGACCCTAGATTATTTGGTCCATTGTGATTGGGTTGATACCAACTCCATGCATACTTTTCCACTTCACTTAGCAGCATGCAGAATGGTCGGCCAGATGCAGGATGCCCTTTAGTTACCCGGCCTTCCTCCAATTATGGTTACAATCAATCATCACTTTAGTAGCCATGTGTCAATTAGTTCACTGTGTTTGGCCATGAAACTGCATCTTCTGTCTGGAAAAGTTCTGATATCTCTGCCTGGTCTGATGCCAAGCGTAGGTGTAAACCCTCACTTCTCCTTGCTCGACTGGTCACGTGCTTCCCACACTGTGAATTTGACTTGTTTCTCTCAATTTGTGTATTTGATTCTTATTTATCCCGCCACCTGCCTATGTCTTCTTATCTCGACCTTTCAGAGGCAGGATATTCTGTTCTTAGTTTCAATTAAATGTAGCTACTGTTCGCCTCGTCTATTGGTATGACATTGGCTTCCCTGGCACGAGTTGCTTCTGCTGAGTTTCGATTCAGCCGTCTCTTCTCGTTTTGCTAAATATGAATCTCTGCTCATTTGGCCTTTAGTAACCTGGGTTGATTCTGCTTTGGTTGCAAAATGGAAATACACTTATAATAAAGTACTGTTTCCTTAGCTTTCTTGTGGTTCGAAGCATATTTACAGGTGTAAACTGGTCGACTGTCTTTGTATTGTTTACAGCTTAATTTTCTTACATTTCGACATCTTCCTTTCACTTTAAGTTCACGATATCCTTATTCATGGCGTTTCATCTCTTTGTGTCATTCTCAGGTCGTCATTTCTTCTATCTGTGAGTCTGTCCGGGTCCTCATGACATCACCATTCATCTTCCATTAAGTCCTTTTTGGTTTCTTCCGGGACATTACTTAGGCAATCTTAATTTCGTTTAATTTGCTGGTAGCGTTTCCTTAATGGATACCTTACTGTCCATGGTTTTCTAGGTATCGGTACTTCAATAGGTGTTGCTCTTCTGATAGGCACTGGGCAGAGCCCCAATGCGGCTCTCTGCTGGTTTATTTGCTCATCATATGTCACATGTTTTGGTGTGAACGTTCCTGGAACTTCAAAATGGGCGACTGGAGTGCAGGTTTTATTTGGGACCTCCTCTACACTCCCCCCTCTGGGTGATTCATCGACCACTTTCACCTTCGTCTTTGCATTAATCCTACTTTGTTCTTCTGTATTCATCTTTACTCCATTGTCTGGGTTCATTCCTTCTTCGTCCTCCGGATCTATACATGATGGATTAAAGAAGTGTCTCTTTGGAGTCCATATCTTTATTATTCCTTTCATGCTTCCTGCTGTCCTTACATGTTTGTCTTTATTCCATGTCATCAATTGACATTGTCCATTTGGGCTGCAGTAAACTCATCTTCCCACATAGTTTCGATGTTTCCTGGGGTAGAGAAACTTTGTTCCTTCTGCTGTGTGAATGCTGGTCTTCACAAAGTCTCTTATTTCTTCATCAGTTAGGTCTTTGGGCTTCCATCCTGGCTTGACATCAATCATGATCTTCATCCCTATGGCATTTTTCGCAGTCTTCTGGCACTGAGAGATTATTATTTTGATAACACAAAATCCTAGTAATATCATCACTAGCAGGGCTCCCAAGAACTTGAATGTGTCTGCCATCCACTGTGGGACCCATGAAAACAGTGATCCAAACCAGCTGTCATCATCAACTTCGTCAGCTTCATCGATCATCTGGTTCTGCAGATTTGTCAGCATACTTATAGCTTCTGTTAAAGTTCCATTTTCCTCATTGTGAGAAGGTATATATGTGCAACACGATTCTCCGATTTTTGCACAAACTCCTCCATCCATAGCTGTGATCATGTCAAGGACATATCTGTTCTGGAGAGTCATCAGTTGGATGGCTCTTAGCTCTTCCTTGATTGCACTGAATCCTTTTATGGTCGTGTTGATCGTCTGCAGTAACTCCCATCTGGTTATCTGTAACCATTTATTATTTGCTCCAACTTGGATTCTCGGCATGAAAATCGTTGTGAACACTGATGAATTGAGGCTGAACAGCCTGTGTTCATCGGGGATTGCATAAAAGGCTTCTTCTGATTTAGCAGAGAAGTAATTTTCTCTCTTCATTCGAGTTAGCAGTTCCACAGATCTCCTCTTCCTCAGGTGAGCATCTGCTTTTGGGAAACTGTCAATATTCAGGCCAGTTTTCGGGATCACTAAGGCTGGAACATGGACATTCACTATTGCGCATATACCTCCCCAGTCTCTTGGCAGTCTGATGTATGCTTTGGATCCACATGTCCAATAATGATCGATAATTATGGCAGTCTCATGAACCATTCCTGGAGTGTCAAAAACTTGTCCACAGTTCTGATTCTCTCCATGTTTCTTGTGCCATTATTCCTGAAGCAGAATTTTGGGTTTTCCAATGGCACTATCTGCAAGGGTCCTCCTCTGTCTTCAACCCATGTTAGCAGTTTTGCAATATTCAGACACAATGGCTTACATCCATTTCGCACTATGTCGAATGCGGGTTCGTAGTGGCCGAAGACCATCCATGCTCTGCAGATCACCACTCCTTTCTCCCATCCGTCTGGTGAAAGCACTGTTCCCCAAATTTGTATTTGGCTTCTGTTCTTTCACTTTCGAGCCTCTTCTGGCGTCTTTCCTTGAATGTTTCATTTGTGATTTGCTTCTCGTCTGATTTCTGCCCCTTTAACTCCAGGCTTCTCGTATCTGATCACAATGTGTTTCATCTTTCCATTGTTTCTTGTCTTTATGTCCTGGACATAATCATCTTCATTTGGATCAGTTGCTTCAGTTGCCCATTTCAGTGAGGCATCACTTCCCATGAACTGGCCTCTGGTCTTGTACATTGCTGCCTGTGACAGACAGTGTGCTGTCTGCACATTAATTTCTACAGCTACAAAGATCTTTGACTTTCCCATGCTGTAAGGTAGGAGTGCACAAACAAAGCATTCCCCTTCTGAACTTCGTCTTCCAACTTCTTTCATGTGCTGATACCAAATGTGGTTTCCCAGATGTGCTGTGCTATCCAGGTAGTCGTTTAGTGTGTTGTCATCTTCATGCATGCTTCTCTTAATTCTTAGTGTTTTCCTGTAATTGGCTATAACTACATCCCTGAATGCATCTGTATGGCTCCTCCTTGTTGGAGGATTCTCAGGTATCCCGGTCCATGGTGCAGGCTTCCTCATCTGTGCCATTTGAGTAGACCAAATTCTGGCAGTTCTTTCCTAGTCCTCATACAGCTTTTTCTTTCTGGCTAGGAATGTTCATATCCATACTGACATTGGTCCGGTGTATGGTCGTTCTGTGGAACCTGTCCTTTTACTCTGCATGTTCAAAGCTGGTCAGCTCCCAGTCCACGTCTCAGATTTGCTTCAGTCCCGAAGACATGTTGTATCCTGGTCAGTAAGAAGAATAGAGACAAAATAACAACACATGGAATAATGTGAACCCCTTGACAATGCTTCCTCAATCTGTCCCTCAGCGGAAATCTTTTAGAATCTCCTCAGATAGTTCTGTTGATCCTTAGAGAGTTCTACTTGCAGTATGATTCCATGCAAGAGCATGCCCATCTGTGCAACATTAACTGGATCTCTGATGAATGTGAGGACGTCAACATTGATCGGTCTCCCCACTAGCTCTGCAAAGTCAGTGACTAAATGGAAGAGGATGTTGTGGGCCAATTTGCTGTCTTCTGTTGACAGGGACATCCATCCTGTCTTGCTGAGTTTCAGGATTGTATGCTTTCTTTTTAATGTAGACAATGTCTGCACTGCCCGTTCGCGTGGAGTGCAATGAAGATCACAATTTTATTTAGGAGTTGGCTTAAATGTTCTGTATTTGCTGGGTCTCGAAGAAACATGAGTGTGTCTGTCGTTCTTCCGACAAGATTTGGACAGTCTTCAATTGTTCGAAAGAACAATGTATTGACAAGCTCATTTACTTCCTTCTCTGCTTGGGACATTTGGCTTTTCCTCTCTGTATTGAGGAAGTAAGAGAAATTGTTCGGCAATTACGATAAGCAATCGTAAACAGATTTTGTTTTCAGGATCTTGAAGAAAGTCAGTGACACTGGTAAGCACCCCCCCCACCAATGATCTTAGTACTAGTATGTTACCACATCGTTGGTGATGTTGCCACTGTGGGACACCATAAGTGATTCCGAATAGGGTCTCGGTGTGGAATGAGTCTGGATACTGTATTTTCTTCCAATTTATGTGTCCTCGATCAAAATTTGGCATGTTATTTTCTCATCACAGTTTTAATGTGCCTCGATCCAAAGTTCAAAGTCAACAGACTATGTTGTGGCTTATACGTGCAAATTTCTTCTTCACCCTGCAACTAGGACGCACAGAGATTCTGTTTTTATGTCCTTATCCCCTTTTTTGCTTAGAGGAAGTGTCCAATTTAAGCCACAATTTACAAAAAGTTATTTATCTTTATCTGGCTGGTCATGCGTCCTTCTTCCTCGTCATGGATCTCGTCTGCACGTGCAGTGGTTCTTCCCTGTCGCTCGTAGTCTCCTCGTGTTTGGGTGCAGGCAGGGGGCCTTCTCCGATGTAGGGTTTGATATCGCCCAGAAAAATACAAGCTCTCCTGCCTTGTAGTTTTACTGCGGACGGAGTGCAGTCCTCCATTGTGATGGGACCGTTAAATCTTGGCTCATCCCACTTTTTCCTCATATGGTTCCTTACAAGGACGGTATCTCCAGGAAAACGGATGGTACACAAAGTCCTTTAGCTGTGTCTGTAGTAGTATCTCCTTCTGTGTTCCGTGCTGCCTTGCAACCCTTTTGTCATCGCTGCAGCTGGTCTGAAATTACAGTAAGGCAAGCTGTCATGCAATTCAGGTAATTTTGCATTTCAGACCCTATGATTTCTCCTGTTGACTGGGCATCACATCTAGCTCTATCTCATGGTGTCAGAGGAGTACGCATTCCTCTTCCTGTGGCTATCTTGTGTGGCGTAAGATGATGGTCGGAACCAGGTTGGTTCCTAAGTGCATACAGTACCAAAGGAAGGCAGTGCAACCATCCCTTTCTTGGAGTAAGCTTCAACTTGGCTATCCTTTCCTTTAATAAGTCGTTGAGCTTCTCACAGATCCTGTTACCTTGCGGATGATATGCCGACGAGAACTTGTGCTTTATACCAAGCAGCAAGCTAATCTGTTCGAATGTCTCATTTACAAAGTGAGCTTGGTTATCTGATCTCATGACCTCGCACACCCCCCACCTGGGGAAAACTTCTCTCACAAAAAATGTGGCCGCACAGGTAGAGTCTGGGTGTGTACAGGGACCTGGCTCAATCCATCTAGAGAATGGACGCACCACAACAATTAAGTATCTGTACCTGTTACATACTTGAATCATGCCGACGTAATCGACATGCAAGTGCTGAAAAGGCCCATTTGGCCTGGGGATGACTCCTCTCATTACTTTTAATGTGTGCCCAGCTGTGAATTGTTGGTAGATTATACAGTTTACTATAAAAAATGCAACATGCTCGGTTAAATTCAGTATGAACCAGTCTTCTGCGAGTGTTGCTACTAAATTCTCTTTTGTCATGTGTGCCGGATGATGTAACTGCTCCAGCACAATTGTTAATAGGGCTGCAGGCATCACTGGTTTACCAGTGCTGTCTTGTCACCACAAACCATCAGAGGGGTTCAAAGAACACCCTCGTCGTTTCCATAGATTTTTCTCTTCCTGTGATGCCTCCCATTGGAGTTCCATCAACTGTGTTTGCCCAAGATTGTTATAGCCTTCAGGTGTCGTTCGTGCAACCATCATTCTCTCATTGGTGTAGGTGACTTCCACTTCCATGATCGTCTCACTCTTGGATGCCATACGCTTGGCCTCTAGGTCTGCTGCTTGATTTCCGTGTGAGATAAAAGCTGTCCCTCTCGTGTGGGCGGCGCATTTCACGACACTATGCCCACTGGGAGCTGTAGTACCTTAATCAGCCTGTCCAATAAGGCTGCGTGCTGCACTGGCGTGCCGTCTGCTCGCAGGTAGCCCCCTCCTTTTCCAGCACGCTAAGCCTGCGTGTACTGTCGACGTCACATAGACGGAGTCGCTGTACACCGTTACTTTCTGGTCTGCGTGATTCTCAATAGCGAGTATCAATGCCAATAATTATGCATCCAGTGATGAATAATGAGATGGTATTCGTGCACTAATAAGTACTCGGAATTCTCCATTTGCTGTGTGCTTCATCACAACGCCTGTATATCTTTGCCCATCATTTTGATCGATTCTCGAAGAACCATCAATAAAGACACTTTCTCCTTCTGCCAAGGCATTTTCTTTCACCCTGGGAATTTTGCCATAGAATTCTTCGTAGTTTGCACAGTCATGTATTGGCTCTCCTTCAGTGACTGGCTCTGCTATAAACATAGCTGGGTTCACTATCTTACATCGGACTACCTTAATCGATGTATTTGATATGATCACTTCATAAGCAGAAGCTCTCTGAGATGTCAATGTGCCCTTCGGTTTCTCTAGAATGGCAAAAAGCGAGTGTTCGACGTACAGCGTCATTGAGCAACCCATTACAATGGTGGTAACTGTCATGATCTCTGCTTCCAAAAGATCAGGACTTGCCCGACTCCCTTGGAAGCAGACCCATAACCCTGGTTCCGAGTGCCAGCCAGTCCCAATTGGGACCTTTTGGACCCTGTCCTGGCGCCAGTGGCACCAGGCTCATAAAGATGCCCAGTCCCAGCGCTGGAAGCGCCGGGCTCATAATGCTTGGGTGGACTTACCTGCAGCAGACCATGCTGCTTACTTACCTGCCAGTTGAACCCCTGATCCTCTTCTGTTTGGGACTACTTTTCCTGTTGGGTGGGGCAGGAGCCACTCCCTAGGTTCAGAACACTGGAACTCTTCTGGAAAGCAGGAACTCTTTTCTTACCTAGGCGTGGCTGTGGAAGGAGACACCTAAGCACTACAGGAGGCTATTTAAACCACACCCGATGGATGAATCTTGCTTTGTGTTATTCTGCATTCTCTGCAGCAGAACGCTCATCGTGTCTTCTGCTTCTGATCCTGGGCCTAAGGGAACAAAGGCTTACCATCCTGGAATCCAGTCTTCAGCAGCACCTGTAAAGACAAAGAAAGAACAGGTTAGCACTACGGTCTTCAGTGGCAGCGCATCTCTTACCTGGTCCATCGGCTGTCACCAACGCCTCGCGCTGCATTCCGGCATCTGAAAGACAAAGGCTTACCTACTCTTCGCACGCTCCGGAGGCCTTCGGCGCTGCATCCCGCATCTGAAAGACAAAAGAAGGTGCGTTTAAAGACATTGGGCAACTTTATTACTCACGTGCCATTACTCCTTCCCACGCCGAATCCAGTGGGTATTCCAGCACCCTTCAGCTTCTCTAAAGCTCCGAACTTATACCTGCAAGATAAAAGGGACAGTTAGTGCGCATCGTGAAGCAGGCTACAAGCGCTTACTTACATGCTTCCAGGCGCTTCTATTCCTCACGCGGGTTCGATCCTCAACTCTCATCAGCCCGCCATCCGCCATCGCCGGAACCCTGCAAAACAAGAGATATCATTACAAAAGACTTTTAAGACATTTGAAGTGCCCAGAACTTACCGTTCGTGCAGTTAACGACAGACAGCAGTCCTCTGAGGTCAAGAGGCCTGCACCCTTATCCAGTGAAGAAACTGGTTACGGCACCCTGCCCCGAGGCAGATGGAGAGCTCGGCGTTCACTTACCTAAGGTGAGGGCGTTAACCTTTGGGGTTCTACAGGAGAAGAGAAAGGGAAGAGGAGAGAAGCACCCAATAACTCCAGTTCAATAATCCCATATTTTCTATCTGCAGACATCTTACTCTTCAAGTCAGACATACAGTGCACAGAGGTCCAGCCCAAAGAGCCAACCGTGTGTTACACATCACCTTTCTAGATACGGCATTCACCCAGTCAAGACCGGCGCCTCTGCGGGAATCAGGTGAGCTTTACAGAACACAAAGCCTACCGCAAAACTCCCACCCAGGCTCTATGGAAACCTCGGATACCGACCAGCTAGCCCAGTTACTTGGGGAACTAAGAGCAGAAGTGCATGCAGCCCGTCAGGAAACGAATGCTCTAAGAAGGGAACTGATTATTTCCAAGGAGCGAACAGACGATCTCGCTAGACAATTGCTACAGTCACAAGCCGGACAAACTCCGTTACCCGCATCAGGGGCAAATCTTCCTTCAACATCCTCTACGAACCCAGTGCAGATCAACCTACCTGGGAATGTACCTCTGGCTCCGCCCGAACGATTTTCTGGTGACCCAAAGAGGTTTGCAGTATTTATTAATCAGTGCCGGTTGCACTTCTTATGCCGGCCAGCAGCCTTTCCAACTGATCAAGCTAAGGTAGCTTTCGTGCTTTCGTACCTTAGTGGCAATGCGGCAGACTGGCCGATCCCTCTAGTTAATCAAGATGATCCGGTTCTCCGTGATTTTCAAGCTTTTCAGCTCAGTATGGAAAAACTGTTTGCAAGACATTCACAGGGGCAGGCCTTGGACAATGAGCTCCTTTCATTGCGACAGGGTAATCAAGACCTTTTGGCTTATATTGCGTCTTTCAACAGACTGATAGTGGAAACTCGATGGCCTGAGGACAAAAGGATTACGCTGTTTTATAGAGGTCTACGTGGAGAGCTCAAAGATGTGTTAGCCCAAGTAGTGAATCCCCCGCAAGACTGTTCGGACTATATTGACTTAGTCGTTCAAATTGACCACAGACTGCAGAACAGGAAGGCCGATCGTTCCAAGTTTGATGCTCGAGTATTTTCCAAACCACCAACTCCTACCAAAGGAGTAGACTCCGGGGAACCCATGCAAATAGGGGGCCTGAAAGGACCACTAACACAAAAGGAGCGGGAAAGGAGAAAACAGCTGCAATTATGCCTCTATTGCGGAAACTCGGGGCACTTTCTTCGAGACTGTCCGGTGAAACCAGCCAAGAAGGCAGTAGGAGCTGCAGTTACCTGGGTCACAAACTCTGAGCAGGGAAACGACCTCGCCCGACAAGAATAGAGGTCCTCTTGCCGAGCGTTAAAACCAGTTCAGTGACCTCGCATTTCGTGATACCTATGGTCCTCATTAGCCCTGAACATCCGGATCGATTACATGCGATTGAAGCTTACGTCGACAGCGGTGCCATCGGCAATTATGTGGATCATGAAATGGTTTTGAGGATGAATCTGACTCTTTGTCCAAAGGCTGTAAAGGACGTCATTACTACGGTGGATGGTACGGAGATAGCCTCCGGACCAGTAACGCATACCATCCAAGAAGTGACGCTAGTAAGTCAAGATGGACACCATGAGAAGATCGTGTTCGATGTGATCAAGGCCCCTCAGTTCCAGATTATTCTAGGAATTCCTTGGTTAGAGAAGCACAATCCTCAGATCGATTGGCGAGCAAGAACGGTTCAGTTTCCAGAATGTGTCTCTACTTGTCACCCTCGACCTGGTGTTGCACTGGCAGCAATTTCCTCGGAGGCTCCCCAGTTACCTCCTGAATACCTAGAATTCCAAGATGTTTTCCGGAAGGATCAGGCTAACTCTCTACCTCCTCATAGGTCTTATGACTGCCAGATAGACCTGATACCTGGATCTACTCCTCCTTGTAGTAGAATTTATGCCCTCACCGAGCCTGAGAATCTTCACCTCCGACAATACCTGGATCAATACCTAGCGAATGGGTTTATTCGTCCTTCCAAGTCCCCTGCTTCCTCAGCTTTGTTCTTCGTTCCAAAAAAAGAAGGGGACCTTAGAACTTGTATAGATTATCGCGCCCTGAACCAGATCACCGTTAAGAATAGATATCCGTTACCTTTGATCCCTGAACTCCTGGACCAAGTCAGAAAAGCATGCATATATACAAAGCTGGATTTTAGAGGAGCCTACCACTTGGTACGAGTAAAAGAGGGCCATGAATGGAAGACGGCCTTCCGCACCAAGTATGGGCTATTTGAATATCAGGTCATGCCCTTCGGACTTTGCAATGCCCCGGCCGCCTTTCAATATTTTATGAACGATGTCCTCAGAGAGCTCATAGATATGTGTGTTGTTGTTTACATTGACGACATCCTCGTTTATTCTTCATCGGAAACTGAACATCGGAAACACGTGAAAATGGTCCTCGAGAGATTGCGTCAACACAAACTTTTCGCTAAGTTGGAAAAATGTGTTTTCAACGTGACTGAAGTTGAATTCTTGGGATTCATATTATCACCTAGCGGAGTGCGTATGGATTCAAAGAAGGTCGATGCAATTCTCAAATGGCCATCGCCATCCTCCGTAAAAGGTGTTCAAAGCATGTTAGGCTTCGCTAACTTTTACCGCAGGTTTATCCCCGAATTCTCTCGAATAGTCCAGCCCATCACCGCCTTGTTAAAGAAAAACAAACGTTTTGAATGGTCTACCGAGGCGGAACAAGCTTTCCAGAATTTGAAGACTAGATTTATCTCTGCACCGATCTTAAAACATCCTCGCCCAGAACTCCCCTACATCATTGAAACTGATGCTTCGAGCCTTGCCATGGGGGCAGTTCTATCACAAAAGGACCCAGTAACCAATCAGTTGCATCCCGTGGCATTTTGGTCCCGCAAATTCTCGCCTCCTGAAATCAATTACACTATTACTGATTAGGAACTTCTAGCTATCAAGTCCGCCTTTAAGGCTTGGCGGCATTATCTTCTGGGGGCCCGACACACCGTTACTGTGATTACAGATCACCGAAACCTGCAATATTTGAAAACCGCAAAAGCTCAATCCTCTAGGCAACTCCGTTGGGCACTATTCTTTGCCGAGTTTGACTTCATAATTACCTATCGACCTGGTACAAAAAACGGTAAAGCTGATGCCCTTTCTCGGATGGGAGTGGAAGAACATTTGATCAATCCTAAACCTGTACCTATCATTCCCGAACAAAGAATTCTAGGTGTAATCGCCACACAATCCATAGAGGAAGTTAAGGATAAAGCCAGGCTACTGGTAACTCCAGCAGACATACAGAATTGGCATCTGCAGGGAAAGGACTTTACGGTGAAGGACAACCTATTATATTTCCAAGAACGGTTATACCTGCCCAGCACAGATTTACAGAAAAAGGTAATCTCTTGTTATCACGATTCTTTAATGGAAGGACATCCCCGTATTACCAAGACCTCGGAAAAGATCAAGCGCTACTTCTGGTGGCCGTCTTGGAAATAAGATATCAGAGACTTTATAATGTCCTGTGGAGTATGCGCCCAAAACAAGAGTCAAAAGGAAAAACCAGCTGGCCTCTTACGCCCTATTGACATCCCGCCTCGCCCTTGGCATACGCTTTCTATGGACTTCATCACTGATCTACCTCCATGCTCCGGATACAATACAATCCTAGTAATCGTGGACCTATTCTCCAAGATGGCGCATTTCATTCCACTCAAAGGCTTACCAACAGCAGCAACTCTGGCCCGAGAATTTCTCGAAAACATCGTCCGACTGCACGGTTTTCCTTCAGTTCTAATTTCGGATCGAGGTAGTCAATTTATTTCTCATTTTTGGCGAAGTTGCTGTCGGTCGGCTCAAATTGATGTGAGACTTTCGACCAGCCACCATCCTCAAACCGACGGACAAACCGAGAGGACCAATCAAACTCTGGAACAGTATTTGCACTGCATGCTACAACAAACTGAAAAAACTTGGAAAGATATCCTTTGGATAGCCGAATATGCCTACAATAACTCTGTCCACTCGGGAACTGGGAAGACCCCGTTTTTTCTTTTATACGGTAGTCACCCTCGAACCTCAGAGTTGGATCCACTCCAAGATCTTGGAACACCAGCAGTAGACCACCTGCATTCTACAATCACCCAAGCCTTTAAGGAAGCCGTTTCTCACCTTCAAAGGGCTAAAGAACAATACAAGAAAGGAGCAGACCAACATCGGAAGGAAGCCCCCCAATATCAAGTAGGAGATCAAGTCTGGTTATCCACCAAATATCTACCTCTAAAAGGACCACGCACATTCAACCCAAGATACCTTGGTCCCTATTCCATCACTACCATAGTAAATCCAGTAGCGGTCAAGTTGGACTTGCCCCCTCACATGAAGATACATCCGGTCTTCCACGTCTCTCTATTAAAACCCGTGCAACCTCAAACCCGACTAACTACATCTCCAAAACCTATTCTAGTTGATGGAGAACTCGAGTTTGAAGTCAAAAGCATCCTGGATTCCAAGATCTCCAAATCTAAACTATTTTACCTGATTGACTGGAAAGGCTACGGTCCCCAAGAAAGATCCTGGGAACCTGCAGAATATGTCCACGCGTCTCGTCTAATCAAAAGATTTCATCTAACATTTCCTAACAAGCCCAAACCCCCGGAGAAGCCCGGTTTGGGAGGGGCCTTGAGGGGGGGTGCTGTCATGATCTCTACTTCCAAAAGATCAGGACTTGCCCGACTCCCTTGGACGCAGTCCCATAACCCCGGTTCCGAGTGCCAGCCAGTCCCAATTGGGACCTTTTGGACCCTGTCCTGGCGCCAGTGGCACCAGGCTCATAAAGATGCCCAGTCCCAGCGCTGGAAGCGCCGGGCTCATAATGCTTGGGTGGACTTACCCGCAGCAGACCATGCTGCTTACTTACCTGCCAGTTGAACCCCTGATCCTCTTCTGTTTGGGACTACTTTTCCTGTTGGGTGGGGCAGGAGCCACTCCCTAGGTTCAGAACACTGGAACTCTTCTGGAAAGCAGGAACTCTTTTCTTACCTAGGCGTGGCTGTGGAAGGAGATGCCTAAGCACTACAGGAGGCTATTTAAACCACACCCGATGGATGAATCTTGCTTTGTGTTATTCTGCATTCACTGCAGCAGAACGCTCATCGTGTCTTCTGCTTCTGATCCTGGGCTTAAGGGAACAAAGGCTTACCATCCTGGAATCCAGTCTTCAGCAGCACCGGTAAAGACAAAGAAAGAACAGGTTAGCACTACGGTCTTCAGTGGCAGCGCATCTCTTACCTGGTCCATCGGCTGTCACCAACGCCTCGCGCTGCATGCCGGCATCTGAAAGACAAAGGCTTACCTACTCTTCGCACGCTCCCGAGGCCTTCGGCGCTGCATCCCGCATCTGAAAGACAAAAGAAGGTGCGTTTAAAGACATTGGGCAACTTTATTACTCACGTGCCATTACTCCTTCCCACGCCGAATCCAGTGGGTATTCCAGCACCCTTCAGCTTCTCTAAAGCTCCGAACTTGTACCTGCAAGATAAAAGGGACAGTTAGTGCGCATCGTGAAGCAGGCTACAAGCGCTTACTTACGTGCTTCCAGGCGCTTCTATTCCTCATGCGGGTTCGATCCTCAACTCTCATCAGCCCGCCATCCGCCATCGCCGGAACCCTGCAAAACAAGAGATATCATTACAAAAGACTTTTAAGACATTTGAAGTGCCCAGAACTTACCGTTCGTGCAGTTAACGACGGACAGCAGTCCTCTGAGGTCAAGAGGCCTGCACCCTTATCCAGTGAAGAAACTGGTTACGGCACCCTGCCCCGAGGCAGATGGAGAGCTCGGCGTTCACTTACCTAAGGTGAGGGCGTTAACCTTTGGGGTTCTACAGGAGAAGAGAAAGGGAAGAGGAGAGAGGCACCCAATAACTCCAGTTCATTAATCCCATATTTTCTATCTGCAGACATCTTACTCTTCAAGTCAGACATACAGTGCACAGAGGTCCAGCCCAAAGAGCCAACCGTGTGTTACACATCACCTTTGTAGATACGGCATTCACCCAGTCAAGACCGGCGCCTCTGCGGGAATCAGGTGAGCGTTACAGTAACCTTCTCTATGGCGAACCCTGCGGCAGCTAAACTCTGTTCGCACGGGAAATGACCTCTCATTACTGGGTCAAATTTCCACTATAGTATGCCAGGGGCTTGTATCCCAATGTCGTTCTCTGTGTGAGTACTGCCGTCATAACGCTGTCATTTGTGTGTGAAAACAGGTAAAATTCCTCTGCATAATTGGGAATCCCTAGAACTGGTGCTGTGCAAATAGCTCTTTTGAGTTCAGCAAATCCTTCCTCCATGGTCTTAGACCATTCAATCTTTTCTTTTGTCACTGGGCCTTCTTTAGGGCCTGAACTAAAGGGTTAGTGTAAGAGCTATAGTCGAAGACCCATGCTCTGACATAGTTGCATAGGCCTAAAAAGCTCTGCATCTATTTTATCGTGTGTGGCTTTGCCGTGTTCAGTATTGCTTCAGCCCTTTCTGGGGTCACTCTCTTTCCCTCATGTGAGATCAGCTGGCCCATGTACAGCACTTCTTGTTGACAATATTGTAGCTTTTCCTTGTCAACCTTATATCCCTTCTCAGCCAGTATAGTCAATAGCTGAACAGAATCGTGCCCGCATTGCTCTTCTGTCGTGCTGCAAATTAAGATGTCATCCACATATTGCAGGACAATACTTTTTAATGCAATATTGCTAAAGTCCATCTGCAGGACTCTGTTAAAAATAGATTGAGACTCACAATATTCCTGGGGTAGCCTCGTGCTTTCCAGACGCATCTGTCTGAATGTGACTGACATCCGATCTTGTGAGTCACGGTGCAACAGGATTGAGAAAAATGCATTTTTCAAGTCAATTACCGTGAAATATTTTGCCTCAACAGGTATATTACATAGGATTGTAGCACATAGGATTGTAGCCGGGTTAGGAACTAAAGGGAACACGGCCTCAACAATATAATTTATTGGACTCAGATCTTAGCCTCCATGACCCTCCCTTTGACTTTTTGATTGGATAAACTGCGTTATTGAATGACGACTCTGACTTCACTAAGATGCCCTGCTCCATCATTGCCGAAATTGTCTTAAAAATCCCCTCATCTGCCTCTCTCGACAATATGATATGATATGATATTTTATTTGTATCGTGCTCGTACACAAGTGTTTCAGAGCGCGACTAGGCAAGGGAGGGGAACAAGGGAGAACACAGCACAACATAAAATCGATCTTACTAGGCCCAGTGACATTGAGAACGCGCAAGTGCATGGAAAAGGGAAAAGGGAAAAAGTGCATGGAAGGGGGAGAGTGGAAAGTGCAGAGCCGAGGAGCGCAGATAAATAAAATAAAGAAAAAGAAAAAGAAAATGGAGGCAAACTGTGGTAGTGCAGCCAGAAAGTGGCAAGTGCTGTGTTTAAGGCAGCAGACTGGGTGAATCTGAATAAGTGCAGAAAAAGAAGAAAAATGGGGGGGGGGGGCTTTATGGGTACATATACAGTCCCCAGTGCAAGGGGCGGCCAGGAGGCAGTGCAGGAAGGTGGCAGGGTGAGCAGATACCTGGGCCCAGGGGACAGAGGGTGGCCAGGTGCACAGTGCCAAGAGAGCAGATCAGCAAGGGGAGAAGGGGAGCGGAGGCAGAAGCAAAGAGGAAGGTTTTGAGGTGCTTCCGGAACTGGAGATGGTTCTCCTCAAGTTTTAGAGTGGCAGGGAGGCTGTTCCAGAGGGAGGCCCCAGCCGAAGATAGAGATCTACCCCCAGCTTGTTTCTTTGAAAAACGATTGACCCGCAGGGAGTTAGAGGCAGAGGAGCGAAGTGCTCGAGAGGGGAGGTATTTGCGGAGGGATAGCTGAAGGTATTTTGGACCCAGGCCCTAGAAAGCCTTGTGGACAATGCAGAGGGTTTTGAATTTAATCCTTGCATCCACTGGGAGCCAATGGAGAGATTTCAGAGCTGGAGAGATACGATCCCAGGGCTTGAGGCCAAGGACAAGTCTTGCAGTCCTGTTCTGGATAAGTTGTAGAGGGCGGAGAGTAGAGGCTGGTAGATTTAGAAAGAGGCTGTTACAAAAGTCCAACCGAGAGAGAACCAGAGCTTGGGAGACAGTGAGCTTCTGACGGAAGGAGAGGAAAGGAAGAATGGGATATTGTCAGGATTTTGGTAGAATTGCTCCTGGTTTCAGTTTAATTTTCACTTCTCCAACCCCTTTCAAGAGGCCTACATCATAAGGTTCTGTAGTCCATACAGAGACAGACACCTGGGCCATGTCGTCATCAAAATATTCAGGACGGTTTCGTGCCAACATCATTCTTTGAGGCACTTCTCTTTTGATCATTTTCACCCAAAAGTTGAGACTCACTTCCACCATTGTCTCTCCCATATCTGCTTGTTCTTCAAACTGGTTGTCATCGGTGACGTCAGTCAATCGATATACTTCTTCAATGGCGATTACGGCACACCATTGTCGGCCTTCGTCGTCATAACCATCAATCAAGGCCATTGTCCCTCGTACTGCAACTGTGTATACCATCAAGGGAAATGCTTGTCTCTTCTCCTCGTGCATCGGTATTCTTGGTCTAAATAGGAACTCATCTGGGGTTCTCATGATTCTGTCTGCAGGGCCTGGCAGCCCTGCCATTAGTATGCACATACATACGCAAATAATTCTGGCTCTAATGGTATAGCTCTCATAGCTGTGTGTCCTGCGTATGCTCTGACCATTTCGCATACATTTGAATAGTGCATTCCTGGATTGGAACATACTATGCCTTCCTCCATGAATGAAATTGTCATGTTTAACTTGGTCATTAAATCTCGATCGAAAATGTTTACTGGGGTCTGACATGAATATAATAAAGGCACCTTCATTTCACATTCTCCTATAGAGACTGAGAGTGCATTTGTGAAGGGAACACGACTTGTAGCTCCGGTGAAACTCTGAGTATTTATAGCCTCGCCAGACAAGGAAAACTTGCCTTCAAGTACGTACGAGCGTGTTGCACCAGTGTCAAGTAAGAAGTAATATTCTTTATCCCATATAACGACATCCACCCTAGGTTCCGGTGAGGGTCTGGTTTCGCTGATAGAACGCATCAGGGTTCCCAGTGAGCTGTCCTAGTCCATATACAATTTTGGCCCACTGTGTGCTGATGGATTTCCCCCATTCCCATTTTTACTTCCTGTTCCAGGGTTCATGGTCTGTCCTGTGTTCACTGTCTGTGATAGTTGCATCGGTGCCTGTTGGGATTGTCCTTGTGGAAAACTCTCCATATTCTGAGGTTGCCCCTGGCACTTGTTGTTGCATCGTGTGATTCTGTGCATCACCTTGTTGTACGAATGCAGGTGGATTCACCGTACCTACTTCTGTCCCTTGACCGTTCTGCACCATGCCTTGGTTTCTGCATGTGCGCGCTAAATGCCCTGTCATTCCGCATAACCAACATACTGGTGGTGGTCGAATCATTTGCCCATTTGACATATCTTGAATATCATGTTGCATATTTTGAAAGCCTAGATAAACAAAACCGAAATTTCAGGGTGAGAGGTCACAACACGCTAACAAATATAACAGTCACTAGTAATGCACTTTTTAAATGAATGTATTTTAATAACATCTGGATAATATTGGTGGGGATAGAGCACCCAGGGGTATTTGAAAAAACAATACAGATAGGTATGATTAAGTGGAAAAAACTGGATCTCAATGGAATAACAGCAACAAAAAACTGCTACTATTGGTCAATCATTTCAATTGTGCAGTTACAGGAATTAACATAAACCCAAATTCATGAACATATATACAAAAAGCACAAAAACAATGCTTGAATTGTGCACTGTTCAGATGGAATTATCGTCGAAACAATGGTGTTTCGGCCTAGAAGAGCTGTAAGGTGCAGCTTTGTGAGCAGGCCTTCATCAGGACGTGTGATGGGAAGAATGGTTGTCCCAGGATCTCTATCTATAAACAACAAATGGAGTGTGGTGAGTAGAGTGGTGACCTCAAATATAAAATGATGATTCAGAAAGGTCCCTCAGGATGCTTGATTAAAAAGAAGGAAAAACTCCCTTATGGAGGAGCCTGATTCTTACCGAAGACTTATCCAGTGCAAGGGTAAGCGAGAAAATCCATCATGGGTATAGATATCTGGACGGCATTAAATGCGCCGTTGCGGAAACAAGTGTGTACCTGTAACGACATACGAGGATCTGTGAGGGTTCTGTACAGATCCTGGTTCCACATATAAGTTAATTGGGAAATAGGTAAAAACTTACCTCAGGCGGTAAGTAGTGTCTTCTATGCTGATAATGGTGGAGACACCCACTGTCGATGGTGGCTGCTAACCCAGATTGTCCCAAAGTGACAAAACCTGTGTACACCAAGCACACAAAGGTAAGCGAACTAACGTTGCTAAAGCGCATGTCAAACATGAGCAAAAAATAATAATACTAACTCATATTCCTCTAAATCCTCTTCCTCTGGGGTAAAACCCAGTATTGCTCTGATTATTCTGCTGTGGATTAATCACATGTTTCATGCTTGATTCAGCTGTGCTAGTTATGATGGCTCTCTCAAGAGTATATTTTGACAATTTTTTCGGCACCAATTTCGCTTCCTCGCCCTTTCTTGTAGCTTCCTTTTTGCGATTCTTTTCTTGCAGCAATCTGCAATAGTGTGAGATGGTCAACTGTATTTCTGACCAAGGTTTGGCTTCGATTCCTATCCATTTCTTGAGCTGTTTCTGTACCGGTTCTGGTAGCCCTTGGCACAATATATGGTAGAATACAGATATAGATTTCCCCCAAGATTCATGAGTTTCGAGTACCCAAGTGTCTTGGAAATTCTGGATATAAAGCAACGGATCCTCAGACTCCTTCATTTTTCGTGTCATTATAGCTCCCATATCGGAAGTGTCTGGGTAAAGCACTCGTAGTGCTTTCCATACTGCGGCTCTGCAGTTGTTAAATGGAGCTCCGTCATGTGCAGTATTGATTGTGGTCACACCCGGGTAACCTTCCGTGTCCACACATCACCTGCTCTCTCACCAAGTATGGTGATTAGGAGACCCTTGATATCCCCTAGAGCTAACGTGTTCCCTCCTGTCATTTTTCCTAACTCGTGTATACACTTTCCGGCTCCCAATGGCAGCATTGGAAGCTTTTTTTTCAAATTTTCTTGATCCATGTGTGGCCATGGAATATATTGTGGTCTTGTTCCCCCTTTTTCGAGTAACGGAAATAGGGATGTATAGTTCTCTCTCTCGTCCCTCATGGTGTCATGAACTACAGAACACGTCCCTTTTGGACTTCCTGGTCCTTGTCACAACGGGGCATGCACTCCATAATACTCCCAACATGGTCGACCAGCGTGAAACCCCTTTCTCGCTCCACGCGCTGGACGTAACGTATTCTATTAATAGACCATGCCTTCCACGGCTCCACGCATCTCAATTCTATTGCAAAGTAGCAATCCGACGTGTGTTCCGTAGCTCACGGTATTTCTTACTTGTACCTGTCTATCTACCCGTTCCTTGCCCCTTCCTTACCTCCTATTCCTGGACTTGTGTGCTAGTTGCACCTTTCCTAGTTCCCCGGATTCCTGGACCCGCGTCCCGGAAACTGAACGCATTCTGGAGTCGGAAGAGTCTCGGGCAGCCTTGTTCAAGACCTGGTCCGTCCGCAAGAAGGCAGCGACCAAGGACTCTAGCAAAAAACTGTCCAGGGATAGTTCCCTATTCCCACTACTTCAGGAAACATCCTCAGTGTGGTAAAGTTGAGTGCTCTCCAGGCTCTCGTCTTCCCCCTCCGATTGGGCTATTTGTTCTACCCCCTCTTCATCATATATTCTATCGATCGTTTCTCTAATGCTTCTGGTGTCGAAGTCATCCTTGATATTCGCCCTAGACGTGCCTGGTATTGAATCATACGCAGAAAAGAATTATTCGATGTCTTCCCAATCTACTACTGGAGCAGGTTTTTTAACCTCTCTCCCCAGATATTCAAGATCGCGTGCTCTCTGTCTTTGCTTACGTTCTACATCGTCATCGAATTCTTTGTGCTTCCTCGCCTCTTCTCTGACCCTATCATCTTCCTTTTTCTTTTCATTTCTATGTTCATTTGCCCTTCGGATTTCCTCATCCCTTCGTCTCTTTATTATCTTCTCTCGTATTCTTTGCTCTTCCTCTGACCTTTGCTGCTTTTGTCTGTCTTGATCGTTAGCCGCTCTCTGTTTGCGATCAAGCTGTCTTTTTTGCTCTTCGCGATATAGCTGTTCTCGCCTTTGTCTGTCTTTCTTTCTTATTCTTTCGTCTCTCAATTCCTTCTCTTTCCCCTTTCTCTGTACCTCATCTAGCCTCTCTTTTTGTTTCGCATCATCAATGCCTTTGCCATTGAGTTTCAATAGATTTTGCCCTCCCATCCATTTGTTTTTTTGCAAATGCTATCTCATCAGTTCTATCTTTGTTTCCTTTACATCTTTTTCCTTCTCTCTCCTTGTCGAGAGATGCACTTGTCTGTGCCTGATCTCTTCTTTCGTCATCACGTCTCTCCTTGTACCTTGGGATCGTGGAGGTGATATCCTTATCCTTATCTTTCCCTCGATCTTTGTCACTACTTTGCGTAGGTGACTCATATGCTGGGTTGCTATACCCCGTGGCTGCCTTTAGTTCTCTCACCGGGTACAGTCCCTCATCTTTACTTTCTTCAACCTTCGTTTCGGATGGGGCGGGTGGTGCAGTAGGCGTCTCACCCCCTTCTGAGCATATATTAAGTATCCAATCTTTTGGCGCCTCCCCTCCCTTTTCTTGTTCATACATCTTCCAAAGAACTAAAATAGCTAGGCGTTTGTGAAAACCTTTGCCCATATATGTGGCGTGCAAATATGTTATCATGTGTTGCAAGACAGCTTTAGATAAAGACCCACCCTGTGGCCATGGCCTAAACATTTTGTGGGCGGTCCTTTAACCCACTCTGTACTATACATCTTCAATTTGGGTGCATGTTTCGGCAACTGTTTGCACAGGTGTGTTAATGGAGTTATGTCTTCCATGTTTGAATCTGTTCCCCTTCTCCTTATGAAACACTTGTCAAAGCTTTACGTGACTTAAACAGTTCCAACAATATGAGAGAGCACCAAAGACTGCAAGCTCCAATCCCGATTTTTTCATAAAATTTTATATCTTCTATTTTACTCAAAAACATCAATTCGCATGCAATATTATCTCGGCTATTCAATTGCGTAAAATTGAAATCTGTTTTCTCAAGGAAATTTTTTTTCGACTTTTGACGTCACAACAAACAACATATAAGACAGACGTTTAACAGACTAGACGAACACCAACTGGTCACAGGTATCTCTGCCTCTAATCATTACCCCTTCATGGAGTTTAAACATATCCCTTTCACGTTGTCTTTAATCACTGTGTTAGTCTATTTGTTCCCCTTTAGTTAGGACTATGGATACACATTTTTTCTAGCCGATTGTATTAAACGTGTAGGAATAAGGTGAATCCTCTCCCTTCTCTGGTTTCCTCCCCGGTAAACTCTCTCTTCTTGGGTGTCCTCCCCGGTATCTTCTCTCTATTTGCTTAATTATTCTCGAGTCATTATTCTCTTCCCCTTAGATATATACATTCTTCTCTACTTCTAACTATATTTTGTTTTCCCACCTCCCTCCATTACCTTTTGCCTTTACTTGTTCTAGAGCATGCACTTTTGCCAAAACACTCAATCATTTTCACTCACTGTTCGCATTTTTCCTCTATGGACCCTCAGGATCACTGCCTTTGTTACCGCCTTCTTCGGCTTTTCTCCCGCTCAGCTGCCCGTAGAAATGGGAAGGGGTTGCGTGGGGAAACACAGGTTCCTTCAGACCTTGTCCTGCAGGTTTCATTCATTCATAATTGACGTGTAACACTCAAAAGTTAACATGCAATTCTATTGGTTAGGAAAAGGTAACTTTACTATAGTTACTATAGGTACTATATCTGTATATGGTAACAGAGTGAGGGGATTGGGTAAACACAGTCAGGTGGCGTCTAAGCCCTTCCTTCAAAAATGACTACTGTAGACGTCACTAAGAGTACGACGTCTCATTGGTTCTACTAACTATAAGACCCTAGATTATTTGGTCCATTGTGATTGGGTTGGCACCATCCCCATGCATACTTTTCCACTTCACTTAGCAGCACGCGGAATGGTCGGCCAGGTGCGGGGTGCCCCTTAGTTACCCGGCCTTCCTCCGATTATGGTTACAATCAATCATCACTTTAGTAGCCATGTGTCAATTAGTTCACTGTGGTTGGCCTTGAAACTGCATCTCCTGTCTGGAAAAGTTCTGATATCTCTGCCTGGTCGAGTGCCAAGCTTAGGTGTGAACCCTCGCTTCTTCTTGCTCGGCTGGTCACGTGCTTCCCACACCGTGAATTTGTCTCGTTTCTCTCAATTTGTGTATTTGATTCTTATTTAGCCCGCCACCTGCCTACGTCTTCTTATCTTGACCTTTCAGAAGCAGGATATTTTGTTCTTAGTTTCAATTAAATGTAGCTACTGTTCGCCTCGTCTATTGGTATGACATTGGCTTCCCTGGCACGAGTTGCTTCTGCCGAGTTTCGATTCAGCCGTCTCTTCTCGTTTTGCTAAATATGAATCTCTGCTCATTTGGCCTTTAGTAACCTGGGTTGATTCTGCTTCATTTGCAAAATGGAAATATACTTATAATAAAGTACTTTGTTTGAGGTAGATTTATGTATAATGGCGCTTGCCGCACTACTCTTCTACTTAGCATAGCAAGCCACACTGTTTCCTTAGCTTTCTTGCAGTTCCAAGCATATTTACAGGTGTAAACTGGTCGACTGTCTTCGTATTGTTTACAGCTTAATTTTCTTACATTTAGACATTGTCCTTTCACTTTAAGTTCACGATATCCTTATTCATGGCGTTTCGTCTCTTTGTGTCATTCTCAGGTCGTCATTTCTTCTATCTGTGAGTCTGTCCGGGTCCTCGTGATGTCACCATTCGTCTTCCATTAAGACCTTTTTGGTTTCTTCCGGGACAGTACTTAGGCAATCTTCATCTCATTTCAATTGCTGGTAGGGTTTCCTTAATGGATACCTTACTGTCCATGGTTTTCTAGGTATCGGTACTTCAATAGGTGTTGCTCTTCTGATAGGCACTGGGCAGAGCCCAATGCGGCTCTCTGCTGGTTTATTTGCTCATCATATTTCACATATTCTGGTGTGAACGTTCCTGGAGTGCGGGTTTATTTGGGACCTCCTCTACAAGGCAGTCTCGCCCTGGCCTATAGAATTGAAGGGCAATGGCTTAAGGGCTGGCCATCATGCTAGTGAGCACCATTTTAGTGGGTCAATGTATACTCGTGTGATAAGTTTGCACCCCTTACAGATGATAGTTATGAACCATTTTACTGATCCAACTTGTTTTAAAATGCACCAATTTTCATAAATGTTGCCAAAAAGTACCCTTTATACAGTCTTTTGAGCAAGTTTGGTGCCAGACAGAACTATTTTTTATCTTAAGTCTTTAAATCTGGTCCTTTTGCAATGGCAGCAGGGATCAAATGTGGAACATTGCCTGTATCTGCACACATTTTTACACTGGCCTACTATATATTTCGGGTGGACAGGTAGAGCCCGGTAAAAAATAAAACTTCTTCCCCACTTTGGGAGCTTCCTCTCAGCAGTTAGCAAGTAAGCTTAGACCCCAACACACATCTGCCCATGTACTGATCGTAGGATTGCCCCAGCCTCCACTGAGTGTATGCAGATGGACTATTACTCTATCATCATATCCCACCCCCTCAAGACTAGGCCTATGGCTCTATTGCCCCAAACAAACCTTAACATAGACTTTCCCCATGAAATAATCGTTATCATCTTTGGAGTCAACCATGTGGCTGAACATCAGGTGACGAGCATGGAAGTTGTACTGGCCAGTGTACACACCTTTCCTGCCAAAATAACCAGGCGACCAAATCATTGTTGCTAATCTTTTGCTCTTTTTCGAAAATGGTACCATTGCCATCATGTCCACCTAGGGTGGTCATTATTAGAAGGTTTGTGAATGGCGTAAATGACTAAAGTAATGTACTTTATTTGGGGCTTCATGATATTCTCCAAAATTGACTCAGGAAATCAGTGTTAAAAGCCAAAATCACATACTCTTAATACGCAGAATTGTGTTTCTCACTCATGAGGAGCTTTGGTATATCGTTGGCTTCATGAAAAAGTCAAGAATAAATACAGGTCAGCATTTATGTGAGAGACGACAGATGAAAGACTTCACTTCCACCCTAGCATCCCTCAAGACAACATCATGCCCAGACGACATCCTGCCTGCCTCTGTACTCAAAACCCTTCCAACTGAAGCACCCCACCCTTTCTTTACAATCCTCCAAAGTTCCCACACTCAAGCCACCTTCCCCTTGACCCTCAACATTAGGCAAATCCTCCCGCTTCTCAATAAACCAACACTGGATCCAGAACACTTTAGCAACCACTGCCCCATCAACCATCTTCCCTTCCTAGGTAAGATCCTTGAGAAAGGAGTAGTCAAGCAACTCCATCAAAATATTGACACCAACAACCTCCTTCAGTCCTACTAATCTGGCTTCAGATCTAGATGCAACATGGAAATGGCTACCATGAAGGTCATCGGCAATGCCCTTAACATCCTCAAAGATGGCAATTCTGACCACCTGGTTCTCCTTGATTTCTCAGCACAATTCGACTCAGTAGACCACCAAACCCTCACCAACATTCTACATTGCCACATTGGGATCAGCAAGACTGTCTTCCACTGGTTCACATCAAAAGAGAAACAGCACACTGAGTGTGCACACCACCCCTGCCTCATCCTCCATTCAGAAGATACCCAGACAGCATGTTCGATGCAGTGGGCACATTCAAGGTGGGATGTGCACTGGCTCCTGTATCAAGTTCAGAGTTCCGGCTACACTCCAAGATGGCAGACGCGACTCCTACAATTAAAGAGCTATGCTCAGCCATATTCCTTCTTCTCACTGGGGGAGATTGGTCACCGGCAAGTATTTCTCTACCTATAGAGGGGAACTGGCAGGTGAAGCCGGCCCCCGTTGAAAGTCTAAGGATGTCCTCCCTTGTCTGGGAACCTCTTTTACATTCACCCAAAGGAGAAACAGCACAGCGAGTGTGCACAGCACCTCTGCCCCAGCCTCCACGTGGGAGATACACTGACAGCATGTTTGAGGCAGTTGGCACCTTCAAGGTGGGATGTGCAATGGCCCCTGCAGCAAGCTCGGAGCTCCGGCTACACTCCAAGATGACGGACGCCTCTGCTTCCAGGAGATTGCTCACTGGCAGGTATTTCTCAACCTATGAAGGGCAATCGGCAGACGAGGCTGGCCTCTTGAAAGGACACTTGTCTGAGGATGTCCTCCGCTGTCTGGGCCTGTCCGGGCCGCAGTGAGCGCCCTGCTCACTATCCTTAGTTGCGCCTTTGTCAAGTGCGGATTTAACTTATTAGTGTACCCCCAACAATCGTGTTTCAGAAAAGGATCAGCAGTGCCACAAATACCAGCGCACACCAAACACCTTTTACAAGATAAGGCCCTGAATGATGTGTATGACGTAACATTGCCCCCCCTGCATGAGATTCTTGCCTGGGCCCAATTTTAAAAGAAACACCTTGCCCCTTTCACAAGTCCCTTCTATTTTACTGCTTTTCTGTTGATGGCTGGCCGCAATTGCGTACAGCCAGCTCTCCTCATATAACTTGGCACCACTATTCCTAAAAGATTTTTTTTTGGCCCCTATCAAAGGCCTCCCTCTATGACCCTCTACCTCTCTCTAAGCCTGCGTGGTGCAAATGGCCATCCTCTCTACCTACTATTATTGTACCCACTGGCGTCGGCTTTGGACTGCACTCAAACTTGCTAATCAGTTTTCCTCTTGCTGACTTGGCTGATAACTATTGTTCTTCTCACAACCCCAGTTAATTCACACACATAACTGCTCCTATTTCACACTGCCATAGTCCTAGCACCACTGTCTGAAGCTTTACTGAAATTTGCATCCATGATCACTCACATTCTACCCTTTGTTTTAATTTTGTCCTGCATTCCCATTGTAGCCCCCCGTACCATGAGGTGAGGCTTTACCGGATTGTGCATGCATTCAAATGTTTCTTACTACGGCTGCTTGTACACCCAATGTAGCCCCCCGAACCATGAGGTGAGGCTTTACTGGATTGTGCATTTACACGTTTCTTACTATCTACCTTTCTACCTTAACCATCCTTTCCCCTCACTGTCTTTCCTTGGCCCTCATCCTACCCCCACCTGCGAAGCTATGACCTTTGGGGTCATCTTTGACTCCACACTTTCCATCACCGTCCACATCTCTGAGGTCAAACTTCCTACTGCACCTCCTCAGAGGTACTCTGCCTTTCCTCTCCTTCCCCCAGAAGCTCACAGTCTCCCAAGCTCTGGTTCTCCCTAGGTAGAACTATTGTAACAGACTCTTTCGAAATCTACCTGCCTCTACACTCCGCCCTCTGAAACTAATCCAGAACAGGACTGCAAGACTTGTCCTTGGACTCAAGCCCTGAGATCGTATCTCTCCAGCTTTGAAACCTCTCAATTGGCTCCCAGTGGACTCAAGGATTACATTCAAAACCCTCTGCATTGTCCACAAGGCTTTCTGGGGCCTGGGTCTAAAATACCTTCAGTTATCCCTCCACAAATACCTCCCCTCTTGAGCTCTTCACTCCTCTACCTCTAACTCCCTGAGGGTCAGTCGTTTTTCAAAGAAATGAGCTAGGGGTAGATCTCTGTCTTCGACTGAGGCCTCCCTCTGGAACAGCCTTCCTGCCACTCTAAAACTTGAGGAGAACCATCTCCATTCCAGAAGCACCTCAAGACCTTCCTCTTTTCTTCTGCCTTCGCTCCCCTCTCTCCTGCTGATCTGTTCTCTCTTGACACCATGCACCTGGCCACCCTCTGCCCTCCGAGCCCAGGTACCTGCTCACCCTGCCACCCACCTGCACTGCCTCCGGGCCTCCCCTTGCACTGGGGTCTGTATCTGTACCCATACAGCCCCCCCTTTTCTTCCTGCACTTATCAGACCTACCCTGTGTGCTGCCCTCAACCTAGCACTTGCAAAAATCCTGGCTGCACTACCATTGTTTGTTAACTTTATTATTTATTTATTTATTATTATTTATCTGTTTCTCCTTTGCTTCACACTTTCCACTTCCCAACCCTTCCATGCACTTTTCCCATCCCCCTCTCCCATGCACTTGCGTGTTCTCAGTGTCACTGGGCCTAGTAAGATCGCTGTTTTGTTCTCCCCTGTTCCCCTCCCTTGCCTTGTCGCGCTCTGAAACACTTGTATACGAGCAGGATAGAAATAAAATATCAATATCGATATCAATATGTTTGATTGTACACCCGATGTAGCCCCCCACACCATGAGCTTTATCAGAATGTGCACAATTGATCTACCCTTTTAATGTAACTATTTGCTTGGTCCTACTCATTGTGGACTATGCTACAGCACTTGCCCTGTAGTTAGTGCCTAGATTCCTCAGGGAATGCTGCTTTAAATATAAAAAATAAAATAAAAAATCCTGTCATGGTAACCAACACCATTCATCCAAACAGATTCCTCCAGATCACCATTCCTACCCATCACCCTTGGAGGCTTGCAAGGATCCAGCCTCTGCCCCTTGATCTTCAACCTTTACTTTGAACCCTCCTGGTTCCACTCAACATCCACATCCACCAAAACTCAGATGACCCACAGCTCAACCTCAACATATCCCATATTGAAGAGACCCACAGGTTCAAGGCCTGAATCACATTGATCCAGTGCTTATCTGAAGCTCAACCCCCCCAATATTGAATTCCTACTGATGACTATCAACATAGAACACCCTGACATCCTGACCTTGCACTCCGCTAGGAACCTCAAGAGCTTCACACCTCACCCCAGCTGACCACCTGTGCCAAGCCCCACTCCTTCAAGGAGCACATAGCAAGGAAGACACAAATGGCTTGGTACCAAATTTCCCTCCTGCAGAAAATCAAGCCCTTCATCCCAGCAAACAACTTCAGATACGCTCTCCAGGCCTTGGTCCTCTCCCAAATGGACGGTGAAAATGCCCTTTTGAAGACATTCCTGTTAAAATGTACTTGTTGCCAGTGCATGACTGCAGGAATGCTGCTGTGTCCTAGCTTGGAACGCTGTGTGAGCCTGTGGAATGTTTGGCTACGAATCCAGCCTCTGGGTTCCAGCCTGGTCAGTTCAGCCTCGGTGATGGGACACGGTGGTCTCTTCTAGTTAACAGCTTATGTGACTTATAATAAAGTACTTACAAATAACCTTAAGAAGACTACAGAAGCTGCTTTATAATATTGGTGACGAGGATTTTCAAGAACCCATGCAGAGAGGAAGAAAGCTGAGCTGTGGTGGGGGAGCAGCAGAAGAAGCAGAGAGACCACTGCCCCCAGTCACCCAGAAGTAAGTCCCATCACCCAGGGGCACAGAGCGCAGGAGGTTAGGGGTGAGAAGATAAAGGGGTGCTGAAGAAGCTAACCAGTTGGGCCACAAGGAGAACTTTAGAGCAGGGGCGGGGGGCAGGGTGAAGCAAGCAAGAGTTTTATGGACTGAGGCTGTGAAGAAAACCCTGACGCCCTTAGTGGAAGTTGTCCCAGAATTGCAGGAAGTTCGTGTTGTAGAAGTTATAAGTGTAAAACCCAGCGCAGCATGTAACAACAGGTGAAGTGCAGACCTCGCAATGCATGTGATTTAAAGTGGGTGGAGAAATGAGGAAGCCCGACAGCATCAGATGGGAAGCAGTGGGGGCCAAGAAAAAGGGTACCAAGAGAGTGTGCCAGTGTCAAGTACAGAGTTGCTGGGCGCTCAATACAGTGATCAACATAGACTGGCTGTTCGGCATGTCTGAAGTCACCTAGAATCTCTGGGTGACATATGCTGGGACTAGGTGCTGCTGCGTATTGCTGACCGTGGGACGGTAGGCCTATAGAGCTCAGCGTCTCCCCATTGCTGCGGTGCAACTGATGACGTCAGCAGAGAAACAGTGATAGTTGGTGAAGCTACGAAGTTTCACACGTCATAGTAGATGACGGTGCGTAGGACAGCTAATCCGGGAACCACGTAGTAAGCGAGAGGGGCTCAAGTGAGCCTTGCGGTTAGAGGAAAGAACCATTTTTAGTGTGCGATGACAGACGTACGAACCCGGAAGATTGTCTAATCCCCGACAACAGTTCGTGTGGGAGTAATGTGCGGCTGGTAGAAGGATGAACACCTCGGAGCATCATATGGAACAGGCCGCTCCGTATTACGAGAGAGGCTGAGATCCGACGCATAGGAGGAGGAAAGGACCCTCAGTTGCGTGAGTCTCTGGACGCGGAAACTCGGAAGAAAGGTTGGAAGCCGTGATATGGATAAGAGATGTGGACTGTTAACGTCTAAGGGCAGCTGGTGCACGACGGACGGTCAATGTGCTCTGGAGTGCGAAGAAGGACATTTTTTTTGTGAAAAGAACAGAGCGACATTCAAGTGCGAAGCGTCTCTTTTTGAGTTTTGGAAGAAGATGTTCTCGTGCTGTGGGAACTTTGAGTATCCTTTTTCAAAGTATATCTGTTGTCGGCAAGACGTTCACTGAAGGTGTATAATAATAGAGATATAAAGAAGTACTACATATAAAATGCATGACGTTCCGGTAGTGAATGACAGGGTTTGATGTACACAGGTGTGGGTGATTGATTGTAGAGCATATAAAATGTATGACGTTGCGGTAGTGAATGACAGGGTTTGCTGTACACAGGTGTGGATGATTGATTGTAGATCAGCCTTATTCTGTATATGAAGCATGATTTTTTTTTTGAGGAGTTCAGGAAGGACTTTTTATGGACACTTATGGGTCTCATGGGGTCTTGATAGACTGCAGTCATTGAGTAGGGAGTTGTGTGGGTGTGATTTTCATGCAACAGGAATGAGTGTGCTAGATGTTAATCTTTTGAGGATTTTTAGGATACATTGCAAGAAACAATATGGACTTTTAAGTGTGAAGTTAGGCTTGGGGTCACCATGTGTCCATGAACTTGTAGGAAATCTAGCATAAAGTTAAAGTGATGTAGATAATGCTTAAAGTTGTTTTAAGTTTAAGAAGAGTGGAAGCGTATTTGAGATTACCAAGTGTTTAAGAAGTGTGGGAAGTGTGGTAAATTGCCATTGTTGAAGTGTGCAAGAAGTTTCAAGCTAGATGAAGGTAGCGACTTCAAGAGAGGATGTAGTGCACCATGAGTGATTTAAGTCTGAAGTTGAAGTGGGAATAGTGATCCATTGTGTGTAGGGATGACGTCCCGGAGCAGTTTAGTCTGAAGTTGAAGTGGGAATAGAGACCCATTGTGCGTAGGGATGATATCCCGGAGTAGTTGAGCATGAAGTCTGAACTTTGAGGGATTACGTCCCGTAGGGGTAGGTCAGAAGTCTGAAATATGTGTAGGGATTGCTTCCCATATAATTAAAGTATGAAGTCGGAAGTATGTGTAGGGATTTCTTCCCATATAATTAAAGTATGAAATCGGAAGTATGGGTAGGGATTACGTCCCCTAGCATTAGAGTTTGAAGTCTGAAGCAAGTGTAGGGATTTCGTCCCATTTCATTGAAGTATGAAGTCTGAAGCCAATATAGGGATTACGTCCCCTAGCAGTAGAGTTTGAAGTCTGAAGTATGTGTAGGGTTTTTTTCCCTTATTATTATTAAAGTTGCGAAGATGAAGATGTTGTAGGAATTACGTCCCATTTCAGGTAAAGTATTGAGTCTGAAGTATGGGTAGGGATTACGTCCCGAGGTAGCTTTCCATGAGAGCTAGAGCCATAGCAACACTGGTGAATCTGTAAGCGTTTTGTATCAGAAGAAGTAGGGGTTTAGAGCGTTTACAAAGTGTGATCGGTGCAGAGGCAGTACCAGGAAGAATACGCACTAAAGGTGGAAGCAAAACGTACAGGACTAAAAATGCCTATCTGTGTTTTAGTGATGCTTTTCAGTAAAAGAGACAGTGTATGTGTAGTGAAGGTGGTCCCGACATCTAGTGATCAAGAATGCAGATGCCCATAATGTGTATGCGCTAAAGGTAGTGCTGTTATTGGTGGCAAGAAGCATTGAGGAAGAATGGCGGTTGGCAATCAGGAGATACAACATTTCCCCAAGTAAGATAGAAAATTATGATGTCTCTGTGTTGTGCGGCATGTTAGTGACAGAATAGAACGTTGTGGAAGCTTACATGCCAGCCGTTACGTTGGTCCGGTGCAGGCAAGATGACGCTGAGCAGGGTCAGAGCGAATTATTACTCTGAGGACAGTCAGAGCAAAGCACCCGACAACGTAGATACAATGTGGGCAGGAAGTAGTGAGCACACCAGTGTATAAGCGAAGAAAAGGGAAGCTACGCCGATTATAGATGTCGAGCAGAGTAAAAAATAAATAAAAGAGCTCCGTAAAAGCAGTAGGGAGCCTAAAGAAAATATACCGTTAAAAAAAAAAAATAATAATTGCCATCCAGTACTGCAGTGCGAAGTACGATCTGTAGGAGCAAAGGAGATTGTAATGAGAAAAATAATCTACCGATTGAGCGGCAAGAGCACTGCTCATTTGGGACTGATACTTGTGGGTACAAGGGAAATTGTCAGTCGACAGAGGAAGTAACCTAATTCTGCCTCCGCTGATGTAAGAAGTAAAGATGCCCAGATGTAAAGATCTCGTTGGCAGGGGGTACAGGCTTCTTTTGTCCAAGCCATGGAAAATGTACGTAGCCTTTTTCAGATGTACTGCTTTCCATGTAGAAGGGAAAGCACTGTTGGTATTAATTAGAGCCAATGTAGAGGAACCCAGAAATATGCAAATGTTATGATGCTACAAGAGATGTACGAGGTTAACGTAACATGTAGTGTGTGTATTGAGTATGAATGCACCGAGTGACATTTGAGCATGAAAGCCAGTTATGGATGGTGTATTTATATTGAAGTTCAAAGATGTAATCTATTGAGGATGTTCAGGAAAATATGGACTTCCATGGACGTTTTAAGCTTTAGATGATCTTAAGAATGGTGTTTGCGTCCATAAGAGAGTGAGTTAGAGCTAATGATCTTGAAGAAGGTCAGGATTACGTTGCCCAGTGGCGACAAGGACTTTGAGGAAGCTGAAAGGAATGAGCAAGGTGTAAAATTAGGCTGCCAGAGGGCAGCATGGACTTTTAGGGCTCCATATGTTCGCAGTTTTATAGTTATAAGAATATGTAAATGCAAAATGTCCTATGGATATGGTAAGAAGTTGTTGAAGTTCTAAAGGGGAGATAGCGTCTTCCCAGTGTCCTCAGTGTGCTCAAAGAATTAAGTGGGTAGAGGTGTCTGCCCAATGAGGTAGTCGGAGGGCGAAGAAAGTAGTCGAGGGTAGCGCCTTCCCATAGTTCGCTTAGTATGAAGTTGTGTAGGTATATCTTCCAGTGTATGGGGGAGACTGTGTAGGGATTCCGTCCCAGTATAGTGGTAGGGTAGCGCCTTCCCATATCTAATAAGTGTGAAGAAAGTGTAGGGTTTCCGTCCCGGCATAGTGGGAGTGTAGCGCCTTCCCATATCTATTAAGTATGAAGAAAGAGTAGAGATTACGTTGCGGTGCAATGAAGCCTAACCCCTCTTATAGCAAGTAAGTTAGTGGTATGAAGTCTGTAGAGGGATTCCGTCCCAGTATAGTGGGAGGTTAGCACCTTACCAGTTGCATATAAGTTTGAAGCATGTGTAGGTATTCCGTCCCAGGGTAGTATCGTATAGAGGTGAAGTGATGCATTAATAGTTGTATAGAGGTTGAAGTGAAGCAGGAAGTTTCCCCAGTAGGATATTCTAAGTCTGAAGTATGTTTAGGGACAACGTCCTAGTTATTTCTTTTGAGTTGCATATCTCCAAAAGAGGCCTAGCATTATGACACGTCCTGTTGTTTTTGACCTCTCTTGTTTGGGTCATCATTGGAAAGGGAGATGTGTTATAATGTACTTGTTGCCAGTGCATGACTGCAGGATTGCTGCTGTGTCCTAGCTTGGAACGCTGTGTGAGCCTGCGGAATGTTTGGCTATGAATCCAACCTCTGGGTTCCAGCCTGGTCAGTTCAGCCTGGGTGATGGGACCCGGTGGTCTATCGTAGTTAACAGTTTATGTAACTTATAATAAAGTACTTACAAATAACCCTAAGAAGACTACAGAAGCTGCTTTATAATAGTTCCAGCAACCACCTTAGCACCCCTGAGATGTGTCCAACATGCTGCAGCATGAGTCATGAAAGGACTCTGCACTAACTCCCTCTGCAGGCACATATCACCTTCAAATCCTGCTGTATTATCTACAAGGCTGTTTCCTTCAAGTCCCCAAGCTACTTCACTGAGAGGCTCAGCATCTCCAGGGGCCTACAATCCACCAGAAGTAAAGACATGTGCCGACTTGAACTCTGCCGGTGCTGGAAGGAAAGAACCAGAAGACAGACCTTCTCTGTCTACGCCACCAGACTCTGGAACCTCCTCCCTTCCAACACAAAACGTATCCATTCACTTCTACATTAAGCACAAAATGCTCCTCTTCAAGCAATGTCCCCTCCCTAACATGTAGGCCCAGACAACCTCCAGTCCCCACCTAACCTGAGAATGGGCAATATGCGTTTCATCCCATAGTTGCTTGTAGATCCCTTGCTGCCAAATTGCCTGTCCTCCCTGCACCGTTGTTAACTCCCCGCCCCTTTGTATCTCTGTTTCCCTTAATGTGTTCTTCTCCCTATGACTTGGAAAACACTCTGTGGCTTTCCAAAGCAAGGGCTGACCTCAATAAATACCATAATAACAATAATAAAGCCTGTTCCAAGTTTCCTCTTCCCTCACCAGCCAAACATCTGCGATCCCTCATCTCCAAGGCAACATCTAAAGGGGGAATGTCTTCTGCATCATCAGCCATCATCCCTGAACTCTCTCCGTGGACCTCATCAAGGACTTTGGAATTATGTCAAATATGTCACCAAAACCAGATACTGAGTCGCTAAATGTAGACTCATGCAAAATCCCTTTACATACTCTGTCTTTTAATCCTGTTGCCTAAAAGCCCCCCAAAGGTCACACATAAAAAATCCATTCCTTCATCTAGGACCTATAATTTCCACATAAAGCCTCCTCTCTGTCAAGGCATCATTGGTTCATCTATTGATAAAAAAAGAGTTCCCAATCCAAAGTGGCCAGGGTTTCCTATTCATTTGCTTTCAGCCTGAAGCAATCTCTATATGGGTGACAGAGACCAGCTGCTAGCCACTAGAAAATGTAAAAAATCTGACTGTAATGCAGTCAAAAAAATGGATGATCCCCTCCCCTTTGAGTAGGCCTGTGGTACGCATACACACGTTTCAGAACTTCCTTTCCACAGGTGTGATAACACTTCCTAATCAAATTTAGGATCCAGTCATGACTATATTACTCAATGAGTATCTTCCTTACTCTGATTCTCCCTTCCCCATCTCAGTACTTTCTGAAATGCCCTCTGTTTGATCTATATTTGAATCGCCTTTGGTGCTGGAGGGATGCTTTCTCACAATACCCAATTCTGAGTGCTTGATGCCTAGGAAGAGACCAATACTAATCTGCCTTTTAGGCTATGTAATTAAGACCTTGGAGAGGGTGGGAGATGCAGACAGTGAACTCACAGTGGTGGCCAGAGACGCAGTCAAAGCGTTGGTTATTCCTTTGAAATCATTACAGAAGTAACTGAAGGCATGAAGAAACCTAGTTAGCCCATTTCAGTTTTAAGCAAGATAACTGCATCGCCTGCAATCAAGAGTAATGGGGCATTGGCACCCCTTTATTTTAACAAACGTCCAAAGATGCTGCTGTTTGTCCAGCCCATTTATATACACGATAAATTGTAAGGGTGGCCGGGGCACAGCTTTGACTATCACCTCCCATTACAGGAAAGTAGGAGGCTTGGGTTCCTTTTGCACCAACCCTCATACATGCCATGTTGATGTGGTATAATGCCTTTATACAACTGAACAACCTCCCTAGTACACCGATACTGGAAAGTATATTTCATAGCTCGCCCCTTGGCCCAAGTCAAAAGCCATCCGAAGATTGAGGAAGGCAAGAAACACCTTCTTCTTCCTTACTAATTAAACCATCTATGTGATTAAATGCAGCGTAAGACACTGATTGGCCGCTCTCTTCTTCCACTGAAAATCTAGCTGCAAAGGTACGATGATCCCATTCTTCATAGCCAGTCTGATGATCTGCCCTACAGGATTGAGCCTAGTATTTTGGCATGCAAATCCAAGATCGGAATTAGCTGATCGCATATTGAGTATACTGGCAATATGCCTGCTTTTACCAAGTAGAAAGAGGGATTGCCATTGGCTCTAAGATTACATTCCACACCCTTCCGTGGACTGGGTCCCAGATAAGGGGTTCATGCTTCATTATACCCAGTGACATTCCCATTCCTAAACTCGGAGATAGCTTTACTAGATTCCTCAAGGTAAAGACAACCTGTCCCTCCCAACCTTAGTTAGGCACGCCTTTACAATACCCAAGTACATGGGGAAAGTAATGACGTAAATGGCCACGCTTACCCTATTGTCAACATATGTGGGTGCGGGGGTGCCCCTGGTAATGATAGTACAGACTATTGAACTCAGGATTCATTGCGTTGAATTAATACAAACAGTTGATTTGAGAAGGGTGACACTTGCATTTCAAAACTATGGTCACAAACTTTAGGAAACAATATAGTTATGCCTCAGATATTACAGATCGTGCAGCAAAATGATCCCTGTCGTTTGGCTCCTTCTTTGACTACATCTTGTATAGGGGCTATCTTTGGGAGATATTCTGTTTCCAGTAGAGAGGAAAAAATTCTAAAATGTGGACTTGGATAGAGGCCTAGATATCAAGTTATCGAGATGCAGATCAAGTTAGAAAACAGTAGAACAATATGCCTTTTGCCCGGGTGCCCTATGGAACCCACACATCCTGAGTTACCTCTTCACAATGATTCATGGAGGTAGAAGTATCTTCTGTGAGTATCAACAGTGCTGCATCGTTTTTAGGACATTCGAATTGCTCCTCTTCTCACCTGCAGTCACCCCCTCAATCCTCAGTCTTCCCTCTTATTCCTAACATCTCACTTGTCCTCACTCATTAGCAATAAGAATGAAAACTGATGAGCGAGCCGGGAGAAGGACTGAGGAGAAGGAGGCGTGAGGAGGAGAAATAAGGATGCTTTGAAATGTGGGCTCTAGCATAGACATGGTATTAGCAAATGGGAAGGATCATGATCTTTTTGCCTTTCTGGACAATTTAGAAAATTCTGTTGTAAAAAGAGCAATTCAAGCTTTAAGAAAGTGTCATATTGAATTGTCAGGATTTGGGTGTTCTCTAATTGCAGTTTTACTAAAGCATATTTCTGTAACATTTTCAAGCAAGTGAGACCCTAGTTATTTGCTAGTGAGTTACAAAGCATCTCTATGTTATGCTGGAATCTGAGGCCACCCAGTAACTTTCTACAGATATAGCCTAAGCATTCAGCCTCGCTACCAAATGATGATCCCTCCAGATTTTCTATTAAAACTCTTGTTGTTTAAGAGTTCCAAATGCTGGGGCAGCTACAATGGTATAGTCACAGTGTGCACCGAGGGGCAAGGCCCACTCTCATTGCACCTTGGGCCAAGCTATTCTAGCCACAATTAAGCTCTTGACTGTGATGGTGAATATTTTCTTCTTTGATGTTCAAAATATGCATTAACACTTTTGTGGAAGTCTTGGGAGTAGCATTAACCCGTGAGCATGATCTCAAATTGTGACATGCCAGGTGTCCACTACTCAACTAGCCTTAGCTTTTAGTCTCAAGTCATTTATAAACGTACAGGTTTGCTAAATGGTGCGTGCTAATCGTTCTGGCACGTACAGGAACAAATTTGAGAACTCTGTTTCAGCTTTCTTTTTATTTTTAAAAAGAGTGTGAGTGAAGTAGTTGGAGGAGAGGAGTGGGCAGGGGGGTGTCAGCTGTATTAGCTTCGGAATGTTCACACTCAGCTGCTATTTTACATGTAGATTGCTACTGTTTAGCAGGGGAGGGCATGCTTCCCTATATAGGCATGGATGAATTCATGTGATGTATACAGAAAAACCTAACTAGCAAGCAAAGGAGCACTGCACAAAAAAGGGGGAGAATCCAGAGACAGACCGTCTGGCAAAGCCAGGCTACGGGAGGGCTATTTTGAGGGAGCATCCATTTGGGCCAGAATTACATGTATGTAGATCTCTTGAGATGTTGTGGAACTAGTATGCACATGTTCGCCTTCTGGTTGGTTCCTTTCTGTCATTCAACCTTAAATTGCCAATAAAACGAGTATTGATGAGTTGGGTAACAGTAAGGTGTTATTTACGATGCAGGGAAGCATTAAATGGTTAAACATTGACCTCGTCGTACAGCCCAACTGAATAAATATAGCACCCTTAGTTTAGGAGGACCTCAGACTTAGGCCGACCCACCCGGTAGAGAAACTCTGGCTATCTCAATGGGCATTAGGCACTTAAGGGGGCTCAACTTTAGAAACTTGCCAAATCCATCTGGAGCTTACAGTTGAGCTCCTGGTCTCAAAGTCGTGCTGCTCTTCAGGGTAATCACATGCGGTTTATAAAATGGCAGCAACGCATCAAGAGGCTTGTAAGGTGCAGATGTGGCGGTGTAGGGTGGGTGAAGGAGATAAGGAAGGGTGCTCCATGCAGGGTCGGACTGGGGCATAAAATTGTTTCGGGAACCAATGAAAAAGTGTCCCACGGTTGCAAATGGCAATTCATCCCTTTTGTGGCAGACTGTTTGAGTAGTACCCAAGGGGGAGGTTCTTGATGAAATGTGATGCAAACTGTGCAATTTAAAGAATATGTATTCAGCAACAATGGTCAAAACTACTACCTGCATAGTGAAGTAATTAATCAACCTGGCCCACTTTGACCCAAAAAACTGGCCCACACCAGCACTTTGCGTTTTGGCTTCAGGCATTGCCCTATTGCCTATAGGCGAGTCCAGGCCTGGCTACATGAAGGCTGGCAGCAGAGCTGCTGGTTCAGCTGCTTGTGGGATTGAGTGGAGAAGGGCGGGAACGCTGGGGATGTGGAGGCGGAGAGCTCCAGGATAGCGCCCCATGAGCTTCCATGTGCCTGGGCGGAGTCCTCTTTCACCCCCTGAGCGAAGCCTCTGCAGTGACATGTGCTGCACATCAGTGATAGCCCGCCCCCAGCAGTACATGACAAGGAATGAGAATCGTGCGCCAGGAAGCTCCGTTTGCCAGTTGTTTGTTCTTGTGCCGTGGCTTTTGATCCGCGCGTCATCCGCCTGCGACTTTCATCTGCACTCCCAAGCGTGAGTCGACGCAGGGAGCGCTTCAAAGCGGCACAGGGATCATGGGACGACTGGGGCGGTGAGAAGTGACAGACGTCCTTTCAGATGCTTTTCTTCCGGGGAGACAAAATGTACTAGCTGTCACCCCGGGACAGAGTGATGATTGTGTCAACACACATGAAAAAAGCAAAAGCTTCGAAAAAAGCAAAAGCTTTATGGCGAATACATCTCTTACATGTGGGGAGTTGGCAGATCCCCATCTGATATAGTTAGTAGGCACTTTTAGAGTCAATAAAGTCCTAGAATTTCTAAAGTACCAGGTCCTAAGGGTCGGGCCCCTGCTAGGCCTGAGACGAGGAAGAGGCTGCAGTTATGCGGGATGCAAGAGCTGGTCATGTCTGAGCCAACCCCTGATTTTCTCCACATTGACAAAACAACAAGCACACACAATACCTTGTTGTGACCCAATGACAAGTTATTTGTGAACAAATGCAATAAGGACACCATATCTAAATTTGCTGGAAATAATGCCAGCCCCGGCTTTGCAGCATTTATTAATAAAGAGGCCTGAGCAAGCCTGCTTTACATCTCCTGAACCCATCTGTCACCAAGCAGATGGTCACTCCTGACCTAGACAAGGGGGGTAGGCGCTAAGGGTAATTCTCCTCCTTGGCCGGTACATTTCGTGCAACCAGATGACCCATCTGCTACCAACTGCATCTGATTACATCAACGCTTAACATTTGGGCCTGTGGTTGTATGCACTGGGTGAGGCTTTTGGGAGATAATCAGGTAGATGTATGGGAGAAATGACCAGAGATTCTGGTCCCTTCCAAAATCACCACACCAACACCAGATACACTTAATTTACTGCCCCTAGAGGCAAATGTCCCAGCTGGCCAGAACCAGTACCAAGCCAGCACAGAGCGTGCCTTGCTAAGCTCTGCTACCAAGCTTCCTAGGTGGGAAGTCCCAGAGAGTCTCTGAACTAAAAGAAGGACAAGGCCATTGCCTGCAACAATCTCCTCAGTTTTGGGCTGTCCGCCTTAAAGGACGACACATGCCCAGCGAAGAAGCTAGGAGGAGTGCACCGACAAGCATCAACCAGGGTCCGCTTTAAGGACATTTTCGAGCCAGTTGAGCCCCTGGAGCAGCAACCGACTGCACCACTGACTGTTGTCATTCCGCAGATGCTCATGCCCTCCGAAATGCCTCGACCAGTGCTTCAGACCAGCCAACCAGCACTGAGACAATCATTCCTGACCCTGTGCCGCTGTGTAGACCAGCCTGCAGCTGTCCGTCCAGCCTCTCTCTCTGAACTGCCTGCCCCATGATACCCGCAGCTGTCTTCCATCTTGAACTCTGTCACAGAAGCTGCAAATCACCCTGAAACTGACTCTACACTGTTGAGCACCAAGAACATCTAAAAGCACAAGGTACATTGTGGTTCTGTCCCCCTGGTCCTTCTTTAAAGGCCACTAGTGACATTTTACTACCCATTGCTCCCTTTGTGCTGAAACCAAGTATCGTTGAAGTATTGTGGTTAATTACTTTACCAACTACCGTTCTGTCAGTATCCAGAGTGCATCCCATTTCCTTCTTGAAACTGTCTGTCCTCTGCATTCCTTTGTAAGGTGGGTTGTATTTTGTAGTGTGCTAGAGTTGTCTGTTGCATAATAATAAAGTAGATATTTGTATACAACCTGGACTGGACAGTCCCTTTGATTATTGGGTAATAATTGCATTTTCGCTGTGTTGCAACTAACCAACGATCCACGACTTTGCAGAGATGAATAAGCCTGTCGTTGCGTCCACGTTACCAAAATTGGACAAGGAGGTTTATAATTTGCTTGTGTTTCCAATATGTTCGGTTCCCTTCTGGTGTACTAGAGGTGTGAGGCTGATTGATGGTTAAGAAACCGATATTCACCCCTGGACGGCTGTTGCCCCGGAATTGATTCGTCACAAATGGCCATTGTTGTTAATAGGAGCACTGGAGGGGTACCCTCGCGTGAGGTAGATGGATAGGTTGGCAGCCCTGTCTGAGACCGCCTTGCACGATGGGACCCCCCACAGAGGCCATCCTCTGGCCCCACACTCCATGTGGGTGGTACATGAGTTTAGGAAGGGGATTGGTTGCAGCAAGCTTATCCTTAGGGTGCCTGAGACCTCTCCAACGAAGGGTGAGCTGAGGTAACCGGTCCCGCTTAGATGAAGCTCACGCCAGGGGAAACCTAGGGTTAAGGTTTAAAGAATAAGTGTGTATTCAATAAGGAGTGTCCCCATTGGGATCCCTGGAAAAGTTCATTCTGGTGTCTGTGTCCGTTAGTCATCCAAGAACTCTGGGTGCAGCCCATCTTTTGTTTTCAGCAATTTTATTTTAGCAGGTGCAGTACCCCACCCTACCCAGCTGGCTGGGGCATGGGGAGATGATATTCATGGGAAATGTCCCTGCTACAGGGAAGGTAAGAGTACACCCTTGCACAGACCAGGGCCAGAAAAACAGGGGCTACACATGCCCAACTAGACCCTTGTTTTTTTTATAACACTGTTTATTAAGTTTTACACAACAAAACAGCATAAATATAAATATCCAACAGTAAGGAATAACTATAATGGTAAACGGTAAAAGGCAGTAGGGTCAAAAAGTATAGTAAACATATCAGGAAAATCATAGGCGTTGGTAGAACCGAGTCCAGAGGCATCAGAAGGGAGGAAGAGAAGAAGGGGGGGGGGAGTCGAGCTTCAGTAAACATCTAGCCATTTCCCCCATACTTTCTGGAATTTTCGGGGGCAGCCTCCCGCATTGTAGATACAGTGTTCCATAGATAAGCATCTGCCCCCCCTTGTTGATCCACCGGTTCAGGCATATTGTCCTTGCCGAGCCCCAAGTTGCGGCAACCAGTCTTTTCCCTGCTCCCAGGGCCACCGCTAAGAATGATTTATAGTATTTGGTGAAGTCCACCTCTACTCAAATCCCAAGCAGTACCATTTTGGGGTCTTTTGGAATTGGGGATCCCATTATGTTAGAGATCTTCTTAATGCATTAGTCCCAGAAGGATTGTAGCACATCGCAGTCCCAAATCATATGAAAAAAGGTGCCCTTCTCTCGCCTACATCGAAGGCAGATCTCATCACCGGTCCCTCCCCATTTGGCTAGAGCTGTCCGGGGGTAGTAGGAGCGGTGGAGTATTCTGAGTTGTATCAGCCTCAGTTTAGCGTCAATTCTTATGCACTGGGGTACATTAATGCCTCCACCCAGTCCTCCGTTTCCAGCCTGCCCAACTCCCCCTCCCATTTTTCTCTCAGCATAGTAAGTTCCTTAGTTCCAAAAAAGTTAAGGGCTTGGTAAAGCGTGGAGGTGATCTTAAGGCTCCAGTAGAACGTTGGCTTCGAGGGGATAGCAGGGGGGTACAGCAGCTATGTCAGGGAACTTGGCATTTATAGCATGAGCAAGCTGTGCATGCCTGAATCGGTCCATAGGCTGCAAAGCAAAATTTTCATTGAGGATTTCAAACTCTAGTAAGTGCCCCTTTTGGATTATATATGCCAGTGTGCGTATTCCTCGCCTTTCCCAGTTCCAAAAAACAACCCATTCTTTATATTTCTGGAAAGTGCGCGTTGTATCATAAGGGTTGGGCAAGTGTTGGTTTCGCTCCCCGGCCTATGTGTTTGTGTGCTTCCCTCCAGACATGACGAACATGAAGGGACATTCTCGGGATTCCCGACACTCTCCCATTGTCAGCATATAGACCCTGGAGGGGTGAGATAGGGTGCAAGGCTGATATCTCAATACGAATATGTGGAAGTGTGGTGTCGCTATGTAGCCATTTGTTCACTACCCCTTTGTGTGCCACCAAGTAGTAGGTGCAGATGCATGGCAGACCGATGCCTCCTTCCCATAGTGAGCGCTGCAATGTCGCCAGAGCAATTCTGTGTTGTTTCCCACCCCAAAGCAATGAACATAGGCTCCTGTCTATTGATACAAAGGTCTTGCGGGGGATGGGGAGTGGAGCGTTCTGTAAGACGTACAGGAGTCGTGGAAGTGTCATCATCTTAAACAACGCTGCTCTACCCATTAATGATAGTGGGAGAGAGAGCCAATGAGAGATGTCCCTGTCGAATCTGTCTAGCACGGGTTGTAAATTAAGGTGGAGGAACTCATCCAGAGTAGGACCAATACGTATACCCAAGTATGTGAAGCCTAAAATGGAAACATGGTATGGACAAGGTTCGGGATCGTGGCGTCTCTGCCTTGAATTGGGAAGTACACGTTTTTTGGACATTGACCCTCAGGCCAGCAAAGTTTTGGTATTCTCGGACACAATCCGGCAGGAGACCACTGGATCACTGAGGTATATGAGGAGATTGTCCGCATATAACGAAAGTCAATCTTCTCCCTCGCCCAGCCAGGCAAATCCAGACCAGTTTATATCTGCCCTGAGTTTGATTGCTAGTGGTTCGATAGCAAGTAGAAATAGTAGGGGGGAAAAGGGGCAACCTTGTCTGGTTCCGCAGCCAAGTGGAAACAACCTAGATGACTTGCCGTTCACTCTCACAGCTGTCTCTGGAAATGCATAGAGAAGCTTAACCCAGGAGATGAAACCCTGCCCGAAGTTCATTCGTCCCATGATGTCCCATAGGGCCTCCCACCCGACTGAGTCGAATGCTTTTTCAAAATCGACCGCAAGCAAAGCCAGCGGTTGTGATAACTCTGAGGCCCGGTCAAGAGTGAGTTGGATTCTGCATAGATTCATGCAGGTGGATTTGTTAGGCTTGAATCTGCATTGGTCCCGGTGGACGAGAGATTCGATCACACCAAGCAATCTATTAGCCAGTAAAAGGGCCAGGATATTTGCCTCCCCATTAATCAGAAAAATGGGCCTATAAGAGGCGCAGTCTTTGGGGGGTTTCCTGGGTTTAGGAATGACCACAATGCACGTTCTTCTGAGGTCCAGAGGGAGTACTTCCTGTTCCTTGCTCCGAAGAAACATGCAATGCATGTGTCCTTCCACTGGAAAGCCATTAGGCCCTGTGGTCTTCCCGGTTTGAAGCTGAGCTAAAGCGTCTTGCACCTTATTCTCGGTGACCTCAGAGTCGAGTTGCTCGGTCTGTTGCCTGGAGAGTCGTGGGATCTCTATCTGGTCAAGAAAATGGGGGTAAGTGGGCATGGGGCCGTCTACAGGCGGCGAGTAAAGTTGTTCATAATAGGTGGCAAAGGCCTCCTCTATATCAGCGTCTGCTGTCAATAGTTCTCCGTTGGGTGCTTGGATGGCCCGTACATGCCCCTTGCTGTGGTCTCGCCTCTCCAGCCAATACAGAGGGCCTCATTCCGAGTTTGGCGCAAAGGGATACCGGGCACCGGTAAGGACACCAGTGCCGGTAATCCCTTTGCGCCCTATTACGAGGTCCCCAAACGGGACCCGTAACGTATGTTTGGTCGGAGCAAACGTACCTTACGGTTCCCGTTAGGGGACCAGGGTACAAATAACAGCCTTGGCATGCGCTGGGCCGTTATTTGCGCTCTCCCCATTCCTATTGATCTCTATGGGGGCTCAAATGGGAATGGGGATTGCCATTTTCAATGGGGACTTACCGGTCCCGCGAAGGTCGGAATAGACCGATAAGTCCCCATTGAACCAGGGCGGACTCGGTACCATTATTTGAGGCAGTCATGGTGCTAATAGCGCCATGACTACCTCCAATCTCGGAATGAGGCCCAGAGTCTTACCTACCTTGTCCCCTCTCTCATAGATTTGGCTCCGGATCAACCAGTGAGCAGTCCGGGCATCATCCAGGGCAATATTACTTAGGGTCTCTTGTGCTGTTAACAGGGCCTCTCGTGAGGCCTCAGTTCCAAGCACGAGGTATTGTTCCTCACATCCAGACACTTATCTTTCTGCCTCTACAATCGCCTGGGTGCGATTTCTGCAGTAAGCCGATACCAAGGAGATGGCTTCCCCTCGTGGACTGTTTTGTATGCCTCCCACATCGTGATCGGGCAGTTCACGGAACCTTCATTTACATCAAAATATTCCGTCGACTTAGTCTCGAGTACCTCAGCAATCTCTCGCAGCCCCAAATAATATGTATTCAGGCGCGAGGCGGCGTCTGGTCTGTGCCCTGTGTTTTTTATAGATATAAGCAGAGGAGAGTGATCCGAAATTCCCAGCGCCAAAAACTCAGCAGATATGAGTCTGTGAGACATATTCCTAGGGATAAAGACATTATCGATTTTCAAGAGTGTTTTATGTGCGTTGGAATAAAACGAGAACCCAGCACCATTGGCGTGCAATGCCCTCCAGGTGTCATACAATCCGATTGTTTCTTCAACAGTGTGCAGAGTGGTCGGAGTGCCCCGGATCCCATAACCCTTATGTGATCTGTCGAGAGCGACCTTCCTAACTCCATTAAAATCCTCCCCAAGGGCACAGAGATCTGCCCGTTCTTCCAGCAATATTTTCTGTAACTCACCGAGGAGTTCCTTCGTGAGTGTGGGCGGGGCATAAACCGTAACAAGGCCTCATTGCTCTCCCCACATGTCGCCGAGCACTACCACAAACCGTCCACGGAGTCAGCCCTTACTACCTTGATCTGCAAAGGCACGCGTTTATGGATGAGTATCATCATGCCCCTAGCCCCCCTTGATAACCCAGCCTGGTATGTATGCAGGTAGTTGGATCTTTTAAAGAAGCTACTACTTGTTCCAATCAAATGGGTTTCTGTGAGGAAGGCTACATCTGGGGGGCGTCTATTGAGGTATTTGAGCATGAGTCTTCGTTTGACACTGGAACCCAGGCCATTAACATTCCAGGTCAACAAGGATAGCTTACCATCCTGTGTCCTATTCGCATTTGGAGTATATTAGAACATCAAGGAGGATCATGTGCCCAATTTTTCCCCCCACCCCCATGCGACCCTTCCTGCTCAGTCCACCAGTGCACCTGCCATATCATTCCGCCTACTGCCAAGCAACCGTGCAATATAAACCACAACTGTCTGGATGTACCCTTCTCGAAGAGTGGGGCTTCACCATGTTCTATTTTAGGTGTAGTAAGTCTCATGGCCTTCATCATTGCAAGCCCTAGCGATAGGTGGCTGTACCCCATATCATCCATGTGCATTAACTGTGCCCCGTAAACTCCCCTTCCCTGTACTTTGACCGAACTAGAAGCACCTGTCACCCAAAAACCATACACTCATAAGAACTTGTTTGAGGAAATCCCTGGGGTGGGTGGTCTGCAGCTCCTCATCCCCATCCGGTCCATTGTCTATCCGTGGTGCGTGATCCCTTGAGCTCGGGGAGGACAGAACCTGTATTTCCAGCCACTCCCAGGCCTCTCGCAGATTATGTAACACATAGACGGTGCTGTTATGGTATAGTTTGAGGGTGGCCGGGAAAAAGAGTGTGTATTTCATGTTTAGGGACGCAAGTTTTCTCTTTATGGAGTCGTACGACTGGCAATATTTTTGGACTTCTGTCGTGTAGTCGGGGAAAAACCCAATTCGATTTCCAATATACATAATTGGGCAGGTTGCACGTTCCATATGGAAGAGGGTGTCTCGGTCCCTGTAATGCATAAGTTTGGCAATCACTGTGCGCAGGGGGTCCCGGGTATTGGTCTAGCTGGGATCCTATGCGCCCTCTCTATGGAAAAGAAGTTGGAAAGCTTCTTAGGAGTCATGAGAACTGACAGCCATCCTTCCAGGAAGGGTTCCATCTTTTCTGGTGCCCCAGGATGCGCAGGTTGTTACACCTGGGCCTACCTCGCTATCCTCTGCAGAGCTTCCAGGGTAGTAAGCTTCTTCTCCATGTGTTCCAGGCGTACTTCCAGTTTCTTAACCGTATCCTCTGTGTCTGAGAGTCTTTGTTCTGTTTCCCCAACTCGAGATGACAGATTCCGCAGGTCATGTCTCAGGAAGGAGACTTCGGAGGCCAACCCATCTATTTTGTCCTCTACCGATGTTCTAGACTCCCCAATGGCCACCATGATATCCGTGAGTGATAGAGTCTGATGCGGCTCTCGAGTTGTAGCATCATTACCCACATTGTCAACAGAGTCGGGGGCTTTTGCCAAAGTGCTCATAGTGAATTGGTCAATCTTATTTTGTGTCGCCGCTTTACAAAGCATATGTTTCCCCATCAGGGTTGGATCAGTGGCTGGTCAGGGAGAATCTCTTACTTTATCCCAGGGCCGTATGATCAGCGCAACAAGAAGTTCCTATACTGGGGACTTGTTGGCAGCCACTCACCCACCGTGCCAAGGCTGGAGGTCGGCCAAATGCGACCCATAGTTGTGGTCAACTTTCAGAGGAGTCAAAGCACAGGGTCCCCGCAACACAGTCTTCGTAGTCTGCCTTGCTGGGCCAAGCACTGTATGTGTGTCCGTAGTTGTGAGGGACAGGGGAGGGTCTCGCAGCCCCAGAGGCTCTGCGCCACACTGCAGTCCACTGTGGAACCCCTTCAGCTTCTAATGATGCATCGGCTGTCCAGGGGCCTCCTCTTATTCCCACATTGTTCTGGGGGGGGATGCGGTATCTTTGCCCTGGCCCGAACACCACTTGTGGTCAGGCGTATCCCAGTAAGGCTGCTGTCAGTGCTGGATCATGGCCCGTTGCGCGCCCAATGCCTGGGGTTTGTGGAACCAAGGCGTGATCCACTCCTAATCTCTGGCTGTGTGGGGCCCCCCCGCTTCAGAAGTTAGTCCGCACTGCACTCTCATAGACACCAGAAGGGAGGGAGGGAACCCCTCTCCAGACAAGGCGGTAAGAGCATCGGCTACCCTCACAATTTCCCCTTTGTGGTCCTCGCTATTGGTGAGGTGTACAGGTCTGGGGGGCCCTGTGTGCTGCATTGGCAGTATGTCTACCGCCAAAAGTTGTCCCAATGCTCTGGAAATAGTGCCCGCCCTCTGCGGGCTCCGGTTGGACACATCAGCTGAGCTGTGCGGGATCGCGTATCACAAAAGGCGGTCCGCACGTTGCCAGTTCCCGCTCTCGCAGTGCACTCTCCGTACCCTGAGTCCTTGCAGTATACCCCTCCACAATTCGGCAGGGGGAAAGGCGGAGGAAACACTCCCTCATCGGGGTCCTGCAGGGTCTTCTCTGTGTGGGAGCTGCACTGGGACCTCCCGGGCCCCCAATGTCAGATCCCTTGTTTATGCCCGCGCGGCTCACCGGGGTTCAGAGCCATGCTGTCGGGCTAAGAAAATGCCGCGCAGGTGTGCAATACGGACGACAGGGATTGGATCCCTGGGCGCTGTCCGTTCTGACGTCTCAGCACCGCTTCCAGCCAAGCGGGTCCCACTGCCAATGCACGCAGTCGGTGGTGGGCCGAATATAGAGGGCAGGGAGGCCGCCTTTGTTATCCACGAAGGTGCGGGCCAGCAGTTCTCTCTCCAGGCGGCTGGTGTTGCTCTGGTGTTGCTCTCTCCACACGGCATCCCTGCGATGCACTGTACTGGTGTGGGCGCCCCGGGACTCTCTCCTCCCAGGCAAGCGGCCAGTATTCAAACGTCGCTGGGGGCTCAAAACAGCTCCGATTTCGACCGGATTTTCGAGAGGGGACTGTAGGTAATCTCACCTCTCCTCCGGTTATGTTTCTGCACGAGTCTTCACCCTTCAAAGGCAGGATTTTATCAGGATATCGGCAGCCCCGGTGGAGCAATGGGAATCTACGTCCACATCCAACGGCTGCTCAACAGCGCCCCCTAGACCCTTGTTGATTCCGAATCTCATACAGCTGTGCTCCTTCCTAGATACATCTGCTTTTTCACTTCAAGATTCTAAAGGTGAATGAAAAATGGTCTCAATTACAAATTTAGCCCCACACTTATCAGTTCAAAATCTGAGGCACCGTCCACTCTAACCTCAAATGCCCTTATTGATTGTTGGTTGTCACTGCCCACTACACTGAGCAACAAATCTAGTCTCTGTCTCCATCATCCTCGGCTTCTAGAAAACTCTGGACATGTACACCAGAAAGCCAAAATATGCCCTGGCGCAATGAATCGACAATACCACTTACAAGGTATTGGGCTGCTCCATCCAACTAATAGAGGCATGCACTGTGACCCCATCCCCAAACTGCATATTACTTCTTTCATTGAAAACCCCTGGCCCTCCTAGAACGTCTGGCACTACACCCGGTCCATTATTCACAAGGCACTTAGGAATTAGTAACAAGGCCTCTGCTCAGGAAAATGCATGTATTATTTACTATAATGTGCACCCACACCCTATGTGCCGCGTAACAGTTTATGCTGCAAAACGCCACCTAATTAAACCAGTGAATAGAGACGCATTACAATTGTTCACCCCGATCAGTGGAATGGAAGTTGAAGGCATAAAACCTTCTGCCTTTTTTCATCCCAGCAAACCCTGGGTAATATGGTTGACCAAGCCACAGACATCTAACATCCTGACCAAAGCGGATTACAAATGTTAAATGTTAAATGTTAAAGGTATTTGTACCGCGCACCGTCAACAACGGAATTGGTCCCCAGGCGCTCTGGCGGATCTGTAAACGATAAGGTGGGATGGGTTAGTAAGATGAAGAGGGAGTAGGATAGTGAGAGGAGTGGTGTTCTGTTGGCAGCTTCAACTCGGTGTACACCGGGTGCTGCGCTTTGGTGCGGGTATTGGATCGGTATCAGTCCGTGTGTGCTGTTGCTCCGGCTTATGTGTTGTTGCAGTGTTGTGAAGTGCGTGCGGCTTGTTGTGCGAGAGATGGTTGTGTGAGTGTTTTGAGTGAGAAAAGTATGTAGAGTTTGAGCTTATATTGGTTAGTGGGTTACCTGACCTTTAGCATGCTAACATTCACAGTTTTGTCTAAGTGTGGCACTTGCCGGCCTCCACAATCCCATCCACGTGCGGCGCAGGCCAATGTCTAGAGTTCTATCTAGGTGTGGGCATGCCAACATTCACAACTCTATCTGGATGCTACGCAGGCTGGTGTTCACAATTCTAAGTGTGGCACGTGCTAACATTCAAGTTTCATCTAGGCGTGGGCATGCTATCCTTCAATCAATCCACACATGAATCGGGTCTGTCTAACAGCAGTGTACTTCGGGTAGAGGTAGTCACATGAGGGGTTCCTGTTGCCAATATGTTCTTCCTCTCCCCCGCACGAGCCTGATAGGAAATCTCCCATTTCTTTGGTATCCAGTTTGCCCCGGTTTCTGGATGTCATTTACAGGAAATAGGGCTTTTCCTCTGGATACTGCAGAAGCCTGCATGGTCCTTAGAATTATAAAAGCAGAAATCCAAATGAACCCGTGTTCAATATTCAGTTTTCTCTGGACTGCCCCTTAATGGTGGTCCCCTTAGTGGTCACAACATTGCTAGAAGATCAAGTCAGCACAGACCCTAGACACAGTGTGGTGATCCAAGGGTGCCACCGCTGAGTGCTGCAACCTGCACAATTACCCATGATCATGCCACAGCTAACATTGGGCGACGTGCCAAAGATATGTTGTGCATGGCGGCGGTGGTGGGCCTGGTGATTTGCTGTGTCCAGATTTAGAAAGTGGTTAGGGCTGTGTGCTTAGGATGTTTTAGGGGGTTTCTGTTCGTTGAGTGAGGTTTTCTGTGCCCAAAAAGTATAATGAGCATGCAGAGATGCCATGGCCATGATTGCCGCAAACTGACAAGATTAGCCAAAATGGCTAGTCGGTCACAGACTTGTGGGTACAGATCATCAGAAATGGTGTAGCAGAAGCCTCAGTGAGCATGTCCTGCTGTGAAGACCCTACATTTGAAGATCTGACCTTTGGGGCCAGCGAATACAGTATTGTGGGGCACAATTAGTAAAAGGGAAAGCAGGCGCAATGCCAATGAAGTGAAATCGTCCTCCCTTTGCCAGAATCGGGGCAATTAGAAGTGATCAAAACGAGGAAGTAAAAGAAATACCTTTTAAGCTTTGCTAATCTTTGCCAAAAAAGTTCACCTGAATCACAAGCAAAAATATGCGCCACTGGCAAACAGGTACTTTGGGAATGTGTGTGTGTGTGTGTACAGACTTTGCTGTAGCAGCACAGGTTGAGTGCACAAAGATGAAAACATGGTCCCAAAGGTAGCAGTTAGCGTGAAGTGCCTGATCTGCATATACAAGATGGGCGTGTCGGGAGCTACCAAACAGTGGCACCAATAGCGCAACCTACATGAAGGTCAACACCCACAAAAGAGCACATCCCACAGACCCAGTGATGGGTCACAGAGAAAACGTACACCTATCAAGACACCGGAAACTCAAAAAGGAGCAAGGCCTCTAATGCCACCATCGGAAAATGATAGCCACCTCTCTCACACCAAGGGCTCTTGTGCTCAAATGCGCTGCTTTCATATCCGAAAGGGGCTTGCATCATTGACATTCCTGGCAACTGTGTCATTCTGGCAGACCACTGCCATCATAGTTGGCATTTCTCATGCCTGCCCCAGTGCTGGCATGCCTCATTCACGGGGCAACGAATCTGCATGCCAAAGAGGTTGCAGGATGGGGAATGGGTAGCATAGTAGTTCTCCACTACCTTGCATTGAGGGCTGTAATGTGAGGTGATGGTGATGGATGGCGCACCGTTTGCCTGTTGCCTCGTTGAGTGCCCCCGGTCCCATTGTTGATGAGAGAAAGTAACTGCACCTCTCCATTCTCCTTACGTTAAAGCGCAAGAAGGAAACAGCGCTGGCACTATGCACGTTTTTGCTAGAGCCGAGTGTATTGTGACGCTATGGTGACGGCTTTTTTGTATGTGCTGGAGTCGGCCTCCAGCCTTCACACACGCATGCAGCCACACGCACCCATGCATGCAAGGACGACACGCCGGAGACGTGTGATGGCTCCGGTCTCCGGCGCGAACTGCCGGGCACCGCCTTTATTCAACTAATGCGCATGCGCGAGCTCCGTGGCTGCTCGCGCATGCGTACTCCGTGTACGCAGTACACAACATCCCTCCTTTTCCCCAGAAACAAACAATTAACACTTCCCTGCAGAAACAATAACAATCAACAACTGACTGCAGAAGTCCAACCTGGTTCCTTCTTCGGATTTGCAAACGACCCATTTCCCCACCTATGGTGCAGGGTCCATGATGAAGTCTCTGAACCTCTGGGGAAGTCGTCGTCCGGCCCTGCTCGGGTACCGGGGTGCCCCGTCACTAGGGGCCTCTGATGTCTCATGATCTGCAGTTGGGGTGGCTTCTTCAACCCTTGTCTCTTCCCCCCGTTCCCGGACTTGTTCTGCTGTTGCCTCGTCACTCGCGGCCTTGATACGCTTGAAGAACGACACGTTTCTGGTGACAGTTCCTCTGGCATTGGCTGCGGTGACCATTGTACCTTTCACATGTGTTACTCCCAGTGGTTGGGTCTCATACGTTGTCGACAGCTTTCCTTCTGTTCTTCGATTTCGTACCAACACGGTATCCCCAACCGCGATCGGTTTTTCTGGCAGTCTCCTCCGCGCTGTTTCATTCTCGTTTCTCCATGACCTTTCTAGTTGTACTTGGTCATTGTCGATCACTCCTGGTTGTCTCCCCTCTGACTCCGGTATGAGTCCCCTTGGGATCCTCTTGAAAAGTGCCTCAGCAGGGGCTATTCCAGTTGATCGATGCGGTGTTGTGCGATACTGCCGGAGAAATTCGACCAAATTTCGTCGGAGGTGTTCCCCACCATTTTCAGATATGCGAAACACCTTGTTTAGTGTCCGCATGAAGCGCTCCACTTCTCCATTGGCTCTTGGCCAAAGTGGGGTGACCTTTCGGTGTTTTATGCCCCTCTCTTCGCAGTATCGAGCAAACGACTGTCCTGGGAAAGGTGACACATTGTCCGAACATAACTCGAGGAGAAACCCATGGGTAGCAAATATCTTGTCCAAGGCCAAGGTGGTGTGGTCGGTGGCCTGGGACTCGACCAGTTCCACCTCTGGATATCGGGACCACTGGTCAGTCACTGCTAGGAAGTGTAGTCCTCTTACGGTCGAGCCAAAATTGGCATGTACTGTCCCCCAGGGTGAATCGCTCCTTGCCATGGACTGAATCGGGGGTCCCTTCTCCGCCGGGCTTGTTGCTTGGCACGGGATGCAGGCCCTTACATACTCTTCCACTCTCTTTTCCAAATCGGGGAACCACACTTTGAGTCTGAGACATGCCTTCATTCTGGTCATACCTTGGTGTCCGTTGTGTGCCAACTGAAGGACCTTTGGCACAAGTGACCTGGGGATCACAATCCGGTGCCCTCTCAGCAGGAGACCATCGGCAGTCACTGACAGTTCCTGTCGTGCACCCCAGAGCAATTGCAGGTCCCTTTGCGTTTCTGCGTTTCTTCGGGCATTATTCAGGAGGAGTTCCCGCCATGCTCCTGTGGCTACCGCATCCTTCACTCTCAGAAACGCCTCATCCGAGTTCGATTCATTTGCAATTTCCTGTCTTGTCAGGGCAATGGGAAGCGCCGACTCGACAACCATGTGAATGGTGTCCACACAGTTTGCAACCTCCGTAGTGTCTCCGGGTCTTCCTGCGCCGGGGTGGCGAGACAAATAGTCTGCAGGGTTGTGCGTTCCTGGGCGGTACACCAGTTTCACCGCGTACTCCATGAGGGACAGCATCCACCTCTCTATCCGAGGTGGCGGTTTGGACGAAGCGCCAGCCAGAATGGGCAGTAGGGGCTTGTGGTCCGTCACCACAACAACTGGTTTCCCCAGAATATATAATCTAAAATGTTTACAGCCCCATAGTATTGCGAGGGCCTCGCGTTCAATTTGGGAATATCTTCTCTCTGTGTCTGTAAGAGCCTTGCTGGCGTATGCAACGGGTCGCATGGATCCCTGTTGATCCGCCTGCACGAGAACCGCCCCAAGTCCCACTGGACTGGCATCCACTATGATTTCGGACTCCCGGGCTGGGTTGAAATACGCCATGGTGTCTTGTTCGGACAGGGCATCCTTGATGGCCGTGAACGCTCTCTGTTCTTTGCCAGTCCACGTCCATGCCACTTCGTTCCTCGTGAGTGCTCTCAGGGGTTCGGAGAGAGATGCTAAGTCTCGAATAAACCGCCCACAGTAGTTCACCATCCCTAAGAAACTGCGGACTTCTGCCGGGGACGTGGGAGGTGACGCTTCTCGAATGTCTCTCACCTTCTCAGGGTCAGGGGATATGCCTCCCTCATGGAAGACAAATCCAAAAAAATTCCAGGCTGTCCTTCAGGAATTCTCACTTTTCTTGGTGCAGCGTCCGGCCAAGGTTGTGGAGCCTTTGAAAAGTGTTTTCCAGACGCTTGATGTGCTCAGCCTCAGATTTGGCAAAGACTAGGATATCGTCTGACATGTTTATTACTCCTTTTAGTCCGGACAGAGCCCCCCTGATGGCATTTTGGAAGACTTCTGCCGCCGAGGAAATTCCAAAACTGAGCCTTTTATATTGGTACAGTCCTTCGTGAGTAGTAAAGGTTGTAATATATCTAGACTCTGGGTGGAGCTACAACTGGTGATAACCCGCTCTCAGGTCTAGTATCGAAAAGAATTTCGCACCCTGAAGTTCACCAACGATGTCGTCCAGAGTGGGAGTAAGATGATGTTCTCTTTTTATGGCCAGATTTGGAAGTCTCATGTCTACGCAAATGCGTACAGCCCCAGGCTGTTTGGGCTTTGGGGCCACTACAATAGGAGAGACCCAGGGGGTGGGCCCTTCCACCTTTTCGATGATATCTCGTTCCACTAGGTCTTGCAGCTCCTTTTCCACCTGAGCCCTCAGATGAAACGGTATACGACGATGTTTCAGCGCCGTTGGTCTGACTGACTCGTCAATGTGGAGCCTTATTGGCTCAGCCTTCAGTTTCCCTATGCCCCTGAAGAGCTTCTCAAAGCGTGTCAGCAGGCTGTCCAGATCTGTGTGATACAAAGCAAAAGTGAAATGAACCAGGTCGAGTGCTTCAGATGCCGCGCAGCTCAAAAGAGAGTGCGGACTGACATTTGTTACAAAAAACCTCGCTTTGATGCTGTTTTGGCCATGGGTCACTGGGGCTACAAATACCCCTTGGATGGGTAGCGGGGTATCTTCACCAAAAGCATATATCTGGGCTTTGGAGGGCGACAGGGTTGGTGGACCTGCCAGTGCGTTGTAATGTCTGTCCGCCAGTACACAGACTGAAGCTCCCGTGTCAATGAGGACTGGGGTGGGAATCTCACCAATGTCCACAGTACATATGGGCCTTCGTCTGGTGCCGGGGCCATTTGTGATGCTGGAAATGAAGAAAACTTCTTCCTCTTCTTCTTCCTCTTCTTCGGCAATGTTTAGGTCGTGCACGTCCTGTTCAAGGGAGGATATGCCCCTTGCCGTGCGAGCGCTACCTCTACCGGCCTTCTCCGGTCCTCTGTTTGCTGCTACGGGCATGGCGGCCCTACACATCCTTGCGTAATGGCTCTGTATCCCACACCTGCCGCATGTTCGTGATTTTGCTGAGCATTCGCCCCTATGTGGGAGGTCATATCCACAGAAGGAGCACGACTGAGGGGTACCTGAAATCGTGGGTCCTTCTCCCTTTTTCCGTGTCCATCTGGCCTTCCCAGGTGTGAACCGTCCGACTGCTAGGGCCTCCTCCTCATTCTTGGAATGAGTGGCCGCGTCCATTTTCGATCCTCTTGCCTCCGCCAGCTCATACGCTCTTACCATGTCCAGGATTTGCCAGAGGGTCAGCCCTGGTTCCCTCAGGACTTGCCTCCTCAGTTTTCCTGAGCAACAACCTTGCAGCAGTTGGTTGCGGACCATTTCCTCTTCGTTGACCCACCTGCAGGAGCTCGCTAGGTGTCTCAACCAGGCACAAAACTGGTCCAGTGACTCTTCGCTTCGTTGTCTTTCTGCCCCCATAACAAACCTGTCGAAATCAACATTGGCTAATGGTAGGAAGTGATCCCGAAGTGCTTGCTTGACCGCATCATACGTTGCCACTGGAATGTCAAGAGAGTCATATATTTTCTGGACTTCAGTGCCTGCAGAGTACATCATGATGGCGATCTTTGCTTCGTCTTCAGTCTCTCTCGAGGCCCTGAACATCATTTCCAGTCTTTTTACCCATGTGAGCCATTTCGGGCCAAGCTTTGATGGGGGCCCCGTAGTATCAAATTCGGGCATGGGAGCCAAAGTGGTGCACACTCTGCGTGGTATTGGGGCAACGGCGCCCTTATCATCGGTTTCTTCACCCATCACGATAGGTACTCACTGTATTGTTTTGGCGGGTTGATCCGACTCCCAACTGTGGCAGACTTTACCTGGTGGTTCTTCTGCCACCTTTGTGCCACAGCCCTGATTCAGCTGGGCTGTGAAGTGTCCAAAAATTTCTGCAGATGGCGCGCGAGCACCCGGAACGGGCCGCAACCACTGCGTGTGTCGTCGTGAGTGAGCACTCAAAATGGCCGCCGGCTGTTCGAGCGGGTCCGCGACTGCGGAGTTGTGCTTCATTTCGCCGGTGTCGTCGGAAACGGGAAGAACAGCTCCGATCCCGCCTCGTCGCCAATTTTGTATGTGCTGGAGTCGGCCTCCCGCCTTCACACACGCATGCAGCCACACGCACCCATGCATGCAAGGACGACATGCCGGAGACGTGTGATGCTCCGGTCTCCGGTGCGAAATGCCGGGCACTGCCTTTATTCAACTAATGCGCATGCGCGAGATCCGTGGCTGCTCGCGCATGCGTACTCCGTGTACACAGTACACAACAGGCTTGATGCTCGCCCACGCTTCTCCTGGCTGCGTCTCTGCCGTGCTGATTGTGACGCGGGTATAGCGCTTGTCTCCACTGGTAAGAAGCCTGAGGTGCTGGGTTTGACTCTGTCCTCCACCAACGCCTTTTGGAATTGGCCTTTTTGTTAAATGTATTACGTGCTTTTGTTAAAATATTTTAAAAAACGAATAATTAGGATACAGAAAGACAATACAGTGTGGGTCCCAGCTTACAGTGTGTATACTAATGTAGACTTGACAGCAGTTACCCTTGTCGCTTAGTAGGCTGTAGGAAACAGTGTGCTGACTTGCTAGCGGTAGACAGTCTCTCTATTTATCAAAAGGTACGCATTAAATAATTCGACTAGGTTTCAAACTTCCATAGTTTCAGAACTGCTGAGAACCAACATGGCTTCTGTCTTTTTCATGAAATAATAATGTAAGCTTACTTACTGTACATTACTGTGCAATTTTGGATTGTGGTGGTGGCGGGGTGAGGACATGCCACTCATATGGAGCTATTAACCATTGTTTGATGCCTCCTCTGAGATCTTGCAAGTCATTCATAACTTTCACTGCATACGTCAGCTGTGGTTTATTTGCAGTGCCTATTTCTCCCACCCCCAAAATCAGAGCATATTCAATGCAGTGGATAAAACAATAAACACGTACTAAATAAATGCCGCAGGTGAAACATTTATGAATTACTGAGCACATTAAAAGGGACAATGGTGCTGGGGATTGAATCATGGGACCCAGCTGATTGAGGGGTGAGGCCGGCGCATGAAGGCGCAGGTGCCTCCACACCTGTTGAATGGCAAGGAGCCATGCTGTGGTGGAATGATAAGCAGGATCTCAGCAGGCGTTGTACGAGGTGTATTGTAGATGCATTTGGGCTTCATCAGTTTTGAGATTTGTTTACAATGGCGCCGATTAGCTGGATCAATAAAAGCGATGTGTACAAAGTTAATTGATAAATATTTACACTGTTGCTTGGTTCCCCTGTGTTCTCCTAGCACTAGACTGCAGATACCACTCCCGTCTGAGCACCTTTTCGGCAATTGGAAACTCTAGAATTCAGATTATAAATTATAAGTGATGCCAGGAGTATCATCATGCATGCAAATTCAGAGTTTCCTGCTTCCATACATGACAGCTACATTTTCAAATGCTTGTTGATAAAAACATTACAGAATGTTAAGTAGGGTGAAAGACATGTGATGACAGAGTACACGTCCTCCTCTTTCAATACAAATGATCATTGATGTACTCTTGTGCAATGCCAGCAGTTCACACTTTTTTACCTATTCCTAGGTGTGTGGAAAATTTTAATTCTGCAGAAAAATAGGTTTAAGTTGCATGTTTTATTTTTTGAAATTGTCTCATTTTGAAACTGATTTGAAATTAGCATTCTAAAATCAGAACTGATTTAAAATCTGCTTAAATTAAAAAAAAATGTGAAAAAATGTAAAAAGAAATATACATCACATTATTTTGAACTCATTTTGAAACATTAAACCAAATGAAAATAGAACATTTTTGTTATACAAAAATGTGATTTAAAATCCAATCACAAGCTCATTAAGATTGCAGAAAATAATAAACTGAGAACAATTAAGCATATCATAGTATATTTATTAAGAATTATTAGAAATGTTAAACTATTTCAAAAACATAAACAGTGCACATATGTGTAACACAATTCACATACAAGAGTATTAAAATTACAAAATCACTAATATGCTATGTAGGGAAATAGAGCACATATTTTACAAAATGTGAACCATTGTATAATAAAAAGCGCTTTCAGTTTACATTTCTGTTTTGCAAAAATAGACTAAATGTGCCCAGAAATTCAGAAAAGATATACCATAAGATAAAGCGTTTTTCTAAATATACCATTGCATTTCTTTTCATTTGATTTCACATGTTGCTAACAAGTAACATTTTTATTTTCCAAAATAATCTAAAAGTATCTATAATCTTATAAAAATATATAGTAATTTATTTGCATTTCTTAACACATAATGATTTTATTGTGATTTTACTGATCTTTTTCTTGAATTTTGAGTCACTTTTTCATTTATTTATCTAAATTGTGTAACATGTATTTCTTAAAAATCTTTAAAAAATGTCTATAATGTTAACAATTATATTTACATATTTCCACATACATGGATTTCTTTGTCATTTTAAAAGTCTTTTTCTTGAACTTCATGTCACACATACCTTTTTAATGTCCTAAAATATTGATGATTGTGTGCAATTGGTGAAGTTTGGTGCACGATTCATGTGGTGAAATTGACATTTTCCAGTTTTGTGAAGCTGTACCCATTGTTTTCAGGTGACAAAGTACACCATCTACATCCTAGTCCTGGCACCCTTCCACAAATCCGACACCCCAGTTTAAAAATACTTCTTCGAACATGTCTATCAGAGGCCTGATTGAATATGCTTCAGACAAGTTGAAGTTACCTTGGTACCTCATTTTCACAGTTGGCATATTTCTATGTACACAACCTGTGGTTTGCAAGGTTATACTGCCCTGTTGCAAGTTACACAGCATCACAATACAACAGGCCCTACATTCATGAGTTCAGAATTACCTCCCTCCAAAACAATATGCTGGATGAAAGGGGTCAGGGTATGGCTGCCAAGAACCTTCTTCTCCTAAGTGTCTCATCTCTGGTGAATGCTTTGTCCAGCTGTCAAATGGTCATTGCTAAGGGAAATAAGTTCATCAACAGAGGTTGGGATAACATCCTAAAATGTCAAAGTCTGCATGTGAAGACCATCTTCAACAGTGAGGTACACATTACACTAGCTACTGCACATGATCATGTGCACAACATTACAAAACATAGGGCACAGCATGACAAAACCACCCAACATAGGTCACAAAGATCTCAGTGCCCCACCTTTATACAGAGACCTGTGTCAGGGATGATGGCAAGTGTAGGTGCGCAAATGCATTGACGTTTTCTACACTGGCAACAAAGTGTTACCAAACCCACTCAAACCATGCACTACCACTATTGCAGTACTTTGTATCATGTATAAAACAGTCATGTTATTGTAGAGGGGTGCTGACCCCTCCCCCAGACTGAGTATACATAACATGATAGGCTGTTTAATGGTTCCAATATTTCAGAAATCAGAATGATGGCACTTTTATTTTGAGGTAAAAAGTGCATGTGGCACAGCACATATTTTGGGTCACAATGATACAGGAAGTGAAGAGTGCTTCAAGTATGACACAAATATCATGAATATGTGAAAATATATTCTGAAAATAGGATAGAAAAGGAGGTATGCTTAAAAGTAAATATTGATTCACCGTTTGTTAGCACAGGCAGACTGGGATATATTTAAAAATGGATGCCAAAACACAAAATGGTGTCTTAAGGATAGGTGTGAGAAATGCTTGACTCATGCTTATACAGTAGAAGGTCTTTGTACTTTTGAAGACCAATTTGGACAGAACAGCCGCATACCCGGCAGCATAATTGAGTTTATATGTGTTTTTCCAAGGTATGAGACACAGACTAAATCTTGGCAGGACCTCAAAGAGGGAGCCAAGGATATGTACAAAATGGGCAATTTTGAAGAGGGGGGACAGCTTATCCTCAGCATATAGCTCACAAGCTAGGGAAGGGTTCGCCCAGGATCAGACAGTGTATCAGGCACAAGCTCCGCAAATACAACAGGCACAGCAACCACAGCAAGTGCAAATGAATCCACTACAGGGGCAATCGCAACAAGCCCCCATGCAGAGTTAGCAATATGCAAACACAGGACAGGTATTGACACCCAGACTAGGAGATGCCACTGTGTTAGGAGGAAATCCTTTCACAGGAATAGGGGTATGCATGCACCCACAATAAGACTGCTCACAGAATGACTTGATGTGTTCAGAATTATCAGTGACACCAGACCCCCAAGAGGAGCAAGGGTTAATGTGATGGTAGGAGACGAAACCTTTGCTTTGTTAGTAGACACTGGGACTGCACGTTCATGTACATGGGAGGAAAAGTATACAATGGTGCGAATTGCCATAAATACTCAAGGTTTCTTTGAAGCTACAAGTTGAGTTTCTTTTGACTGATGAATTACCAGTCCTTATAGGGAAGTGTGAAATGACTATTCCTTTGTTATATTTGCGACAGACACTAGTTAATATTTGGGGAAGGGATTTGATGACAAAACTTAACGTGACAATTTTATTTATTGACCAAGGGATAGTGTGTTCCACCCCTGGAATACTCTACATGAATGTGGGTGAGTTTATATTGGCATTTACAGGGCAAGTGGCTCTCCGAGGTGTTTCAGTGGAAGCAGAGGTTTTCCTTTATGTGGTGATAATTTTTATTACTATGGCTACCTGGCCTGGTGGAGAAGATGGTGAGAATACCTGATGAATTCTTGTTCATACCACAGATACCTATGGACAAAGAAGGGAGACAGGCTATCCCTATAGAATTAAAGGCAGCCATAGTACGAAAGGAAATGGCAATGCTCGAAGGAATAGACAATGAGGGTAGACCATGGAGAACAGTGATAGCTCTTGAAGAAGGGTCTAGGTTGACTGACATCACTGATGATGACATATTTAGAGAGGACTCAACAGATGATGAAATGGTGTTTTTTATTAGCACCACATAATGGATAAAAGTAGAGAAAAGGGAAAATAGCACAGCGAATGATAAAAATGCGGCAGCACCCAGCATATTTTCAAGAAGACTTGGAGGAGAGAGTGCCAAATGTCCTGTGGACCACAGGCCCTTATGACATGTGTCTATTGAAAATAATAGGGGAATAAAAACACACATATAAGGGATTATAATATGAGAAAATATGAGGCTTTGTGTTATGATTAGACTAATTAATGTGAGATAATAATAAACCGTTAACTTAAAAAAGCGCAGAAGTAAGAATCTCAAAACTAAAAGATTGACACCAATCCAGGGGATGAAATAAATAAATCCATTTTTTAAAAGAATTAATGAATTATTAAATTAATCAATCAATCAATTAATTAATTAACGGATATTAAAACAGCAACAAGCACAAGTTGATAGAAGGTGCAAATAAAGGAACCAAGAGTAACATTGTGAGGCAAGGGTGATGGAGGGAGGTCTGAATACAATATCCAGATTTGCAAACAATGAACACAATGGATGATGTTTGTTTCAATTGATTAGTGTAGTGTATGTATCTTGATGAAAATAAAATGCGATTAATGAAAGGCTAAAGAGGGTCTGGATGGCCAAGATTGATCTAACAATATGAGAGAATATTTAGTAGAACTGCCCAAAAGAACATATGAGAGTAAGTAACAGGGACATTGTTTTTGTTTATGTAAAGATGTTGATTTATATTTTATAGATTAAAAATATTGTCATTTTTGTAGAACGGGAGGAATGGCTACATGGCCTTAGTAGAGCATAGCAGTATAATGGGAAGAAACATTATATGATGACAAAGCTACGCATTAATGGGCAAGTAGAGAATGAAAAGGTAAGTACAAGTTGACACAGTTAGTGTGTGAAAAAACTTTATTGATCATTATTAGGAGTAAGAAGACCCAGGTGAGTACAGAACAAAGGCAATAAGAGATTCAGTCCTTTTGAATAGTTCACATTTTCCCAAGAAAGGTTCAAACATGTGTGAGCACAGAATAATATATATACATATGTATACATATATAAGTATGGCTATATCTAATGACAAGAATAAAGAAGACTTTTGGATAGAAGGTGGAGTAACCCTTTTGTAATTCTGGTGACAGCGAAATGCCAAATAGGTGCATTTGGAAAATGCATGGAAAATTAAGGATAGGCAAAACAATGTATGCCTATATGTCATACTTGCATGCATTTGATAGGAACAGTGCTGGGTTCTCACTAACAAGGGTAGGCAAGATTAGTGTAGGAAGGGCAATGAAAAATGTTAATTATGTCTCAACAGAATAAACACAGCAAAGAAAGAAGAGAGTGTGGTCCCACGCCATCAGGAGTAGGACTTCAAAAGTACCGAGAACATTTTCAGCATAGCAGAAAATACTAGACACAGGCCTGATTGCTACACTAATGACAGGTCGATTAAAAAGTGCTCTAACTTTTTTTATTTTATACAGAAAAGCAAGCCTACATTTCAGTGGCCTGAGAATGTCAAAAAATGACCTCAGTAAAATTTTGGATTGAAAGGAAAGAGCAAAAGTCTACCTTGAGGAAATAACTGATCGCTTTGTCAGCTAAAACATGACTTTGCCTCTATTTCAGTTTCTACAGGGAGCAAGAATCCATACCAGCATCTTCTTCTTCATCAGCTATGGATGCACCAAGAAGAAAGATAGGGCGCGACCAAAGAAAATACATCCTTTTTTGAAAAAGTGTTTTGAATTAGTTATCTTGTCTGTTTTGTCTTTTATTATTTTTATCATAAAGAAGGAGAGTGCATAACTCGGTGGTGGGAGGAATGAGAACCACAGAGAACATGTTTCCTTTGCTGTTTAACATTGTTGGAAAGAAAGAAACCCATGAAAAAAAGGGCATTGCCAGAAAAAGGCAATTATATATATGTTTTATGGTCTCAGGTCATAGCTAAACCCCAGTATCGGCCAATATGTATGGAGCATAGATGATATTAAGATATGTCGAAAAGAGAAAGGGGCAGCCACCCTATTATATTAGAAAAAGAGAAGATGCAGTAGCAATTGTTTTTAGGAAGTAGAAATGATTAAAGGAATTACATGAATAATCTAATGTTTGGGCTTGAGAAGGCAGTAATGACCATAAAAATACACTTATTTTTCAAGAAACTCATTTTTTATATTACAGATGGACGAGAGGTACCTGTACACCTGGTGGTTGTGGACAACCGATCCTGCGAGTAGGGAGAGAAACCCATTGTGAAAGGGGTTTTGAGGGACCCAGCCAGACGCCCAGTTACAACTACCTTTGAGAAACATTTTTTCCATGAGAACTCCCTCATCCTTGTGTTCCCCAGAAACAATCGAATACCTCCCACTGACTATCTTATTTAAATCAGAAGATTGAGAGTTCGAGTTCTCTGTGGTCATTTGGCACAATTAAATCAAAAAGACTGGCTTATGAATTAAGGGGCCTGCAAACTTGCTGCAAAGCAACCCAAAGGACAAATAAAACAAATGGACTAATGATAAAGAAAGTCCTTGGACGCAGAATAAGGAAAATGAGATGAGTCGGTGGAAGACGTGTCGACGGAAGACAAATACGAAATTAAAATGTGCGCGGGGAAAGGGCAGGAAACAAGGAAGTGTCGTGGGGTGGGAGGAAGGAAAAAGTGGGTACAAACAATAAAATGTTGCATGTGGATGGAAACAGAAGAAAATGAGCTGGTGGGTTCACTCAAGGAATGATCTCTCCTGATTCTCGTAGTGGCTAAAATCACTTGTTGGGCATGTTATTTTACATTTTATTGGGTAATGGGGGTGGGATCTAGACAAGAACAAAACAAAGTCATTCTTTGGAGATACGTACATAGAGAGATTCAAAGAGGGTTAAACGTTTGCAATGGCCTTTTGACAAAAGGAGATACATACATGTCTTACACTAGGAGAATACAATATGGTTGAAAACACTGTTGATTCTTTAGAAATGTATTTTATGATACCTCCCAAGTTGAGATGAAGCACCACATTGAGGGTGGTGACTGAGACAGGGATGCATAGGGACACTGTATATGGGGGAGGGTGGACACTGGGTGTAGTGGTCGTGTATTGAACAGTGGTTGAATACTGACCAGAGGGGGGGAGTGTAGAGGGGTGCCAACCCCTCCACCCCCTCATCTGAGTATAGATAACATGATAGGAAGATCAATGGTTCTAGTATTGCAGAAATCAGAATTATAGCGCTCTTATTTTTAGGTAAAAAAGTGCATTTGGCACGACGCATATTTTGTGAAGAGGGCCTCAAGTATGATGCACATATCATGAATAGATAAAAATATATTCTGAAAATAGGATATAAAATGAGATATGCTTAAAAGTAAATATTAACTCACAGTTTGGTAGCACAGGCAGACTGGGATATATTTTAAAATGGATGCCAAAATACAAAATGTTGTCTTAAGGACAGGTGTGAGAAAGGCCTGACTCATGCTTATACAGTAGAAGGTCTTTGGCAGCATCTTGCTATAAGATAAACACATCTGGGAGGTTATATTTGGAACTTGGCAGGAAAACCAGACATGATGTACTTTTGAAGACCAATTTGGACATAACAGCTGCATACTTGGCAGCATAATTGAGCTCATATGTGTTTTTCCAAGGTATGAGACACTGAATAAATCTTGGTAGGACCTCGACGAGTAGATAAGAACTGACAAATGAGGAGATTATAATTGCTTTTGGCAGGAGTTGAAGGATGTGTAATTGCGTTTGGCTGGATCTAAAATAAGTGTATCAATCTATGTGTCAGTCAGCAAGTGTTTGCCAAGAGTGAGCTAATGTGGGCTTGGTGTGTCAGGAAACTACGGCGGCTCCGGTATTCGGGGAGGTCGGAAACGCATTTTCTGGCAGGTAATTGTTTTTCTACATTGGCCTCCCATTTACGAACTAAAGTATCTGGTCAACGTTGTTTACGTATTCCCAAGCCGATAGCTAACCGCTATGTCTCTCTTTGGTGGCGTTGGGGGTTGCCGTGGAGATGCAGTCCTTCTGCGTTCATTAGGTCACATGTTTTTCACGTTAGACCCATTCCCACAGCATCATGTGATTTCTGTACTTTCCTACTTATGCCCCGCCTGTTATTGAACTCACTGCTTCTGAATTTACTTTCCACAGCCTTACCGTACCTTGTGACTTTTCTTGCTCTCTTGATCTACGACCCGGCTACGTCCCACGGTTATCCGATTGTCTTGCTCCTTATCTGCCTGTTATTCAAGTACTTTCCCCCTATGACTATTGGAACACACCGTGACCTGCATTGTCTCCTGAGTTGTCCCGTAAGTCAGTGCTTCAACTTCCCAGCGTTTTATCTTGGAAACTCCATTCATGCCTGAACATACTATTCCCTTTCTACTCTCCGCTACTAGAACTTACTATGATCGCTGGAACACGGATTGTCTTCTGGAACTCTGTTAGGCGTCCTTGTGTCGGCGGGTGTTAGGTGGAGCATCTCTTTGCTTCGCTTGATCTCGGACTGAACTCGACTGCATCCTTGAACATTGTTAGGCGTCCTCATGCAGGCGGGTGTTAGGTGGAGCATTTCTTCACATTGCTTGAACTTGGACTGGCTTCTGGAACTCTGTTAGGCATTCTCGTGCCAGCGGGTGTGAGGAGAAGCATTTGTTTTCTTTTGATCATCGAACTACTTCTGGATGGTTACGGTATCTATGGAATTCCACACCGTGTTCTTTGGTAAGAGTGTTTTCTTTACTTACAGCATTGTTTTGCTACTGCTATAGTCACTATTTGGACAATCCACATTCTAAATCATTTGTGTTAGGAGCACCAGGGACCATGGGTTGCCGCGCCCTCCATCTCTGTTTTTAGCAGTGCACTAGCAGCCAGTTGGTGGAAACTTATAAAAGACCTGTGCTCATGGTGCCTATTATGTGTATCAAGCGAGATTTGTTTTAGTTTCCACTCATTCGGCGCGTGTGCTGTTTGATATGCTAGGATTGACTCCTTTGTTTTTTAGGTGCATGAAAAATGCAATTCCACAAAACTTCTGGTTTTCATTTCTTACAAAATGTTATTCTCGTGAATTCATCAATTGATGGTATAACAAGTGGTGCCGACACGTGTTTCGACCTAACAGGTCTTTTTCTAGGCTGCCAGTTTAGTTTTTATACATAAAGATGGATACATATATGGTGAGTATGGGGTCCCCAGGTCGGGCATTCACCAATCGTGATCATGTTGACATGGTGTGACATTTGTTTTAGAAACATGTGGGCGTGAGTCAATTCCTAGTGAAGTGACATAGTGTCCGGTATTAGTGTTTATTCAAAGTTTCATATTTGTTTGCAGATTGGTACATACATTTGATTGCAATTTACATATATAGTATTCAGTAAACAGTAATTCGTAAATGGGTTGGAGAGAAAAGAAGAGATTTCCATAAGATTGTTAGAATTGGTCCTAATATTGCATTGGTTATTGGTTGGATGAGTCTAAATGGAGAGGTCTCCCCTGGTAGGTAATGAGGAAGGATTGTCTTAATTTCTGCTTGGTGCAGGTACGTCAGGTTAGTCCTGGGTAGTTGGGTTGGTAAGGGCTGTGGTCCGCCCAGTTTCTTGGTACTCAGAGGTCAGTGCCTAAGAAAAATGGAAAGTGTATGTGGTTGGCAATTGCTTGTGCCAGGTGGCTGCGACGATTGGCACAGTGGTAAAATAGTGAGGGCCTCCCCTTCCACGCTCCCCCGTGAGGGGTGGTTGTTAAGGAGTGATCCATAGATGTAGTACGCATTAAATCGGGGTCCTGAGGTTAAAAGCGCACATTCATAAGGTAAGTGGTCCTGAGAGCGGAGACGCCCCAAGGTTCGGGTTTGTTGCCACTTGGCAGTCTTGGTCATAGGGGTACTGGTGCCCGGGGACCCTTCCCTCAGTGGCCACTGGGGGGGGGATGCGGGAAGGATCCGTGGTTGCTGGCTATGCAGACGTCTATTGTCTTGTGCACATAATAGAGTTTGCAGTGCGCTTGATTGGGTGTTGTGCACACAATGTGAGGCCCAACTGTTTTAAGACTTGGGCCTGGGTGCGTGGTGGGAGGTAGAGTGGGTGTCTGTGTCCCCGGCCACCCGCCGCCTCCTCATTCCGTCATGAATAGCAAGCGACGTATAACGTTACATACGTTGTCTGGGCTGGACAAAATAAACGGTTGCCCATGCGTGCAGATTGAAAGAATGCAGGTTGGTATTTGTGCAGTACATAGAAGTGGGGTGCATCTTACCTCTCATGATCGGTGTGTTTCCGCCTCTGGATCCAGCTACAACTGAGTAGCTTGTCCCGTGGTGTTATATTGTTAAAGAGGCCTGAATCTATTGGCCAGGTGGCAGGGCCCCCATTGGTCAATGAGCTTGGGTACCTGATTGGTCACTGTGACAGCTGAGTGTGGCTGTAGTGTTAATGTTGAGCATGTCCGTGGTCTAGGTCGGTATAGGCAGATTTGTGCTTGCGGGTAAGTCCGTGTGGAGGAAAGGTGTGTTGAGTTATTGCAGGGGGCTTGTGTAACGGTTCCAGTGGCCCTGCAACACAAACAACCGTAGGGCGTATTGGGAAGGTCGTGCTGGGGTGCGGATGGCAGGCATGTGGTCCTGGGCCATTCCGTGGGAGCGTGAGTTGCAGTTTCAACATGGTTGTTGAGTCTCACTGAAGCGTGTGACACTGGTGCCACTGATCAGGCGTAACGCTTGTGCAGTGGTGCCAGGCTAGTGCTAAGGTGTCAGGTGACCACCAAAGTTCCATTGGTTAGCCCATGCTGGAGTCACCAGATGGTGGGCGTGGGTATGGATTGCCTTGATGATCTATAATGTATGTATGGGCAATTGCGTGCCTGTTTGTCTGTGTATGTTACTAGTTGGTCCTCGGATCAGGTTATGATCAGGGGATGGTGGGCACGTAAGCAAATGTCAGGTTGTGAGGGCCAGTGGCTGATGTAATAGGATTGCTCCGGTGGTGTGATGAGGTCATTCGTGGGACGGTAACAGTTGCATTTTACAAGAACACATTTAACTCATGTTCGGTATTCAGACCGAGTTCCGTATTTCAAGTTCTACAAATGAGTCTTGCTTCATTTTGCTGAAGTCTCAAGGCTCTGTTTTCTCCTCTGGAGTCGAGCTTGATCATCTCCAAGCCAACAAATCTGATTTCTTTTTGATTGTCCATTTGGTGTTTTTCTTGCCAGTGAGTGGCCAGTGGATATCTTGCTTCTGTGGTTTTCAGGGAATGTAGGTGTTCTCTTATCCTCGTCCTTAGTTCCCGTATGGTGCTGCCTATGTACTTGAGTCCACTTATGCATATTATTACATAAATAACAAATTTGGTGCGACAGTTGATGAATTGGTCAATCTTTTTTTCATAGATATTGCCAAAGTGCACTCTGTCGGTTGTGATGTTTTGAGGACACATTGTGCAGGTTCTACATTTATGGAACCCTGAACCAGTTTGTTAAGTCAGCCAATTTCCCTCTAAGCTTGTCCGAGGTTCCATAAATGAGGGACTGAGCATGCTTTTAAGTGTTGGTGCCCGACAGTAGGTGATTTTAGGTTTCTCCGATATCCATTCCCTTATGTCTTGGTCTATTCCCAGAATATGCCAATGTTTAGTGAGTATTTTCTGAATTTGTGAGCTATCCCTGTTGTATTTTGTTACAAAGCGGATGTCATTTGTTGTTTCTGCAGAACTCTCACGCTGTTTTGCCTGTAGCAGCTAATTTCTGGGGATCGTGGACACTTGGTCAATAGCTTTTGAGATGTTGGATAATTTGTATCCTCTTTTCAGAAATCTGTCACGTAGTAATTCACACTCTTCATTATATGAGTCACTCGTGCTGCAGTTTCTTCCAGCCCTTATTATTTCTCCTTTAGGTATGTTCTCAATCACATTCTTTTTGTGGCAGCTAGTAGAGTAGAGGACTAAGTTGACCACCGTGGTTTTTCTGAAAGTTCTGTCTCCAGTCCAGTGGTTGTAGTAGTTATCCTGATGTCTAGAAAGTCGATGGTGTGGTCATTTTCTGTTCCAATCAGCTCTATTCCGAAGTTGTTGCAGTTCAGATAAGTCTTGCATTCCTCCAAGAGTTATTTTCCACCAGTGCAAATTAGTAGAATATCATCAATAAAGCATTACCCTTTTAAGTTGTGCTTCTTATACTTTTCTTCTCTGAAAGTATGTATCTGTTCGTATTTGTGCATAAACAGATTTGCAATTGAGGGTGCATTGGTTGCACCCATGGCGATGCCTTTCTTTTGTTTATAATATGTTCCATTGAAAAGAAAAAAACTGTTAGCTAGAGAAAATTCAAGAAATTCCTTGACCATAGTTAGATGTTGGTAGTGAGATGCAGAGATTTGTGCAAATGCATAGTCAATTGCTTCCAAAGCATGTTGATGTTCGATTGCTGTGTACAATGCTTCGACATCAAGGGTAACCAATAAGTAATTGGGGTCCCATGTGATTTCTAGTAGGACAGCCAAAGTGTGCATGGTATCCCGCAAATAAGTGGGGATTTTGGGCACTTCTTTTTTAATAATGTTGTTGATATATTTGGCTAAAGGTTCGTTGATATAGCCTACCGCACTCATTATCGGTCTTCCCTCTGGTATGCTGGTAAATGGTTTGTGCACCTTAGGGAGGAAGTATATGGTTGGAATCCTATGGTGATCAGTTTTTAGAAAATGTTCTTCATCATCCGTTAGTAATCCTCTAGTGTGCCATTTTTTAATCAATGTGATTGACTGCTCCTTGATGTTGTTGATAGGGTTGCTCGGTAAGGTTTGATAGCATTTCGGTGTTTCCAGATGGGTTTGGGCCATCATGATGTAATCCTTTCTATTCATAACAATGATGTTTCCCCCTTTGTCCGCCTCCTTGATGATGAAGTTGGGATTCATGCGGAGTTTGTTCATTGCATGGATTTCCTGACTGTTCAGGTTTGTGTTCCTTCTTGGTTTAGCTTTGCGCATTCTGTCTTCCATCTTGTGTAGATCTCTAGTCACCGCTTTGGAAAAAATCTCAATCGCATTATCCCCTTGTAGGTTGGGTGTGAAAGTTGATTTCTTCTTTAGTTCTTTGATTTTGATGTTGCATTCCTTTATGTTCAATTCGTTCATCACTGATTCCTTCGTCAATTCTTCTACTTCTTCAGTACAAGTTAGGTTTACTAACAAGTGTGTATGCTCCAATGTGTCCATGGTTATGTCGCTAATTAGAGGTTTTAGTTTTGTTTTGTTTTTCCATTCCACTTTTGTTGAAAATAATTTTTTGAGCTTGAGTTTTCTAGTGAATTTGAAAAGGCCCACATGCACATCTGTGAAATTCAGTCGGTTCGTTGGTGCAAAGGATAGTCCCCTGTTGAGCATGGTTACCTCTGCTTTAGATAGTGGTTCATCAGACAGGTTCACTACCAGGTTAATTTCCTCTGTTTTGGTTGCTGTAATTGTGTTCTGAATCTGGTCAGTCTTAGTCTTAAATCTGCCTATACCGACCTAGACCACGGACATGCTCAACATTAACGCCACAGCCACACTCAGCTCTCACAGTGACCAATCAGGTACCCCCAGCTCATTGACCAATGGGGGCCCTGCCACCTGGCCAATAGATTTGGGCCTCTTTAACAATATAACGCCACTGGACAAGCTACTCAGTTGTAGCTGGATCCGGAGGCGGAAACACACCGATCACGAGAGGTAGAATGCACCCCACTTCTATGTACCGCACATATACCAACCTGCATTCTTTCAATCTGCAAGCATGGGCAACCGTTTATTTTGTCCAGCCCTGACAACGTATGTAACGTTATACGTCGCTTGCTATTCATGACGGAATCGGGAGGCGGCGGGTGGCGGGGGACACAGACACCCACTCTACCTCCCACCACACACCCAGCCCAAGTCTTAAAACAGTGGGGCCTCACATTATGTGCGCAACACCCAATCAAGCGCACTGCAAACTCTATTATGTGCACAAGACAATAGATGTCCACATAGCCAGCAACCACGGATCCTTCCCGCATCCCCCTTTTGGGGCTTACTGAGGGAAGGGTCCCTGGGCACCAGTGGCCTTAAAACCAGGACTGCCATGGGGCCACAACCTGAACCCAAGGGCGTCTCCGCTCTTCTAGCACGCACCGAGGCCCTAGTCTTAACAACAGTGGGGCCTCACTTTAAATTATGCACATATCACCAAATTGAGCACACCGCAAACCCTATTATGTGCACACAGGCAATTAAACGTCTGCACAGCCAGCAAACAGGGGCCCTTCCCGCATCCACCCCCGGTGGCCACTGAGGGAAGGGTCCCCGGGCACCAGTGCCCCTATGACCAAGACTGCCAAGTGGCAACAAACCCAAACCTTAGGGCGTCACCGCTCTCAGAACCACTTACCTTTTGAATGTGCGCTTTTAACCACAGGACCTCGACTGAATGCGTACTACATCTATGGATCACTTCTTAACAACCACCCCTCATGGGGGAGCGTGGAAAGGGAGGCACTCAGTACCCAACCCTCACTATTTTACCACTTTGCCAATCATCGCAGCCACCTGGCACGAGCAATTGCCAACCACATACACTTTCCATTTTTCTTAGACACTGACCTCTGAGTACCAAGAAACTGGGCGGACCACAGCCCTTACTAACCCAACTACCCAGGACCAAACTGACGTACCTGCACCAAGCAGAAATTAGGACAATCCTTCCTCTTTACCTACCAGGTGAAACCTCTCCATTTAGACTCAGCCAACCAATAACCAATGCAATATTAGGATCAATTCTAACAATCTTACGGAAATCTCTTCTTTTCTCTCCCTCCCATTTACGAATTACTCTTTACTGAATACTATATATGTAAATTGCAATCAAATGTATGTACCAATCTGCAAACAAATATGAAACTCTGTATAAACACTAATACCGGACACTATGTCACTTCACTGGGAACGCCCACATAATGTGTCTAAAACAAATGTCACACCATGTCAACATGATCACGAATGGTGAATGCCCGACCCGGGGACCCCATACTCACCATATATGTATCCATCTTTATGTATAAAAACTAAACTGGTAGTCTAGAAAAAGACCTGTTAGGTCGAAACACGTGTCGGCACCACTTGTTATATCATCAATTGATGAATTCACAAGAATAACAGTGTGGAAGAAATGAAAACCAGAAGTTTTGTGGAACTGCATTTTTCATGCACCTAAAAAACAAAGGAGTAAATCCTAGCATATCAAACAGCACACGCGCCGAATGAGTGGAGACTAAAACAAATCTCGCTTGACACATTCTAAATCATTGTGTTATCCTTATCATCGGATACACCAGTTAGCATCACATCAGGATTACTAAACCAATTACAGGGAAACCTCTGCTGAGCATAAGGTACAAAGCATTTTGTCTTGAATGTTGCTTTCTCAGTTTTCATTGTGGTATTTAGCCTTGAGTTTCCTTTGCAGGTCAGCAGAATCTTGTGGCGTTCATCCGTCTTTGGGTCAATAGACTTCTCAGGTGATTTCCTCCATATCCCTGAGAGGTACATTGGCAGAAAGAACTCGTCGGCTACACAACGGGTTCAACTGCCGAGCAGAACTCTAGTGAGGAATTTACAGAGATATCTTACATGGTGAGTAACAGATGAGCCAGCCAATAAAAAGATGGGGAGGGCTTTTCTCTGGCTAAAAGGACCTATCAGAAATATGCTCTAAGTTTGCATGTAGGTATTGCATCACTCAAAAAGGCCTATATAAGGAGGGGAAAGTAGAATGACTGTGTGTGCCTTTCCAGTGTGTTTTGTGAACCTGTAAATAAAGATGGCTGTGAAATCTCACCCGGGCGTCCGTTCCTTTGTTCCTGTTCAGAGTCAGAGTTCACAGATGCCAGAGAGGTTGATGGGATGTGAAAGGATCCTCCTGTACATTATCAATAAGTGATTGTGTTCAGAGGGGGAAGGACTGTGATTAGGAAGGGATATGTGTACATGAGTAAGTGGGAAGGTCTACTTTTCGGTGTGGCTTTGCCGCAGATGCATGGCATACAACACACCATCTCATGCACTAGCAGGGCACCTATTGAAACCTGCCTAGCAAGCTCAGCTGCAATCTAGCCTGGCATGGGGCACATTGAGAAGTTGGATGAAAAAAATAATAGTGCCAGTAGTAATGGGAGAGCACGTTCGGGGAAACCACTAAAACAGTAAACAAGGATGTTAATGCTTATGGCTGGAGCCATGACCGAAGGTCACTAGAGTATCACAAAATCACAACTGAGGAAAACACAAGGGTAATCATGAAAAAGAGACTTAAAGGAAAGCCAGTGTACGCTGAGAATGGAAGCCTATGTTTACAGACCTGGGAAGTGCTGCCCAAGTACCACAGCTGCCACTGATATAGAAACTGAAAAGAGATTCATTGCATGTCAGGAGTTGGGCTCCAAGCTCCAATAATGGTCTGCGAAAGTGACTGAATGGAACCCCAGTACATTCTGGTAAGTGAAGTCTAGGTTGCCAGCCTTTCATGATAAAAAGATGGAAAAGAGCTTAATTGCATGTCGGGAGTTGACATATAGGATCCCAGAATATATTAGGGACAAGATCAAAAGAAACACCAGAGCATGTTGGAAGGGTCCCCTTTTCACCCATTCCCTACTCACTGCTGCCTCCGTGGCAGGGGTGTTGCTAGGTCTGGAAAAGATCTGGGGCTGCGCTATTGCCAGGACTGTTGCGACTCGGGGCTTGCTAGCCTTTTGGTTGTTGCCCCTGAGCTTCTATCCAGCGCTACAACCAAAAGACCCGGGGCTAGAGCCCCCTCAGCCACTCCCTAGCAACGCCTCTGCTCAGTGGCTATCTTTTAGTTACAAACTAGCTACCCATTATCTATACATTGCTCAAAACAAAGAAGCGTTACCAAAATCCGAAGGCCTGCTCCACTGGTACCGTTATGAGGACCCCGTTCTGGAGCCTGGCAAATGCGATTTCTGGAACAGCAGCAAAGTACAAGAAATCTGTCCTTTATGGTTTACAGACCATTGCTGGCTGGCACCCCATTAACCACAGCACTCTGTTAAGTGCCATTGCCGGTATTAGTACAATTCTGGTCACGGAAATGCTAGATAATGAAGTTTGGAGGCCTGGTTCTGGGTAGCAGAATGCCAGTCAAGGGAGCAGATGGCCAAGAACCTTTGATATCCAGCCTTTTTGCTCTAGTATCCGGCTCAAGGTCACCTAGACAACTGACATTCAGTTATCCAGCACATTGGATTATCCAACCCCATGGGTTTCCCATGGCTAGCGGATAATGACTTGATGGCTTGTTACATTCTGGCTACCTACATGTTGTTCTGTTGCCTGTACAGTGCTCCGTTGCTGCCAAGCTAGGTATACCTATAATTACATGTATTATTAATAATCAAGATTTTACTGTATAACATTTACGTTCTGTGGATTGTATTGTGTTTTTGGTTTAAACTGAAAATCCAAATGCACATCGTTAATGCAAGGTCCCAGATGGATTTCCCCCTCACTTGCATTGTGAGGCTGGTCATCTATGCATCTTCAGATTTTTCCTACAAAATTGCTTCTTGGGTTCTGGACCAAGTGGTGGGACACAATGTGCGGCACCAATAGCTGGTTCTAGGATGTCTAGCTCAAGGAGCGGTTATATTTTCTTTTGTGTGTGCTTTTGCACACTGAAAGGCCCTCCGTGATAATGTTGGATAACTGACATGACAGAATAATTGGCAAGCGGTAGAAGTTGACACCCTTTGAATTTCCCCAGTAATTTAAACAATGATGGGAACATATTTTGAATGGCGTCCTGACCATCTGACAGGTGGCAACCATTAGTGTGGGCACTAAATGATTAAGGCCCGTTTTAGTGGCCGACTTGAAGCTGAGACGGCACACCCTGCCCCCCTCCACGCTGAGAATAGACATCACTTCTCAGCCAACTAGTTCCATGCATCCTATGGAGGCTTTAAACTCTGTTTTGCATGGAAGGGGTTTGTTGGAGCCATATTGCATGGATACGTATTTGATGTTCTCAAGAGTGCTTGAAGAGTAAGGATGTTCACTTACAACTTTTTTCACTGTTTACTTTTAACAACATTATGGGTCTATTGTCTGCTGAAAGTGTTGCTTCCCCGAGTAAACCCATATTAGCTGACACTCATCCTTATCTGAAGATTAGTCATCCTTCTCTGGGTTGCCCACTCCTACAGTGCGCATCCCTGCAGCGTTTCCTCTGCTTTGTGACGTCAGTGAGCACACATAATGCATCCAGAGGGAGAATATATTCCATGGTATTTTTGAGGGGACCATGACTTCTAATCGACACTCAGGCCATCCAATGACCTCATTTTAGATTGCAAAGGTCCATCGTCTCAGTCTTATTTCGATTAGTGATTTGGCACCTGCACCTGCCTTATGCCACGTTTATCTTGACCATAAACAAATCCTTCAGGCTTTCTTTGAGTTTATGGGATGAGCCCCCGTCAGGTTGAAGATGCTATCTTGGGCTACAGGTCCCACACACAGCATTAGTAGCAAACCCCTTCTTTTGGTCTTCATCCTGTCGCCCCAGGCCCATCATCAGTATGTTAAGATCCCTCCATTATTGTCACCAGCGTGGACCAAGGTTTTTGGATTGTCCAAATGCAAATCCATCTGCTGCGGTACTGAGTCCATGGCAGTTGCAGGAGGACGAAGCGAAGACATGAACAGTTAAATGCTGATGTCACAGGAAGAGCTGCACTGTATTGGTGCATGCAGCAGCCGAATGAAAGCATGCCCATTAAAATGTGATAGACATGCATGCATCACACATTTCGCAAACTCAAAGGAGTGTTATTATTACCTGAATAGGCCTGTCGTTGAAACAATATTGACAGCCGTTATGACAGTAACATGGTATCTGTAGTATTTTCCGTCTTGCTTATGTTGCTCTTTTTCTCCCAGCGCAAAGTGCGTGATGATGCTACTATGTCACCACTGTTAATATGGCTGCTGCCACCACTGTTAATATGGCTGCTGCCACCACTGTTAATATGGCTGCTGCCACTACTGGTAATATCGTTACCCATATGATTGCTGATGCCACCACTGTTACTATGGCTGATGCCACTACTGTTATTATTGTTGCCCCCATGTTTGGGATGACCATTTTGCTGCCCCGATGATTGATGCTCCTAACATGGCTGCACCTATGACCAATGCTGCCAAAAAGGGCAATACTACAGTACCCACATCCAATAATGCCAATCCGAGCACTTCATCCATGCTCAAGTGTGCTCTCATCAATGCACAATCGCTCCCAGCCCACGCTTTTGACATCCACAACCTTCTCTGCAACTCCAAACTTGACCTACTGTTCATCAGTGTGACATGGCTTCACGAAGCCTCTGGCCCAGGCCTTGCCCTAGGCCTGCCTGATGGATACACCATTTTTAGACAAGACCGAGGAATACAGAAAGGAGGAGGAGTTGCATTGATTGCCAAGCAGTCCATCCCCATCAGAAGAATCCAAGGAGACCTATCCCATAACTGGGACTACATGCTCATCAAAATCAACCCCTCACCCAATTGCACTATCACGGCCCACGTGACCTACCGCCCACCGGGGCCTGTCTCAGAATTCCAAGAAGATCTCCCTCACGCCCTTGGGGAAAACCTCAATAAATCCACCATGTGCATCCTTTGGGAGACATGAATCTCAGCCTCAACGACCCCGCAGTCGGGAATGCAGCATTCCTCAACAATGCCCTCTCCATACTGGGCTTCAAACAAGCAGTGTCAGTACCCACCCATAACAAAGGTCACACACTAGATTGGATCTCCCAACACAATTGTCCTCTCTCCATCTCAACCATCACCCCATTCCATGGTCAGATCACTCAGCCATCCACTTCAACCTTAACTACGGCAGAACCTCATCCACCACCCCTACAACACTGCCGCCCGCCCTCACCAGAAGCGCCAAGCAACTCACAAAGGATAGACTACTACCTCACCTCCAGGTTCCTGAACTCAAGCACCCATTCAGCAACAACCCGGACTCTCTCGCCGCCACCTACAATTCCATCATCTCTCAAGCCGTGGACACCATTGCCCCACTTACTCTAAGAAAAGCAAAAACCACAAAACAAACCAACTCCTGGTTTACCCCGGAACTCCACAAGCTACGCACAAAAAATGGTCAGCCCTCTCAGCATGGCAAACCAATCCCAGCGACACCATCAAACTTGCCTTAAAAAATATCGCAAAACACTACAAAACCGCCATCACCTCAGCCAAAGCCAACTCCTTCAACTCCAGGATAGCCAACGCTAAATCTGGTTCCAGGGAAATCTTCGCCATCTTCAGAGGGTTGGAAACGCCCGCCCCCACACCAAACACCCTTATCAAAGACAAAGAATGGTGTAACAAAATCCAAGAAGCTATGCTAAACAAACTGAACACCTTACAAGAAGAAATCATCAGCCACCAAAAAGCATTAAATCAACAACTATCGGACCTGCACCGAAACGCACCAGCTGAAATTCCAGCATTCTCATTCCAAGAAATGAAAGAACAGGATGTCCTAGCTATACTTAACTTGATCAAGCCATCCAACTGTAAGGGTGATTCATGTCCGGCCCAGCTCATCAAGGACAGCGCTCCCGCACTGGCACCCTTCTTCACCGCTTTCATCAACGCTTCCTTCAAATCCAACCAAGTGCCCTCTTGCCTCAAAGAAGCATGGGTGCGTCCATTGCTGAAAAAACCCACTCTGGATCCAAAAACACCAGGAACCTACAGACCCATCACCACGGTACCCTTCGTACTGAAGATCTTGGATAAAGCAGCATACCTTCAAGACCAGAAATACTTAGAAATTCATCACCTACTAGGTCTCCGACAGTCAGGCTTTCGCCCTATCCACGGAACAGAGACTGCCCTACTGGACCTCAAGAACCAAATAGATGACCTCAGGGATGCAGGCAAACCTGCTCTCCTACTACTCCTTGACTTATCCGCGGCCTTCAACCTGGTCGACCACGACACCCTATGCCGCCACCTCTCAACGGCTGCCAACTTCTCACCCAATGCCACGGCATGGATCTCCTCCTTCCTCAGTGGTAGAGCGATGAAGTTCTTCTCAGACCAAGCCTGCGCCCAACCCCACTTATTCAAATGTGCAGTTCCACAAGGATCCTGCATTTCACCCACCCTGTACAATCTTTTCACGAGGTCACTGTTCAATTACCCAGATTCCATGGGCATCACATACACCAACTATGCTGATGATACGCAGCTCCTCATCCCTCTCACGGGAGGCCATGAGCTGACCAGAAAACCCTCAACTCCATCTACGCCACCATCCAGTCCTGGATGGCTGTAAATTGGCTTTGTCTTAACAGTGAAAAGACAGAACTCCTAATCATCGGATCTCCGGACACAATCAGAAAATGGGATCACAATATGACTCCTTTCTCATCGACAACACGCGCATCCCTATATCTCAGTCAATCAAAACATTGGGAGTATATCTAGATTCGAATCTCACCATGGCCAGACATCTGAATGAAATATCCTCAGCATCAGCCTACCACTCGAAACTTATCACAGCTGCCAGGCCATTCTTAACGCAACAAAACTCCCTCACCATCGACAGAGCAATCATTGGATCTTGCCTAGACTACTGCAACGCGCTCCTACTAGGCACCTCAGTAAAGAACATCAGGAAACTCCAAACAGTGCAAAACAATGAACTCAGAGCAGCCACAGGCATCTCCAGGAGAGATTACATCTCGGCCACTAGGAAAGCTGTCCATTGGCTACCCGTTAAGGAACGTATCCTCCTTAAGTCCCTGGCCCTTACCCACAGATGTCTCCATGACACTGCACCTTGTTACCTCTCTCAAGGATTCTCGGCTCCTCCCTCGAACAGACCCACTAGCTCCAGCTACACCAACCGTCTAGCCATCCCCAAAAGCCTCAAAGCCCGGGCAGGCGGCTCTAGCTTCTCAGTGATAGCAGCCACCAACTGGAACTTGCTCCCTCCCACAATCAGAATCATTGAGTCCCACGCCGCCTTCAGAAAAGCAATCAAAACACTGTTTGCATAACATCTAAGTCAGGATTTCAGCACTTCATCTGCATCTCATGTCTGAACTACCACTGTACTGGACAATATCTCAAGTATCTCCTGTTTGTCATCCATTACTTCACGCCCACCCTGTTAGGCACATGCTACATGTAACCCATGCATTGCCTCGTACTTTGTAACTAAGCCGCTTTCTTGAAACAGCGCCTCGATGCCTCCGGGCTGCTAGGCGCTTTACAAATCCCCAAAAAAGACGCATTAAAGGTGGGCGTGTCTGCTTTTTAATGTTACAGCTGCACTGACATTCATTCCTGTTTCCGTTTAATTGAGACGTTTAGTGCCTGTTGCTGTCTACCGCTTAAGTGCAAATTGTCAGCCACCATAGTGTGAATTGCAACAGGATTGCAGGCAGCCTGGTCTCAATGGTGCCCCAATCTTGCCCCATCCACACTTCTGTAACCCGCATGACAAAGTCACGTAACTCTTTGTGCGACTGACAACCTCGAGAAGGTGCTCAAAGGTAGAAACTCTGAACCCTAATAAAGAACCTACTGGCTGCGGATACGCCTCCCAGGAAACCAAGCCAATATGGTTGCCCCGTGTTACAAACATGTCTAAACATGGTATACTCGTCTTCTTCTTGTTAAATTGTCAGAGTACACAGTGTCTGCACTCTGCAACTTGCATAATTCTGTGCATGCTGTTTTTGTGGGGGGTCACGCACAAATAGCAATACACTGCTACATTACCGATTTTTTTTTTGTGGAACTCCCCACTGCATATGTTTTGTGAGTAGTTGCGGTTTCAAAGTGTGCTCACTGCACTTCCTGAACGTTACAACCTTTGTTTGTGAATCAGAAGCCATATGTCTCCCACGCCCGGAACCCATTTTGAAATCTCCCAGGCTATTTTTGCGTGAATGCTGTATGTACTTCGTGGAGACCTTTCATGGAGAGGTCTTTTCACCTGCTGCCACTCTTGTACATTTGACATGCTCCTCACCCCTCCACAATAACAAGTGGGTGATTTATAAAGCACTTCCTGCTGGATTCTTCTCTCTTCTAAGCACTATAATAATCCTAGCTCCCTTATTACCCACTTTTCGTACTCAATGTATCGACTTCTGTAGGATACAGGGCTGACTCGGTTCCACCCGGTTATCAGACCTATGCTGCACATGGCATTGCCATGTTCCCAAGACGGGCATGCTGGGCTTGAGCCAGTCAACCGGTATATTGACTGCGTGCGTGCTCTCATGACTTGGCACAGATAGAGTTTGCGGGCACAATGGCCATGCAGGTGGTGGTGGTGTCACTTCTTCCCGTGCAGTGAGAGGCTGCAACAGGTTTCATGTTCTTGGCGTTGGGTAAGGAGAACACTTGGGCTCCATATACTTAGATAAGTTCATTGTGCGCATGTGCATATGCGTGCATGTGTTGCGTAGATCTGCTACGGCTGCAATGTGATAAGTCTGTTGAGAGAATGGTATCCTTTCCAGGCACGCAGGCAGCCATCTTGTGAGTAAGGGAAAGCGATATGAGCAGATCTAGTAACAAACTGCCACCGGAGACTCAAAGTGGCCACCAAGACTCTTATTTCATCGGTCAACCGCATTATATGATCGGGAGAAAATGTTGAGACGGATATGAAGGATGCTGGAAAAGAAAACCATAAACAAATTCGCATCACGGGAAAGTGGACGGAAACTCCCTACCAATCACCCGCCAGGTGGAGCAATATAAAAGATGACCTATGATGCTGTGGAGGGGGGGGGTATTTATCAGGAACCAGCATCATGGAGTAGTTCTGGAAAGCTGTGTAAGAGGCGGGAACTATTGGCACTGAACCATTCGGAAACAAGGCACATCCTGGTACTGAGAGGAAAAGCTGCAGCCACCCTGGTGGGGCATTGATGAGGAATTTGTACAGGGGCTGATACAAGTCTCATATGAGATGTGATTTTTTTTTCTAAAGAGATTTTTTGTTTGTTTATGAACACATTATAAACCAAGACCAAACAAATACAGCATCATACTCGTTGTGAAACATCTCAGAAACAATAAAGCCAACCTCCCCTCCCCTGCGACCCCTTTCAGTTACCCACTCCCCTTCCAGCGATCCGCACCACACCCCAAAAACTCTTCCCCCCTTCCACTCCGACAGTTGTAGATGCACCGTAGACTCACTCAGTCGCCTCCCATTATATCGACTTCCCCCCACACTATCATGTTTACCAGGACACCCTCTATTCTTGTACACCAGTTTTTCCATTTCCCAACTGCTATCCATGAACCGCTCCCATTTTGCAAAGGAAGGCTTCTCCTATGCTATCCATACCCTTGCTATGCCCCACTTTGTGAGGACGAACGCCAGATCTACTAGCTTCTGGTCCCACGACATAAGCTCTAGATCTCCCCATATCTCTAACAAACAAACTTTAGGGCCTGCATCTATTGATATGATATGGCATTTATAACGCGCCTGTACATAAGTGTTTCTAGGCGTGACAAGGAGGGGAAACAGAGGGAGGAAAAATCAACAATCTTACTAGGCTTTGTGTCATTCAGATCGAGCAAGTGCAGGGAAGTGGATGAGGAGAAGTGACAAAAGGGGGGTGGAGAAGTGCAGGGAATCAAAAGTGCAGCCAGCTGGTTGCTCAGTGCAGCTAATTGAAAGTGCAGCCGACGGGCGGCTCTTAAACGCATAGAGGGGGGTATGCAGGGTTACAGATATAGACCACAAATGCTGGGGGATCCAAGAGGTAGTGCGAGGTGCAACTGGACATGTAGGGACCTGGGCCCAAGTTCAGTGGTTGGCCAGGTGACCAGTGCGTGGGCCGGACAGGTCATCAGCATGGGAGAGAGAGAAAGCGGAATCTAAGAGGATGGTCTTGAGTTGCTTCCGGAACCGGAGGTGGTTCTGCTCAAGTTTGAGAGAGGCGGGGGGCTGCTCCAGAGGGAGGCCCCAGTCGAAGAAAGAGATCTGCCCCCAACTCTCTGCTTGGAAAAGGGACTCAACCTCAGAGAGTTGGAGGTGGATGAGCGGAGAGCTCAAGAAGGAAGATGTTTAGGCAGAGAGCGTTGGAGGTAGTGCAGTCACAGGCCCTAGAAAGCCTTGTGGACGATGCAGAGGGCTTTGAACTTTATCCTTGCCACCAATGTGAGCAAGTGAAGAGATTTCAGTGCTGGAGAGATATGATCCATGGGTTTGAGGCCAAGGAAAAGACTTGCAGTCCTGTTCTGAAAAAGTTGTAGAAGACGAAGAGTAGAGGTAGGAAGATTTAGAAAGAAGCTGTTACAGTAGTCCAACCTAGAGAGGAGCAGAGCTCTGGAGACAGTGAGTCTCTGGTGAAAAGTGAGGAAAAGAAGAATACCTCTGAGGATGTGCAGCTGATAGTTTGACTTCAGAGGTGTGAGCAGAGAAGGAGAGGGTGGAGTCAAAGATGACCCCAAGGTTTTTAGCCTCACAGATAGGAGAAGGACGAAGGCCCAGAGTGGGCAGCCAGAGAGTGAGAGGAAAGGAGGGAGCTGGTGTTCCGATGAGGAGGATCTCAGTCTTACTGGCATTAATGGAGAGATCATTGGTGGCATACCACTCCTGGCTTGCCGACAGCCAGTATAGAATGAGAGAAAGAGTAGAGCTGGTGTCATATGCATAACACTGAAAGTTGGAGCAGAGAGCAGCGATGCAGTGGGCAAGAGGTACCAGGTATTGGTTGAATAGCCAGGGAAAAAGATTAGACCCCTGGGGTACACCACAGGTAGAGAGAGAGAGAGATAAAAGAGAGGAAGAACCCCAACTGGCCTTGGGAGGGTCGATCAGTGAGAAAGGAGGTCTGCCAGCCCAGGGCCTGATCAGTGATACCCAGGTTATCACAGAGGGGATTGAGCAGGATGGCATAGTTGACCATATCAAAAGCAGAAGAAAGATGGAGGAGATTGAGGACAGAAGGAAGGTTAGAATCAAGGTTAGAGAGAAGATGTTCATGTATGTTCAGGAATGCAGTTTCCGTGGTTCTGGCAGCTCTTACGCCAGACTGCTGGTCACAGAGACATTCAACAGACTCAGTGTGAAGATTAAGCTGGGAGATGGACAGCTTTTCCAAGAGGATGCCCAGGAAAGGAGTGATGGAGATCCGGTGATAGTTAGTCGGAGAGGAAGGATCGGCAGAGGGCTTCTTAAGGAGGTGATGCACAAGGGAGTGCTTAAGGGGGGAGGGAAAGGTTCCAGTGACAAAGAGGGATGAGAGAAATTGGCCAGGGCTGGATCAAGGGTGTCAATGTGGTCCTTGATAATTCTGTTTTGACGAGACTTCATAGATCAGACTTGTCTAGAAACTTTGTAGGGGGTGAACAAGGGAAAGGAAGAGAAGGGAGGAGGAGAATAGGCCACAGGCAGGCCAGGAGTAGAGGGGAGGAGGAAGAGGAAGAGGAAGCAAGGGTGGACAGGATGTCCTGAGTTTTAGTGATGAAATGAGAAGCCAAGGCCGTACAGAGGCCCTGAGAGGGAACAGGAGATGTAGAGACAGCAGCAGGAGTTGCCAGCTCCTTGCATATTTAGAAGAGTTTGGCTGAGTTGTTAGATGCCGCAGAGACACAAGCTTGGATGTGTGCTCTTCTTGGCGAGTACAGAGAGTTTGTACTGCCTTTGGAGCAGGGGGCAGGCCAGTTTGTCAGAGGGTGCACCTTTAGTCCTCCACTTGCTCTCAGCCACCCTACACTTGCGTTTGAGGGTGACGAGGGCAGAGTCAAACCAAGAGTTGAACTTGGATTGGGGCTTCAAGCGGATTCTCATGACAGGGGCAAGTACATCAAGAGTGTCAGAGATAGAAAGATGGAGGTCATAAAGGGCTGTGTCAGGATGTGAGTCAGCCAAAGGTGCAGAAGGAGGAGAGAAAGTAGCAGTGAAAGCCTCAACTGACACAGGCTTCATGGGTCGGATGACCGAGAGGGTAGATGGTAGTGCTGGAGTCGGCTTGGCCCTAGGGGTAGAAAGAGAGAGAGAGTTGGGAGGAAAAGAGAAAGTGATCACTCCAGAAAAGAGGATGGTGAGCGGTTTGGAGAGGGGGAGGTCTGAGGAAATCAGAACATCCAGGGTGTGGCCTGGAGAGTGAGATGGGCCAGAGGGAAGAATAGGGAGAGAATGCGAGAGAGAGAGAGAGAGAGAGAGAATTAGAGAGAGAGAGAGAGAGAGAGAGAGAGCGAGAGAGAGAGAGAGTCGCAGAGGTTGCAAAAGAGTCCTGCAGAAGGACATGAAGCATCCAAGTGGATGTTAAGGTCTCTGAGGTGAGGTTGACAGGTAGAGGTGAGGAGGGAGGAGGAGAGGTTCATCCACTCAGAGACCAAGGAGGCTACCTGGCCAGGCGGCCATAGATAGTGGCCACAGTGAGAGAAAGGCCAGGAGATATAGAGAGCCTGTACACGAGGCATTCAAAGGAATATTAGTCCTGCATAGGAATGATTGAAGCAGGGATCCACTCTGGGAAGATCAAGGCTACTCCACCATCGGAATGGTTGGTTCTGTGCACGGAGAGGATCTTGTAGCCATCAGGAAGGAGAGTGTCAAAGCTTGTGCGAGAGCTGACCGAGAAGGAAAAGTGAATGTGTAATTGGTCCGAGCTTGGCTGAGGGAGACTAGTTGAACGTGAAGAGGGATCTGAGCCCGGCTGAGGGGAATTCGGGTGAACTGTGAGTCACCCGAGAAGGAAAAGTGAACTTACAATTGGTCTGAGCTTGAGTGAGGTAGACTGGTTGAACGTGAAGAGGAACCCGGCTGAGGGGGGATCCGGGGTGAACCGTGAGTTACCCGAGAAGGTATAAATTGGAATTACTTGAGCCACATGCAGCTAGATCAATAAACAGCTTTGTTCACTACGCCCCTTTTTATCTGTAAACAGCATGTCCCTCCTGGCCTCCGCCCTTATTAATTCAAGGCTAGACTAATGCAATAGCCTTCTGGCTGGTACATCCTCCACCAACATCGCAGCCATTCAGACCACTCAAAATGGCGCTGTTCGTGCCGTGCTTGGTCTATCAAGATGGCATTCTATTACCGAAGGCCAGAAAAAATTACACTGGCTTCCAATCAGGCACAGGGTATCTTTAAGCTACTCACACTCAGGTTCAAATGCCTGAATGACATTGCATCCAGCTACATCTCAGCAGGGATTCATCACTTCACCGCAGGACGCTCTCTCAGGTCAGTAGAACAGGCAAGACTTTCCCAATCTCGCTTCCGTCTTGCCAAATTTGGAAAAACAAACTTCGATGTCCATGCCCCAGCATGGTGGAACTCGATTCCACTTCACCCTAAGTCATCCCCTTCCTCGGTCGACTTTAAAAAGAACTTGAAGACTTTCCTCTTTTCTGCTCCCTAATTCCGTGCTCTCTCTGATTCTGATTTTCTGTTATTTCTCATTGTCTGTTTTGTTTTGTTTTATGTGTGCCGTGAGGCCTGCGGGCGATTTGGCGCTCTATCAAGAATTAAAATAAATAAATAAATTACAAGAAAAGGGGATGTGAGCCCGGCTGAGGGGGATCCAGCAAGAAACCTACAAAATTGTTTAGCTACAAGAAGAAAGGAACTTTCTACATTTTTGTTTTGCACATCAGGCCCTCTAAAACAGACGTTTATGGAAAGAGACTTGAGCACACAAGGCCCTGATATTGTAAATTGCCATTATATCCTCGCACTGCAGGCACCAGAGTGTGCGCTTTGCTCAGAGTGATCTGCCTTGCCCTGTGCTGAAAGTGTGGAGAAAGGAGGCCAACGGCCCAAGTAACCTGATTATCATTTTGTGAACACTTCTTTCTTTTTCATGAACTTTACCCCACAGTATTTGTAGCTAGTAGTAAGGATTGGCAATAGTTGTTTTTGGTATAGGCCTTTTTTTGTTTGACACAACTCCACTAGGACTACATTCTTTATTATTTGATGGTCATAGCTTGCTCCCATCTTAGATTTAGGTTTAGGTAGGCATGTATCGCACCTCTTTGAAAGTTCAGTAAACACCCTTTAACTGTGGTCATTTGTGTCTGTCTTACTTTGATACCATGCCTTCCCTACAACATGGAGACCTTCAAGTTCCTGACCTTGATGGGGACCGTCCTTATTGCATTGTGGAGCAGAGGGTCCCTATTCTTGAAGTTCAGCAGGTGAGCTATAGTCACTCATGAGTACACCCCCGGCAGAGGAGGTGGTCTCGTCAGAACTCAGTGCTCTTTTTCCACTGAGAAGAAGTCTGACGGTCCCTTAGTTCTGAAAATCTCAGCCAACCACGTCTCTAAGAAGAACTCCATTGACTCTCCTTTGGATCCCTCCACTAGCTCCACCATCCGAACATTGTTCCTCTGTTATCGTCCTTCTGCCTCCTACACCCGCCTCTCCAAGTTACTTGTCGAACTTTGCAACCGATTAATCAGCTCCTTCATCCCAGACACCTCGTCCTCAAGCATTGAAATGCAATCTTCTGCCTCCTTTGTTCTGTCTGATATCTTCCTGAGATCTGCCCTTAGCATAGAGATGTCCACCCCTATTTCTCAAATTATTTCCTCCAGCACCACCTGACTGCCTTGTATGTCTTCCAACATCAGAGAGAACTTTGGCTCTACCACTCCCCCCACTTCAACAGTGTCCCTTAGAGCTCCCTCCAAGTCCTGGTGCCTGCTGAGCCTAGATTCTCTCTAGTTTTGCCTAGTACCACCTTCGGAGGAGCATAATTATACATAGTATTTGTCTGCAAGACCTTCTTGTGCCTAGTAGATGACATAGGGCCTCATTCCGAGTACGGCGCTAACCAATGGCGCTATTAACGCCTTGGTTAACGCCGTACCCGGACCGGCAGCGCCTTGGTGGATGGCGGAATCACCGCCCCATTCCAAGGCTGGCGGGGCGGTAATTCCCCATTCACCAAGGCTCTTCCCATTCCCAAATGAGCCCCCATAGGGCTCAATGGGAATGGGGAAGATGCAAATAACGGTGACCATTCATTACGGTCACCGTTATTGGCTTGGAGGCCCCTTTGCGCCCTCGACTTTAACACCTGCTCAAAGCAGGCGTTAAGGGCGAGGGCGCAGAGGGAACTCGGAGTATGGCGGTAAGGGATTACCGCCACCGGTCTCGTTACCGGTGGCCGCTATCCCTTACCGCCATACTCGGAATGAGGCCCATAATGTTGCTTCCCTCGCTACCTGGTGCTTCCTGCCATGTCTGTCCTTACTAGAGACAAAAGATGGAAGAGGGGCTGGATGTCTCTTCTTTATCAACCAACTAAAGCCCAATTGTAAGAGATGTAAAATGACCACAGGACCAGCTTTCTTCTAGAACCGCTCAGTCAACGACTGCCCATACCCCTCTCCTTTAACCACCACTGAGCCTGACACCTCCCATTCACAGACACAACTGGTCACTGATGCAGTCCCGGTCTGCTGCACCCTTCCACTCGTCCTCAACACCAGCCTAGGCACACCACTCATCGTGTCAGACCCTGTCTCTAGTCTGCAGTCACAGGGCTTTCTTATGCTTCCTCATAGGTAACTCCTCTCACTCCTTTCTCTCCTAGGACTCTTCTTCCAGGCGCCACGTGCAGGGCCCCACTGCGCTTCCACCTAAGCAACACCAAGTCCTCAGTGTACTCACCCCCTCTTTTTCGTTGTTGTGGCTCTCTCTGTCCTAGCACTGTGAGGACGGGGCCCACTCTGCCAACGGCGTGTGCTGGATCTCACTGTCCTCGATGCTGGGCTCCTTCACTACTCTGCTGTGGTGCTTAGCACCCATCCGGGCACCCACTCCAATTGTCACTCCCTTCCTCCAGCCTTAAACCTCAGGGCCTGTGTATTCACCGCCAGAACCCCACCTCTTTTCTGTGCCGCTGTGCTCTCTTTACCAGCACCACAAGAATGTTGCTGAATGCACCAGGCCAATAGACCTAGGCACCAGGCTTCCTCGCTCCAAGTGACGGCTGGGGGATGGAACACTGTTAGGAAAGATTTCATAATTGTATGTGATTTTCCCTCCATGTGTCAACCCCCAAACCTTTTGCTACTGTTTTTCGACACCATTGACTGACTTTGCCAGAGAAGCACAGCCTTCAGCTGCACTCCTCTGGGATTTCGCTCAATTTTATGGGGAAACTGACAGGCCCTTAAGACAGTCAGTACTGGGAGACTTTGTTTCCCTTAGTCCTTTTCCCGTGTTGCAACTTTTGTGCAACATGTTACAAGTGTGCAATGTATCTTACCATATAGCACACTTGGATCTATATACATTTCCAAAGGCCCTAGAAACTCTTGCTGGACTTTTTATGAACTGTGCATATGTGTCATGGGCAGGACTGGTGGCAGCTATCTTTTTGCATTATTTTTACCCTTTTCTGCCATGTTAACCACGTTAACCGCATTTGGCATGAATAGGTGGTCTGGCTCCAAAATGGCCATGCCACGATGTTCTTTGTCCTGTCCTTTGGCCATCTTGCCCCTTCACCTTCCCCAGGTCGAGTCGACCCAAGTCAGTCCTTATTTGGTCATGCACTTTCCCGCGAAATCCAATGCTATCGCGGGCTTCTGCATGCCTTGTGTGTGTGCCTCCAGGATGTGGGCTGGAACGTCTGTGTCCAATACACATCCTCGGTGCCAGAGAGTCTGGAGTGCCATGAATGACTGGGACCACTGCGGTCCGTGATTGGTCCACGTATGGAGTGTGTGTTTGTGAGCAGATCTTCCATTAGGTCCTCTTCGTTTTGGCACGAAGGGAACTTTGGATGAGAGGAGGCCAAAAACACGCATACCATGTCGATCTCCTGAGTTCTCACTGAACAAAGGATAGGATCCAAGTATCCTGCAACTACGAAGCAGAGTCGAGGAACCGCTGGTGACCCGCTGAAAGGTTTGGCACCCTGAGCCCGCTGTCGTCCCATGAGACCCCTCTGCATCTTGTCGTCCTAGAAGGTCTGCAAAGATGCTTCGACCCATTGGAATAGTGGGGCCAACTATTCTCAGCACCTTCAACAAATCTGCAAGTAAGCTTTCTCGGAGGTGTCCCTGGGCCATCCAGTGGGGTGACCAGTTTACCCAGTTGCTTGGCTCTGTCACCACCGCCATTTCGAGGAGGTCCTCGAAACTTGGTATACTGCTAGCTCTGTGTCTCCGGCATCCTCACACAGAATTTCATACACTTGGCATTCCCAGGTCTGAAGTGAGACGAGTGCGCCTGGACCGGAGTGAACGCGGTTACCGTGTTGCCCTGCCGCGGCAACGTCTTTTGCAAGTCTGCTGCATTTGTGACCCTCTTGCCCCAGAAGCCTGCTGCAGTGAAACTGGGTCAATTCATCCACCTGGAGCAGAGAAATCGCCACTGTCCCATTTCGGAATCATTGCTGTATCTCAGGAACTGAAAGGTGCCGAGACGTCATTTTTGCCGCATTCGAACCTGCAAGAGAAGTGGACTGAACTGGCGAAGTTTGGGTCCGGTTGCATCGGGGACTGGTGAGTACTCCATACCCAAACCAGAGTCCCCTAGTGCAAGGGCCCATTTTTATGCACAAGTGGCCCCTGAGGGCCACTCTCCTTTCCACTGCTATTGCGAAATAGCGACTCTATCCCGAACTCTCGAACTGCCTCTGCCTTCATTTGGAGGTCCTTCTTGAATAGTGGGAACTTGTTCTGCATTGCCTTATCCACCTTCCCGAGCTCCTAGAGACCCTTGAAGAGACCCTATTTTGCCCATTGGAACACTGCGTGCGCTTGCATTGCATGTACTATTGAGCACAAGGCTCCTCTCTTTTTAGGGCTTGGACTGCCTCTTAGTTAGGTGTATTGTCGATGTCGAAGGGGGCCTAAAGACTATCTGCACTGCCTGTTTCCTTCCCATCTAGGTTGTCGACATATTTTGTGCAGTTAACCCTTTAGACCCCAAGGGTCTTGTATATACAATGTGTTGATAGTGTTGTGTTGGTTTACTTAGTGTTACTGTGATTCTTTTGCTATGGTCTATGTTACAAAGGCCTTGTAATAAATGTGTCTATATTTTTGATATAACACTTGTCTGGCGTAATTTGTAAGTGTCCTTGCTTTGTGTGCTCATTGAGGTCCTTCAGTCACCCTCACCCCTCCTGAGACTTAGTCTTGACCGCCTGCCATAGCTACCCTGGTTGGTCTGGCTTGCCCTGAGGTTACTCTGTTACAAGAAACTAGGCTGGCCTTCTGAACCTCTGTTCCTCCTGGTCAGAGTTCAGAAATCCATCTTAACAAACAAACCCAACGCACAATCCGCTATTGTCAGTGCATGCCCTACTTTGCTGCTGGAAGTGGTTTCGAACACGGTCTCGCTGGCTCAGAGCTGAAATCGATCCCAGGTGACCATCTTGAATATTCGCCTGACTCTGAGACTTTCCTCTTCTTGCCTCGGTAGTCATTGCCGGAGCCCCTTGTAGTCCACCCCAGCACTCCTTTCTCCATCTGCTCTGGCAAGCCTTCTCCAGGGGGAGCAATTAAACAGGAATTTTGCAGATGCCCAGGTGTTTCAGCAACCCTTTAGAGAAGCACCCGCTCCATGTGGAGCCAAAGCACGCCCCCAAGATGTGATTTCTTGATAAAGCCAAGAGGCTGTAAAGGGCATGTCAGCCACTGCCATATTCTGACAAAACCAAGAGGCTTGGAAAGTCTCTGGGAAGCACCTGTTCTTGACTGACAAAACCAAGTGACTGAAAAAGCATCCTTGGACAGCTTGTTGCGTCCTGACAAAGCCGAGAGGCCTTGGGAAAGCTTCAGAATACTGCTTGTTACATCCTAATAAATCCAAGAGGTGTGGAAAGGCTCTTGGAAGCACGTGTTGTATCCTGACTGAATCAAGAGGTTTAGAAAGACTCAGTGGACTGTGTGTTGTATCCTGATGAAGCCAAGAGCCTGAGAAAGTCTCTGTGATCGTTGCACACCTGCGTGTGTCTCTGTTACGTTAGCACAATTATTCATAACCTTGCTTACACTGCTAAAAGTATATTCATGTATTACTAACAGGAATGTCTTCAAACGAATGATGATATGAAAGTGTGAATAGCAATCATATTAAGAGTGTATGTTTTTGCTGGTTATGCCTGGAAGACTGGAGACTAATCTTGGGAAACCAGGTTCACCTCTCTTAATAAAAGGCCATTGTCCTTGTGATAAATGCAAGGAGTGAAATCCGTTTTATTGAAGTCATAGAATCTTCCACCTGTATTAAAAGCAGAATACTGGAAACGTATAGAAGTCATTGCAGAGGAGGCAGAGTAAGATAGTAAAGGGAATGCTTGGGGAGTTTGTGCTCTCTGTTCCTTTGCTCACCTTGCAGTGCTGCTATTTAAGATTTACCGAATCAACATATGTTATCCCATCACTTCTCAATTAGGGCATCACAAGACTTGCTTCTAGAGGGTTTATTATTACCCAAGATTCACACAGCCGCTGCATTTATCTAAAAATGTGTTTCCGTTTTTCCATTGTTTCCATTGTATAGTTGGTCCACTTGACACAGACTGGTCGAAACATACTTTGATCTACCACTAGTAAATGGAATGGAATATTGATGAAGTGTTCTAATTGCAAAATCTGCAGGTAATAGACTTCAGAGTGCCACATTCTAAGCTTACCAAGCTATGATATGATAGGTTATTTATAACGCGCTTAATACCCATAGGTTTCTAAGCGCAGACCTGGGGATCGTACCTGTGGTGCTCCGGGTCGTCTTGCTTCCAAGGTGAGCACGTTGCCCCTGAGCTATCCTCCCATGAATGCAGAACATTAATGCCGCCAAGTTTCGGCGACCGCACAGGTGGCCTTTTATACTATTAGTAGGCTTGTGCATACGTACTCCAGCCCACTCTCTACAACTGCCCAGATTGTGCAGATGCACATTTTAATATTATTAACAGGCAGATACATACCCATGTTAATGTAAATACCAAATGTAGAGTGGGCATTACTCCCAGGAGGTAGAGAACACTAACCTTCCTGTTCTATAGGCATATAAAGTAATTACTTGCATTTACCATTCATTCTTTTGTCACTCTTTTTTCTTTCTCATTAAGAGCAAAGTGTTTTTTTAACTGTTTTAATTTGCATTGGTTTACATCAAACCTTATTCATCAACATTTAGCAGTTGGTTTAAAATACATTCATTATAAATACACTCAACACAATTCCATTATTATCTTAAGAATACAAAAACAGTTTTAATATTACAGTTTCCCCCAAAGTGGGTTTTAATATCTTTACTGGAACGCCATTGAGCTGTACCAACCTTTAACCCTCTGTACGGAACCCCTCTTCCCTTTCCATGGCATTTGTTCTGATCAGAGAGGAAGGTGCGGCTGTGACGGCAAGGGCTGCCTTAGCCGCAGCCACAATAAGGTAAGTTGTGGGTGGGGGGATTAAACATAAAAAAGGGGTGGAGTGTGGGGGGTAGATGACAGCGGAGGAGCCGGTTGTCAGGCGACTTGGAAAGCGGGCTTACACCGGCGGTTCAATATCGTGTTCCTAGCCACCTGATTGGCTGGCTCCCCGCACCTGGGTGCTAATGGCAGGTATAAGTTTTCTGTCCCTGCAATCCAATATGTCTCCTTTGTTTGTCCTTGCTTTAAACAGGACATTGCAAATAATTGAGTGGAATTTTATGTCATTCTGCTTTTATACTGCGGCAAATCACCATCGTATTTTCAAAGCACCCACACTTGTCCATAAGTGGCATATTACGCCGCCGCCGCCTGGGGAATGAAGACCGTAGTCTTCTGGAGGAGGCGTTATATTTGGCGTCGCAATGATTGCTTGTTCATACAGAATATATGGACTATGGTCCAGAAATGGCGCGGAGCTATGCACGGTTTACTAATACATGAATTGTGATTCCAAGCATCTTTGGGGTAGTTTAAACTAGCACGCCGAGCAGTGTTGCGTGCCTGGGTAATTTCATGCAGTGTGGGAGCAGAGTAACATAACATACAAAACATGTGGACCTTTTGGTACAATGTGGTGTATCTAGTTGCTGGGTCATTGGGTCATTCAGGTCCTGCTTTGCCAAGCCGTAGACGACTCTTATTCTAGGTAAGGGGCATCACCCCATTTATCTTCACCACAACTGTTTCCATATTGATGCCCATGTAATAAGAGTCTTTCATGTTCACATGACTACATGTGCTTTACTACACTCGTATGCTGCTTCCTCAGGAATCCTGATGGCCTGTTACGCAATACTGATATCTGATGTGCACTGATGTGTACTGTTTCATTTTCTGGGGGAAAGTTGGCCAAGAGTTGAGTGAGGGCATAGGGATGAGGCTAGTAATGTGCGTGTATAGTTGTCGGGTGCAGACCTTCAGCTTATTACATCGCGCCACATGCCTGTGATTTAGTTCTGGACTCCATTTTCATGTCTGTGGTATATTTTGGCCGTCAGGCAAGGAAGGACCTGCATGAGCCGCACAGGCTTGTGAACCTCACGGACTAGAAAAGTGCTAGGAGCACGCGATGAGTAATTTGCTTCTATCAGCATAACTATGTTGAACTTGCATACAACGCTCTACATCTCAACCTTCGCTTCTTGCTATGTACATAGGAACCCCCTGGGATATTCTGCCATGCTCATTTATGGCTTAGAGTACAGTAACATTTCTAGGTGGGGAAGATACGCGTTCATTGAAACAATGTAGTAGTGTTCTTTTTGGTAACCCTCAAAGCTGGACTTGCATAACTAATGTTCCATGTTGTTTTGAGGTTAAGCAACCACGTGGCCAGGTTCTGCACTGTCGCTCCTATGCTCCTTAGCATTCAGCCTGTTCTCTACATGAGCACGGTGCCCTCACGCATCCCTTGGTTAATCGGGTTGTGTGTGTCTGGCAAAACACGTTGGGCTTGAGAGCTCCTGCCGATCCCGCTTTCTTTGTGGTACTAACAGCTTTCACTTGTGACACTTCCAATTCTTGGACTCAGCCACTTTGGGCTGTGGCTGGGCAATCGCAGAATTACTAGTTGGGAATTTGCATGTGGTTGCTATGACTACCTATATATCAGGATTGCCCAAGCACACTCTCCAGCCCCTTGTACACCCAACACGGAACCATCTTCATCGTATTGTCGCAATGTGGCATTACTGCTTAAACAAATGTGCAATAAATGTCCAATCAGGCTGTTTTTTTTTGACAGAGCAGTGATGTACAAAATGGGAGGGTGAGAGCAGAGAGGCAGCCCAGATGAGGAGGACGAAGACCTCTCTTCCACGGCCACCACCATCTTCCTGGATGGAGCACTGAGCAAGTCCTCCTGTAGCACCTGGTGGGGATGGGAACAGCAGTGACCATGGCCTCTGTGAAGGCATATTTTCCATTGCTTTTTCTTTCGATCAAATCTCGCGATACTTCAATAAACTATCGCTTAACAAGGACCTGGGTGTGGGCGGTAACTCCAACAATGTATTTCGTAGCCTTGAGGAGGTCGGGGTCCCCTTCTGACAATAGGATTTAATTCTATATTAACTACATGTCTTTACCCTGTCTCTTGGAAAAAGGCTATCATTTGTCTAATTTAGAAACAATGCCCAAAATGTTCTCCAGCCTTTTATAGACTGATCTCGCTGCTATACTCTACACCAATGGTGTTCAAATATTTTCGTACCCCCCCACCCAGAGCAAAAATATTGTGTCTGCCCCCCCTCCAGGGGTTGACCCTCCTAAGGGCCTCAAAAGATGTTCAAAGGGGGGGGGGGGCAGGCTCTTTAAAATGTACGCAGATTTTCTACAGCTTATATTTTCTGTTAAACCCAGACACCATAATCCTTTTTTATATTAAAAACAGTCATCTTAATCCCTTTTCAAAGAGTCTGCCCCCACCCCCACCGCCCCCCCCCGCACCCTCACCCTGGACATCCTTTGGGCCAGACTTCCAGTTTGAAGACGACTGCTCTACAATCAAATATTTGGAAAGATTTAATGTGGTATTCTTTTGTAGGGATACACTTGTAAAAAAAAATAATTCTTACAATTAAATCAAGTAAATAAAATAAAAAATAAAAAAATATAATATATATATAGCAAGACTATAGGCTTGTGTTGATGGGAACAATATTCTAGCACCCAGACAACTTGGCTTTGCGAGGATTTAGGTATCCTAGATCAAGCCCTTAATTTATATCTCGTTACTTCCAGTGCAATCTATCTTAAAGAGAGGCTCTGTATGTGGCATTCATGGACGTTCAGGCTGCTTTTGACAGGGGTAACAGGGTAAAGGTGTGGAAGCTATTGAGGTCAATGGGGTGCCCTGTCACAGTTCTCGCACAGATTTATGACAAAAATACGACCTGTGTCTGGTCGGGACCCAGTGGTCATTGCACTTCGTTTTTCCCTGTTAATTCTGGAGCCGGACAAGGGTGTGTGTTAACACCTCTATTATTTTCATTATAAATCAACAATTTACGTAATTGCTCAGAAGTTAAGGCTGATGTTCTAATCCTTCAATCCTTCGAGGCGCGCCGCTCCCCGTTCTGACTTATGCGGACGGACGACACAGTTCTCATAGCCAGAACACCATACGCCCTTCAGAAATGGATTTCTGCATAGGCAGAGTTTATGGGTGACCTTGATTTGTTGATTAATGCCACCATATCTGAAGTTATGGTGTGTCAGTCGGGCCATAAGCGGGAAAACTCACTCCTTTTAGGTTCTGGGTCAATGAAAAAGCGACTCTTACACTTTTCCTTCTTGCACACATTCAGTCATGAGAAACAAACCCGTTACAGATTCCATGCTTATTTTATGTGAACAATCTTTTTTTCTATTGTAAGTGCTTTTAATACCTTTTTTGATGCTTCTGCTACCTCCGGGTTGCATGGCAAGATGGTGAGGAAAAATCTTGATGACTTGTTAACCTTGGAAAGAGAACAGAGGGAAATGGCGAAGGCCTCACCCCGCGCATATATGATGCCACCCTCCAGTAGAAGCTTAGCCTGCATGTCCTGGCCTATCTTCAAACACGAATGTTGTCTTATTACAAGGACCAGGCTTCACTTGCTCCCATTGAGAGAGGTCACTAGTAAGTGGTCCCCTCTGTCTACTGGTCTATCCTCATGTCTACTCTGCAAGGCACCGCTCAAAGACCTCCTTCACTTTTAATTTTTTTGTCCTGTGTATACTTTTATTAGACAGAGCACCCTAAACATGTTATTACGTCATTTTAGTTTCACTCAATGTGGACCGGCCCTGCATTGTTTACTTCAAGTCATTGCTCCCCTAGAGGCCTGGACCCTACTTTCATATCTCTGTTGAGCATGGCATCTCAGAGAACCTTCCCTCCTAGCCTTCCGGAAAGCTCTACAAACTGCCCTATAAAACTGACACAGTCACCCTCCCACCCTCCCCCCACCACTCTGCCACTTCCCTCCTCCACCACCTCCCTCCCTTTTATACTGATTTTGTAACCAAATATGTTTTTTTATGTAATTAAGCATGCTACCTGTGACAGCGACACGATGCCTTCGGGCTGCTGCGTGCTTTATAAATGTTAGTAAATAAATAATAAATAAAACCATTGCTGAAATTGTTCAAATATTTTATTGTATGCGGTTGATGGTTTTTATTGCTCGATCTTTGCTAAAAGACATTTTATTGACTTGTTTATATTTGTGATGAAGGTGTTTATGAGTTTTATGGATGAATGTTTCTGAAATAAAGGTTTTGATGATGATGATGATGTAACTATGCAGGCTGGACAGTGAGACCATCAACTCAATTCTCCAGCTCGCTGGGGTTGACCCGGGCATCTGCATCCACATACAAACCGCTGTACCCACTCCACTGTGGGCAGTACTGCACTTCTATGTTAAAGGGATATTTTAACATGCCTCTGCAATGCTGCATGGCATGTCATAGCAACATTCTCTGTGGTCCTGAGAAAGGTCCTGGAAGCGTTCTTTCCCAATGCACGTACCCATATTTCACAGCATATCACACAGCCTGAAATCAACAGTGCTGAACAGTGCTGAACAGCGCTGAACAGTGCTGAAGCCATATCTAAATTCCCCAATGAGTTTAGGGCACTGAACTGCTGACCTAGGGAGGAGGATTTCAGGGACCAACTATGGGGCACCCTCAATGTCAAAGTGGCATGGAATGCAATCCTGTACCTCATTCACTGCTTTGCCCATTTCCCTGCATTGCCACACGACTCCATGGTCCTGCAGAGCAGCCCCCTGCCCACGTGTATGGAGTAGCAGAGTCAAACCCAACATAGTTGATAAGCATGTCACAGAAGCCACTCTCTTTGACCCACACTCCCTCCCTGTCACCCCTTCCACATCCCATTATAACTGTGTATCCCCCAAAACTCTCTTTCGCCATGCTATGAAATGAATACAGCAATGCCAAGGATAGGCACAAGGGTGACCAGTGGAAAACAGTAGGCAATGACAATCACTAAATGCAACATGTCTGTTTATTACATCGCCGTGACACTGGACGCCCACTTCTGCCATGGATCCCCACCCCTACCTCTGGCCTAAGGAACCAGTAAAAAGAGAACTGCAATCAGATTGGATGGAGCACCCTTTTAGTTGCCATGTGGCATCTTGATGGCGCAGTTCCAGTGCCGCCATCATGCAGGCGGTTCAGTGCAGTCACCAATTTCACAGTTCTGAGATGGTTGGAAAGAGTGTCATTGTGTACTGTATGTTCCACAATATAGTGTTAAAGTACAGGATACTGAGGCCTGGGGTGGAACAGCACAATGCACCCAGTGACCAGTGGGAGGAGGCGGAGCAGGAGGAGGAGGAGGAGGAGGAGGAGGCGGAGCAGGAGAAGGAGGAGGAGGAGGAGGCGGAGCAGGAGGAGGAGGAGGAGGCGGAGCAGGAGGAGGAGGAGGAGGAGGAGGCGGAGCAGGAGAAGGAGGAGGAGGCGGAGCAGGAGGATGAGGAGGAGGCGGAGCAGGAGGAGGAGGAGGAGGCGGAGCAGGAGGAGGAGTGTCCGCCTTGCCAGGGCTGTGCATACGACTGGAAACTTATAAGGCGGGAAATTGTTGACAATTTCTTTTGAGGACTAGGCTGGCTATGACCACACGTGAAATCAAGTAAAAAACATTACTTTTTTCTTAACGTGACATGTCTCTCCATCGCATGCGCACACATCGATTTACATTGAGGCCCTTTTCCTGACACACTTATCAAGCACTTTCTTCAAATATTCTAAGACTGGAGTGAGTGTACTAAATTAACCCATTCCTGGACAATATGCGGATTGCTTTTTAGGAGGCAAGGAAAAAATGTAGCTGTGAATAGGAGTAAATAGATTTAAATGCAAGTGATTAAAAGACATGGAACCGTTCTTACAACACCCTGACCCCTTTTCCTCTAAACACAAACCTAGACCCCAGTGTTTTGTGTTACAGAAATGTATTCTACTAAGACTTGTGCTCATACCCTTCCACACTCCTTACAACAGATCCCCCCTCCGAGATTTCATTAACAACCCTCCCCCTTCCCCAACCACAACAACACACTTTACCGACACAACCCGAGCAACACATACACCCTATTGCAACACACTGTTGAGACCATACACTACATCAAACATCTCCTTCCATTTTAATTGGGTGAGGTAGAATTGCAAGGTAGCGCCAAAGCAGAAAGAGAGCATATTTGATGGTGGTGGTGGTGGGTGAGTCGTCCATGCTGGATGCAGGGTTTGTGGGTGTTGCCCTGTCTTATTAATCCTGCAGCCCAAGAAACAACCTCCTCTAAAGCAGGTTTTATCCAACTCCCGGCCTTTCGAGCCAGATCCATGTCAGGTTTCAGGATACCCTTCATTAATATTCATGAGATGAATTTGCATACAATGATTCTAAATGTATGAACATTTTTCCTCATGAATATTAACCAGTGATATCCTGAAAACCCGCAAGGATCCGGGCCCTCGAGGCCTGGAGTTGGACAACCCTGCTCTTAAGTATAGCAAAGGGGAAAGATGAAACCCTTAGTATGTCCACCCTCATCTGCTGACTCTGGAGAATAGGTGCTGGTGCCACTGTGCGCTGCTTCAACACCTCACCTTTTCTCCAGCCAGCCGTTCACCTCTGGATGCAGTAGAGTTCCTTCACAGTCCGGGCAGTCAGCTGCTTCATTGTCTACAGCAGACCCACAACTGCCTTAACAGGTGGTGGTGTAGTCAGAGCCCCATCCGGGGTCGATGCCTGCGCTAGCACCGCTTCTATGACCATGCCCCACCTTAGCATCTGTGGTTGGATGGAATTGACGCTCAGGGTGGCATTCTGATGATCCTGAGAGTTCTTCCTGATTGGATGGTGCTAGGCAACGTTCAGGTCTGACTGATGCCTCATTCACAACCATCCCCACTGGGGCAGCGTCCTTGGTCTCCAGGAGTTGGGTGACCTCTTCCCGCACTGGGAGTGGAGAAGAGATGCAAGCAATGGGTGTAAATAAATGAGACCCTCCTGACCGATGGCTTCCTGGGCTGTTTCTTGCCCACTGGCCACCTGATGATGCAGGGGTGGGGCTGAGGCGGTGGTGGGGGTGGCTGCAGTGGTGTTTGTAGCTGCAGTGAGGGTGCTTGTGTCTGAGATGGCAGTGCTGGTGGTCCTTGCACTGGCTGATGTGCGGTCCCTGCCCTTGATCACCTCCCGTGAGCTGCACCTGGATGCTTTGGTGGCGCTAGATGTGGTAACACCCATTGGGAATGCAGACGGCATACATTTACGGGCTGTACTACTCACATGTTTCCGAATGTGCCTTACATGCATGCCTTTTGCAGGCCTCTACGTTGCCATGCCATTGTTTCAACAGACCCTGCATGCCTGGCTTGCATGCCCATTATCCGCCTACCACAGACACATGTTTGGGAGGGCAACATGTTGCACTCCACATCGGTTCAATCCTGTTGCTTTCCATGGTCCAGGTTTGCGCCTCAATGAAGTCATGGCTCTGTTGCGGCAGCACATGTCAATAGATGGCCTACTATTTTGGTTTGGCACCACAAAAGTGGGGCCTGAGATAGAAATCATTGGGCAGCGGCAGCCCCTGGATGTATAAGGGCGCTTGAAACTTGATGGAGTGTGCTATCCTGTGTGCACCTCCAATCCTACTGTTAGCACTAAGCATGTTCTTTTTTCTGCTGACGTGACTTGCACTTCTCTTTGGCATGTTGCTGGCTTTCTGGAGACTGACCTAACCATGCATGCACGCATGTAGGTGCACATATGTACAGCGTTTTGCATGTACTTATGGGAATGTGTTGGTCTTTTTAATGTCCATGTTTGGAACTATGTATCCATGAATGTCTAGGCTATCACACATCACAGAGTTTGTTAAGTCAAGTACTTTGTGCTTTGGGCAGGACACAGTGTGTCCCACCAGCCTGCATGTGGAGAGATGCACGCTTTCCTGCATTACCGGCACTAGGGCGCATCGAACATGTCTGAACGTGAAATAATGTGTGCCCCCGCCTGGCTGCTGGTTACCCAGCTCTACCCACTTGTCTCTCATATCTACCCATTAGGCCATGTTCAGTAACTCTCCTCCCAGTACCAAAAGCCAAGCGATGGGACACTGCGGCCTCCTGTGGCAGGGGCCCCCCAGCCATGTCCGGCCACCTGTTTGTAGGTCATTCCACCTCTTTCTGATGTCCTAAACGGTAGGGCGGTGGGGGACGATGGACATCATCTTCTCCCAGGTGGCTTCCGAGAGCAGAGTGCGCTTCCGGGTCAATGCGCTTCCAGATCAGTGCGCTACCAGGTGAGCGTTTGGAACGGTTCAATGTGATTGCATTGGTTTTATTTCAGCTCATTATTTTGTATGGGACATTTTACTGCAACCCCTCGATCCATTACATTACATTATTATTTATATAGCGCGCTGTGGACCCTGAGGCATAAAGGCGCAGACAATTGGGACAGATCTATATAACGTCAGAGCAGTTAAGTATATATAGTTTTATTTTTAGACATGGTGCTCACAACAATTGAGAAGTGAGTGTCTGAATGATAGAAGGTAGCTAAGGACTTATTCAAACAAATGCTTTTTTAAGTGTTTCTTGCAAACAGCGAAGGACTTCTGAAGTCTTAGAGAGGTCGGTAACTGATTCCACAGCTTGGGAGCAACTAGATGAAAGGATCCCTTTTCTGCTTTTGAGGCTCTGCTCCTGGGAATGACCAACAGGTTCTGTCCACCCGATCTCAGATCTCTACCATTGACTTTATCAGTGATATATTCCTGCACGTAGACAGGCATTAGTTCTTGTCTACATTTAAATGTCATAACTTAAAACCTGAACTAGACGCGTGCTCCAATGGGGAGCCAATGGAGCGACCTCCTAGCTTCTGTGACGTGATCCCTACGAGTCAGTCCCAGCAGCACTCTTACCGCTCTATTTTGTGTAGTTTTCAATCTTTGAGCATCACGCTTGCTAATGCCCACCAATAGGCTGCCAAAATAGTCAATCTTGGTGCCGATGATGGCTTTGGCGATTGCGGCCGCACTAGCCTGCATAATCAGTGGTCTGAAATGGTAGAGCAATTTGACGTAGTACAAAGATGCCGATACTCTATGCTAGTGATGTGATGACTCATAGTTAAAGAATGATCCAAAATGACCCCCAGGTTCTTGCGTATTGAGGCAGGGGTGATGTTCTCATCTGCTAGTCTGAAAGAGCCAAATGTACTGTCCAGTTTGGAAAGAGCTGCTGGAGTACCTACAATCATGAGTTCTGTGTTACTCTTATTTAACGGCAAGTTATTTTTAAGCATCCACCTCTCAATGAGATCGAAAACTCTGTTTAGCTTTCGTTGGTCTTCTAAGTGACACCCGATATTGGGACAACACATTGAGTGTCTGCATAATTTGAGAAAATAATGCCCTCTGCCTCTAAATCAGAGAAGAAAGGGGCCATAAATATGTTATATAGGCATGGAGCCGTGCTAGCTCCCTGTGGGACCCCAAAGAGGAATGGAATGGGGGAGGCCTCAGCTATCTCTGAGCAAACTTTACTGTGTCTGCTCCCTCCTATTATTACCCTAACCCACCCCAACACAGACATTTGCAGTAAAATGTGGTGGACAAGATTCGACAAATTGTGCCCCCACCGGCCCCCTCCCCATGAAATTACCTGCGATGGAACAGCAGGTACCCTGACAGCCACTACCCAACTACATCCCTCAACAGCCCCAGCTCTCGCTTGGAAAACCCAACTTCACACTGGCGGCCATCCCCTAAATCATATATCCCACATCAGGTCCTGCGTCGACCTGGCTCATCATATTGACTAGGTGGCTGCTAGAGAGGTGCGATTTGAATGGATTGTTAATTCCATCATGGCTGCTGCATCGCTTCCTGTCTTACTTACAAGTCCTAGTCATTCTGCGTGCAGTAAGTCTGGTTTCAATACATCATGCAGAGTTTGGATATTTTCCACACGCGGAAATTACCATTACCCCATGCCCAATGGTCAAGCCATGTAGAGACTCTTAGGTGTTCCATGTGATTATCACATCTGCAAATCTGACTGGCTCAAAATGATGGCCTAAGCATGTGCTTAAAAGTTGAATGAAATTAAAGGAGTTCAGAACATTTTTTTGAGTTATTAGTTTTGGCTATTAGGCGGTGCTAAAGCGCCACCTATAAGCCAAAACATTATAGTCCCTCCTCATATCCCATTTCCCTCCTAGCATACAGCTTGGAGGGAAATGGGATATGAGGAGGGACACAAAGCTCGTAGGTGTTGTTTGGTATTTACCCACTCATTGACTGCCCATGGCCATGCTAATCACTATGACCACTCCCACCTACTTCCTGCCCCTTCCCGCCGCAAAACACATCCTCCTGGGATCTCTTCGAGCTAGCTTTATCAAGCTTTACAGATCAAACCTTTTACTCCAAGTACCTGCCAGTGTTATTTTGGAAGTAGTCTTCTGATAGTCAATGACTTGTTTGGAGCTGTAAACGCACTACTGATGTAATATAATGTCTTAACCAGGTCTGCCTTCAGCCGCTCAGTTTATAAGCACTATGCGTGTCCTTCACTGAATTGCTGTTAAAAGCAAGCATTGGCAAACACAGCAGAGTTGGCTTGTGTATAAGTGCTAGGCATTTGCCAGGCACTGCTGTTAGATGCCCAGGTACACGCAGCATTTTTCACCTGCTACCACCAATGGCCAGTTAATGCCACTAGGGGAGGGCCTGGCAAATGCTTTCCCCATGCCTACACAAAGCCCAAATTGTTGGCATTGCCAGTGGTTGTTTTTAAATGTTACGGCTACACATGCATAAATGAGAGCTTTAAAAACATCGAGAAACAGAATTGAAACAAAAGATGAAGTGTGTCATATGTGATGATTACAGGGGTTAAAGGCTGAGTGCCGGTTGGTTGGGTGACATATCAAAAGCAAAAGATGTGACAGTAAAGGTACAGACATTTAAAGTGCGTACGTGGGGTGGTGGGGGGGGGGGCGGGTTGGAGAGCCAGTGGGCAGCATCACGGGACAAGCGTGTGTGTCAAGAAACATGAAAGGCGTTCCACATGTGAACAGTTCACTGAATACTTCAGAGAAGATTATCCGCGGAGCTGTGAGAGGCGAGAAGCGTTTCTGCAAAATGGAAGCCTATGATGGCATTTCGAAGAGAAATGCTGTTATGATCTCTAATGAGCAGTCCTGGAATTGAACAAAGAAACCCCGTATCAGCGGAGACGCAGGAGTGTTCGTCTGTGCGGCTGGATGGAAGAACAATGGAACGCAATGAGCTGTATTTATGTGCCACTGTTCGGAGAAGCTGATTGGCTTAGAGGGCAACCACTGTCCTCCATTATGTGCCAATCACTATGCGTTGAGCCCGCTGGACTGCCTGTAGTTAGGTAAGGAAGTGTGACCTGATCTTAAGGAGCCAATTGCCTGAAATGAGAATGTGGACACTGGGACACGAGCGCTCTCGCATGCTTGAAGAAGAAATCTAGTATAATAATAATTTTGTATTTATATAGCGCTACGAACCTTCGGGCATCTGAGCGCTGCTTAGTATTACCGACGGTGTGTGGTGCTCATTCATCGACCTCAGAAGGATGAGTTTAGCCCTGCTGGGATTCGAACCTGCATCAGCAGGTTCTGCACAGATGTCAAAGCGAGCGCTCGCTGTGCTATCTGACCGACTGCACACATATATATATATACCCCAGAACTGGCCAGACATACATTCATGGTGGAAGTATTCATGCAGTTGAGCTGCATGGGTAAGCACTTTATGCAGAAGACAGACTACAGAAGTCTGCATTTCTATTAAAATGGCTGTTGTCATTGGGCAGCAGCACTTGAGCGTTGGTGTTGTGAAGGAGCATGCTCGCTACAACAGAGTGCATACAACATAAGGACACTCAATGTGTGGCCCTCCAGATGATTTGGACTGCAACTCCCAAGAGCCCTAGGTGGACATAAGCAATGATGAAGGATCATGGGAGGTGTAGTTGTTAGAAACACTTCTAGGTCGAGGTGTAATTGTGTTACTGTCTCCTGAAAAACAGGGACTTTGAGGCGGAGACTGAGAGAGAGCTGCTTCCTGTTTTCCTGGTGCTACTTGGCTGGGCAATGTAACACTGTTCACTATGTTGAAGGTTCTGCTAGATGAAGACTCATCTGATGAAAAGTCAATATGGCAATATATATTTGATATGTTAGGGAAAGGTCAGGGTCTTAGTGGATTTGTGGCAGTCAGGCAACGAGATTCAATATTTTTTTACATTTTTTTTTATTGAAACTTCAGCTCAGCGAACCCTGAAAGCGAGCTGACAGGACGCCAAACTTTTATTACAGCAAAAAACAATTCATGGTTATCCTATTTTCCACATAAGATGGTCGGCAAATCTTACAAGCACCAGCCTCCTTTATGATGCTTAGAACGGCATTGCCATCGAAAAGATTTGATTGAGGAATTCATTGTGAGGCAACATTCTCATTTAGATGTAAAGAATACAAGAAGTCCATAATAGCACAGGTCAATCTGACATTGTGCCCCGTGGCGGCGTATGACCACCAGTTCTAGTAGTCGGATTCAACAGGTAGGAATCCCCCTAAGTGGCGTATTCGCCGTGAGGTTATCGCAGGACATTTAGTGACTAAGTGTTCTATAGTTTCAATTTCAAGGTTGCAGAAACAACAAAGATTGTCCTTTAATTCATTGAAATGAAATTGCATCTCCCTGGTCTTCAGGGCGTTTAGACGTAGCCTCAAGAATTGCTCATGATGATGTCGTGATGGACAGTTTGTTAAATAGCGACATTGGACATAGAGTTTGTGTTCGCCGATGCCTGATTTCAGTGTGGTTGGCATCATTAGTCGCAAATCACAATTCTGGATCCAGCACCAGGACTCAAACTTCTTTTTGACATATTGGGGTTGTGATGTCAGATCGGCTAGGTTTAAGTCAGCATTAGCTAAAGCAGCTTCCAACAACTGTCGCCATTCATCTAGGAGGCCTGGTCTCCCACAACCTGGGATGTGTTCAAAAATTTGATACGGCAGAGTCAAGGGATTCAACTTCATCTTATGCAACACCATCAATGATTTCCAAATAACGCAGTTATGCATGGAGTTTAATGATAGTTCATATCGAAGTGAAGTCATTGAGATGTAAAGAGGCAGCCTCAGTACCCGACGCCAGAATATACCTTCTAGCTTCTGCCAAAACTGGGCATCGATGTTCCAACCCGATTCAGACCCAAAGGTGATTGCCGGGAGAACCTTTTGAACATAGAAGATTAGAACTGGAGCGAGCGTGAATTTTCCATAGGACTTGTTTATTTTTAGGCACTGGATACTGAATTGCGTCATTCGATTGACAAGCTCAAGCTTCCAGTGGTGTTCATTGAGAGATGTATTGAACTTTATGCCGAGATATCTGTTGGAATTAACCAGACTTAGAGGTGTACTGTTGATTTTCCACTGAAAGGCATTTTGCTTTTTGATTCCAACTGCCCCAATAGTCATGATCTTTGTCTTTTCTGTATTTAATTCGAGATGATTCGTATTTAGGTACTCATGTAGTTTGGTTAAGAGCCGTTGAAAAAAAATCTGTGTGAGGTCCATTAAGATGAGATCATTGACGTAGGTTATAAAACAAATTTCCGTTTGTTAATTTTTGGCGGGAAGCAACGGACAGTTTCTAGTTGCATTGGGAAGTTGGAGATGAACAATTTGAAAAGTTCAGCAGCCAGTGGACATCCATGTTTCACACCTTTTTCCGTTGGTATTTTGTTTGATAGGTCTCCCTGATTGTTTAGACGTATCCGTATGACGATGTTGGAGTGTAAGGCTTTTATTGGTTGTAACAAGTTGTGAGGGCAGTTCCAGTTTGACATTTTCTGCCAAAGCTTGCCCCGATTTACGCTGTTGAAGGCACCCCTTAGGTCGATGAATGCCAGATGTAGTTTTCTTTTTGCCTTTAAGGTTTCAAATTTCAACGAGTTCAGTATCAATAGATTTACTTCTACTCCGACTCCCTTGGTAAATCCAGTTTGACAGACATCGTAAATCTCTTCTCGCCTGGACCACTGAACCAATTTTTGGTGTAAGAAAGAAGCAAATACATTTCCAATGGTGTCCAGCAAGGCAATCGGGCGATAGTTATTGGGATCAGCCCGATTGCCTTTCTCGTGTAAAGGCATGATAATTGCTTCATGCCAGGACTCGGGAACCAGCATTAAAGAGGACAATAAAGAGAACAAGGCTTCGATGAAGACTGACCATTGAACATCGTTTTGCTTTAACATCATGTTTGATATCATATCAGGGCCAGCAGCGTGCAAGCTTTTCAGTGCTCGTATTGCAATTTTGATGTCATCCAAGGAAATTTGCAAGTCCCACGAAGTAAGATTGTTTTGTGGATCTGACGTTGGTTCACTCAGGGGAGCACTGAAGATGTTCGTAAAATGAGACTCCCATTTGGCTGCTTTGATTTCATTTGACAGAAATGCAGAATGTCGTGACTTTCCTGCATTCAAGAATGCCCAAATTTCACGTGTGCTCTTTAGGATCAGTTGTTTCATTATGGATTCAGCTTTGTCCTGCTCAATTATTTTTTGGGGAGATTTCAGCCAATTCCTGTACGTTTGTCGTCGCAATCGAATTGCAGCTTTAAGATCAGTACCCTGCATCTTTGTGGAAGAAGACTTTTTCATTGCTCTTATGTCTTGTCGCATCAGTCTCTTTGCAGTTGTTACCAACATAGATGATAGATGTCTATGAGAGATGCCCATCACCCTGTCGGACACTTCGACGGTGATGAAATCAGCATGAAGCGGAGCGTAATCAACCAACGGGACAACATTTTGATTGCTGTGGAGTCAACTACTGGATAAAACAGCAGAAATCTCCTCAACTCAAAGGGAAAGGGGGAAGTGGAGAAAATAACAAAGACACAGGTAACTCCTCTGTAGTTGAGAACCTGTGAAAGAAATAAACAAATTACATTAACACCTCATTTACTACAACCTTTCTCCTTTATTTCCCCTTAGTGTCAAAGAAATACCTGTTAAGCCTCCCTGAAGAGTTGAGAGGCTTGTTGTGCAACTGCTTCTTTTGATTTTGAAGAATACATAAGAACACTTCTGAAGTCTTGTTATCTATGGCTCTCATGCAAAGTTCATGAGATTTTTCTTTTTCTTTTATGAAATAGGATTGCATTATAAGTTCCATAAAGTTCAGTTCTTTTAGTTCTTTTATGCCTTAGTTCAAAAAAGACAATCCTTAACTTCTTATTTCCAAAACTGAGTTGTTGTTGCAAAGTATTCTTTTGAGTTCAAATGGAATTCAACACACATTTGGATTAAAGTTTTTAGCATGACATTTAAATAGATTGAAAACTCTCTTTTACATACTTTCAGATAGAAGAGTTCAATCAAGACTAGACTTTCTCATTACACACGCACGTTGAGATCCAAAAATAATTAAATCCCAAACGCGTGTGCGCTAAACTATAATGTCCTTTAAACACTCAAAACTTCCAACACGCATGCGCTAACTAGTAGTGTCCATAAAACACAACCTCCTTACGCGCATGCGTAAAATATAGTGTTCATAACATTGAACCTAAGCACGCTCGTGTGAATTCAATCTGACCACCTTAATCACACGCGCGGTGCCAGGAACACTATTCAACACCTCTCCGTTATATGTATTGTCATTTACAAGAAAAGTCTCATCATTACTCATGCGCAATGTATGGGAGGACTGGTCCAGAAGACGCCCCTCCCATACCTCTTCTCCTCCGGTGAGGTTCATGGCTCACCGGGTGTCCTTCCTGCCACCAGGGCCCAGGTGGCGGGTGGGGCACTGGCTGAAGACATTGACCAAACCTGTTCAATTTAGCTAGGCCCTGGAAACCATTTTGTATAATAGAAATGGCTTGAGCACTGCGCACCGCCGCACGGCCCCCACCCTTGGAGAGTATCACTTATCCCTGTGGCCACAGCTCCCTGGCAGATCCGCTAAGAGCCCGTTCCCACGAGCAGACGGACATGAGCTAGTGTTAGATACCAACACTGTAACATTTCACCTTCTGCAGTGTATCGCTGTTTCCAGCATGACCCGGCCAGCAGGGCCTGGGTGGAAAAGAACTGTACAATGGTCCCCTGACAAAAGCAAAGTCCCCAATACTAATGAGCAAACCACCTTTGATGAAAGCGTTCTCTCCACAACCTCTCTGACTAAAAAACCTGTAAAATATATGAAAATGGCAGGATGGGTGCTCATATAACATTAGGGATGAAGCACCCACATCCCTGTAGCTATGCTCAAATGGTAAAAGCGTCCCAGTGGTTTTTCATGTTATGTGTGTTATCGAAAAGACTGCACCCCACAGTCCCGCGCCAAAACTGAACTAATGCTGCTAGAGTGCAAGGGAAGACAAATGCAACCATACTGAGGGCTCATGTAAGGGTTGCACGAAGATGCACCATATGGGTGTCCGAGCCCACTATGTGCCACTGCCGCCAGTCGCAGTGGCGGGTTGTTCCTGCGTGCTCCACCAACCTTACTACTACCTCACTTACCGTGTGTGTATAAGCATATAACAAAATGTTGTAGTTGCTAAAAACGTAGTGTACAAGTAATGTGCTTAACCTGGCCATATAGATGGCACCGGCAATGTCAAAAGCGTGAGCTTTGGAAAGACTTAATGAGTATTGTATATTATATGAATGTTTATATCTCTTCCACCTAAAGTCTGCAACACACGAGGGAAATACCTTTGTGAGCACATGCAAGGCCATTCCCCCTCCCTCCCAGTGAAGCCTACCAGACGAAAAAGCAGAGGCCTGTGCCGCACTGCTCCACCTCCCCCAATTCGGCTGGAGCCGCTTCAAGCATTCGCATTCCCCCGCAGCACCCAAGGCCACAGCCTGCCACCTGAATTATTTACAACCCAGCAGTAAACCCCGGCCTTAAAACACACATCCAAAGGCGCCCTGTCCTAGACTCCACAACCCGCTGACCCACCCTAGGTTAATGGCCCCTGTAAAATTAGGACACCCAATATTATGGCAACATCACAAGAACACATTCATAATGACTTCTAACAAGACATGATAACATAGACCGCCTGTCCCATGCCCCTAGACCCAACCCCACGACCTCTGATACCCGGTCAACAGGATGGTGGTAACAATGTATTGACGAATCGCCGACAGACCCCACTCCAGGTGCATTCCTCCTGTGTTGCATTAACCTGTAGAATAACCTATTGGAAGATTTACCAGGGAAGATAATATTGCAATGTTGAATGACTGCGGTGTGCGTGGCCCTAGGGCAGAAAGTCAGGAAAGTCATTCATCTCTGACACTGATCATGGTTGGCACAACAACAACGCCCGGATGAGCCCAGCTGACCTGCCAGGCCCAGCCCAACCCACGAGGGTAACCAGTGACGTCCTCCAGCCGCGGCAAACCACATCGCAGCAGCACCTATAGCTAGTCGTCGCCACCCAATCCCCACGAACTTGTGCCCCCTATAGCATGTAGGTTCTTATGACGTTTTTTGTAAATATATACGCCTGTCTTTGCTATTGTCAAACAGAGCACTCTCGGAGTTTGCAGAGTTCTTTGCATGCCCTATTTTGATTGATAAACTTCCATTTAAGCTCACCCGCACTTTGTCCTGGCCTTATTCCCATCCTGGGAGAGTCCATTATTGTCTCTCATTGCGGGGAGGATCGTGCTATCTGGGGACGCTTGCCTTCAGTGGTGACCCCGAAAGCGTGATTTTAACTTCTCTCCTAATATATATATATATCCCTACCGTTCCCTTTGGCACGAAAATCTCCGGTCGAAAAGGGATACGCACTGTGCGCCGGCTCCGGGAGGCTACTCGCCAACGGCGACCGGTGCGCTCAGAAGTGCGCACTCACCAGAGAGAGGCTACGGGATCCCGGTTGAAAAATCCCCTTTGAGTACCGCTCGCCGGAGCCGGGGCTGACCGTTGAGCAAACGGCAACACTGCCTGGACGGACCCAGTTTCGGAGACTCTCGGTTCAAGACGGGCACGTGAGTATTCAGTGCGAGAGAGCTTAAAGGGAGCAGGGGAGGAAATATAGGACGGGGAACGAGGCTGGTTGAAAAGGGGGCACTTTGGGTCTACTAAAGGACATCCTAAATTTTCTTTGCTTTTTTTTTGCATATGGCCATTGGGATTAAGAGGTGAACAGAGATAAAGAGACGGGAACTTAGCTCCGCAAGGGGGTGGAAGGCGGCGCCGCATAGTGCTATCTTGACTAGTACTGGGAATATATGAAGAAGCAGAATATGAGATAAAGGTGTCTGGTAAAGGAAGACACGGAAAATACATTAGTGACTGCTACTATTTCTATTTTTCTCTCTGGGTTTACGGGTAAATAAAAGCGGGTTAGTACAAACAAAGATATAATAATAAGTAGAAAAATAATTTTACATCAAAACTAGAAAGACAAATATATATATATCAGATTAAGACGGACAGGGACAGTTGAAAAGGGAGGAAAGGGAGGACAAACTGGGCTGTGAATAGAGTGCTGCTTGTGAGTGTGTATGCATCGTATATGTCAGAACATATTTGATATAATAAGTGTGTAAAGGTGGTCAGAAATACATAATTGTGGTATGGTTACGGTAAGTGTGACCAGGAGAAACATCAGAAAGAAGAGTGTAATGTGGTACAGTGAGTGTTCATTTCTTTGGTCTGCTGGGTTCAATTGTCACAGTTATTGATGGTTTGCTCTTGTACGTGCCCCCTAAAGGGTATAGAATAGAGGCTGTGTGCAGCCATTCTCATACTGTACAGTTGGCGGGAAAACGCGCAAATGCTCAATAAGATATAAGTACGAGAGTTTACATGGTGACACGCTCAAAGTAAGAGACAGACATACATAGAGAGGTATACTAGCATCCAGTAAGTACGAAGTATGGGGGCAGAAACACCCTTATCACATATTTGTAAGAGCCTACCTGGGTACGCAGAACGGATTAAGAAATATCATGACCAGTGGATCACAGAGTTGAAGGGAGAAGGGTTACCTCAGATATGGCCAGAAGGGGGGTCATTTGACAAAAGCGTCTTAGATATGGTAGCCACATGCATTTGTTTGAAATATAAGGGGAAGCAACTACACAATAGGAGGGAAATATTAGACCTATGGAGACTGTTTGAAGAAATACCCCCTCCTAAGAAAAGGGAATCAGATACTGACCTACCATCCACTACTGACAACCCATTGCTGATACCAAAAGATGACAAGATACTTTCAGAAGAGAAGCCCCTGATTGAGGTAACTAGGTTGTACCCAATGCTAAATAAGCCAGTGCCCGCAGAAGGATATACCGACCCAACTTATGTACCCCCAATGACAACCACTACCACTCAAGGGCCAACTGCACCACCACCATATGAGAGTCATAGGGAACGAGAGCAGGTAAGTACACCAAGGGTGGATATAGAGAAATTGACAGGGGATCTAGAATCCAGACTCTCTATAGCCAAAGATGAGCTGTCGAGAATCAAAAGTATATGTGAGCGGACTTCAATAAGCACCGCTAGATCAGAGCCTGCATCAGGAGCGCAGAGTGAGAATAGGACATTTGGAGAAGGATGGAAAAAAGGAGAGATACTGTTTAGGATAGAAGAAGAACCAACACGGATAATTGAACTAGAGGGAAGAGAGGGGTGTACTGGTGATGAGGTAAGGACCACAGGAGGCAGAGAGGAGCTATTGTGCGATATAGGGGACGACTTAGAAGAAGGTGAAAGGCTAAGTGTGGCAATGGGAGGGGGAAGCGAGGAGTTGGATGGTGCATGCTCAATGAGAACAATGGACGAGGAGTGGACAGGGCGACTAAGGAACAGATTGGGAAAAATGGCGCCATTAGGAAAATCAGGAGTAAAGATGAGTGCAGATACAACGACAAAGGGGAAGCTACAACTCCCATTGATACATAGAGGAGGAGGGAGGCCGAATTACATACCCTGGGCTCAGATGGACAAGGCCAATTTGCTAAAATTATTGCCCCCGCTATCAGGAGGGGCAAGCAAGTGGATATATGCCTTTGAGAAACACACAGCCGGGGTACCTCTAGCAATAGGTGGCGTGAAGAGTTTGCTAGTATCAGCAGTTGGGGATCAAGCTGACAGAGTATGGGTAAAAGCTGGTTTCCCGGGAGTAACGTTAGACTGCGATGGTCATGATGGTGCCACTTTCAATACAGTACGTGCCAGGGTGTGGGATGCCTTGCGGGAATCGTTCCCAGATACCCCAGATTTACAGTCAGTAATGCAATGTACAATGAATGACGGGGAAGATGCTATGAATTACATTTTTCAAGTCCAAGAGATGTGGAGAACCGAAACGGGCACGCCCTGGTATCAGTCAACATCATTATTCTATTTTATAATAAAGAGGGGGCTACCAAAAGAGGTGCAAAAAGCACTTGACAAAATAGCAGGTATTGAAGCAAAAGGTTGGCCCGAAATTCAGAGCATAATAGTTCACCACTGTAAACGAATACAAGAAAGGGAAAAGAAGGTGGCGCAGAGAAGATTGGCAGACGAAGCGAAACTAGTACAGACAAAGCTGGTGAAGGTCGCCGCGGCAGTAGCCGCGCTCCCACACAGCAGGGAGGGAGATGATGAGGAGGAGGGGCTGGTAGCAATACAAGGAAGGATGGCAACGAATTGGACAGGAGCAGGACAGAGGCAGTGGAACGAGCAGGAGCAGAGTGGAGGTCCGCAGTGGCAAGAGTGGGCCCCTCGAGGGGGACGAGGTGGGTACAGGGGTCAAAGAGGGGGTGGACAAGGGTATGGGGGAATGGGAGGAAACGGATGGCAGGGTCCCAGGGGTGCACAAGGAAGTTGTTGGAACTGCGGGAGGTGGGGGCAATTTTTAAGGGAGTGCAGAAGTAGACCAAACAACGGGTTTCCGGAGGTAGAACACTATGGCCATCCTCATCCGGGGAGCCCATATGGTCTCCCAATGGTTCAACAACAAAGGGACCCAGGGCAGGGGTACCCTGAACAACGGCAAGGACACCAATACAGAACACAGAATCACCCACAAAACAATGACACTATGCACTACACCCCAGGCAACCCTTTCGCGACAACAGCAAATGGAGCGCCAGCACCAGCCCCCTATAGCTGTGTATCAGTAGTTTCAGGGTGTGTTTAACCAGGGGGGGCTATGGGACACCCCGCATAGGACAGCCCACAGAGAACACTTGTGTGTCCTTTCCTATCTACCACCTACGATGCAGCAGAGGAACCATTGGTAGGGGCGCAGATAGGAGACAAGCAGTTCATATTCATGGTGGATTCGGGAGCGGAGTAATCATGCATTAGGGAGGGCCTGTTTCCGTTATCTAACCGGAAGTTAGAGACGCAGGGGTTCCCTGGGGCTGTAATTGAAGTTCCTTATACAGAAGCTTTGGATGTGACAGTGGGGGGTAAAACTGTAAAAACACCCTTACTGTATTACGAACAATCGCCAATAAACTTACTGGGGAGGGACCTTCTTAGCAAGCTTAACATGACAATATCATTCACAGAAAGAGGAATAGTGTGTTCAACACCAGGAATCTGCCCATTACGTGTAATGCTGGTAGTACAGGCTCAAACAACTGCTCTGGAAATACGTGGCCTGCCAGTGGATGACAGAATGTTTATTGAAGGTTTGAAAACACTGGCCCAAGTAGTTCCTGAGCTAAAAAAGCTGGATTGGAGAATACCCGCCGAATTCATCTTCCGCCCAATAGTGCGCCCAGACATAGCACCAGGGTCGGTGGTATCATTAGACTTGCATGCTGTACAGGTATCAGCAAAAAGGATTGCAGTAATTGGGATGGACATAGATGGATGTGAATGGCGCACTGTGCTGTGCGTCAACGCCAATATTGCCCTACGAGACTTATCTGATGAGGATCTCTTCTCTGATTCAGACAATGATGGTGAAATAATAATGGAAATAGCAATGCCCTGTGACATTTTGATTGAGGCTAGTCAAATTCCCGTTCAATTGATGGCAGTAGTGGGAACACCACCGTCATTTTTTGACGATGACATGCGACTGGTGCCAGGCAATTTGTGGACAACAGGCCCCTATGATGTGGGGTTGTTACATGGAGTGACGCCAGTAGTGATAAAACTCAAACAAGTGGCAATCCTGCCCCGAGTAAAGCAATATCCATTGTCCCGCGAGGCGGAGGAAGGAATAAAAGAGACAATAAATGCATTATTAGCTCAGGGAATAATAGTGCCTTCAAACTCACCATGCAACACCTGTATCTACCCAATTAAAAAAGCAAAGGGAGGGGCTTGGAGGATGATCCAGGATTTACGCCCCTTAAATGACGTCATACAGAAAGAGTTCCCTTTAGTACCGAACCCTGCTTCAAAATTGTGCAGTATCCCAAAAACGGCATCACATTTTACAGTGGTCGATTTGAAAAACGCATTCTTCTCTATCCCCTTGGCTGAAGAAAGCAGATACCTGACAGCATTCACCTTAGGGGGAAAGAGATACGAACATTGCAGATTACCACAGGGTTACTGTGAGAGCCCAAGTATATTCAACCGCATACTACACGAAGACCTGGGTAACTTATCAGTTGAAAGCACAATCATTCAGTATGTAGACGATCTGCTCGTCTGCGCACAGAATGAAGAAACATGCAGAAAAGACTCAGTAACACTCCTGTCACTACTGGCAAACAAGGGGTACAAAGTGGACAAGGAAAAGCTACAATACTGTCAGGAAGAGGTCTTATACTTAGGGCAGCTGATATCGAAAGATGGAAAGAGAATAATCCCTGACAGGGTAGAAGCCATAAGATCAGTAAGAGAACCCACGACAGTGAAGGAGACGCAGAAATTCCTGGGAATTTGCAATTATTGCAGAGCATGGATATTAGATTATGCAGCATACACGAGACCATTACTGCAAGCACTCAAGGAGGCACAACACGAGAACAGGAAAATTGAATGGTCAGAAGAGATGAGTGACTCATTCAAGTCACTAAAAGAATTGATTTCGAGTGCTCCAGTACTCGCCAACTCTGATTATGAATGCGAGTTTTTCCTATTTTCACATTGTAAGGGAACACTCATGACCGCTGTACTGACACACAAGACTTCTCTGGGACACAAACCATTGGCTAACTATAGTGGCACCTTGGATGTGGTGATGCAAGGACACTTTGCGGGCAAGCAATCTCTCGCCGCCGCCGTGTTCGCCATTGAGAAAAGTGCCACAATAGTAATGGGATGCCCTGTCACATTGTTTGTGGAACATTCATTATTTGCAATACTTGAAAGATCAAAAAGTACACTGACTACACAGCGAGCAACTGCCTATGAGATAATATTGTCGAGCGCCAATATCAATGTGGTACGATGCAGGACAGTGAATCCAGCAACATTCATTACAGAAGCATGCACACTGGAGGACATGCAGTAACACAACTGTGCAATTTACACAGGGGAAACAGGGGAAGGCACGGTGGTGTGCGAGAATGCCCTGAGCGAGGGGGAGGTGTACTTTGTGGATGGGTCAGCATCAATCGACATGGACACGGGAGAGAAACATGTGGGGTTGGCGGTGGTGAGGTTGGAAGAAGGTGAGTATGAGACACTAGTGCAGTATCGCCTTCCATCCCATTTCTCAGCACAGGCAGCGGAACTCATTGCCCAAATAGAAGCACTACATGCAGCTAAAGGTTGTGCAGTAACAATATACACAGATTCAGCTTACATGACGACAACAGTACATGGAGGTCTGGCAAGATGGGGGCGGAGGGGGTTTCGAAGAGCACATGGGACTCCAGTGCAGCATGCAGAATTGCTAAAGGAGTTAATTGAGGCCCTAAAGGACCCAACAGTGGTAGCAATAGTGAAGTGCCAAGCGCATACGTCCAACACAGACGTTGTGTCTTTGGGGAACGCGGCAGCGGACGCTACTGCCAAGGAAGCTTCATACTTTGGAAAACATGAAACAGGTGAGTACATGCTACAGCACAAGACAAACGAAGAGCTCCCAGAAGGATACAATGCGATGCCCATATCACAAATACTAGAGTTACAGGAAGGAGCAAGTGGCGATGAAAAGATGATGTGGGTAAAATGAGGGTGCAGCCAATCAGCAACAGACTTACTCTGGCGACAAAATAACTCAGGAAAAGTGGTAATGCCAGTAAAGCTATTAGAAATAGCGTTTCAACAATTACACTTCCCAGCACACAACACGAAACAACACATTGCAGCGGAGATACAAGAGGAGTGGTTCGTGCCCTGTCTTCAGGAGCACATATCTAGATTGACAATGGAGTGCACAACATGCCAGATATACAACTCTGGAATGACATTACGTACACTTAGGGGAACAATTCCAAAACCAATTGGGCCATTCAGAGAGCTACACATTGACTACTCAGACATGGGAGAAAGGTGCAATGGGGCACGCTACATGATTGTGGTTGTATGCTCATTCTCGAGGTGGGTGGAAGCAGGCCCATGTGCACGACCTTATGCTAAAAGCGCTGCAAAGCTCCTAGTAAGGGAAGTATTCCCGCGCTGGGGGATTTGTGATGTAGTTCGCTCAGACAACGGCACTCACTTTGTGAACGAGCTCTTCAAAGAAGTAACAACACTATTGGGAATAAAACATAAATTGTGCTCGATTTATCATCCTCAAAGTAATGGCGTGGAAGAAAAGAAGAACGGCCTGTTAAAAGGAAGATTATCAAAATTATGCTTCTCATTAAAGAAGAACTGGATTTACTGTTTGCCCCTTGCGCTGTTCGAGCTGAGAAATCAGCCAAGCAAGGACCACCATTTGTCCCCGCACGAAATAGTGACCGGGAGACGAATGCACACAGCACACTCCCCACTGCGCCAACACTCAGACGCGCACAGAAGCGCTGCAATATTGGGAGATGAGTTCACAGACTACCTGAAAAAGCTAACCAGGGCAGCGCGCGCAATATCAAAGCAGCTCTCCCCACCATTCACAAGGGAATAAGGGAATACAACGGAGTCCCTTACGGAACCTGAAATACCGGTACAACTGATGCCGGGGGAATTCATTTATGTCCGGAGTTTTGTGCGCCGGTGGAATGCACCACGGTTCCACGGGCCATACGAAGTGGTATTTTGTACTCCTACAGCTGTAAAAGTGAAGGGCCTTAAGTACTGGATACATTTGAGGGATGTACGAAGGGCACATGATAGTGTGCGGGAGGAGGTGGATGAGGGGGCACAGACAACAGCAAACAATACAAATAAAAAAATAATGAGTAAACGTGAACATGTGTGTGATGAAAATGTACCTGATTGAAAAAGTGATGATGAGAACGATTACATTTAAGGGTATCTATAACGACGAAAAGATTGAAAAAAAAAAAAAATATATATATATATATATGGACTTATGTGTAAATAATAATGTGGTAAAAATTTACAGTGTCTGCTCCCTTGTCTGTACCTCCCCAACCCCACTCCCCTACCCACTTCCATTCCCCTTCCATGATATCTTGGCACTGGTAGTGCCAACAAAATGTTTACATGCATGCACGTAATGCACTTTTATATCTCAAACAGGAAATACCATGGCAACTAACGGCAGCCTGCAATGGATAGATTTATTAGATATAGAGAATGTTTAGCTGAGAGATGTAGATATTCGTATGAGTGTGGATTGTCGATATGCATTACATATTTTTTACAATGATGTTTGGCCTGGTTACGTATTGGTTCATAGCGTTCATCTCTATCGAGATGAACGAGGGGGGAGGGATTAACAGGACTAATGTGACAAATGAAACAGCAATTGTAAATACTAAAGAAGGTGATTTTTTGGTATGGGATGGAACTTAACTGGTGTGGGGATATTACACGACACCATCCAATGTTGCTATCTCGCATAATGAAGGTCTGCAGGGAAAAATGCAAAACAGCACAATTTCCCCGCCAAAGGTGTCTAACTACAATGCCCGCAGTCTAAATGATCGTAACCCCTCTGCTATATCCTGGTTATATAACACCCCCACCAGCAGGCCCACTCCTGTAACAAAAAACACACTGCCAGATAGCATAAAGAAGGAGAATGAAGAAATGACAGCGAGATATGAAATACTGTATGATAATCGGGCAAAGGGGGGGAGGGGGAGAAAGGGGGGCCCACACTGTCCATCGCCCATGAGGCCGGGAGATACCTTAGAAAAAGGAATAACAGACGGAGAAGGGAGGCGGGGAGGAGGAAATATGATGAATATTATGGGTTAGGATTAGACAAAATGGAAGACCCACGACACCCCCACCAGACAAATAAATGGTATGCGGACATGAGTACAACGGCTAAGCAAACAACAAACGAGAGCTGTTATGTCTGCTCCCTCATTCCCCATGCTTCAGGTACACCCAAAGTATTGTTACCGAAAGAGTTGCCTATTGTCGATGCCCAGTGTCTCCTTCATCTCACGTTGTGCAGAATTAAGAACACTTTCCAGGCACATGAGGTAACTTTCAGGATGCTGCAGAACGAAAAGACCTGTTACCCAAAGGCAGTAGGAGTGGTCTGTTTGGAGGAGCCATTTTTTGTAATACAAGGAACACTTTTTTCGGACAACAAGTGGAAGGACGAAGAAATAATGTGCAAGGCTGAAGCACTGCGGGGTGTGGCACCAGAGAAACTGCAATGGATAAAAGAGACATGCACACCCATATGGAAGGAACACATTTCAAAATTGACTTGGGTAACGGCCATCGAAAAACCCTTCAAGCTGCAGAAAGAAATAAACTATGAACTGTGTTTCAAGGGAGACGGGAGGACCACCATGGGGGCAAACAAGAACTGTAACAAGACCCTCACCATCCCAGATATGAGAAAAGGGACAGCGGCTCTGATGGATACCTATTGGGTATGTGGCAACCAAGCATACCTGCACCTCCCACAATCCTGGGGAGGCAGCTGTTCATTGGCCACCCTGCACTCTGCGCTAATGGTAATACTGGAGAGCCACATTGATGGGGGCAAGGAGATGCGAGGAAAATCTCAACAGAGTATGGCTCCACCAACTGCAGAATCACAAATATATGTCCTGTCCTCCGGAAACAAGGAAGGGGCGCTGTCCCGAAACAGACGGTCATCGAACTACATATCAAAAGCATCATCAGAACTGTTGGCACAGATCCCGGACAGATATCGATTATTCAGCTCTGCAGAAACGTTCTTCGCCTCACTCATCCCAAGCATCCAGGCGCGAGCAAATGCAAAGTGGCTCCAAATCACACGTTGGGAACTGATCCAATTGGCAAATGATACTGAAGAAGGGTTTAACGTAATAAAAGTAGAACTACGAGCACTGCGGCTAATGACCATGCAGAACAGGTATGTCTTGGACCTGTTGACAGCAATGGACGGAGGTGTTTGCCGAAAAATGTAAGTGCCTGCTGCACTTTCGTACCTTCTGAAGACGCAGATAACGGCTCCCTGTCCCATGTGATCGAAGCAGTACATAGCCTAGGAGAAAGAATGAGAATGGAAGGTGGAGCAGAAGAAAGCACATGGTTCGACAATATCTTGTTATGTTATGTTACCTGAATTTGTAGAGCGCACGGTCGCCCTAGGGCATCATGGCGCTGGTGAGGAAGCTATCAAACGGGAAGCACAGTAGTGGTCAGAGAGCTAAAATAGGGTAGTTTTCAGTGCTTTCCTGAAAGCCAAATGATTGGAGATAGATTTGAGTGGCAGTGGGAGGGAGTTCCACAGCCTTGCCGCAGCAATGGAGAAGGCTCTGCCACCGAGTCTTTCCCGGGTATACTTAGGAACCACCAAGAGATTGGTGTTCAGGGAACGAAGGTTGCGTTCCGGAATATAGCGGACAAATTTAGTTTGAAGAAACTCAGCACCTAGGCCATGGATTGCTCGGTGGACAATACACAGTGATTTGAACTTAACTCGCTGGGCCACTGGGAGCCAGTGGAGTTGGCGAAGCACTGGCGAGATATGAGCTCCATAGGGGGAACCTGTGGCCAGTCTAGCTGCCAGGTTCTGTATACGTTGGAGACGTTGAAGAAGGCCTGTCGGCTGAGCGAGGTATAAGGAATTGCAATAGTCCAACCGTGAGAGGACTAATGCAGCAACCACAGGAGGGCGCATAGCCTCTGGGATCATAGGAAGGACCCTCTTAAGTACCCTAATCTGGTGGTGGGCGGATTGGCAGACCGTAGAGACCTGATTTGTCATGGACAAGGAGGTGGAAAGAATGATTCCTAAGTTCTTTACTTTGTCCACTGGACAGGGCAAGGGGCCAAGTGAAGTAGGCCAAAAAGCAGGGGTCCATAATGACGGGCAGGGAGGATAGCCCACCATCATCACCTCAGTCTTGTCGCCATTAAGCTTGAGCCAGTTTTGGTCCATCCAGACACCGACTGATGCCAAACAATCATGAAGAGAAGCTGAGACCTTAATATGATCTTGATCCAGGCGGATCAGGATTTGGGTATCATCCGCGTAGGAATAGCAATTAAGTCCATACGAGCGGATAAGGCAGACCAGCGCCCATATGTAGATATTGAATAGGATAGGGGAAAGAGAGGATCCCTGGGGGACGCCACAGGTGAGGGCACAAGGGACAGAAAGAAAAGGGGGCATAGCAAGGGTCTGAGTGCGGTCTGCAAGAAAGGAGGTAAACCAAGCCAGGACTGATCCAGAGATCCCGATTTGTGCTAGACGTGAAAGGAGAATAGGATGGTCCACCGTGTCAAATGCGGCGGACAAATCCAACAGAATCAGAGCTCCAACACCACCTGCATCTGCAAGTCTGAACATGTCATCTTGCACTGAGACAAGCACACTCTCTGTTCCTCTTCCTGGCCTAAAACCTGCTTGGGCAGGATTGAAGATCTTAGAAGATTCCAGAAAGGAGGAGAGAAGGGGCGTGACCAGAGATTCCAGGAGTTTAGACAGGAACGGGAGCAGGGATATGGGGCGGAAATTAGAGGGGATAGTGGGATCAAGAGATGGCTTCTTAAGCAGGGGAATAACCCTAGCAGATTTAAGTTCCGGAGGAACCAGACCAGACTGGCATGAGTTGTTTATAGCCGCTGTGATGTCAGACAGAATGTCTGGGGCAATAGTCTTCATCATACTTGCCGGAATAGCATCCTCTGGGGAAGCGGATTTAATTTTAAGAATCGCTGCTAGAACCTCTACCTCCGTGAATAGAGGAAAGGTAGACCAGCTGGCAGGGGGGTCAGTGAGGGTGAGTGGCACAAAGCTAGTGGTGCCAGAAGATTGCATAGCAAGAGATTTGGCGATGTTAGATCGTATCACATCTTCTCCTGGGTCCCATCATGGCTGGGAATGACTGTCAAGCTTTTGATGCCGGCTGTAGTGTTCCTCCTTTTCATTTTCTGCCTATGCCAGGTGGGTCTTCGATGTTGTGCCAACGCAGTGCCGAATGGTGCAATGATGATGGTGACAATGGGCAACGCACACGGTACAATACAAACTGTGCAGGAAGCACAGGTACAAACAGGTACAGATTACACGTCAAGATTCCAGATGGTGCCCATGTACCATGACAAGGATATAGTAGATAAGCTATGGCACACTACAATTAAAGAGCCCCGGGTACTCGAATGGTACGAGGAAGTGTGGGTGGACCTAGAAGGGGATAGTGGTTGTATATACCTGACTTGTACCCCAGATGAATATGCTAGGAGAGGTGAAAGCCTGCGAGGGGTATGCAGGGCATGGATGCACATAAAAGGCACCCCCGCATGGGATGACGCTATAGCTGACGAGGAAGAGAGCAGGAGATTGGAGGATTTAAAGTATTCGTTACCTAAGTAACGAAAGGGGGGAAATGTATGGGAGGACTGGTCCAGAAGACCCCGCTCCCATACCTCTTCTCCCCCGGTGAGGTTCATGGCTCACCGGGTGTCCTTCCTGCCACCAGGGCCCAGGTGGCGGGTGGGGCACTGGCTGAAGACATTGACCAAACCTGTTCAATTTAGCTAGGCCCTGGAAACCATTTTGTATAATAGAAATGGCTTGAGCCCTGCGCACCGCCGCACGGCCCCCACCCTTGGAGAGTATCACTTATCCCTGTGGTCACAGCTCCCTGGCAGATCTGCTAAGAGCCCGTTCCTACGAGCAGACGGACATGAGCTAGTGTTAGATACCAACACTGTAACATTTCACCTTCTGCAGTGTATCGCTGTTTCCAGCATGACCCGGCCAGCAGGGCCTGGGTGGAAAAGAACTGTACAATGGTCCCCTGACAAAAGCAAAGTCCCCAATACTAATGAGCAAACCACCTTTGATGAAAGCGTTCTCTCCACAACCTCTCTGACTAAAAAACCTGTAAAATATATGAAAATGGCAGGATGGGTGCTCATATAACATTAGGGATGAAGCACCCACATCCCTGTAGCTATGCGCAAATGGTAAAAGCGTCCCGGTGGTTTTTCATGTTATGTGTGTTATCAAAAAGACTGCACCCCACAGTCCCGCGCCAAAACTGAACTAATGCTGCTAGAGTGCAAGGGAAGACAAATGCAACCATACTGAGGGCTCATGTAAGGGGTGCACGAAGATGCACCATATGGGTGTCCGAGCCCACTATGTGCCACTGCCGCCAGTCGCAGTGGCGGGTTGTTCCTGCGTGCTCCACCAACCTTACTACTACCTCACTTACCGTGTGTGTATAAGCATATAACAAAATGTTGTAGTTGCTAAAAACGTAGTGTACAAGTAATGTGCTCAAACTGGCCATATAGATGGCACCAGCAATGTCAAAAAACGTGAGCGTTGGAAAGACTTAATGAGTATTGTATATTATATGAATGTTTATATCTCTTCCACTTAAAGTCTGCAACACACGAGGGAAATACCTTTGTGAGCACATGCAAGGCCATTCCCCCTCCCTCCCAGTGAAGCCTACCAGACGAAAAAGCAGAGGCCTGTGCCGCACTGCTCCACCTCCCCCAATTCGGCTGGAGCCGCTTCAAGCATTCGCATTCCCCTGCAGCACCCAAGGCCACAGCCTGCCACCTGAATTATTTACAACCCAGCAGTAAACCCGGCCTTAAAACACAGATCCAAAGGCGCCCTTTCTTAGACTCCACGACCCGCTGGCCCACCCTAGGTTAATGGCCCCTGTAAAATTAGGACACCCAATATTATGGCAACATCACAAGAACACATACATAATGACTTCTAACAAGACATGATAACATAGACCGCCTGTCCCATGCCCCTAGACCCAACCCCACGATCTCTGATACCCGGTCAACAGGATGGTGGTAACCATGCATTGACGAATCGCCGACAGACCCCACTCCAGGTGCATTCCTCCTGTGTTGCATTAACCTGTAGAATAACCTGTTGGAAGATTTACCAGGGAAGATAATATTGCAATGTTGAATGACTGCGGTGTGCGTGGCCCTAGGGCAGAAAGTCAGGAAAGACATTCATCTCTGACACTGATCATGGTTGGCACAACAACACCGCCCGGATGAGCCCAGCTGACCTGCCAGGCCCAGCCCAACCCACGAGGGTAACCAGTGACGTCCTCCAGCCGCGGCAAACCACATCGCAGCAGCACCTATAGCTAGTCGTCGCCACCCAATCCCCACGAACTTGTGCCCCCTATAGCATGTAGGTTCTTATGACGTTTTTTGTAAATATATACACCTGTCTTTTCTATTGTCAGACAGAGCGCTCTCGGAGTTTGCAGAGTTCTTTGCATGCCCTATTTTGATTGATAAACTTTGTCCTGGACTTATTCCCATCCTGGGAGAGTCCATTATTGTCTCTCATTGCGGGGAGGATCGTGCTATCTGGGGACGCTTGTCTTCAGCAATAACGGGAAAACAAAACCCTTCAAAACCGTCACTCGCGCATGCGCATTAGCTTCCAAACAATTTCAAATGCGCAAGACGGAACACGGAGCTTTCCGTATAGCGCGTCCTCTTATAAAATTTCAGAAATAAATAATTTAATCAATCACAAAGGCGCATGTTACTATTTTAGAAACATTTACATTTTAACAGCGAACAGAGTGCAAGAAAAGTTCCTAATATTAATACTTTAACATTTTGGAAAGATACGTGTGATAGAAGCAACTTGCTCCTTTCATGTAAACAGTCTCAAATGAGCAGAATCTATAAAGAGCCTAAACTAAATACCTAAACTACATACAATATTCTGCTCTTTAAAATCAGAAAAGCTTTCTTCTTAGAAATGAGTTTTGAAGTTAAGTTAGTTCCCAATCTTCACCTGAGCATTAAATCGCTGCGCTCCCACCAATGAGTCTGCTTGTCCTGTCCAATGTTGAATGCTTCTCAGAAATGATTTCAAGTCCAAAATTGACTGTCTTCAAGTTTCATAGATTTAACCAAAAACACAGACTAAAGGAAACAGGACCTCCCTGTTTCAGGTAAGACAATGAAAGGCAGTTTAGAACCTTCAAACTGCTCCCAAGTCTCATCAACCTCCAATCACAAAATAACATCTTGACTACCAATCAGATTCGTGATTGATTCCTTTCTTCCTTCCAACCATGCTGGATTGGGACACTCTCCTTCTGATAATCAGACAGTTAAGGAATATGAAGGGAGTATTAGATATAAACATAAATATCATTGAAAACAATTATTAATCAAATGAAGATTGACAGTGACAGTGAATTGAAACCTGACAAGTATGAATTTGAGAGCCATTTATCCGCAGTCGGTTGCCCCCTGCATTGACCAATAACGGGGTACGTAAACCTGTGTACAATGTGGCCATTCAAGCATGCAGGAGAAACGCAGGAGATCATGGTCACTGTTTGTCATCTCACATACTACCAGCTTCAGATCTTGGGAGAAAAGATTTTGAGACACCCAAAAGTAGTCAATGATTGACAGTGATTTCAAGTTTGACCAAGTTGCGCAGGGTGGTTAGTCTCCTTTCACGTTGCCATTGACCATTTTGCAGTTTCGATTTTGCAATGCAAGACTCCACATCTGACCTCTTGCATTTACCTCTTTGCTCAGTAGAGGGAGAAAGGACTAAGCTGAGAGGTCGATTTTGAACCATGTGCAATTCAGATCTCTGCAACATATGATAGAGATGTTCATGTAGGTTGTCAAAACCTCATCAATATACCGTGTGATGGAATTTAGAAATGCTTTTGCACTAATTTTTTCTGGTTTCCAATACCCATTTAGAATTAGTAGTTGTTTCCTTGTAGATGTATTTTCGTCTCTGGTCCGCAGCAAGACACCTTGAACAAAGAGGTTAGGACAGCAAGAATTCACAATTGACCACCAGGGATTGATTTTTATTAGTGTCAGGAGACCCGAAGATGGTCTCCCTTTTGAACTTTTAATGGCTGGGTTCAATAAGGTGACATAGCCAACCCTTGATGGAGCCTCACTTAGCCAAGTTTCATGAAAGCAGATTATGAAGACTTTTTCTAAAGAAACATCAAAGCTGTTGAATAGATGAGTAAATCCTCTGGTGTTCCAAGATAAGAATTCGCACAATTGGTCGCTTGCAGCCTGTCGTGGCTAATTAAGATTCGCTGGGTTCATCAAGTTGTCATAGGAGTGAGTAAGTCGCCTTTGAGAGTTAGTATCACTTTGGCATAGATTGACAGGAATTTTCATGGCTTTGCGTAGCTCCACACGTCTGTCAGTTTGATGTTTGTGAGCCTCAGACCTCGATCTCAAATTTTCCACACTTAAACGAGTGGAGGATGGTTCAAGAGTTATGTCAAAGCCAAATACAAGCAGTTCCTCGGACGCCATCATAATAGTATTTCGAACCGAGGCAGAGACAATGTGAAGAAGAACCTGGCCACAGCATTTCTCAGTCGCATACTCGACTATTTTAATATCATCAGACGTGATAGTGCGAAGTGTTGGGATGCAATTGAAAAGTTTCATCACGTTGTGACGGTTCAGATTTAGTTCGCCGTAGTCCGAGTGAAGATTTTGTAATCGCAATTTGCGATGGACGCGAGAAGTGTAATGGATTTGATTATTTTTCTGAATGGTGGTTTGTTTTGGGTTCATTTTTGAAATCACTGTCGATTTACGTACAGTTGAATCTTTCTTTCGTTCCACTTCTTTATCGCTCTGCACGACCCGTTTTGCAGACTTTGATTGCTTTTGGTTCACCTGTTCATGGTCCGTTGTATGCTCAAGAAGGTCATCAGAGTTGGTTGACAGGTCACATAGGTCGGTAACAGACCCGGGTGACCCAATCACAGACCCTATTGTTTCCGATTCCGCTCTATGTCGTTTGCTTGGAGGTACAAGTGAACGGTGTTGTGGGGGAGACAAGAAATCCTCAATTTCATTACCTGCTGGAATCCGGGAATTAGGCATCTCATTTCTGCTGAACAGCCCAGGTTTTATCAAAGGAGTCATATTTCTGATGTATTTTCTTTGTTTCGTGGCACCCTGGGCTCTTTTGGGGCCTTGAATTCCTTTTGTTGACGATGACTCCTGCGGATTTATTTTTTTGCAGGCATTTTAGGATCAGACTTCAAGTTTGAAGCTATTGATTTCGCAGCTCCCTCAAAAATCCCAAATGAGACCAGAGGATTAACCAAGATGTTAGTTGGGTTTTTACAAGACCTTTGTTGAGTTGCCTGAATGTCTTGAACAGGAAGCTCAATTGTTAGGTCATTCACAATGTGAGGAGCATTTTCGAGGTTGCTTTGCAGAGTTTCAGAGATTAGTTGATTTTTGTTCGAATGTGAGACTTCTTCTGGAACAGGTCCGCCAACAGCTTCGGCTAGGATAACAGTATGCATGTCATTATTTGACTTGGCTTTTTTCTTCACGTACGTCATACTGGGTCGAGGGGCATGCCTATAGAATCAACAAGTATTTGATCATGGGCCAATGAAGTTGCCGCTTGATGGATCGACGTGACAGTTGAATGTCACATCCATTTAACAGCTTCAAGCAGACCTTCGCACAAGATGTCATCCTGACAATGATGTCGAGGAGCTAAGTCACTCAACCTTTCTTGCCAGCGTGTTGTTTGATCTGCTTCATGTAGCAGTTGATTCTGAAGAAACAAAGTCACAGCTTCGAAGTTTTCAATTTTTTCTTTTAGAGTTGATATAAGCGAAGACTGGTCTTTGAAGGCTCCAACTAGGGATTAATACATCTTCAGGAAGGGCAACGACGCAGTTGATGAGGCTGCAAGAAGTTTGTTGTAAATCTGCATGGCTGCTGCAGAAGAAAGACTGGGTTTGGAACTCGAGCCAGAGTTCTCGTCCGTATTTGAATGCAGGCTATTTACTGTGTCAGAATGAGAGTCACTTGTTGAAGATGTATTCACAACTAAAATACCAAGTGGGTCTCTCATTAGATGAATTGGGGTCGGTTGTGTGCATACGGTTCGCGGAGTACTTGAAGAAGCCTTTCTATTTCGCGGTACATGTGATTTTGGGTGCACAGCCTGCTGTGAGACGTCATCAATAGTACATTTTCTGGCTGCCTCAATGTTTGGCATTCTCAACAAGGGCCCTTGTGCTGGAGATGCATTCTGGTTTCCTTTGGGTCGTGTTTCAGTGCCCTGGAGGCCGAGGTGCATGCTGCAATTCAGAAATGATACCGGGAAGCGAGACTTATGTTTGATCGACTGCACCTCCAAACTGTCAAGCAGAAGAGGAAATTACGTTGCCACCGTCGCGTCTGTAGCCATTTGTTGGTTTGCATTTGAAACGTTCTTTTTGCGCAAAATAGTGTCAAGACTTGAGAGTGGTTTGTGGGCATTAGAGACCACCTTACTCTTAGGGTTGTGCTCATTTTCAGTATTACAGGCTACATTAGAAGGAGTCTCCAGCGACATTGCGGCGATCACATGCATAACAGAAACGTTTAGCCCAGGCAGAAGCATAATGGCATCCTCGTCTTGGGATGCCTTCGTTAGTTCGGCGTCAGTGCAGTCAAAAGGTGAAAAAAAAACATCAGCGGTTTCAGTGGTCAGTGCAGTCGTCTCTCTCTCCCCTGCCATTGTTGGCAGAGAGGATCTGTGTGGAACAAGCAGTAAGTTTTTTAAAGTGAGAAGCTTGACATGTTGCAGCTCATCGACCTTCTCAGCGTTCTGAACTGCCTCAGCCGAAGTGTTACCCAAGACGGTCACCTCACTAGGTGCCGTGATTGGACCAGCTTTGAGTGCTTCAATTTCAGCTGGACAAGCGCTCGGATGGCACAGCTGTCGAGATTCGGGAAACCCCCCCCCCCATGAGGCCCTGACTCGGCCGCAGACACGGCAACCACTCCAGGCGCCACTGCCATCACAGAGGTGTCAGTGGGAGTGGCAGAGGCAAGTGAGGGCTCTAGGGAGTCAGGGGTTGTTGGTGGTAAAACGCTTACCTTCAAATTTTTAATAGCCATGTCGGTTTTCAGCGCAGTCCATGGGTTCTGCATACAGCGTTGTTACAATGTTTTTCGCCTTGTAGTAGGACCCTCATGGCCCGTGATCGCGGTCATTAGCACCGCAGTCCCGCGGCCCGTCGCGGACTGGGGCAGACTGGGAACTCAAAGCCGGAACTCCACACTGCGCTCCGTGCCCTCAATGCGTTTATATTGACAAACACAAACGCAGGACTCTCCTTCGTAGTGAAGCTCCTCCGGCAACAAGAACGTATTGACTGGGGCAGACTGGGAACTCGAAGCCGGAACTCCGCGATTCAACATTCACACAGGCATTTTAGGTCACGGGACCTTTCTCGATGGACCTTCCTGGGCTAAGTGATAGGATATTATACAATAACATTGTTCAAAAGAACGAACTGAACTGTACACACCAATGCAGCCCATTTTGGGCTAGAAAATTGGCCCACACTTGCTTGTAAACCTGGCCCTTTGGCAATGTCCTACTGCCCGCTAGGCCAGTTCGAGATGTTATGGTGATCTTTTGATCCAAAATGTACATGAGACTCAGTACTCTGAAGACGCCGCAGAGTGACCTGTTGACACTGACCTGCAGCTGTCAAGTACAGTAATATTGTAGTAAAAACACACTAATATCCTCCTCATCGGCACACCTTCACCATCCTTTCCTTTCCCTTGGCCCTACTCCTACCCCCACCTGCAAGGCTAAGAGCCTCAGGGTCATCTTTGACTCCACCCTTTCCTTCTCCGCCCACATCTCTGAGGTCTCTTAAAAGTCACATTTCCGACTGCACCTCCTCAGAGGTACTCTGCCTTTCCTCTCCTTCCCCCAGAGCTCATGGTATCCCAAGCTCTGGTTCTCTGTAGCTTGGACTATTGTAACAGCCTCTTTCTAAATCTACCTGCCTCTACTCTCCGCCCTCTGTAACTAATCCACAACAGGACTGCGAGAATTGTCCTTGGCCTCAAGCCCTGGGATCGTATCTCTCCAGCTGTGAAATCTCTCCATTGGCTCCCAGTGGATGCAAGGATTACATTCAAAACCCTCTGCATTGTCCACAAGGCTTTCGGGGGCCTGGGTCCAAAATACCTTCAGCTATCCCTCCGCAAATACCTCCCCTCTCGAGCTCTTCGCTCCTCTACCTCCAACTCCCTCAGGGTCAGTCGTTTTTCAAAGAAACAAGCTGGGGGTAGATCTCTGTCTTCAGCTGGGGCCTCCCTCTGGAGCAGCCTCCCTGCCACTCTAAAACTTGAGGAGAACCATCTCCGGTTCCGGAAGCACCTCAAGACCTTCCTCTTTTCTTCTGCCTTCGCTCCCCCTCTACCCTGCTGATCTGTTCTCTATTGGCACCATGCACCTGGCCACCCTCTGTCCTCCGGGCCCAGGTACCTGCTCACCCTGCCACCCTTCGGCACTGCCTCCGGGCCACCCATTGGACTGGGGTCTGTATCTGTACCCATACACCCCCCCCTTTTTTTCTTCCTGCACTTATCAGACCTACCCTGTCTGCTGCCTTAAACCTAGCACTTGCAAATTGCTGGCTGCACTAAAACTGTTTGTTGCCTTTATTATTTATTTATTGCTATTTATCTGTTTATCCTCTGCTTCGAAATTTCCACTTCTCCCCCCTTCCATACACTTTTCCCCTCCCCCTCTCCCATGCACTTGCGCATTCTCAACGTCACTGGGCCTAGTAAGATCGCTGTTTTGTTCTCCCCTGTTCCCCTCCCTTGCCTTGTCGTGTTCCGAAACTCTTGTGTATGAGCGCGATAGAAATAAAATATCAATATCAATATCGATATCGATATCATCTAGGGCCTCCCAGTGACATTTGATAGGATATGAGAGCAAAGCACGATTTGTCTAGGATGTCACTTGGAACTCCAAGGTGGAATCCACCCATAGCTTCAAGCAACCTATTTACATTTTGCGTTGTGTATAGTCCCAGCTCTACCCGCAGCACTGTCCCTTTTCGATCAGCTAGCAGGGGGTGACAAATGATGGCATGTGGGGTGTATATATAACTTACAAAACACCAATTTCCTTCTCCCAGCACTGCACTGCAATAAGAAAAGCAAATAATACTGGGCATAAGCACCTGGTGTGGGGGAGCCAACCACTCAGGTTGCTCAGATCGTGGGCTGAAACTCATGATCCAAGCCCACATACTGAACAGCCGGAAGGCTGCTTTCCCCGCTCTGCCATATTCACTGCACTCTCCCCTCCCCTCCGGTCCCTGTTTTCTCCCCTCCCCGTGCCCTACCCCACTCACCCTATTAGTTTGACGGCAGCGCAACTGTCGCTGCCATTCCAGGCTCTGTCCTGGTCTGTTGTGGAAATGGAAGAAGGCCTCTGCATGGAGCCCGCTTTCTGGCTTCATGGCAGCCATCTTAAGTACATTTTTTGTTTGAATTAACGAGATGCAGTTCATTCATAGAAAACAAATTGCTGTCTGCACCCTGGGTTCTCGGATTGAAAACCCAGGGTGCTCATAGCAATAACACAGGATCCGACAGGACTGATCAGGTCGTAACGTCACCAGGGACCATCATTAAGGCAGTTGCTGTGCTGTATGTTTATGATTATTTGTTTATAATGCACCGGAGCCCACAGGCATCAGGGCGCAACAGATAAAACAGACAACACAAACAATTTACATATTACGTGAACAATAGCGTCTTCAGACATTTTCTGAAGGTGGCATTGTTTTCTTCCATACGCATCGCCACTGTATGCTTGTTCCAGGCCAGCCATGCCCGTACCATAAAAGAGCGTTGGTTGCCTCTAACTCGCTTACATCTGGGCCAGGTCAGACGCATCTAGTTCATAGACTGAGTGACTCTGGTATGTTTTTCCAGTACCATGCGTTCCATCAGATATTCTGGTGCGTGTTCATATAGGCATATCTGCGCAATGGTACTCATCTTGAAACATATTCTGGCCTCTACTGGAGCCAGTGCAGTTCCCCCCTGTGTGCAGACACCGGGACCAATCTAGCAGTGCCCTTAATAATCCGGACTGCATCATTCTGGAGTGTCTGGAGTTTTTTGATGCAGCCCCTACTTGCTCCAGCCAGTAATGCACTACAGTAGTTGAGTTTAGGCATTATAGCAGCTCGAACCAGTGTTGTGCAGTTAGCTAGCGAAACATATGGCTTCACTAATCTAAGCAGTCTTAAATGATATTGAGATTTCTTAACTACACTGCTTATGTGGGCATCAGCACCAAGAGATGGTTCCAGGATCACTCCCAGTGTTTTCAATTTGGATGCTCTTTTAATGTAGTGCCCATCTATAGTGAAGCCTTGGTACTGAAATGACAGTTTGGTACATGCCTGAGTGGAGCCAAAAATGAGTAACTCAGTTTTAGCTGCATTAAGACAGAGTCAAATTGTTGTCATCCAAGTTTGGATAGACTTGCAGATTTGTTCGATGCTATCTAGATCTTGATCATAGTCCCCATTCAGCTCTATAATGAGCTGAGATTCATCAGCATAATTCAAGAATCACACACCCAAGGCATCCAGAAGATCACATAGGGTGAGACAGAATATGTTGAACAATACTGGGAAGAGACAGGCTCCCTGCGGGACACCCCAATTAATTAACTCAGGTTTAGAACATGCGTTGCCCTAGACTATTCTTGATTTCCTGTCAAGAAGAAAATAGTTCATCCAATCTATCGCTTCGCTGGAGCACCCTCCATGGACCACCAGCCTGCTAAGCAGTTTCTCATGGTCTTGGAGGTCGAAGGCTGCTGATAAGATATAATAATTTCAGCAGGCCAGCTTTGCTCCTATTCACAATATTAAGCATTTCTGACTGTATGGCCAGAAGCTCGCTTTCATTACCATATGCATGCTTAAATGGAGGTTCTTTTGACTTTTAACATTAGTCTTGGAGCTGGATCGTCACCAGCGTATCTATTAATTTGAGCAAAAAAGGTACATTTGTTATAGGTCTCAAGTTGCTACAAATGTCATGATCTTGCCCAGGTTTTTTAATCAGGGGGGTGACAATCAGCTTTTTTAGCAAATCTGGCATATGATTAGTTGTAACTTCTGGCACATGTAGCCTGTAACTTGAGTCCCGGGCCGTTAGCACCCAATCTGGTGGGCCTGATCGGGTTTTATTGCTACAGTGAAAATGCTCTGGCCTTCTGTCGTAGCAGTTGATTATGAATTTCATAATTCTTAGCAATGACATCACAATAGGATACAACATTTTTCAAAAAGGAAGTAGTAGCTAATGGCTCAATATGGAAGCCATATACAAAATAAAATGAATATATTACAGACAAATGTGTTATGTAGTCATGTGATGGTACGACGTCGATGTTAAGCCGCCACACACTCCAAAATAAAAGGGGTGTTCCTGTGCCTGAGTAGCAGTTCGTGCCCTGAGCTCAATGGCAGTAGACCCGTGACTGATTGGTTCTTCACGGCAGAGGTGGGGGGGCTGCACTCCGGGCTCCATGAGTGTGTGCAGCATCCCTTAACATTGGCGACGAGGACATTGGCGACCAGTTGCAGTTTGCGGCAAGACGTTAACTGCCATTTCTCATCATACCGGTGGCAGCGGCTTCCGCATTGAGTGCTCCTGCGCCCAATGGGTACTTTTTGGACTGACAGAGCTCCAGCCTATGATGTAAGCACCACGTAGAAGGCCCAGAGGGGGCCTTCACCAAAAAAAACCCATTAAAAAATGTGATGTTTTCTCTGTCTGGTTTGTGTGTGGGAACCTGCGCGCACTTTACCAGTGTGTTGATGTAAGAAGTGTGGACTTGGGAAGAGTGGCATCCTACCTCAGAGTGGAATTGGGAAGTGTCTGAGTTGCGGCCTCTGCCTACCCAGTGGTGCTTGTGTGCTCTGGCACGTGGGAGTTGCGGCCTCCACGTCCAAGGAGGTGCCTGTGCGCTCAAGCATGTGCAGTCTTGAAAGAGAAGGAGAACCATAAGTGAGGAAGAAGGCGACTCTCAAATGGACGGCAAAGCACCTGCAGCAGGCGCATTTCGATCAAGAGGAGGCTCTCCCCAACAAGGCTCCTTGGGCCAAATGCCAGAATTCGAAAAGTCAGGTAACCCATCTAAACTGGGGCCAAAATTGATCCTCTGGGTTCAGAGACTGGACATGTACTTCAGGGCCACATGGGAGACAGATGAAGAGGCACAAATGTCCACTCTCCTAAACTCGGCTGAATCGGAAGTGCATAAAATCTTTAAAACCCTTACACCAGTAGACAACTCGTACCAGGCCACGAAGGACTGCCTGCGAGAGCATTTCATGCCACTGGCCAACCAAGACTACAAGAGTTTTGTCATGTGTGCTGCCAAGCAGCAGGAGGATGAGTCTCTTGACAAGTTCTATGGTCGCCTCAGACACCAAGCAGCAACGTGTGCCTGGGAAAACAAAGAAGGGGATGGTCTGAAATTAGCTAATACAGGGATTTGCCTCAGGGAAATTACAACACCAGGTACTGCAGGAGCCTGGAATCAATTTGGCCTGCATCCTGGAGATGGGTAGGTCCTATGAGCTGGTGGAGGTGGGGATCACCAACATGGATGCTGCCATCCGGTTGCTCAAGTTGGAGGATGTGTGCACAGTGAGCCAACAGCAAGGGGCCCAGGCTGTGAATCCCAGTGGACCCCCAGGAGGGAGAGAGGAGAAAACCCCATGCCCTGCTCGAAGTGCGCATACGACCTCCCTCATGCAGGCAAATGCCCGGCGAATCGGAAGGTATGTGGACGGTGGGGGACAATGGGACACTTCGCCAGAATATGCAAGGCCCCCACTCAAGCAGCAATCCCCAGAGGTCCGAGTCGGATGCCAGCCAAGTCTCGCAACGCCAAAAACAGGTAGCAGTGGTGGAACATGGAGAGGAAGTGGAAGAGCAGGACCTAGCGGAGGAAGAGGAAGAGATATTCTTTATCTCAAGCATTGGCTCACTGAAGACTAAGAAAAGGAGACAGCCTAAGTGCATGGTAACCATTGAAGGGACAGAAACACCAGTTCTAGTGGATACAGGGGCGTTGGTGTGTGTAATGGCTTTCCAGCACTACAAAGCTCTCCCGGAGGCATCGCCACTAACCACGGCAAAGGCCAAGCTTTTCACATTCAGAGGCATGCAACACTGATATTAGCAAGGATATGCTGTTGAGCTGTGCTGCGGCTGAGGCCTTGGGGATCATGGACTTCCCAGATAGAGTGTACGTCGAAGACATGAATAGTGTCCTGGTGAAGTTCTAGGACATATTTGTCAGGGTTGGGAAGTTAGGGGTTGAACCCATCAAATTACATATCGACGAGTCAGTCCACCCAACAGCTCTCAAGCACCGTTGAATACCATTCCACCTGTGAGGACAGGTGGATGAAGAACTTGAAAGCCTAGTAAGCTTGGACATTATCGAGAGGGTGGAAGGACCGACCCCATGGGTGTCTCCTACAGTGGTGGCGCAGAAGCTGAAACAACTGGGGTCAGTGCGAATATGTGTACACATGAGGCTCCCCAACCTGGCCATCAAGAGTGAAAGGTACTCAACTCCGACATTGGATGATGTGGTGGGGGAATTGAAAGGAGCCAGGGTGTTTTCGAAATTGGATCAAAGGTCTGGCTACCACCAGCTGGAGTTCCACCGAGACTGCTGCTATATCACAATGTTTAGGACTCACTGGGGCCTATACCAACACAAACTTCAGGGGAATACCCCAGCAGCTGAGGTGCTTCAGAACTTAAATCGAGGGGCCTTTGCTGGGCTAGACGGTGTCATCAACTTGAGTGATGACATACTCGTGTTTGCAGCTTCGAAGGCAGAACACATGGGAAAATTGGAAAATACACTGGAAAGAATGGGCTTCACCCTACACAGGGGGAAATGTGAATTCCTGTGCCAGCGCATCAAATTCTTTGATTTATTTTTCACAAAGGTGACATGTCACCCGTGTCATGATTTCTGCCCCTCATGTCCCCAGCCCTCCAAGATGTCAGGCAGGAGCCAGGCCACGACCACCTACATGGCCCTCAAGGGCCTCTTCTTCCCTCCAAAGACCCACTTGGAGTCAGACTTGGCGCTTGTGGCACCAGACTCACTCACTCCCATAGGATAATATTGGGGATTGGACTTGTAGTGCATTGATGGGGACAAGATGGATGCCCCCACATATTTCGCTTCCCAGAACTGCATGTGCAGTCTAGTCTTTTGGGTGTGGTTCAGCCCAGAGGCACCTGGGATACCCAGAGACTATTTAAGCCACACCCAGGCTGAGAAACATGCTTTGCGTTTTCTGCACCTACAGCGTGACACTCACCGTGTTCGGATCGGTCTCCAGTAGGCCTGCATCTTTCTTCTGCGCTCAGCTCCTGCAAGAACAAGAACACCGTTAGGAACAGTCTTACCTTGCGGCGCTTCTGCCCATCAGTCATTACTCCTTCTGTTCTGCGGGCATCTTTGGCGGTGTTATTCCCATCCCGGCACGCCGCTTCCTAAGGAAAAGGGAAAAAAACAGAAAAAAGGCATTAGTAAGCATTCTCAAAACTTCGCTTATTTTTAAATACTGTACGAGCTTCAAACGCTTACCTGAATCCCAGCCACTCTGGGGGAACTCTGTCACCGGGACTTCTCATCCATCTGCAAGAGGGAAAAGACACTCCAGGTTAGCGTGGAAACATCTAGAGGCGCCGGATACCGCGCTTACCCACCGCATTTGTTCTTCATAACTGGCATCCACGCTGAAAATGTCGCGGCACCTAAAAGACACAGAAAAATAACTAATTTCAATGCAAATACGAAAGGAGTGCATCGCGCATCACGCTCTCACTCACCTTCAGCGCTACTCATCTCAGTAGCACGGCGCCATCCCTGGATGCCGGCCATCATCTAAAGAAGGAAAGGAACAAAGTTAGAGAACTGTTCAAAAGACTCATTATACTTACCTGTCGGACTCTTGCCAATGAAGTAGCTAGGCAGCAACGAGCCCTCATCAATCAACGTGCCCCTGCGCTGAAGGCAGGGTGGATAGCACACTATCCAAGAAAACAAGGTGAGCTGTGGATCAAAGGGAAGGGTTAAACCGTGGGGAAGAAGGGGTTCAAGCACACAGAGACAATAGGGAGCTAAACTCTACCAATCCTGTGTTTCAGGCCCAGTCTCCAGTCGAATAGCCTCCAGGGAAGGGTTTGAGGTCGTAAGAGGTCAGAACAGGCTGAGTGACATCCCCGTGGATACCAGGTGAGCGTTACACCCGACCCACACAAAGTACAGGGCATCCAAGAGGCGAGTCCACTTGTAAGGGTATCGGACATCAGAAGCTTTCTCGGAATGGTCACATACTGTGGGCGTTTTATCCCAAATCTTGCGACCATATGTAACGGTTTTATAACACGGCACACTTCAGCCAGGGACTTCTTCCACTGACACTGAATGTGGCACACTATAAAAACGCTTTTTATTTTTATTTGAACCCTGGGTTCTTTCTTGAGAAGGCCCCCAACCTGTCTCACACCCACCTTAACAAACATACCGTGCCGCAATGGACTATGAACCAGGAAGGTGTGTAACAATGAAATATTTATTAATTTTATGGTTCAATGAAAAATCAGAGCAAAATCAAATAATAGGGCAGCAGCCACCACTGTGTGGCAGTACAAATGCAAAAATCCCACAATAAAGTTACTTCAAACTCCTAACATAACCTACATTAACCTTTCATAGAAAACAGAAGCAAAATCGTTTTTAGAAACAACAGATGGCATTCCAGTTCAGCACTGCTCCTGCACCTGCAACACTTCCCCCAACACCTGCTAACTAATTTCTTTATGGATGGAAAGTAGTGGCAAGGAGTCAGTATGAAGAGGGAAAATCAAATTTTTTATCCAGCCCACCACCCCGAATGGGAGGCCAGAAACGTAAATGAAAACCTTATTTAGGAGCAAAATGACATACTTGGATTTCACTTCTTACTTGTACATCAGTTTATAATTACAGTGGAACAGCTAGGACAGAAATCCGTGTGGCTGCACTTTAAGAGACAAGGAATCTTACAGACTACTGAGCAGGGCACCAAAGCAATGTGAACACAGGTGCAAAATTCGATTTTGGGAAGAAAACAATGCAAAAGAAAACACACGCGACAGAATGGAAATTCTTTTCTACACAGAACTTGTGATGACAGGCAGCCACAGAGAAGGGCTGAACTGTCAAAATTGGAAATCGGTCTTTAGGATCAGAAACACAGACACAGAACAGATAGGATTCTGATGGAAAGGGATTACTCTTAATGGGATGATAGTTTGGGTTTTTCTATGGGGGAAATGCAAATCGGAAATTTATGGAAAAGCACAATGCACATGCAAATTCGGTTTTTGTTGCACTAGACTATTTCTGTTGAGACTATATTCTAATGGCTATAATTAGTAAAAACACTGAACAAAATAGTTGCTTTCGAAGGGCAACAATAATGAATGTGAATTTTCAATGGGGGAATTTATTGATTTTCTTCAAATTATACTAGGGACTTACACAGATAACTGAAAGAATTAGAAAAGGAATACGCTAACATACATAGAATACCACAGATTCTTCTATGGAAAAGGTGAACAGATGATACTGGCAATTTGGGTCTTTACTGGGATTTCAATGGCATTTGAATAGGATGCAAGGGTAAAAAAGAGCGGAATATGCAGTTTGGGGACTGGGTGATGCGATACTTACAATGTAAGCTTGAGTTTGGAATCTGGACAACGATCAAGGTCTCTGGACAGCAGGCCAAGGGATCTGGTCACTGGGACAGCGGGCCAAGAGATCTGGTCACTGGGACAGAGGGGCTCTCATGGATGTTATGAAGTCAGCTAAGCAAGGTCAGGTCACTGGGCTCTCCTAGATGGGATCAGCTGCCTTTCCTCCTTTCTCCCAGAATTCTTGTGTATGCCTGGATCTGGATGGGTGGTTCTGCCTGGATGGATGGATGGTTCTGCATGGATGGTATCAGCTGCCTTTCCTCCTTTCTCCCTGGATTTTTGTGTATGCCTGGATATGGATGGGTGGTTCTGCCTGGATGGGATCAGATGCCCCTGGATCTGGTTTTGAGTCTGAATCTGAATCCCATTGGCTTGTCAGTGGAATGTGGATCTTTCTCTTGCGTTCCCTGTCTCCCCCTTACATGGCCAAAATGACATCATCAGATTTACAACCTGGGGGGAGTACTCTGGATTTACCTCTCTGCTGGGATAGGGCAGCCCCCCAGTGTCCCCTCCTTTCCCTGGGATGATTAGTTCTGGGGAAATGACATCATTTATGTGTGTGCTTTTATGACTTTTCCTTGTCTCACAAAACTACTTTTTATCAGAAATGAGTTATGGAGCACAACTTCACATTTATACTAGTCATCACTATAAGAATCAGATACGCGGATTCCAAAAGTCACAGGAAACTGGACAGTCCAATTGCCAACTCTATGTGATGTTGCATCGTTCTTTGTCACAATTTCACCATTTTCAGGAACAGCATAACATTTACACATGGCTACACATATGCCCATTAATATTGCACATCTTTTCATCAAGTTTCATGTCTGTGCCATTTGTACTTTACACCGAAATGCATTTTTCCTGCCATTCCAGGTCACCAAGTGCTAGAAACGTGTGCGTGGTCTCTGTGTTTGTCCCCAACTCAAATTAAATACTGACATAATATAACATTACTGCTTATTCAGGGTGCTGGGAAAAATGTCTTAATGTACAACAATTCTTTAAAGTCAATGGTGGTCCTGCAAACCCCCACAGCCACATTGTCTCCTCCTGGGTCAGTCTGCACAAAAGACTTTTATGACACCCTTTGAAGCTCTGTAGTTTGTCCTGGGAATGGGTGCTGGAGGAACTTGCACCTCTCTGTGAAATACTAGTTCCACTTGGGTCCTTTGTTCCTTTCTGCTGGGATGTTGGCCAGTCTGACGAGGCTGCAAATGTTCACACTCTTGGGCCTTTCATGTACTCTTGTGGGCTGGTTCACTTGTTGATGCAATTTTTTTCATGGGAGGCCGGGCATCCTTGAAGTCAGTGCCTGGGCCACAAAACAGTTCTGCTGGTTTCAGAGTTTTTTTTTTCTTCAACAGAAACCAAGTCTTTTGGGAATAAATATAATGTACATTTTACAGCAAAACCCCTACCCACATTTTCAATCACATTTCTGTGCTAGCACTGGGTGTCATTTGACATTTAACTTTCAAACAGCATTTTATTGATTCGCAAAACAGTAGATTTTGACGTGTGTTTATTTCCTTTCATGTCAAGTTCCCAAATGCGTTTTCTGCAGCTCACAGTTTCTTTTTAATTAATCTCCCGGAGGGTTTTTACATATTTAGTCGGTTTCTGGACACAGAGAGATACTGCCAAGAATGTCTTTGATCTTGATATAGAAAAACAAAACGCCATGTCATTACTTTCATTTCATGCAATTCGAGCGCGATGGTTCACTGCAAAAGAAAACAAAAGCTGTGTTGAATGAAAACACAGAATTCTTTGCTCCCCCAGTGATTTTTCTGTAGCAATGCCGTTCCTGAGATATATTGCCTCACTTCTAGGCAATTTGAAGAAATAAAGCAGGCGGGAGTGTGTTTCCAAGAAGGGTACAATTTTGTGGGGTTTAACATGAAGAAAGAACAAGTTGCAAAGGCGTCTCGGATGTCATGCACAGCTTTAGTATTTCAAAATGACAGAACAGCAGATGTGATGCCGTTCTGATCGTAGGTCATTTTCTGATGATTTACTTTGAACATAAAACAATGCAGGGAGATTCTTTGAGTGGCAGGGTTAAGTGCTCGCCACACATGGGTCAAGGGAAGAACAGCGCAGTCGCTTCTGTGCCAGTATTCCAATGCAGTTTTTGGTGTGAAGTGTTGAAATGTGTTTTTTTAGTGAAGGGAATTTCTGTTAGGGCTTGTAAATGTACCCCACACATAACCGAACCCCTTAGACTACTCACCAAGAAGGACAAGACATGTGAGTGGACCCCGAAAGAACACAATGCGTTTGAGGCCATAAAGGAGGTGCTCACCGGAAATGAAACCATGGCTATCTTCGACCCACAGAAGGAATTAGGGATCATGGTGGACGCCAATCTGGTGGGGTTGGTGACAATCCTGACACAAGACTTGCAAGGGCAGGTGAGACCCTTATCGTAAGCGAGCAAGGCCCGGTCCAGCACAGAACAACACTACTCCCAAATTGAGAGGGAGGCATTGGCGGTGCTGTGGGGGTGCCATAATTTCCGGATCTACATTCTGGGCAAGCTAGTGACAGTGGTCACGGACCACAAGCCGCTATTACCGATCATGGCGGGCTCGTCATCAAAACCACCCCCAAGGATCAAGCAGTGGTTGCTGGAACTGCTGGAATATGGTGTAAAGCTAGTGTACAGGCCTGGGTCACACAACCTGGCAGACTATCTCTGGCGATACCCCAAAGAGGATGGGGACATGGAGAGCACTGAACAAACTGCAGCTGATGACCACGTCCAGGTGATGGTCGCAGCGGCCCTGTCAGTGGCACTATCGATCCAAGAGGTGATGGAAGCTTTGGGTCGGGATGAGTGTTTTGGCCTGGTGAAGGCTGCTATGGCAAACAGCGACTGAAAAACTGTAGTGGCAAACCTTCATAGGAGGTACAAGAGGCCCAACTAGAGCTGGAACAGCTGTGGGGGGTACGACATGAACTCTCGCCTACCGAGGAGGTGCTCCTGCTACGAGGAAGTAGGCTGGTGATTCTGATGGCACTGGTACCCAGGGTGATCGAGCTGGCACACAGTGGACATCAGGGTGCGGCCAAGACTAAGACCAGACTGCGCCGGAAAGTGTTGTTCCCCAACCTGGAAGGGAGCATCCCTGACTTCATCAGCAGGTGAGTGTGGTGCCAGGCTGCAGCGCCTGCCCGCAGGCAGCCACAAATCGAGTCCATACTTCAAAGTGTCCAACCATGGGACATAGTGGACATGGACTTCGACCTCACAGGCCGCGGATCACATTTTCGATGCCACAGGCCGGGATCACATTTCCTTGTCATGACGGACCAGTGGTCCAGGTATCCGGAAGTGGAACTAGTGGAGTCCATGTTGTTCGAGCAGGTAGCACAGGTGATGGAAAAGATATTTGTGATGCACGGTTTTCCCAGGATCATCTGCTCAGACACTGGGCCCCAGTTCAAAGGGGAATGCTTTGCAGAATTCCTAGAGGAGTCTGGGATTACACATCGAAAGGTAGCACCAGTCTGGTTGCGTGTCAATGGCGAGGCAGAGCGCTTCATGCACACTCTTAATAAAGTCTTCGGCATTGCTCAAGGTCAAGGAAACTGCCTAAAAAGGACGCTGTATCAGTTCTTGCTGGAGTACCGATAAACACCACAAAGCGCCACAAAGGTAGCACCAGCTAAAGCACTGGTATTGTACAAAAAGACCGTGTCTAAACGGTCGCATGAACAAAAAGTTCTAAAAATGCTACCACCAATGTTTTGAACACCAAAAGTTCGAACCTTTGGTGGTAGCATTGGAGGTAAGTAAAAACCCCCTGCAGCCCCTGTAAAAAAAAATAAAAAAACAGGACCCTGCGGCGCCGGTTCCCGATCACGTGAAGAAAAAGGTAAGTGGGGTTTGTTTATGTTGGGGGTGTGGGTGGGGGTGTGTTGAGGGTGTGGGTGGGGGGTGTCATGGGTGTGTTGTGGGTGTGGGTGGGGGTGGGGGTGTGGGTATGTTCATGTGTTCGCATGAGAAAGGTGCAAACTTTTGGTGGTTCGCACGTTTATAATGCAAACTTTCCAGCCGCGGCAAAATCAGCCGCGGTCGGATCACCTAGATCCGAAGCACTGTTTCAAAGATGCCCTTTAGGTCTTATCCCAATGCTGAAGGGACGGATCCCGGCGACAATTGTTGATTAAAGAGTATTCGAGGACAGGAGGATACACAATGAGAGAGAGAACGTGAGGAGGCATCTGCGGCCCCCTGACCTGGCGGTGGGGGACAAAGTGTTAGTCAAGAACAGACATCATGAAGGGAAACTCTCCCTCACATATGTACCATGCCCCATGGACGTTGTCCAAGTAAATGGATCCATGGTCACAGCTGCGGACGCCAGATGGACGGTGACACGCAATTCCAGTCTCTTCAGAAAGGTGGGGGACAATAATGAAATTTGTGAAGAGGTAAGGGAGGGGTCTACTACCCAAAGTCTTGAGTGAACCAGAGACCCTGGGGACACCCGAGAATGTAAAGCCCCAACCCTGGTAAGTGAACGGGCAATGGGAGAGGGCGGATGAGGCCGGTATCCCAGTCGAGAAAGCAGACAGCTCCCGATACATTTTGAGGACTATGTAATGTCTGAGTAGTGGGACTCGACCATCCGGGCACCAAACCGGACACTCAGGGAAGTTACTGTTAATTCATTGTTTGCCGCCACGGTGAAATAAAAGGGGTGTTCCCGCACCTGAGTAGCAGAGCGCACCTGGAGCCCCACAGCAGCAGACCCGTGTCCAAGTGGTTCTTCACAGCAGGGGAAGGGCCTGCACTCCGGGGGTCCATGAGTGTGCGCAGCAACCCTTAACAAAATGTGCCACTCGGATTTGCATTTTTCTGTTATTTTCTCAATTATCACGTTGTTTGATGCGTCTCTACTTGTCCCTCTGACTGTCCTTTTCTTATTGTCTACGTTCACAGTGGGCTCTGCTTACTCTCCCAATCCTATATGGGATCTGGACTGTCCTCTGTCTACCTCTATGCCATGATGCCTTTGTTTCCTTCATTCGGCTCTTTCTCTTCCTTTCTTTCTCAGAGTTCCTTTCTCCCCATCTCCCTCACCTCCATTTATCCATCTGCCTGTCTATAAACCGTAAACTCCTATTTACTTTACGACTCCGGCGCATCTCCTCGCTGTGCTCCAGGAAAGGACTTGCTGGCATCTGGGGTTAAGCTTCATTTCCCTGCCTCTTGCGAACAGCAGTTGCTTCGGCGCAAAGTGCTGATTTAATCAGAATAAATTTGAGGCTCTGGTTTTGCAGCCTAGGCCGCAAGTAAATTGAATGCAGGAGCTGGCGGGGCGAGCCATATGGCGCGAGTCAGGAAAACCCGATTAATTGAGAGTTTCAGGCTGCATGTGGCCATTCAGCTGCCTGAGCGCCATGTTTTGTGTCATTGCGGCCAGTGGGATGTTAACCCTTCTGCCAGTGTTCCGCACAAGCAGGAGGGCCGGCTTTTGTGAAGCCGCCCTGAGCAGGCTTAGGCGGCAGCACAGCTGAGCTCCAGAAGCAGGCTTACCAGGGATTATTGTCTAATATACAATAGTGAACTCTCCTACAAGTAGCTGAACTCTCTTGGGGGGTCCCGGTGTACATAGATGTTGCACCGGCATCTGAGAAAAACACGAACGCTATGTTGTGGGACCAAACAAATGTTCTGAACTACTGGGGCCAAGTGTTTTCATACTCTGTAACAGTTTAGGAAGCCGGGCAATTGCCTAGACTATACAAAATGCTGCTCTACTGGAAAAGTGTGAATGGTGCACAAGTGCTGGGTTTTTGAACACACACTAAAATGTGCAAACTCTTGTTTTTGCACTGTTCAGTGAATGAAAATGCCATTTTTGGCCAATTGGTGAAAATGGGAGTTTAACATGACCTCCTCCAGGCCAAATGTCCTATCTCCTACGTAAAACTACCAATCACTCTTGCACTGTATGTGATACAGTACCACGATTCTTATATCTTTTGCATAAGTGAGTTTCTGAAACTCCTAGCAAATAACAGCAAGTGAGAGTTACCACCAGAGCAAGATTAACTGACGTTTGTACCGTCGCTTAAAATTGACCAACTGCAAGCAGCAGCCTTTTTGATGCTTGTTTTTTACATTTTTTTAAAGAGTGCACTACACACATTTTGCCAAAATCCATTTTATATAAAGATGTTAGCATTGGAGTGAAATGGTGTTGGCTTTTTTGCCAGCATAATAAGGGGACAGGTCACATAGACCTTCCTTCCAATTTAGCAAGCACCCAAATTACAAACATTGGCAGGAGAATTATTTATTTTTGCCTTTTTTTGTGGTAAGGAACAAACAAAAAATGTTGCTCCACTTTTCAAATCTAAAAAATGGCTAAATATGTTTTTTATTTCATACACCAAATGTAGTACACAAGTCAGATTGTTTACATTTTTCCCCTGTGCATACATATTTATGTGGTATTGACAAGGGGCAAACCCTGTTTACTCCAATCCGTATGATACTAACTCCATTCTTTCTTGTAAAAGTAGCAAAGCTGGTCGAAAATGAATGTGTCAATTTTTGCACCAGTCTAAAGTTACCACTGCAGGTCTCTGGCCATCCTCAATAATGTGAATGTTTCCACATTTACAATAGACATTTACCTCGACAGATCTGTCAAGGAAGGAGAAATACCGTTGATGTTGAAAGCAATAGAAACAGCAGGCCCAAGGAAACCCCACGAATGCACCTTTGCTTCCCACGCATTATGACTCCAGACATGGCCGGCAAATTATCACGGGATAGCCAGTGTGTTGCGTTCCGTGACACAACGTCTCATTTTCATTATCTTTGCCAGTGAGAGAAGCTTGGCTCACACATAGGGCCCATTCATTGAATATTTGCCCGGTTCAAAGTGAATTTGCACTGCTGAAAAGTGACTTTGCACTGCCGACACAAACCCGGATTCATGGAAACGTGCAGTGTATTTTTGCCCTGCAAAGTCCATGCAAAGTCATTTTGCACTGCAAAAATGACTATGCACTGCCTTTGTATGGACTTTGCACAGTTGACTGAATCGGGCCCATGGTATTTACACTGGGTTTCTCTGGGGATAACATAAGCTCTCTGGAGGTGATGATGCCTTCATTGGACCAACCTAGCAAATAGGTAAATAAGTAAATGCTACAGATAAATGAATACGCTTCCGTTACAACAGCGGGCCCCCGCTGAAATGTATTGAAATACTTGTGTTGGTCCAATAAATGACATCTTTACATCCTCAGTGTCACAAATGTGAATGGATTCATGGTCCCCAATACAAATAATTGATCATCGAGAGACTTTGGCTGCAGCAGGGATCAGTCTGCTCTTCGGCACAAGGATGCTAGAGGCAAAGGGCCCGGTTCATGGAATTGTTTGCACTGTGCAAAGTGACTTTGCACATTCCCGACACATACCCTGGTGCATGCAACTGTGCAAAGAGTATTTTTGCAGTGCAAAGTCAGTGCAGTCATTGTGTAATGCAAAAATGACTATGCACTCACTTTGCACAGACTTTGCACTGCAAAAATACACTTTGCACAATTCCATGAATCAGGGTTTGTGTTAGCAGTGCAAACACACTTTTCAGCAGTGCCAAGTCACTTTGCACCGTGCAAAAAATGTCATGAATCGGGCCCAGAATATGAAAGGATGCTGTCAGCAGACAAAGCACACAAAGGAAGATGTCAGCAGTGGGGAGCTGAAGTAGACAACTGTGATCCCTAAGCAGAAAGAGAAAATAATTCTACAAACAACAGCAAAAAAATATGAGAATGAGAGAAAGGCTTATAAATAATCTTGGCGACCATGCCCAAATTTGGTGTATAAATATTCACGTATTCCCCACATTCAAATTTTAACAAACCGCGAGTATTCTCGGGTCGCTTTGCACATCTGAATCAAACCACAAACGTAATATGGGATTCAGAGCACGTCAACCGACTCTAGACATAGGGCCAGATTCTAAGAGCATTTTCCAATGGGATTACACCATTATAAAACGCTTCTGTGAACCAGGCCCATAGTATTTTCTTTGTGTCGACTATGTGTTCTGTTGAAAAAAGGCAACTTGCCACATTGCCCCATTGGGGCAGTGTGGCATGTTTTCTTTAATAATCCTCTCTGACCTGCGCTACTCATACAATATATACCACTTTCTTTTTTTTAATTTAAACTTTCTTTATTGATTTTCACACATAACAACCATAAAATCAACATAAGCTCCAGCCTCCCCTCCTAGCCGCGCCTCACCCCTTTTACCCTTTATAAATTTCCATTGCAAAGGTCCTGATCTCATTATCGCCTCTAGGAGATAGTTCTTTCAGTCATTAAATTGTACACTTCGTGTTGGTCCTGATCATTCGCTACCCCAGTGACACCATCCTCTCACCATCCCATCAATATACAACTTTATACATTTGCCGCTGATGACAGCGCTGACCGAGCATCTTCTGACAAGAAGATCAATAGTCCAATGGGCGGCTGGTGGGGGGCAGTGTCATCGCATGTCTGGTTTCTTTGAGTTCACACATTCTCATATTCTCGAGCCAGGCTGCGAATGTTGGGGGACTGCTTTTACCCCAGGCCCTAGCCACCGCGTACCGGACCACCCCTACTGCCCTACCCAACAGCCTCTTTTCGACCTGGGAGTCGCCTTCGATTAATGCCAGCAGCCATAGCGCCGGCGAGTAGCTCCGCTCCGCAGGAAGTATTTCTTCCACAGCGCTTTTGATTTCCTCCCAGTAGGTTCTCGTGCGGGGGCATGCCCTTGTCATGTGGTAGAAGTCTCCTACTTCTTTACCACATCGCTTGCATACTATTATGTCCTCAGGGTAGAATCTGTTGAGTTTCTGTGGGGTATAGTAGGCTTGGCGCAAGAATTTGTAAAGAACCAGTCTGTGTCTGGCGTTTGGTGAGATTTCCCTTGTTTGCATCCACACAGTCTTCCATTGCTTGTCGCTCAGCACAGCTACCAAATAGGTTTCCCATGATACTTTGAACCTCTGTTTCTGCATCCCCCTTCCGCTCCTGGTCATCTTGTATATGGTAGCGACTAGTTTCCTGGCTGCCAGAGGTTGAATAACATATTGTTGAGCAACATGTTGCACTGGAGCCCTCGGGAAGTCCGGCCATTTTGTTCTTAACAACCATCTTAGTCTGTAGTACTGAAGTAGAGTCACTGCGTTATGTCCCCCTTGTGCCCGCAATTCGTCCCATAGTTTAAAACGCCCATCCACCACCAGATCTCACAATTTCCATACCCACAGCTTCTGGAAGTGGTCTTTAAATGACTTCTCGTGAGAGAGCGGGATACCTATTACATCATATACTGGTAGGTCGGGGTGGTAGTCCGGGGAGTGCTTCAGTAATTGTGCAAGGCGCACCCAGGCCCTGCATGTCACAGAAATTGGGTGAACTTCATCTCTCAGAGTCTGGCATCTGTTTCCCCACAGCGTGCCCATTAGGATGTTCAGATGTGAGACTGCAGTAGCCGCCTTTACATGCGGGATGTTGGATTGTGCAACGTTCCCACCTGCGACGCTTTGTAGCTCAGCTGCCAAATAGTATAGCTGCATATCCAGGTACTCCAGGCCTCCGTGCTCGTATGTGGCTGTTAACGTTTCATATGCAATGCAGGGTTGCTTACCTGCCCACACAAGTCTGACCATCATTTTCTTGACGCAGGTCCATTAAAGGACTGGGGGCCATAGCGGTACATTATTGAAAATATAGAGCATTTTGGGTAGAATGACCATCTTGGCCAAAGCTATACGGGTGGCCTGGGAGATCGGGAGGAGGATCCACGATTCTACCCTCTGCTCCAGGGCCTCCAGGGTCTTCATGTAGTTTTCATTATACAGTGTTTCTATCTTTGTGGAGACCGTGATACCCAGGTATCGTAGGCCTTGTGGGCACCATCGGAAGTCCCCGCCCACATCCCCCCGTTGCACCCCCGGGGTCAGATGGAGAACCTCTGATTTGTTCCAATTGTTTCTTTCCCGATAATTTCCTGAACCTTACCACTTCTTGGGTTAGTGGGCCAAAGTTTATTCTGGGATGCTTAACATATAGTAGGATGTCATCTGCATATAATGATATAATGGTGCACAAAGCATTCACCAATATTCGCCTCTGTATGTGAGTTTCCCAAATGTGGCATGCTAGTGGCTCCATGGCCAGGGAGAATAAGATAGGGGAGAAGGGGCAACTCTGTTGAGTTCCTCGTGTGGGATAAATATTTTCCAAGATAAACCCATTTGTGTATACAGTCGCCCTGGGAGTTGTGCATAATAGTTTCATTCAGTTGATATACGCGAGGCCTAGTCCGGATCGGCGGAGCACCTCAAAGAGAAAGGGCCACTCCACCGAATCAAAGGCCTTTTCAACGTCAAGGGCCGCTATTGGGATTTCGGGGTTCATATTATGCATTAGGTGTAACAAGCGTCTCAGATTATTCTGTGTAGATTGACCAGGAATGAAGCTGGCCTGGTCCGGTAGTGTTAGGGCTGGCATATGTGGCAGCAACCGATAGGCTAAGATTTTCGCCATTATTTTATTGTCAGTGTTGATTAAAGATAATGGTCTATAGGACGCTAGTTGTCGGAGATCTTTGCCCGGTTTGGGGAGTACTGTCACCAACGCCAATCTGGTAGTTTCTGGGAGGATACCTTTTGCAATGGCCCCTTCATACATGAGCAATAGTTGGGGGAATAGAATATTTGCATACTCTTTATAGAATTTGACTGTTATCCCATCCATTCCCGGTGCTTTACCATTGGGGAGAGCCCTAATAGCTTTATGAATTTCCTCTTCTGTGATTGGGGTGTTTAAAACCTTCCCCTGGTCTCTATCCAGCCACCCCAATGCTATTTCATCCAGGTATTGTGTGACAGTATCATGCCCACATGTGTGAAGGGACTCATATGAGTGGGTATAGTATTCCCAAAATTCCCTATTTATCCAATACAAATCTTTAACAGAGTTACCATCCGGCCCTATGATCTCTATGATAGGGGTACTATGGTGTTCCTGTCGTATGGCCCAGGCTAGGTTCCTACTTAGCCTATCCCCCTCCCCATATCTTGCCACAGCTATTGGGTCGCCCAGAAACATTTCTTTGTTCGCCGCTAGCTATTTAAACTCCTCTCTGCAGTCCCTCAATTCCCATTGGAGATCAGGGGTGTCTACTCTTCCCTGCTCATTCTCCAGCTCCCGGATAACACCCTCAAGTCTGCTCATGGATCTGCAGATCGATTTCAACACTCTGCCTTCTTTTGAGATGCAACAGCCTCTAATGTATGCTTTAAATGCCTCCCATATCATGTTCTAGTTAGGGACCGAGCCTACATTAGTTTGAAAGTAGGTATTTATATCTTGACTTATCTCCTCCCTGAACGCCACATCCTCTAATGCCGTGGCCCTAAACTGCCATCGGAGCTCTCTAGGTGAACTTGCGAGGCCCAAAAAGCAGACCAGCACTGGTGAGTGGTCTGAGAGGATACAAGGGTGTATACTGGTTATCGTAACCATTCTCGCCATGGAGCTGGTCACCATAATATAGTCGATTCTCGATGAACTATGGTGGACCCCGGAGTAAAAGGTATATTCACTATTTGTAGGGTGTTCACCTCACCACACATCGTGAAGATTGTGATATGCAGTGATGGTAGCCCACGCCTTAGCCGCTTCGGGAAGTGCCTGTTGCGTAGTGACAGATCTATCCATCTCCAAAGTGAGAACCAGCTTAAAATCTCCCACCCAGATTATCTCATAAAATGGAAACCTGTGTATATGCCGAGCGCATTGATGGAAAAAATCGGGTGTGTCTGTATTGGGTGCGTAAATATTTATGAGGATTTTTGTGTTGTATATCTCCCCCGCTAAGATTAGGCATCGTCCTTCTTCATCCCATATCTGCTTGTGTAGTCTGAATTGTAGGGAATCGTGAATATACGTGTCGTCCCCTCTGGTATGGGTGGAGTAGGATGAACAATATCTATGCACTCCCCAGCCCGGGTGTTTGGGGATGGGGGTGCTCCGAGCCAGATGTGCTTCTTGTAAACATAGAACATTGGCCTTATGGGCTTTGCTAAAATTCGCTATGGTACACGTCCTTTTCTGATTCGTGAATCCCCTAATGTTCCATGTCATCACTGTGAGTGGCCCTCCCTGCTCCCCGTCAGGTCCTAGTGTGGCCATGCTATGTTGGGAGTGTTGATTGTCAATGATCTGTGACCTGGGTGTATTCTGATGTTATGCCCCCAGTGTCAAAAGGGTCAGCGCAGAGTGTATACTTTGAGCGAGTCGTGAAGTTACTAACACAAGTGTAAACCCCCGCAGGACCTAGGCCGTGGAAACTATGGCCTGTAACTCCCCCTTCCCTTACCCACCCACGCCAGAAACTATAACCTACCAGCTCCCTTCCCTCCCCTCCCCGCCCCACCACTCCCTTAACCATAACCAAACTGTACCGCAGTGTCTACGGCTATTGGAGCTCTGAGGGCAGCTCCAGTGCTCTATAAGGCAACAGCCTATATATAACTTTTCACCCTGCCATCTCCTGGGGATCCAAGTATACCGAGCCTCCTCCCCCCACTTCATGGTTCATTTCTCAAAGGATATCATTCACGGCTCAGGGAGGGTGTCCCGGCGAGCCACCCGGCTCTGGTACATTTTTAGCGAATTGTTCTGATGTTTCCGGTGTGGTGAGGAATACTGTTAACCCATTGTGTTGCACGTGCAGTTTAGCTGGGTACATCATAGAGTATGTTATCCCTTTACTCCGTAGAATATTTTTCGCAGTTTGAAAAGTTTTCCTCTGGTCTTGGACTGCTGGACTGTAGTCCGGGTACAGGCGTATAATGGAGCCTCCCCACTTAAGTTCCCTCTTCTCCCATGCTGCTCGCAGTATGGTGTCCCTGTCTTGATAACAGAAGATTCTGACAATTATGGGGCATTCTGGGGCCCCTGGGGCGGTCTCACCGCCAGTGAGTGATGTGCTTGTTCCACCATGTACATGCTTGACTGTGCAGGATTGTCTAGTATGTCGACAAGGAGTTGCTCTATGAATGTTTCCATATTGTCTATATTTGTAGACTCCGGGACACTCATAATTCGAATATTATTTAGCCCTCCAAGTCCTCGTTCTTCACCGCTATTCTTTTTACCGTCTGTTGCAGGCTGGACACCTTGCGCTGCAGTAACGTGACATTGTCCTCTGTTGTCCCGATTCTCTGTTCCGCTTCTTCCATGCACCCGCAGAGCTTCTCTATCTGCATAGCGGAAATGTCCACTTTGCAGGTGAGGGCGTCTATCTTAGCACCAAAGTTGTCAGTGCTGCCCGTTAATGCCCAGAGCATCTGGTTCAGGGTGGCTATGTCCACTTACTTTGTTGCTTGGGACTGTGGATTGGGGATCGAGCCCTGGGCTTGGTCTGCGCGTGTACATTTCTCCATTCTTGCCTGTTTTTTCTGGTTGCCCATGTTAAGGTTGGGATGGGGAATACCAGACTACTCTTGCTATTCTGGGTTATACTTGTGTGGGTGTTGTCCCAATGCAGCCTGCCGTCGCTGGGTCCGTCTACCATCTCACACTGCCACTTGCCTCTCCGCCTAGCTTACGTGTCTATGCCTTGGGGTGGAAAGCACCTTCAGGGGGAGAGTGCGTTTATTTTTCCCCCCAGCACACTCTTTGATGATCTCCAATTAATATTACAAGGCCTAGTTTGGATGCAAGCCCAATCCTCTCCGTATTATGCCTGGCTTTCCCACTGTTTGTTGGGCTAGGTTGCCTTGTTTTGTTTCTGCACTAGTTGTAGGGGTTGATCATGGTTATAAGGCTCCTAGTGAGCAGATTTAGTGAGTTGCAATCGTGGGCCAGCTATTGCTGCCCAGTGCTTTGATAAGGTCTAAAGGTTCAGATCCACTGAGGGATGCTGTTTGATAGTCCCAGCAGTTTGTTTCCCGCTCTATGCCTTTACATTCGGGGGTCTCCCAACCCTGGAGCAGGGCTGATCCTAATTCCCAGCAGACTACTCCAGTCTCAAAGAGGGGTCGCCTGGGCAATCCACAGGGGGCCGTGGGTGGGAGGCAGCTCTGCGCGGTAGCAAGGCACCCGTGGACCCAGCCGCGGCGCTCCTGCTTATCCTCGGGAGATTCTAGCCGGCCTGCCTCGTCTTCAGGGTCCTACTACGTGTTCCTAGAAAAGTGGAGGCAGCTCTATCACATTAAAAAAAAACAGGAGCTGGCACCTGGGTGTGAGACTTGGGACTCATCGGGGGTTCCAGCACAGCACTTACTTGCTCTGTTTAGCGAGCCTCGAGGGAGGAGCGCTCTGTCACGCCACTGGTTGTGTCTGTTGTGGCTGTTCACTGATTCTTAGTGAGCTCCTCCTCCTCTGAACGGGGTCTACAGCATGTACCTGGATCCCGATTCCGCTTCGCTGTAGGGGCGTACAGTAGGGCGTCCCCCTGCTCCGAGGCCCGCTCAGTCCCTCACATCTGTAATGGGAGAGGAGAGAGAATGCTAGCAAGGGGTTGGCGGTCAGTGCATGCTCCCGCTTCACGGATGTTCAGTGCTCCATCGGATGTGCCACAGCGGAATCAGCACTCTCCCCCTCCGCATCCGGGGGAGCCACTCAGATGCGTCCCCCCCCTCTGACGATGGTATTCAGGTGTCCAGTTCATAGGTTCTCCGGCAGGGATGCCCTCCGGAGTACCTGTGCTGGGCAGCTTCTGCGTATTCTACAGCGCCGCCACGCCAGGCTGCCCGCACCTCCCCCTCACTCTCCGTTCGCGCTTCGCGTTTCCGCGCGCTCTTCCAGCGGATCTCACCAGGGCAACAGAATGTTCTGAAATTTCACCATGCAATGCCTGGAACCCTCAGACGTCCCCTCTCACAATCACTAGGGGAGTTGGGAAGTGGAAGACAGGATATTTAGCAGATTTTATGGTTGCCGTTGCAGGAGCTTTTCAGGCAGCCGCCATCTTGGTCTTCTGTGCAACAGCACCCCGAAGATATACCACTTTCAATGAGGGTTGGGTGGGAGGCTTTGTAAAAAGCAGTAATATTTTCATCAAGCCTTGTGGAAGCCGCCACGTCCCACAGGGCAGAGGGGCATGTTTTAAAAACAATGTATATGGTCAACCCCCACACACTTTTTCTCTTTTTCAGTACTGCTGCTCAACTCACAGCAATGTATTAAATGTGTATTTTCCAAGGCGCATCACTTACATTTCTGTACTGATCAATGCAACCCACCATTGTTTGCCACGGCCATCTTGTGGGTCTGGAAAATCGCACGTGGGCAAGGTAACATTGTTTGCTCTGGCGGCACAAACCCAAGCAAACGCCCCTGTTGGTCATGTCTATGGCCGCCCAAGAAGAGCATAACTCTAAATTGACGCAATCACATGTCACCAAAAAAGATGAAAGACACCCTCCCCTGTAATGCATTTCAACATTCACTTTCAATTCTTTCTGTGTTACAATAATAATATGATTTCTCAAATAAGGAAAGCGTCTCCACAGATTGTATTAAGATGTAATACACCACCATTACCACCATTAGCATTAGGCAGGACAGGACAGTTGCCATTCTGCACGGGTAAAAACGTGTGATCATTTGTGTACCATCCCTTCTAGTCTCCAACTACGTGGCAGCGATGAGCGAAGTATAATGGTGAAAAGGCTGAGCTGTGTTGGTGGCAATGTCTTTGAATGAGTCCAGTCTGTTTCACATTCAAGATGTCGGTCATCGTGGTAGGCTTCTTGGCATTTCAAAGCAACATGCAAATATTGTTATTGGCAGAAAAGAGGGACAAGAACGCATTTTCAGTCTTTAGTCTGACAACTCTGAAGGCAGTGTGCGATATAGTTGACATTTGTTTCTAACAATGGGCAATTCACCATCTGCATTTCACAGTTACCTTTAAATTGCTTCGTGTAAAATAACTGGAATTGCGAGTGGAAACCAGAGTTTGAGGCAGAGGCGTATCCAGGATTGTTTAACAAGTGGTTCCTGAAGCTAATGTAGTTGGGCCGACCCCAGCGACATTAGAATCTGTTACATATGTTGGGTGGCCTATCCCGCTGAGGCCCGACCCTGTCTACGCCTCTGGTTTGCGGGTCCAGTGTAATCACTAGCAGCAGTCGTCGATTAGGGGTGGGTGTCACAGAAGGGTTCCTGAAGAAGCTCTCTGTCGGAAGCGCAACACCATGGCATTGGTACACCATTCCATTGGTACGCCTGCAGAAAGTATCTGGGGAAGAAAATAACATTTCTTTTAACAACAGCAGTTAACACATGGAATCTCGCTTTGCCCCACCCCTTAAGGAATCAGAACATTCTGTTGTGCATAATAAACTGATCTCTATTATATATTTTTGAACCTATCATTATTACAGTTTATCTGTTCCATTGTCTGTTCTTCCTCTGACTCGCCAGTTCTGAAGTGTTAACTAGTGTTACCAAGTATGTGTTTTTCATGCTCTCATAGTCTTTTTGATGTAAGAAATACATTGTGAATAACCCTGGTTGTTGCATATTTTATGCATTTCCACAATATTCTAAACTCCCTCACAGCTTTGGTTTTTAGTTTGTTTGACACATGTATCCCAAGGGAACCACATATGTAAAGAACTTCCTACTTCGCCCAATGTGACATCTTTTTCAAAGCCGCAAACATTAACAACTGCTATTGACTATTGAGAGATGCAAAGAACTCATGCATTGCAACCGTTTTTTAGCCCTTCTTTAAAAATAACGAATAACCTTTTATTTAAATGAATTCATCCATTAAAAGAGGTGAAGGCAGACATGATTAATTTGCTAGAGCCCCAATTCATGAAGCTGCCACCAGCATCGAACCCGTACCCCAATGTATTTCTCTTTTACCAGGTAAAGCATCACCCCTGCGGTTCTGTGTTCTTTCATCAACGGCTATTTTTTCGATGGTTTTTTTACAAACATGTTTTTCTGAGAAAAAAAACGTCGGAAAATGTATTCTTTTATTTTTGTGGGGTGCCCCAAACCCCTCATTCCCCTATTGATTATTTTACTATTCCCGACCCCCAACCCTTTATGGCCTTTCCCACCCCCTATATTTTTAGAAGGGTTTTTTTCAGTGAAACATTTTCGTTAAAAATCCCATCGAAAAAATCGCTGTCGATGAAAGAACAGTATACGCAGCCCTGCTCGCCACCGTCGCTACGTGCAATTTTGCATGCCTCAATGCCTTTGTTCTTCTTTGAACTCATACGTCACACACACTCTCCACCACCCCTCTCTTGGAAAAGCCTACAAGAGTGCAGATCCTCCATTTCATTCAGGACGCCCCAGATCATTAGCCATACAAAGTGGAACACATAGTCCAGCATAGACACAGAAGACTGGCATTGGAAGAGGGACAGGTTTTTCAGGTGGTGTTGACTTGAGTGGGCAAAGAAACACATTTCTTTGTGATGTGCAATATATATCAACAGTCAATGTGATTATATCTTATTATATATCAGGGGTATGTAATATATATATATATATATATCATACTTTGGCCCACATCGTTTGGACTCCAATTCCCATTATCTCCTGCTATTGGCTATGCTGACTAGGGATGATGGGAGTTGTACCTCAAGACATCTGGAGCTCCAAATGTTTCAGGCCCCTGTTATACATGAAGCAATTATATAGCGTGATTATTTTGCAATGAGTTTACCCTGACAACCAAATCACTCTGAGGGGCAGGCTATTCTGAAAGACTGGGGGATTGGCAATTTTCACAGGTTGGGAACCATGGCAATGAATGAGTTGCCCATGATCACACACTTCGGTTAATAGGTTTGGATGGGAACAATGACAATGAATGAGTTGCCCGTGATCACACAGTTTGGTTAATAGGTTTGGATGGGAACAATGACAATGGGCCTCATTAGGACCCAGGCGGTAAGGGGTTTACGGCGGCGTAAACAGCGCCGACCCTTACCGCCTGATTCCGAGGTCCCTTAGCGCCATGGAGGATTTAACACCTGCTTTTAGCAGGTGTTAAAATCCATGGCGCTAAGGGACCTTGTTGTTAATTACGCCACCGTAATTTACGGTGGCGTAATTAACGCCTTCCCCACTCCCATTATGCCCTATGGGGCAAAAATGGGAATGGGGAAGGGTAAATGGGGATTGGGGACTTACCGCCCCGCCAACCTCGGAATGGGGCAGTAAGTCCGCCAACCACCATGGCGTAAACGCAGTTTACGCCATGGTGGTAAAGGTACGACCCAGGCGGTAACTTACCGCCTGGGTCGTAATGAGGCCCAATGAATGAGTTGCCCATGATCACACACTTCGGTTAATAGGTTTGGATGGGAACAATGACAATGAATGAGTTGCCCGTGATCACACACTTCGGTTACTAGATTTGGATGGGGCTTGAGCTCAATCTGCTATATCCACACATTAACATAGTGTCTCCCACTTATTGTTACTTCAAGGGGACATGTGTGCACGTTTTCATTCATAAACTAAAATAATGGCCTTTTTTATAGGCATGACTTGGAAACTAGACAAATCATATAATAAACCACTGTGACAACATTTTTAACAATATGCTTTCAAAAGCATGGCTATAGGGAAGGATTGCAACCATATCTTTCCCTCTATCAAATAAAGTAAGAATAAAAGTATGCAAGTACCTAAACACAAATGTCCGTGTGCGATTAAATATGTCATCTGCACTGTACTACTGTATTGCAGTGTCAAATGCACCCAACATGCAAACTTGTGTTTTGCTATTCTTGCTATGCAGAGGAAATCTTGAAATTGTACACAAATCAAACTTTTTTGTGTGCTACATGTGCAGACCGGGTGGGAATAAGCCAGCCAAAAGCCTGTGACAGTTGGTTCCCGTTCTCTTATCCACAACTCCTATCACTCAAATGGGTTTCATGAAATGAAAGAGCAGGTACTTTACTTAAATATGCAGTCATAAAGTGAATAGGCAAACCACAGTAAAAAGTGAGGTAAAATGATTTGACCAGGTTCATTTATCATCCTGTGACAAAGCTGGTCTATGGGCCTCAACACTTTTAGCCACTAAATGACCTCTACAGACTAACCATGTTTGCTCAATATTGGCACTGGCTGATAGCTTTTGCAACCCTTGTTTTGAGGAGCAAGACTGCAAACCTGCATTATACTGATGGCCTGTTCGATTATATAACTAGCTCTATATGCAGGTGTGTAGCACCATAGGATATGGGTTGTTTGACCTAAAAAACATGATCTACTGGCGATTTGACAGAATTCTTTTGGTCACATTTTTTTTACCTACTGCGGAGGGAGACCCCCGCAACTCCCCCTAATACGGGCCACCCCTCTGCCCCCCAACTTCCTCTCACCTCAACCTATTCCCTTACCCCACCCCACAACTATTTTATAATTAAAATATGCTATTTGACCTACCGAATTCGACCCAAAAGATGTGGTCAAAACGGAGTAGGTCAAGTTGGCATTAGGTCAACTGTGCCAATACTGCACCATAGGCTCTTACTCTCATCAAAGGGTAAATGCAATCAATGAACCCCAGAGAGAGGACAGACGGACTTGGCTTAACCTGAATTTGATACTGTGATCCGGTGTATTCGATCTCTGAAATGAGTGCATAACACAGTGAGCTATCTTCTGTACAAGAGCGACAATCAGATGATTTTCCCTAGACTGGCCTCTCAAAGAAGAACAAGAGCAAATAGCAATGGGTCTAGACTGACCCATTAATATTATTCTAAGCCTAAACAAAAAAATCGGACTTCCATAAAATTGTCTTTCGAGAATGATGCTGGCTCTGATCAAAGAATGAAACACATATAGAAAAGGCTGTGTTTGGTTAGGAAAAAAAAATGCAGACCACACTCTAAAAACACCCAGAGAATATTCTCAAACTATAACCCAAAACGAGAATTACAAGCCTCCACCTCACGAAATTGCAAATGGCCTCTACAAACACAAGACTTTGGGATGAGGGAGTGAGAAATTAGGCCTTGAATCATGAAAACCTTTGAAAACCCTTTACTACCTCTCCGCCCCTGTGCCCCTGTAATGCTGTGTTTACTGTGCTCACTTAATGTGTACTCTGCCCACTTAAGCGAACGTCCCTTCACAATGTTTGTGTCCTTAAAACTGCAACCCTGGCTGTACCGCTTTGCACTGCAGAACACTATCTTATTGCACGGGAGGTTTCCGCAGTTTTGCACCTTGAGAAGGGCGTTCAGCCAATCAGGCTGCTTGGAACGCAGGCTTTATAGATTGGTTAAGTCCCTTTTCTGTGTTCCTTACATCTTCCTAATGAACACTGAAACTTGGTTACCCTCATCGGGTTGCCAAGAGGCAGAACTTCACACTGCTTCAGGTACATGTGTGGCTAATAGTACATGATGGCACTTCCTTCTCATGGACCCTTAACTTGGGCAGTGGGCCTGGTTCTTATTGCCAAAATCCTTAACTCTCCCCCGGATTCCGCACCACTGTTTCAGTCTGTTCTGTTTCCTTACTTATGTCAGCAGTTAAAGAATCCGGTGCAGAACGCGGCCATCAGCGTCATTTCAGGAGGGGACAATGGTGTTGCCCCCCTGAACTCTGGTGGCACATCAAACAAGCCCTCTCGTTATCTGATGCTCAACATTTTAAAAGCAGTACTATTTTCAAGCTGCTAATGGTATAATGCTTCATACTTTCAGCCTTCTTGCGCTGTTAACAGCACAGGCGTTATCCAGTCATAGGGCCTCATTACACTTTTGGCGGTAGCCATGCCGCTATTGGTGGCATGGGTGCCGCCAAAATCTGGTCCGGGTCCCCAGAATGAGGAATTACCGGGCCATTCCGAGTTCGGAGCGCCTGGTAATTCCTCCCTCTGGGAACCCAGGCCTGGGCCTTCCCCATTCCCATTTCAGCTCCCATAGGGCTGAATGGGAATGGGAGAGGGAGCAAACAACAGGCCGATTACGAGCGGCCCGTTGTTTGCTCCCTCTTCCCCTCGCGGGACCCGCTCTGCACGTCTGGTGGAACCAGACGTGCAGACCTGGTCCCGCGAGGGCACCTCGTAATCAGGCGGTACAGGGTTGACGGCGCCAGCACCTTTACCGCCTCACTTGTAATGAGGCCCATAATGTTGCTGTGAAAATGGCCGTCAGCTGGTGACGATTCCCTAAAAACGCACTCTTCAGACAAACAAACGCTTTCCCCAAATGTCCTAGGATTGGAGGTAATAATATATAATTATATCCCTCCAAGAATATTCGGGGAAAAAATTTTAGGGGGCAGGAAAAAAAGTTGCCTACCTGGCTATTTTTTCAGGGTGACATCATCACATGCCACCGCACAGGCTTCCTAAGGTCATGCCCCACCCCTCCACAATTGGACAATTAGTTGTCAGCACCCCGCATCCGGCCACGGTGTGGGAAATATGTATGCGATGGAAAAATGAACAGAGCGCACCACCATTTAATGAGTACATTCCATGGCTCTGATTCAATACAAAATATCAGCAACACGCTACACAGACGGCGGCAGACAGTGTGGGCGGCATGGGTGTTGCTCTCATTAATGCACTCGGCAAAGGCCATTAATATCAGGCCAACAGAGCTCACTTTATATGTTGAATATGATAGCAGTAATATTGCAGTATATTGGGGAGGAGGTGGGTTGGGCTGTAGTTATGGTGTGCATGGCAGGCTGTTCTGAGATGTATGCATATGGGTAATGATTAAGCTCTGTTTTCTGGATATTGTATTTGAAGATGTGGCTTGTTTTTTGCTGATGGGAGAGGGGTATTTTGTGGGCAGTCTTATTTGCAATGCTTTATGAACTTAAAGGTAAATAAAACGTAATTTCAAATGAAAAAGGGGAGGGTCAGATGGAATGGCTGCCATTACACCTCTCATCTCCTCACAACACGGGCGTCTGCGAGTTCATAGGACTCACACTGCTTTGGGGCAATTTTTTGTACGCTTTGCTCTTCAAAAGGACTCAAATTCTTTCATACATTTTTATTAGAGAAAAACAATAGACGTAGAAAGGCGAGCCACATGAAGAACACCACCTATATTGAACTCCAGACCTGACCCTGCAGGCATCTATTAGAATGGCAAGTGTGGATATCTTTGGGTCATTGACTGCTCGGCGTCGAACTGCGTCACGTTGTACCGAGACGAGTGAAACCTGTGAACACTAGGACAGGCTAAAAACGCCGCATTTGTAGTTCCTCAGAGAAGGCCCAAGTTGGTGAAAGAATAGAAGAAGATATGAAAGTTCATATTTAAAAATATGGAATGCACTAAAGCTACACTTCCTAGAGGGAGAAGGTAGCTGGCATTGGCGCATCTGCTCCTCACAGAGTGCGTGGACTTGAACTCTGGGGGTGACTGGAACGTCACCAGCTCTTGACTCGACAGTTAACAGCATATTACGGGGCTCAGGAAAGAGTGTGCCAGTCTATTTTAGCATTACACATTTGGAATCTATCCCCTTATACTTCCTCGTTGTTGGGAGTTGCATCATTGTTACTCGCGTCTCTCATCACCCCAAAGGCAAAGAACACGTTGTAACCTCTCTGCCTCCCTTCTTGCAGTTCTTTTCCATGCAGGCCTTTTGTTTAGCCTTGGAGCCCCTGGTAAGCTGAGGGTCTGGCAATGTAGTCCATCCTTTGTTTTCACTACTATCCCCTGTCTAGGGAACAATAACACATGTAACGTAAAGTGGTCTTATATAATGTGACTTCAGTTCACCCATTTTGGCATCCTCCTTGCATGTAGTGAAAATAAAAGCAGGATACCAGCATTGCTTGACCCTCCATTTCAGGGTCAGGCAACCCACAGAGCAGTGTCTTTCTATACCATAAAATAGAGAGTCAGGTAATAGTCATGTAATTGATTTCCACACTTTCCCCCATCTCAGTTCTGGATTGATCATTCACTTTACAGTGCACCCAGCACACGTGGACTCCGGGTGTTGGGAGGTGCAAGTGCTATGCTGTGAGGCTGGTAGAAGAGCGATAGCGGTTGGAGAAGGCTTGGGTGAAGGGTAGAATAAATTGGGCTCAGAAGCATTGTGAATACATTGAAGGGGCGTGGCAGTAATGCAATGGACCAATCAGATGCAATTTCTTCATCTTAGAGAACCTCTTCGACACTAGAGTCTTCAAAGTGGAAACTGAATGATCTCATTAGGCAGACCCAAAAGGCACATATAAGGAAGGCATTGTGCAGACATAGTGCTGATGCCTAGTTGCAGCTGGGCAAGTTTTTAAGTGTTGGTGTGACTAAATGGCTACTGCTCTACAGGAGTACAGGGATCAGTAGGACCTACTACACCCAACACTACAAAATCAGCAGCAATCGCATTCATAATGGAGAAATAGGAACAGTCCGGCAGGTATAACTTCCTTTACCTTCTTTGGTAACGTGGGCCGAGAGCAGGCTCTACTCTTCAGGAGGAATGTGAGTTGATAAAAGTGGCAACTCAAACAGCTTTAGTGCAATGGATCCCAAAATAAAAGAATGTTCAATCAAGGTTCTATGAAAATATAGGTAATGTAATAAAAAAAATCAATGCAAACCAACTAGTCAAAACCACGAATAATCCACCCCTGTGAAAGGAACACAGAAAACTTGATGTGAAAGGACACCCTGTTTATCAACCGCAGAAAAATGAAGGGTTTAGGATGCCCTGTTGGAATTGAGATCAGTGTCCCGAAGGCTGAATGCAGATACTGTGGGTGAAGGGTCAAATTGCTGAGATATGTTGGTGGCAGCTTTAAAATGCGCTTAGCCCAACATGCTTTCATTTGACGTGTGCCAAAGTGCCTCCCTGAACATTGATAGTGCCGGTAACAACGGTACTGGTACCTTTTCCGGACCAGCTCACTCCCGAGTCTGCTGGTAGGGGCTGTGAACTATCGGCAGGTGGTGTCCTGTCATTTTTTCGACCGCAAAAGTTTCGAATGGCAAACGTTTGAATTGTTTTTGTTGAAATGCCATTCTTTCGAATGACAATTTCTTAGAAAAAAATTTGAAAGTGCCGTCGGCATGGGTTAGGGTAAGGGTTGGGGCTTGGCTTAGGGTTGGGGGTGTGAGGGTGGCATGGGGATTAGGGGGCTGGGGAGGCTGGGGGGGAATCCCCCCAAGATACACTAAAACCTTGAAACATTACGTGGAGCTGTCCAGTGCTGAAATTACAGTACTGGACAGCTCCATGTAACATTTCAAAGTTTTAGTGTATATTGGCATTTTAATTATTTTTTTTTGTAACTTTGAAACGTTATATGGAGCTGTCCAGTGCTGTAATTTCAGCACTGGACAGCTGCACCTAACATTGCAAAGTTACAAACAAAAAAGCGTTAAAACGCTACTTTTAACATGTAAAAGGGCATTTCAATTGAAACCAGTCCATGACTATTGTCGAGGGGTTGGTTTCGAAAGAAATGCACTTTGCATGTTAAATATAGGCTGTCTCAGCTTTGTTTGTTGGAACTTTTTTTTAGAAACTTTGGTTTGTTGAAACTTTTTTTTCGTAATTATCACTATAAACCTTGGCAGGCATCACCTGCTGGTAGATCAGGACCCTACAACCAGATAAATCACTGAAGCAGCGACGCTGTTAACAACGGTGCCGGTGCTTCAGTGTCCCTATTCCCACGGAAATGGGAACTTACCGTTCCGCCACCCCCCATAATATCCCGGTCGTGCTCAGAGGCGTATACACGGTAGGGCCTGAGCAGGCAAGACCTACCCAAAATCTGCAAAAAGATGTTAATGTCTTCATGGTGGGCACAGCTATATATAGCTTCAAGTCCCACTTGTTAGACAATCCTGACTTGTGCAGCAGAAACAGTAAGCCGAGGTACTCGAAATTGCATTGCTTTATGCATTTTATTCGAAAATGTGTTACAGGGAAGGCCTATTGCTCTACCCTACCCTTTCCTTCACTCCACCCCCCCCACCCTTTCCTTCCCCCGTCCTTCCTTTGCTAGTCCCTTTCCTTCACCGTGCCCCTTTCCTTCCGATGCCATGTTCCCCTTAATATTTTTGGCAAAATTGCTCCTGGTGTAGACACTCGATTGCATTTGTGGAAATGAGATTTCACCTTTGTCCTTCGTTTTCCATGAAAACGCAGGGATGTGCGCATGCGCTGAACTCGTCTGCTGCTCCTTCATCGGTAGAATAGAATGGCACGGGCAGAGATGGAGATATTACAGGTACTAAACACCATGCCAGATTAAAGAAACTTTGCACCGGTGCAAGTGCAAAGTTGCACGGTATTAGCACTAGGGCAAAGTTTGCCCTATTTAAAAAAAAAAACAATGGGACACATTAGAAAAATTGCACCATGACAACTGCAGTTTGACATGGTACAAGGACCAGGGAAAAAATTGACCCAGTGCAAAAAAGATACATTTTCATTATTGCATTATTGCAACAGGGCAAAGTTTGCACTAGTGCTAATACGGAATGGTATTAGCACTAGGGCAAACTTTGCCTTGGTAAAAAAAAAACATTGAAAATATATCTTTTTTGCACTGGGGCAATTTTTGCCCTGGTGCTTATACCATGGCAAAGTACACGTGCCATGCTGCAACAGTTTTCTAATGTGTCCCATTGTTTTTAAAAATTGGGCAATCTTTGCCCTAGTGCTAATATCGGGCAAACTTTGCACTTGCACCTGTGCAAAGTTTCTGTAATCTGGCCCTGATCTCAACTACTTGCCGCCCGAAGCGAGCTCAAGAACCCACTTAGCACATTATCAATCCCAGAGACAGAAACTAAAAGCAAAGAGCTGTTTATCTGTGCTGTTCGTGTACACAAATGGGAGGCGTTCATTTACAAAGGGGCATCCGCTGAAGGTGTGTGATCGGCAGCCTCACTGGGAATAGCATCCTGACCTTGTCTTTGCAGGCGCGTGGATGATATATGAGGTGTACCTCCACTAAGGTCGTTAGGGTGGTGACCCCTATGGCGTTGACCCAGTGACCCCCCAATCTATCAATAATGACATGCCTTAATTGGGAAGGGAGACTTGCCCGAGATTGCGAGTGGAGGAGATGAAGGCACGTGTTCATTCTTTTTTTCGCATTTTCCAAAGTATGATGAACTTGAGAGCAGATACCATGCCACACAGCAAAGGTGCCCCCATCATGGTATGTTCAACAATTTATAGGCTGTTTTAGCAAGTTGATTAGTTGAATTAGCACACGTGGCGTGAGCACCACTGGCTAGGTTTCTCGAAGGTGGGCAATATTCACCGTTACAAGCCCACCATCACGAGCAGCCTGAGTGCTGTGCCCACATCGCCCCCCACACAGCTCCTTTCCACCCCTCCCACTCACAAGCGTCCGTGATCTGTATACACGGCTGGTAGAGGCTCTTTTCGAATTTAAAAACCAAACAATTCTTTCTTACCAGAGACTCTGAAGAAGCCATGCCAGTCTGCTGAATCAGAGTCGGACTGGCCTATCGGGCAATAGGCAGAGACGGCCTTAGGGGAGGTCAGGCCGGGTGTCCACTCAGGGCGCCCTGCTATTAGACCTCCGCCACGCCAGTTCGGGAGGGTCTTTCAAGAACGCCCTTTGCGCAAGGAAAAGGCATAGAAATCCCCAAAGCAGTGCAAAGGGCTGCGCTAACCCTGCACCAGTTTACAGGGCCGGTGCAGTGTATTTTGGGGGTGCGCGGGAAGTATCACACGCGATAGGCCTTGTGCGAGCGGGGTACGTGTATTTCGGGGGTGTGTGGGAAGTTTTACACGCGATAGGCCTTGTGCGAGCGGGGTATGTGTATTTCGGGGGTGCGCGGGAAGTTTTACACGCGATAGGCCTTGTGTGAGCGTGGTATGTGTATTTGGGGGGTGCGCAGGAAGTTTTACTCCCGATAGGCCTTGAGCGAGCGGGTTACGTGTATTTTTGGGGTGCGCAGGGAGTTTTACACGCGGTAGGCCTTGGGCGAGCGGGGTACGTGTATTTCAGGGGATCGTGGGAAGTTTTACATGCGATAGGCCTTTTGCGAGCGGGGTACGTGTATTCTGGGGTGTGCGGGGAGTTTCACACGTGTTTCCGCGAGCACGGTACGTGTATTCTGGGGGTGCGCTGGGAATTTCACACGCGTTTTCGCTAGCGCGAGAGGGGTACGTGTATTCTGATGGGTGCGCAGGGAGTTACACATGCGATTTGGCAGTGTGGTCCCTCCCTGGTGTGTCCCTACCCCCTCCCCATGCCCCGCAGGCAGCCCATCACCCCTGGGCATGCCCCACAGGCAGGCCACATGGCACCCTGCACCTGGGAGACTTCACACATGTCCCCCACCCACCATTGACGGGCACCTGCCAGCAGGCCCCGACTCATGTCCCCCCACCCACTCACCCACCCAGCAGTGACAGGCACCTGCCAGCAGGCCCTGACTCATGTCCCTCCACCTGCTCACCCACCCAGCAGTGACAGGCACCTGCCAGCAGGCCCCGACTCATGTCCCCCCAACCACTCACCCAGCCAGCAGTGACAGGCACCTGCCAGCAGGCCCCAAATCATGCCCCCCTGTACCCCACACACCCAGCAGTGACATGCATCTGCCAGCAGGCCCCGACTCATGTCCCCCCACCCACTCACCCACCCAGCAGTGACAGGCACCTGCCAGCAGGCCCCGAATCATGTCCCCCTGCACCCCCACCCACCCAACAGTGACAGGCACCTGCCAGCAGGCCCCGACTCATGTCCTCCTCAACACGTCATCACGATCCACAATCATGGCCCTTATGGCCACCCAAATCCCACCCCACGCCACCCCAGTCCAAACACACAATCAAGTATTACATCCACACCACATTGAAAATCCCCATCACATGATACATCCTAAATGGCAAGTATGCACATAAATACATGTCCGTCACACACACACAATGGGTGCAAGTGAATGAGAAAACCCACATCATGACATGCATGAAACCAATGAGAGAATACCACACATTGAAGTATGAAATAAAAATGTATTAAACACAAAAGTAAGGGAATGAAATGAAATCACACAATAACGGAAATAATAAACAAAATGCTGCATGTCCAAAATAATAGAAAAAAAAGGTATGAAAGCAGAATCCAAATAAATCTGAATGAAAATGGGTCCAAAGTGTCCGTCCCTCAAACCAAATCCAAAGGTAAAAAATAAGACAAATCCATTGATCCATGGTAAAATCAAAAAATGAAGAACTGAAATCCAGTCTTCAACTATATGCAAAGTACAATCCAGGGCCCATCAGCACAACTATTCAAAGGAAACCTACAAAAAACCCTACCTAATAACTATATACAAAAAGGTGGGGCATTGTCCAAGTGCCCCAAATGAAAGAAAAACAGAAAGGAAACCTAACACTAATTAACTATATACAATCGCGGCGGGCAAGTCCTACAGCTCACTTGTTGATTTCCCGGGCCAGGGCATCATCAAACTCCCGTTCTACGTCCTGGAGGCGGGCCTGCTCCATTGCCCCGAGGTTTTGCAGGGATAAAACCATGTCCATCTCCAACTCCCTGCAAATTGCCTCAAGGCACTCAGCCCACCTCAGCACCCTGCGCATGGAGTTCTCTGCCCTGACCATAGTGAGCCGTGCCTCTTCCGCTTGCCACTGCTCCGCATCTATTTGCTGGCCCAACCGCTGCCAAATGGAAGACACTCCCAATCCAGGGTCCTCCTGCCCTCCAGCCGATGCCTGCTCCTCTGATGTTGATGGCCCCTAGCCATCATCGCTCCCACCTTGAGCCTGCTGATGCCGTGCATGTGCCCTGCCTCTTGATGGATGCATGTCCTCCTCCTGCTGGGGTCCAGTTGTTGGGGTGGCTACCCCTGCTGGACCTCCGACTACCGACTGTGGCAGGGATGTGTCCTCCACCAGCCTGGCCGCTGGGTCAGAGGCAGCTCCACAGGGTACCCAGGTGATACTTGGGCCGGAAGATGGCACGAAGGACGACTGGCGCATAGGGGGTTCAGTTGAGGAGTGGGTCGGTACAAGGTCCAGCACACAGAGGAATCCAGCACTGGTCACCCGTCCTAGTAGGTCGACGCGGTCAAAGAGGCATCCCAGATAACGTGAAGTGTCTTCACGAAAACCTTGAAGGTCATCTTGAATGCCCCGTTGACGCAACGCCATCCCAGCCAGGACAGGCTCAACACGGTCCCGGATTGCCATGTCCGCAGGGAGAGGAAGGCCAGTTGTTGTGCACTCATCCCCTCCCTGAAAACGGGTCTGGATGAAGGCATCCCTGCTGGTGCGGGATGATGCAGTCACAGGATCGGGGACAGGATTACACACAGGCACCTCCACGGCGGCCTGTGCTGCCTCCTGTCCCTGCCCCTGGACTGCACCACTAGCACCAGTGGAATCCCCCCTCCAGACCTCGTGTGTGTCCCTTCCACGGCCTCCTCCTCAACCAAACCCCCCACCAAACTGGATGACTCGGTGCCATCTTCCTCCATCGGACCCTGTGGGGTCTCAGCTGCCCCTTCTGCTGCCGAGGAGTCCACCTCTGACCTCCGCCTCTTGGACCTACCCTCGTCAGCTGCGGCCACGGACGCGGCACCAGACTTCTCACTCCCTGACGAGATGACAACATGGGAGGGGAGCCGGGCCTTGCATCTCCGGCTGGCGGTGCAATCCCTGCCACTTTGCTCCACAGCACCGTCTCCGCCCTCTTCATCAGTTGACACTGCAGACAGGGAGAGATAGAACACAGGCATCAGGGCACTGTATAATGGTCTGATACACACATGACAGTTGCACATGAGTGGCAGTGTCAAACTTCACACATGGCATCACACTCCCCAACACACATATCATTTCAACTCACACACATGAGCAAATCAACAGGAATGTTGCACCAGGCAGCACCATCCATACACAAACAACAGCATGAGCAGCCGAAGGTTAGCCTGACGTCACATGCAACACGGGGTGTGCAGAACACATGCACACACACCACCAGACATACATGCATCTGTACATCTCCGCCACCTGTCGCAGTGATATCATCACCATCCATGTCACATCTGCCAATTAGCCTCCTACATGTCAGTGTCAATGGTGTACCACAGTTACACACTTGTCAAATACACACACATGCACATGTACATAGTGCGGATACATGCAGGTGGAACCAGCATCCATGGGTGACACCACAACCATGCCACAGTACATAAAAGAAATTTAAACATGTGTGCACCCACACATGCATTCGGCCAGCACCATTGATGTGTCTCACACATAACAGGAATCCGATGCGGCAGGCTCATGTCCCTGTACATACACATCCATACATGGGCCTACAAAGATATATGTGCAACCTGCACACTCCTGGCACACCTCAACATGCACAGCGTCCAATCAGTAAGCATGTACACTTACCGCTCGACTCCGGACAGGTCTGCCTCTGAAAGACTTGGAGGTGGAGCGCTGGGTGTATACGTTCCAGGACCCTCATCTGGTTGTTGGTTAGGCGGATTCAGCACCCCTCAGCATCAACTGCCTTCAAGAGGTGCCGGGCCTTATTGAGGGTCCTGGACCTGAAGTCCTCCCAGCGCTTCCGGATGTGTTGAATGTCGCGGGCTGCCACCCCCTCCACGTTGATGGCAGCCAAAATGTCCATCCAGATCCTCTTCCATCCTTCATTGTTGGCGCGTGAACTTCCAAAGAGGGCATCATACTGCCCCAGGACTCGCTGCACCAGGATACCAACTTCATTGGCACTGAAGCTGCTAGCCCTCTGCCTCTCTGCTGGGGGGTTGCCACTGGTGCCAGATGGTGTTGTGTCCGACATGGCAACCCCCGAGGCAGGTGTGGGTGGGCAACTGGGTCCTGGGGTTGGGCTGTGGAGCGATGGAATCTCAGTCGGGAGTCTTCTGTTCCAGCAGGGGTGGTCACAGCAACTGGAACCCTGCAGATGGCTAACGTGCAGGCAACAAACAGCAGGGCACGTGGCCAGCAGGCAGGCAGGCAGCAGCAGATGGCAGATGGGAGCGTGCTCGGGGCTCTGGGGGGCAGGAAAATGGCCTTCTGGACAGGAGCGTGGTCTTCCGTGTGTTGTTGCGTGGCCAGCTTGATACGGAGTGATTTGGCACATGAAAAAACTGCACGTCAGCGTGTAATTTGAGGAAAGGCCCTTAGCGCGTAAGCGCGTCTGTGACGTGACGCGCAAGGGCGTTTCCCTCAACACGGGTGCATGTTGATTGTACACGTGTAAAAACTGCACGTCCGGGTGTCACTGCGTGTATTTGGATGAAAAGCCCTTAGCGCGTACGCGCGCAAGTTATGTCGCACGTGTGGGCTGGGTTAAAAGGTACGCATAGCATGCCATTTTCTTGTACGTGCTTTTTGTGGAGAGCGAGCAGGTGATTCTTTTACTTCTTGTCGGTTCACACGTGATTACTTCACAACGGTTCCAGTTCGTACTCCCTGTATACTCAGACAGCGTTCAATTCTTCTTTTGGCGGGGGTGGTGCCAACGCGCACACGTGCGTCTTTTTCACGTTCTTTTTCCAGGCAGACGGTGAGTCGCGCACATATTTTTCAACTGTGGTTGCCCCCGTGTGTCGTGTACCCATTCAGAGGTCATTATAGCCTGCGTGTACCACGTGTACGCTTATTTTTGTGTTTCTGGGTGCCACAACGTAGTGCGGATTCTTTATTCCACGCACATGTTCTACCAGGGGTCGCATGCATGTTAAATTTTGTTTTCGGGGTGCCCGAGTATTGTGTGACCTGTCATCTTTCCCCAAGGGTCACAGACAGCTTTGCTAGAGCACTAGGGTACGTATTCCACCTAGTACCCTATCCCTTTCACACCAATTGCCCAGGACAATTGTTTACTGCACCTCCCATTCGCACAACAACATCAGTGCCATGGTTGGGAGGCGACCAAGCAGTAAGGGAGGCAAAGGTGGCTGACCTCAAAGAAGTGGGCACGGTAGGGGACGTGGCCAGGATGTGCAGGGTGGCCCAAGAGGCCAGTGTGTGGAGGACCAATCAGGGACACCTATGCCCCCCCAATGGGTCGGGGAGATGTAGCTGACACCATCCCAGCTCAGGCCTTGTTAACCCAGCCCATATTGTCAACCAAACTGGCACAGGTTGACTCCCAGGCTGACTTCCGTGTCACCAAGTCAAAGCCACATGTGGCGGTGAAAGTTGCTGTTACCAGGCCACGTGGATCTGGGGCAGCAATGTCATCTGCTGCCCCAAGTAGCCAGGGTGAGGAGGCTGCAGGGGCATCTGCAGCTCAATCCACCCCAGCTCTGAGTCTCCCAGCCGAGGCAGTGTTCGTCCAAGTCCATCACACCGAGGTTGGTCCTGCCAACATCACCCAGCAGCCAATGCCTGCAGTGAGACCTTTGGTCATCGTGCCTATGGCTACTTCCAGTGCCCAGTCCACCTGCGCTTCAGCCCCTACCAACCAGAGCGACGTAAGCCAATCAGGGTCCGCACCATCTTCCAAGAGGAAGAAGGGTGCTCTTGCGGACAGGCTGGGACCCCAGACATGGCTACCCACTCCGGCACGTCAAGGAAGCCTAGTTTCAATGATGCAGAACTAGACGCACTTGTGGGCTACGTGTCGGTCCATGGCTGAGAAATCGTGGTGACTGCAGGGTGCAAGACTACAACTGCTCAACGTAGGGCCCACTGGCAGTGCATCGTGGACCAAATTAGTTCCCTTGGATTTGTGAGGCGCACAGCTGATGATTGCTATAAGCGGTGGAATGACCTCAAACGCAGAGCAAAGAACAAGCTGGCTTCCAATTATGCCTCTACTCTGGTGACTGGCAGTGGGTCTCCACCAGAGGAGGATGAACTAACAGAACATGAGGCAATTGCTGGAGAGTTCATCGCAGAGGGTCAGATACAAGGCATGGGAGACCTACCAGATCTTGAGGCAATGCCCGGTGAGTGGCCATGCATGTGAGTGCAAACCATGTGTATGTTGCTTGGGTGATGTGTTGTGATTGAGTGCCAGGTGTGGCTGTGTAGTCATGACTGCTATGGGTCACCCATGTGGTGCCTCCAAACCATACCCCAGCCTTGGGTTAGGATTATCGAGTATCCCTTCTGACCGCAGTAGACAATTAGCACCACATTACTGCACTTGCCCTTCAACTGTCATCTTGCCACAACATTGTTCATGCTGTTTTCCTGTTCATTCTGTCTGATTGATGAAATCCTTAGCATTTTTACCACACATTTTTGTGCCATACTGCCCCAAATGTAACATACTTCAGTCATAGATTACACCCCACAATGGCCCACATTTGTTACCTTATTATGGGAATGATTTCACCAATCAGGCTGATTGAGTAATGTGCACCTACACATGGCCTGCACACAATCATTTTGCGGCCCTGTTTGAATGTTGAACATGACAATTGTCTTCTGTCATGTCGAAGTGACGCACCATTGATGTATCCATGTGCCTGCCATCACTGCATCAGTGAACACTGGCTTTGTTGCAGCGTGTGGCACATGCGTGTTTGGTCACACTATTTTTCCTTTTCGATTTCATTATGTCCATCTCACATGGATGGGTAACAGTACTGATTTGCTACCATCTGGGTGTCCTTGTCAAATCTGGCATGGCTATGGTACGTGCCATCTGTGTGCCGGCATGTGTCATGTATGTGGATTGTCCATGCCACTCACAGGCTAATGTGTGATGCCAGTGCTATCCAGCATGCAGCACATGTGTTGCTTTTCTATCTTGGGGTCCTCAGTGTCTGCTTTTTGCCTCCCCTTCAAACTCATTGCCAGTGCATGCATGCCAGTGTTATTTTCATGTGTGACATATGTCTTTTATGTACTGGATGTCTGCCTCGTCATGCCTATGTGTGTGGGCTATGGTGCTCATGCCTGTTTTAATTACTTTTCTTTTATGTTTTTGCAGGTGATGAGGCACTTGATGCTGTTGAGGAGGAGGAGATGGCACAGAGGCAGCAGTACTCACAGTCACAACCGGGCACCAGTGGAGGATGTGGGGTGGTGGTGGGTGAAAACCCATTACTCATGCAGACCATACTGTCCACGGGTGTCTCTGGGTACACCTCCAGAGACTTCCATGAACCAGGTGCTGAATCGGACATTGAGACATATGTCCTGTCGCAGGTGAGTGTTTCTGGCAGGAATGCTGTTCTGTCCAACCCACCTGCACTGGGGGTAGACCCCTCTCTGGGGCATTCAGTGTTGGAAAGTTCGCCCGTGGCTGTTACGGATGCAGGGTCACACTCCACAATATTTGCTCCTGTTCCTGGGCCAGCAGATCAAAGGAGGAATGCAGTCCTGCAGCCTCAGGCAGTGCCAGCACAGCAAGGTGCACATCACCTTGCCCCAAACAGGTGTGGTGCCCACCAATGCGGTGGCCGTGCGCCACCAGGCAATACTGTGTGGGAGTACTCGATGTACACTATAGCAGCACAACAGGGGGCATTGTGTGAGATGATGGCTCAGGCCGTGGATAGGGTGACCACTTCCATTCTCCCCCCTGAAAGGCAGGTAGAGCTCCAGCAGCAGTCAACAGAGTCCATTTGTCACTCACACAGGGAGGATATGTTGGCGTCCAACAGGTACCGATGGGCTGGACTGTAGACTCTGTGCACAGCCATATCTGCAGAGTCAATGGTCCACAGGGATGCCCTGAGATTAGAACACAGGTCCCTCAGAGATACTCTGGGTGAACCTGAGGTGTCCCGGAGTACAAGGTCAGAACAGCAGCTGGAGCTGCTGACACACACAATCTCAGCTGAGCTCCAGGCAACCCGTCAGGAGATCCGGGCATCACGCGAGGCCATGCAGGCAGAAATGCGTGTTACACGTGAGGTGCTGCATGGGGATCTCCGTACCATCATCCTGCAGAACCAAACCTTCCACACCCGCATGTTTGCTGCCATGGAGGAGCATGCCAAGGCATTGCGTGGTCTGCCTCCCATATCACGCCCACCTTCTGATGTAGCACCAGAGGGTGATGACAGCGACAGCAGTTCTCCCACTGTAGCATAGCCGTGCAGGCCATGAGCCAATGGAGTTTTTTCTTTCTCAACATCCACACATGTGGGTGTTGGGGTGCACCCTGTACCTTGTCCCTCCTGGGTGCCCCCCCGGTCCACACATGGCCATTTTTGATATATATTTTTTTTATGTTACAGTGTGTTGCTTTGTGTGGCTCCCGTAGGCATCCACTGTGTATTCCAGCTGGGCACATGCAGGCTTGTCCTGTCTTTGGGTTAGAAACTTGGGTTCCTGACACACACACCCCTCCTGCTTCCCCTTTCCATGGGTTCACAAAGGGTGTGACCCAGTGACAGTAACTTACACAGTGACATTGGGCTGCCATAAGTTGTGTGGGCAGTCTGTAGTCCAAACTGTATACATCCCTAGTGGGGATTGTTGTTCAATTCTCCACTGCATGGTGGATTTATATATTGTTCTACATCCATGACATCTTACTTATATATATGTACCTTCTTCATGTCTTAACAAGCCCCTCTCCTTTGCAGATGCAGTTCATGTTGTATGCAGTACACTGACACATTTGCCTACCTGCAACACTCTGCAGTTGGAAGGGTTTGATATGCTACCTTAGTCAGGTTGTGACACTTGCACTACTTTAATGTTTTACTGTCATATGTTGCCACTGTTTGATCCTGTACTGATGTTTTATCTTGCTGGTAAGTATTTGTTCATGTGTGTGTTTTTTATTCATTACTAAGAGGAAATTCTCTGTTACCTGTTTCCATTTGGGACAGTGCACTTTGTGACACTTGTGTCATGTGTTGTCCATTCATTTGGTTGCTTTCACAGTGCATGCCATGCCATGGTGTGTTGGGTAGCTGAGATGGGGAGGGGTTGGGTGACATGCCACTATTTTGATGTGGTATTTTGCAAGGGGGTAGTCCTTCATGCTGCATGAATGTGTGCCTTTTACTGACACAGCATTGGGTCTCTTTAAGTAGCTAGGGGTGCACACAATGTAGCACTTCCAGGTGAACAATCTCAACCTGGTATGGTTGTGACAGTTGACTGTCCCTTTTGTCATCATCATGGATTGTCAGCTGGTATGTGCCAGGCCTGTGTGCACTCCGCAGGGGTGTGATTTTAGGTGAAGTCATTTGCCACAAGCTGGGTACGTGCTGCCTCACCACGTGCCCTTTCACCTCCCATGCACAGCGGCCGTGCATGTGTTTGGGGGTGTGGGGGCACCACCATGTCCATCGGCACGCCCCGCCGGGTTGCAACGTTGTGCAGGACACATGCTGCCACTATAATCCTGCACACTACTGGGGGCGTATACAGCAGCTGCCACCAGAGCAGTCAAGGGAGCGAAAGCTTGACTTGAGCACTCCGAATGTGCGCTCCACTATGCCCCGGTTGCATTATGGGCTGTGTTGTATCTTACCTCGGGTGGTGTGGTGGGGTTCCGAATTGGCGTCATCATGTAGGTGGTCAGAGGGTAGGCACTGTCCCCTGGGGAGGTGGTAATGGTTGTCATTAGTGGGGTTTTCACATTTCTCAGTGTCTGACATGCATGCATGTGCAGAGGCATTTATACTCACCAATTAGCCATGTGTCGCCATGCCGCCCAGCTTCCAGGTCCCGGTTTGGGGGTGACATTCTGAATATGAAACTATCATGGCTGGACCCTGGATAGTTGGCATATACTGAGATGATGATTCCCTTGGCATCACATACAACCTGCACGTTGATGGAATGCCAGTGCTTTCGATAGATGTGCTCAGTGGCCCTGGGAGGACGTAGAGCCACATGGGTGCAATCAATGGCACCTAGCACTTTGGGGAAGTGTGCCACTCCGTAAAAGTCCTGGACGACAACCTGCCTTTCTGCAGGTGTTCTGGGCATGTATATGTGCCTGCGGACTGAGGGGCGCGCAGTCATGATGGCCAACACATGGTGTAGGCAGCGTGACTGCGTGGCCTGTAAGACACCCCCAACTATGGCACTTGTCCGCTGAAATGACCCAGTAGCCAAGAAGTGCAGTACATTGAGCACCTTTTCCAAGGGCCTCAGCACTTGGGAGCACAGGGTGGGTGATGTGAGGTCATCCTCCCATTCCCTGACCAGTTCTAGGATTATTTGTGGTGGAAACCTGTACCTCAGGCGTCCCAAAAAGGCTGGTCTTGGGTAACAAAATGCGGGGCCTGGCTATCCTCCTCCTCCTGTGGTGTCCCACGACCACTGCTGCGAGGAACAGCATATTCATCGTAGCGTATGAGCTTGTTTGTTGTTTGCGCACACTTTTATGCTGCACAGGGCCGCTTACGCCTGCTTCCTGCTTGCGTATGTGTTTCCGGATTAGCGCGTCTTTTTTGGCGCACGGCTTTCCCCTGTTCGATTCCATGAATATGTGTTGTTAGCATGCGTGTGGGCGTTGCGAGCATTTACCTCCTGTACTTCCCCCGTAATGCCCTCATTTTCACACTTTGTTCCCCATTCTGCATATTACTTCCGTGTTCCGCCCACTTTTCTTGTGTGTGCTATACGATGTGCGCTTTCCCTGTGCGCACGCCGTTTAGTGACGTGTGCGCCCACGTGCCCCACCCGCGGATTTGGCACACATCCCAGGTTTTACAAGTGCAGCGCATTACATGAATCGATGAACGGCTGCGTGCGCGGCTTTAGTACGCGTGCGCTGCTATTTTCACACTTGCACTCCCCTTTTCGGCACACATTTATTCCATGAATTACCAGAGCGGAGCGCATTTATTAACAACACGGCGCCTGCCGTGCATATTGAAAAATGTGGCGCCCCCCACCTGCTGCATGACATGGGGCGCACGGGGGGAGGGGCGTCAAATTTTTGATTTGCTGCCCGGGGCACTGCAACTGCCTATGCCGGCCCTGGTAATAGGTCAATTCTGGAACTAAAAACGCAAAATGATAGTGTGGGCCAGTTTTTTGTGTCAAAGTCGGGCACTTTTTTGGCCAAAGTGGGCCAGTTTGATGAGTTACTTCACTACGTGGCCAGTAGTTTTGACCATTGTTGCTGGATAAGACACCCCCTCAGGTATTAGTCAAACAATTTGTCACAAAAGGAATGCATTGCCATTTGCAACTTGGTCCGACCCTGTGCTGAAGTCCTTATATTGGACTTCAGCAGTCCTGCACTGTTTCAATCTGATGTTTTGGAAGCAGCCTTTTAGGTTTTTTTAAAAAACCATACGGGTGCATATTGCAGGTGCTAATAGCGACATAGGGCTTCATTCCGAGGTGGGCGGTGAGGGATACCGGGCACTGGTAAGGAGACCGGTGCCGGTAATCCCTTACCGCTCAATTCCGAGGTCTCTTAGCCGGAACAGCAAAGGATGTGTGGTCTGACCACATGTCCTTTACGGGTCCCGCTAAGGGACCAGGGCACTAATAACGGGCCTGCTATTCGCGGGCCCGTTATTGGCGCCTTCCCCATTCCCCTATGGGGCTCAAATGGGAATGGGGAATGGTTTGGTGAATGGGGACTTATTGGGTCCTCCAGGGTCGGAATGACCGGTAAGTCCCCATTCAACCAGACCGGTGCCGGACCCGGTATTGGAGACAGCCATGGCTACCTCCAATCTCGGAATGAGGCCCATAGTCTGTCGCAGTTAGCTGATCCTGGCGGGAATGGTACAGCCGCCCAAGTTTAACGCCTATGCCAGGGTAGGCCCACCACCATGAGTTTTATAACCACATTACGATGGAAGCATCCATTCTGAAACTTTTCCCAGAAAAGCATCCGAGTTCCATGTAAATGTCTATAGTATTGGCACACCAGTATCAGGCAGGCGAGAAATAAGTTATCCATGCACACTTGCAAGAGATCCAGTCTGTATCAGCACATTGCATGCAAGAAACGAAATAGACAACCATGAATGAATGCCAAGAAAGGAGTTCAATATCAGGGCAGGTATGCAAGCAATACATTAGCTATCCACACATGCACGAGATTATTTTATAGCCAGAGAAGGAAGCAAGTGATCCATTTGGAATCCTTGCATGCGTCCAAGTGGTGCATCTATTATTCAGTGCGCATATGATGGAGTTGTAAAGGAGTGGCAGGGGCTCTCTCTAGCAGTCACCTCCCTTTACCAGCAGAGAGATCCTCTTGCCCATCAAACCTCCCCACCGCAAGAACGGAAGACACAGCCATAGGGCAAAGTTTACTGTCTTTATTATCTAACAAATGACATGGGCCGCATTAGAAAAATATACCTGCTCCAGAGCTCGCGTCTTCTGAGCGTATGTCACCCGGTTTTATACAGGAGTGTTGTCACAAAACCAAGTTCCGTCGCTGAAACCTATCGGGCCGTGCAGATTGGTCATTTTAGGCGAAACACACATATATATATATATATATATATATATATATATATATATATATATATATATATATATATAAATGGGAGACCTTAATGCAAAAATTGGAGATCTCAGCACTAATGAAGAATGGTTGGGAAGTTTGCACATTTCTGGAATGTGCACAATGCTAACCCCAGGCAACGCTACAATGGCTTTCACCCGAATAGAGGTAAGTTCAGCGACGACTCTCGATTATATTTTTGTTAATTATATGGGACTTGAATATATAAGGGACATGGCCATTGTAGAGAGAGAGGAGAACGATCATCTACTCCTTTGTCTTTCGTTTGTTCTCCCTGGCCAATGGGATGCGGGCCTTGACTATGATGGTAATGGGATGGTTCATATCAATGATGGTAATAATCGCATTATATGGCATCAGCAAAACATTGAGAAAGCTCACCAAGCAGTTGCAGACCTACTACCCGAGTTTATAAAAGAGGGTGTGTTGGGAAAGAACACAGAGACTTCAATAATGTTTACTTTCTCTCAGCTTATGCAGATCATTTACAAACGGGTAACTGAGAGGCGAACCTATAAATCTGTTGGTGAACGTTCTAACATAGTGTTACCTCGTAGACATGGTAACGATAAGATGATCAAAGATGCAAAATGAACCTTTGTACTGGAATTCGGAGTGTGTTAAGTACGAATGATATTTCATTATCAGCTCACGCTATTGCATGTCACATTAAAAACCTTAAAAAGAACTATAAACGGTGGCTTAAAGAGCATGAAAGAGAATGCAAGATCAAACAATGGAAAGAAATAGCACTGCTGGCCTTATCTAACAACACTCAAGGTATTTGGCATTTGCTTAGAAAGAACAAAAAACGTGACTTGACTATTAATTGTATCTCTGAGGAAACATGGGGAAAATATATAAAAGACACTTTGGGAAAGTCGGAACTGTCCGAAAACATTTTTCCTATTCCGAATGTAATCTGGGATTTTAGGGCCACTGAACTAGCTATTGACACACTTATTGAAAATGTAAAGAATTCACGCCCGGTAGGGCCGGATGGTGTTTGCAACTCTGTGATTAAAAAACAACTTGATCTATGGGGAGCTGCGCTATTATTCAAACAAATTGGCAAACTTGATATGATTCCTGCCTCATGGAAAACAAGTCATATCTTAACAGTATTTAAGAAAGGGCCGTGGGATAAGCCGGCAAACTTTCGAATGTTAGCGATGCTTGATGTCTCCTCAAAGATTTTTACTAGGGTATTGCTTTGTGAATTGAATGCATGATTGCAGAGGAAAACATTCTACCACTGAACCAAATAGGTTTTAGAGATCAATCTAGCACTACTCACAATTTGCTGATGTTAACAACTGCAGTAGAGCATTCATAGGGAAAGCGGAATTTAGATGTATATTATGCGTATATTGACTTCTCAGCTGCTTTTGATACTATCCTATGTAATAGACTATGGCAGAAACTGAATTCTTGGGGGATACCGCAAGGTTTATTAAGAATATTGATGCTACTCCATACTGATACCTGTGTCTGAATAAGATTGAATGCAGCTGTAAGACTCTCTCATTTCATGGCAGCTTGTTATGGGGTAAAACAAGGATGCATGATCGCTGCCATTCTATTCAATTTATATCTGTCAGATATGATCATAGCTTTCAATATACCTGAAGCAAACCCAGTCAAAATTAATGGTGTGTCTATTGGATGGCTTGCGTACGCAGACGACCTGTTAATTTTAGACTATACTGCGGTAGGTCTGCAGCATATGCTTGACTCTCTAGTCGCATATTCTATCGATAATGAGTTGTCTATCAATATTGACAAAAGTAAAATCATGGTATTTTTGAAAAAACCGAGACTGAGGAAATATTTATGGAAGTTGGACTCAAAGAAGGTTGAACAAGACACTTCCTATAAGTACCTTGGGATCATTATTGATGAGAAGCTAAACTGGGCTCTACAATGGTCTGCACTGAAAAATTGATGTCTTGTAGCAGCAAATGCTGTAAGAATGTATATTGGGAGTAATAATGGCTACTCTGTCTCGGCAGTCTTAGCTATTTATATGGCAAAAGTCAGAGCTATGTTATTGTATGCTATGGAGATATGGGGACATCATTTTGAAAAACAACTAGTGGTTTTCGAAGCAAAGCTATTGAGAAAGCTATTACGTCTGCCGCAATGTGTAAGTGTTGAATATCTGTACCTTGAGTTTAATGTAAAGGGAATATGGAATGCTTATATTTGCCAATGTGTTATGTCCTATGAAAAAGTGTGCATTTTGCAAACGGACACAATCATTGCCCCATATGTGAAAGTGTTTGTAAGCCTAGAAGGCAATGTATTAATTGGCACAAAGCAAATTTTGCAAAGATTGCATAGGAAATGGACATCGGCGAGCGATCCAGGAGCAACATCAATTATGGTTGTGAAAAGGTGCCTAAAAAGGACATTGCATGACTTGCGATATGAACAAAATATGATTACTATTGCATTAAAAGCAAATAGTGGGATATAGTTCAAAAAAATATCCACTTGAACGATACCCCCTAAGTATATCTTGGCTTATCCAGCGTTAGCACGTTTCGCACATATTTATTGATGAAATTTAACATGACAGAGGCATTAGAGATGAAAGGCGATAGACTAGGAATTGCACGGGAAGATAGGAAATGTAGGTTATGTGGCAACAATGTTTTCAGAGTCTTTGTATCATCTGATCATGTTATGTGAAAGTTTAATCGATTTGAGAACCAAATATTTTAAATCGTATAGTAATGCAATTGGTATGAAGGAAACCCTTGATTTATGGATGATATTTATGAGAGGAAATGATATTAATCTATTATATTTTTTAGTATTTTTTTAGTAGTTTTTTATACAAAGATTGTGGCTGTTTTAGAATGTTTAGAATAATGTATTTTAGTAGTGTGAAATGAATTTTATCATCATATTGTATGAGATTAATCATTTTATGTAATGTTGTTTGTCTTGTGTTATACAAAGCCATCTGGCTAGATGTATATCTAATAAACCTTACAATATATATATATATATGTATATTTAGTCTATAAGGGTTAGTTCTATTATTAGGTAGCCATATCTAGTGGCTCCTCCTGGGACCACCTCCACCTGTAAGAAATTCAGAGTTGCAGTGTCGTGGGGAAACTATTGGCTCCTGCAACATATTCACATGAAAGGTGACTCTGGAATGGGGCGAATGTGTCCTCCCAGCCCTGGGACCCTGGACGGTTACCAGGCTGAGTGTACCTTTTCAAGGCCATGGGAGTGACCACAGAGGTGTTGTGTGTTCCCTAATGTTGCCATCTCTGATCATCTAAGCCTGAGAGAGTGCATTTGGTTGTTAATTCTTGAGCAGCACTTGTATCCTTCCACCTCTGGTTCGATGTCAACAGCTCCTCTCCGTCCACTTTAATAGGCATTGTCCTGCTCTTCTAGGTCACATGTGTCGAGACCACGACATGGAGATTTACTGCTTGCAATTATAAGGATTTTAGCCTGTATTTCTTGCAGGTGGCTTATTGTCTTGGTAACTGGAACTTTCTGTCTCCACTCGTCCTTGGCTGGGGCTGTACCATGTCTGCGCTGGAGGCTAATGTCTGCCTGCCTCTGGCTGCAGAGATCTGTCAGCCCTTCCATGTACTTGAAGTCTGCCTCTCCTTCCTCAATCACTTCAGCACATTTATAGCTTCCATATTTGTCCTCATGGCTTCCCATGTTAGTGGCAATCAAGCATGTGCAAGCTAGTTATACGTATACTTGGCGTCTTGCGGTTTCAGCTTTGGTGAAGAATATAGATATGCATAGAGATATGGAAGTGTATCCTTAATCTACCTGCGTGAGTCATAAGCATGGGTTTCATGTCTATATGCAGTAAACTAATGTATGTTCATGTAACTTCATGCATGGATGCCTATGTACTTCATGTCTATGGGCACCTACGTCATGATGTCAGTGATGATATAATTTACTTCTCGATTTGCAGTCAGTCGACTTGTTTGATTGATGACCTCAACATCTCCTCCATATCAGTGATTGGGTATGGCTTGAATGGCTGTCTGAGAAGTAATGTTTCTCATATCTGCGATACATTGATGATGGCGATAAAGGGCCTAAGAGTGATGTGCATATATTGTTTCTCTGTCTTCGGGTTGAGAGTCATGTGGGGGTCACAAGGGCTATATTTGAACCTCGTCTTCAATCCCCCCTTGGGTCGACGAATCGACCATACTACCTACACAACTCTCTCTGTTCAGGTGCAACTTCGGGAGCCAAACCTTTGTTATCCCTCTGAGATGTCCATGGTACTTCGCATGGTCGTCCTAACTCCATGTCAGCTAACAGCAGTCTCCACCAGGGTTGCACCAAACCCATTTCCCTCATTAGTCATAGGTGTTGAATGGGAACTCGAACACCGGTCCTGTTGGGAACAGAAGACACAGTGTCAGTTGTGATCTCAGTGCATTTCATGTCTTTGGGCCTCATTCCGAGTTGGGCGGTAAGGGTTACCAGTAAGGAGACCGGTGCTGGTAAACCATTACTGCCCAATTCTGAGGTCCCTTAGCGGGAACCGCAAAGGACATGTGGTCAGACCATACATCCTTGGCGGGTTCCGCTAAGAGACCAGGGCGCTAATTACGGGCCCGCTATTTGTGGGCCCGTAATTAGCGCCTTCCCATTCCCATTGAGCCCTATGGGGGCTCAAATGGGAATGGGGAATGGTTGGTTGAATGGGGACTTACCGGGTCCTCCAGGGTCGGAATGACCCGGTAAGTCCCCATTCAGCCAGACCGGACCCGGTATTGGAGGCAGCCATGGTGCTAATAGCACCATGGCTACCTCCAATCTCGGAATGAGGCCCTTTGTCTCTTCATCTTCTTCAGTCTCTATGTCTACCAGAACTTTCAGCCCTATGGTCTTTTCATTGCAAAATGGCTACTTTGATGACACAAAAGGCGAATAGCACTAGTATCAATGCTCCTACCAATACTTTCAGTCGTTTTCCCAATCATGTTGCTATCCAGAAGAATATGTACGTCAACCAGTCATCGTCCTTTGCTACAGTGTTCGTCTACCTCCATCTTAGCATGCAGCTGTGTTAGCTGGATAATGGCATCTGTCAGAATCCCATTCTCTTCATCATAGGCAGGATTGAATGTACAGCAACAAGGCCGATCTTGCCGCAAATGCCCCCCTCCATGGCTGTAAGGATGTCTAGGACATATCTGTTCCGGAGGGCCATTAATTTGACTGCTCTTAGCTCTTCCGTAATAGTAATAAACACTTTAATGGTTGAATTTATCGCCTGCATCAGCTCCCAAGGCGTTATCTGAAGCCATTTGGAATTCATGTTTGCTTGGACTGTTGGAACGATGGACGCAAAGAACATTTCAGTCCTGCTGAATAGTGTGTTCTCTGTTTTTATCACGTCCAATGCCTCTTCCATTTGTGTCCAATGCCTCTTCCATTTTTGGTGATACGCAGTTTCCTCTCTTCACTCTGGTTAGCTCTGTAGATCTCTTCTTCCTTTGATGGGAATCCATTTTGTGGAACCCGTCTACTTGTATATCCTTCCGGGGCACTACCAATGCTGGTGGGTCCAGCTGTATGAGTGAGTATATTCCTCTCCACTTGGGTGGCAGCTGCATGTATGCCTTTGACCTGCAGGCCCAGTAGTGGTCCATAAGCACTGCGGTCCTGACCTTCATGCCTGGCATTTTCGAGATCTGTTTACACCCTTTATTCTCTTCAACCTTTACTGGACCATCATTCTGGAAACATAAGGAAGCACCCTCAAGTAGTAGGAAGGGCATGGGCCCTGCTTCATTTTTCACCCATGTGAGCAGTTTCACACTTGCTTCCCATTCCTTGGGGAAATTGTCATTTTACTTCTGCACTATTTGCAGTGGTACCGTTAGGAGCGCATGTGCTTTTCTCCCAACCACTCCTTCTTTCCACCCATCTACTGTGTAGACTTGTCCTTACACTAGCATCTGTGGTCTTTCCCAGCATTCTGGCATTCCCCTATCTCTCTCTGTCCTGTTTCTAGGACACTGTAATTGCCTTTGTGTCACTACCTCTGCTTCTCCTATGGTTTTGTCTGTATTCCAGTAGTCATCCATAATTTCTTGAGGCTTGATGTAACTATCGTTAAACAGGAATGTCTTTCTGGACATCCACCTTAGTGTGGCTTGCCTCCCTTGAAATCGTATTTTTGTGGTGCAGAGTGATAGATGCATGAGGCATTGTGCTCTGGCCATTGGAATTTCAGTTGCTATGAACATTCTGGATGCACCCATGTCTTAGGGGATGAGAGACCATACGTAACAGCTCTCCCCCGTAGTTTCTTTCCCTACCTTGTCCATGTGGTTATACCATATGTTGTTGAAAATATGGACTGAATCAGTTAGATATTAATTTACCTGGCTTAAATCTATGTCTGCACTGTGTCTAAGTCGCTTTACTTCTTTAGCAGCGCTTGTCACCTGCCCAGAAATGGCTTCCATAACAGCATGGATAGCGGTTACGTTAGTGGGGGTCAAAGCTTGTGCATGTGTGAGTATGATTCTTCATAAGACAAGGAGGGTAAAGAGGTAGAGACAGCAGAAGTCACAAAATGTTATCACAACATTTCAAATGAGGCTTCCCATTTTGTGATTACCAAATGTTCTCTTGCGTTGCTCCAAAGGTCAGCAAAACTCACCTGAAAAGCCTCAAAAATGCTTTATTATGATGTTAGTGTGTTAGGTTAAGCTCTCTGGGTTGTAGGTGAAAGGGTCGAATGCAATTGTTTCGAATGCAATAGTTTCGAACCAAAAGGACCACAAAAAAAAGTCGAATGTACGGTTTTTATTTTGTAATTTTTTTTCTCTGTCCTTTTGTTTCGAAACTATTGTATTTCGAAACAGTGCATTCGACCCTTTGACCGAACACTGCTCTCTAGGCCTCATTCCGAGATGGGCGGTAAGGGGTTAATGCCGCAGGTAAGGGTGCCGGTGCAGTTGACCCCTTACCACTGCATTACGAGGTCCTTTAGCGGGTCCCGCTAAGGGCAGCTGGTTTTACCAGGTGCCCTTAGTGGGAGCCGGTAAAGGACCAGCATGCTAACAACGGGCCCGTTATTAACATGGTCCCATTCCCATTGAGCCCTATGGGGGCTCGAATGGGAATGGGGATGGGTTCCCTGAATGGGGAAATACCGGGTCCTCCAAGGTTGGAATGGCCCGGTAATTCCCCATTCAGGGAACCCGGACCCAGAATGCGGTAAGGGGGTAGCCATGGTGCTAATCGCACCATGGCTACCTACAACCTCTGAATGAGGCCCTCTGTCTGTAATACTGTGCAAGTGCTTCATAAAACAATCATTCCCAGACTATATGGATTCTTCAATCACTGAGTAAGTCAATGATGGGTTGGTCTCCATGGGTCAACTGTCGGTAGGTCTGGGCTACATAGAGAAAAAAGGCATGGAAAAACAATCAAGGAGTAATCATTGGCTCAGTCTCCGATTTGATCACAAATCTAATAAAGTACTCTTGAAAGGACAGATGCAGATATAGAACAATACACATAGGACAGTCTGTACTTTCTCGATGAATACCTAATGTAAGAAAAAAATAGGGTGCCTAATTTAGGTATGTGTATTGTCATTTCCTAACCCTTTCGTCCTGGACCGAGTCTGTCGCGGTTGTGGTGCTTCTTCTTTAACTTGTTCTTCTCCTTGCATCAAATCGTCTTCATTCTTTCTGGTGGGAGGTCTCAACTTGGCAGGGCTTAGCAGTCTCCAAGGTCGTTCCAGACCTTATTGCCACTTTACTTTACTGCATGATCTGCAGCTTGCTCAATGACGTTTGGCCCATCAAATCTGGGTTTATACTAGTGCCTAACAAAACTTTCCAACAAAACGGTGTCCCTGGGGTAAATTAGTGGCAGCTTTAAAAGTCCTGCATTCATTTCTGGGGTGTTATCTTCTTTGCTGTTCTTTGACCTCTCCCGCCGTGCCTGCAATTGATAAGAAATAAAAGAGGAACTAGCCATCAAAGAAGCAATATACTTGTGCATTTCATTTCCAAATACATCAGTGGTGGCATAGGCATCTGTGAATGCCCTAGTGGGAAGAGCCAGTGGAGTTGCATGCCTTGCCCAGTCACCACCTCATGGGAGTTCAGTGGTGGTCAAATCCAGGGTGACTGCGCAGTGCGAACAGGGCTAAGGGCAAACAGTGAAGCCACCCCTTGTTTAATGAGGCTTTAATCTTCGCAATGTTCTCTTTGAGCAGGCCATTGGGACACTCACAAACCCCATTTGGTTGCAGGTGATCGGCACACGAGAACTGGTGCTGGTACCCCAATAGAGCCGTGATATGCTCAAACATTTCATTTACAAAATGAGGTACATTGTCAGACTGCAGGACCTCACACACATCCCATTGTGGGAACACCTCTCTAACAAGGAGGTTTGCTGCTCTGAGAGCTTTGGGGTGTGAGCAGGCACTGGCTTCGATCCACCAGAAAAATGGGCATACACCTACTATCATGTAGCGGTAGCTCTGGCATACTTGGATCATGCTCACACAGTAGACGTGGAGGTGTTAGAAAGGCCTGAGGGTGGGATATGGCTCCTCTTATTATGCGTAAAGTATGGCCAGCGGTAAACCTCTTACAAGTAACACAGTTCTCCATGACTGCAGCTATTTGTTCCACCATATTTGTACAGAAATACTCTTCCGCAATGTGTGTGGCAAGTACGTCACTACCCAGATGAGTGGGGTAGTTCAATTGCGTAAATGCAATCTGCAATAGTGCTGCTGGAATTACTAGCTTGCCTGTGCTCTGCTGTTGCCACAAAGCATCCGTGGGGGATATTGAACATCCCTTTCTCACCCCTAATTCCTTTTCCTCCACCAGTGCCCTTCCCTGGAATTCCATTATTTGCGTGGCTGGTAGGGTATTATAACCTTCCTTTAGACTCATAATGCGTATACGGATATGTGTATTCAATCGGGTGTCAAGCTCAGTTATTTCAGGGAAATACGCTGCACGCTTCGTTTCCACGTCTGCGGTTCGATTGCCCCGAGAGACTAGGAGCTCAACCTCATGTGGGCCTGGCACTTCACAAAAGCCATGGCTGATGGGAGTTGGAGTGTGTCTATGAGCCTTCCAATAGGGGCATGTGCTGAATTGGTGTGCCGCCAGCATGCCGAAAGCCCCTCCTATGCCATTGTGACAGCCCACAGTGTACTGTAAACATCACATATGCCGAATCCAAATACACTGTAACTTCCTTGTCCCTGCTTGCTTCCAATGCCATTATGAGAGCCACTAATTTGGTTGCTTCCATGGAAAAATTATGAAGGCAACCTCGTGCTACATAAGCGGTCCCGTCTGACTTCATTCTCACCATTGCCATCCCAGTATGTCTTTCCCCCGTTGCCTGGTGTATCGTTGCAGACCCATCAATATAAAGTACTTCTCCCCCTCACATGCTTTCTCCCCACCTCGAGAATGTCATCATACTGTTCCATGTATGTGGTACAGTCATGTACATAGTCTCCCTATTCCACTGGTTCAGCCAGAAACATTGCTGGGTTTACAATTCTGCATGTTACCACTTTTACTGCTGGATTTGAGATGATTACCTCATATCCAGAAGCTCTCTGATAAAGAGTGGTGCTGCACCCTATCGTAATACTCACTGACTTTTCTTCCACAAATGCGGCAGCAGCCAGAGCTTGTTTGCATGGATAATGTCCTCTCATTACCGGATCTTGACATCAACTATGGTATGCCAACGGCTTGTGCCCTAAGGTAGTCTTCTGTGTGAGTACTGCAGTCATCACTACACCGTTGGAGTGTGAGAACAAATAGCATTTGTCATGGTAGTCTGGGATCCCTTACACTGGAGCTGTGCATATCACTTTCTTCAACTCCTTGACTGCTTCAGTCCTCTTGTGTGTCCATAGCTGCCATCCCCTCTCTGTGCCTCGCTGATACCACTTGGCAAGGGTTGTGTGTATGTGCTATAATGAAAGACCCAGGCCCTGCAATAATTGCTTAGGTCCAAGAACTGGAGCATTTCTCTCAATGTATTTGGAATCGGCATTCTGTGGATCACCTCTGTCCTTTCTGGAGTCACTTTTTGGCCTTCCTGCGATATCAATTGTCCAGTATATAGCACGTCCGTCTGGCAATATTGTAAATTTATCTGGTCCACTTTGTAACCTTTCCCTGCCAGTACTGCCAACAAGTATACTGAGTCATTTCAGCACTGTTCCTCTGCTACAAATCACAATGTCATCTACGTACTGTATGATGGTGCTCCCCATCTGTACGTTGTCAAGATCCACCTGGAGGATCCTATTAAAGATAGGTGAATCAGAGTACCCCTGTGGGAGTTTTGTGTATTTCCATCTTCGGTTTGTATATATAAACGAGGTCAAGTCCTGTGGCTCTTTAGAGAAGAAGGCGTTCTTGAAGTCTATTACTGTGAAATGGGTAGCTTCCGTCGGGATGCTACATAGGATTGTTGCTAGATTAGGAACTAATGGAAATTCAGCTTAATTAATTTGGTTCAAGGGGTGCAAATTCAGAAGAAAATGCTGCAATTCCCCTGTCGCCTTCTTTACTGGGTACATAGCGGTGTTACACTGCGATTCGGAGGGTACCACAATGCCTTGCTTCACTAACGCGGCAATTGTCTCGTAAACACCATCATCTGCTTCCTTTGATATGGGATTCTGTCTTGCTATTGGTAAAACAGCCCCTGGTTTAAGCGTTATCTTGACTGCCCCTTTCCCTTTTAGCAACCCCATGTCGTAGGGACCACTGGTACATAAAATGCTGGGTACTAGCCCAAGTACGCTTCGAGAAATGGTGGAGGTGCCTTTTGCAACACGGCCATTCTCTGTGGTACTTCCCTATAATGTATTTTCACCAAATGTTTAAGGCTTATGTCAAATACCACCTTGTGATCTGATCGATTGTCTTGAAACAGTTCTTCATCTGTCACGTCAGTCAACCTGTATCTCCCCCACTGCAATCACCATCCTCCATGATCGTACTGTATCATAAGTCCAATGCAATACTATTCTCTTGTCCTTCAATATAAATGCCTAGAGTTCTATTGGGATTACCTTTCCTTCTTTTTCATCAGGGGAATCTCTGGTCTAAATAAGATCTTGTTAGGTATGCATAACAGCCTGCCCTGTATCCCTGCGACCCATGCTATCAGCACTTCTATTCCATATTGGAACAGCTCAAGGTCTGCTGGCACCCCCCTTTGCATTGTCTGCCCGCAATATGCCTGAATTAGTTCCCTCACATCCATGTAATGAATTCCTGGTGTCGAGCACACGATCCCTTGGTCTGTTAATGAAATGGTCATGTAAGTTGACTCATCATGTCTCTGCCTATTATGTTCACTGGTGTCTGTCTGGAACATAACAGTGGCATGGTCAAGTCAGGTTCTCCTACAGAAAGTGGACGTTTTTCAGTAAAAGGAACCAAGTCTGTAGCCCCAGAACACCCCTGCACATTCATGGCAATGCCTGACATCGGTTATCTCCCTTCCCTAATACAGGACTGAGTCGCCCCCGTATCTACAAGAAAGGAAAAAGTCTTGTCATCTATGGTCACCCCTATATGTGGTTCCTCATTCGGATTGGGTGTAACGGATAGGATTGAACACACCAGGTCTGTCTGTGGGCTGTCCTATTGTGGATATAATGACTTTCCGGTCCCTGTGAATGGATTTCCCCCTGCAACAGTTGCTCTCTCCAATTTGCAGACGGGAGTCTGCATCACAGAGCCTGCATGTGTCGTGGCCATGATGTTATACTTTGGTGATGCCGGTTGTGCTGGCGGCATGTGTCCCTGCTTCTGTGGTGGATGTGTGATGGGCTGCTATGGCTTTATTTGCATGTCTTGAGTGTGTTGATGGTGGCGCGTATGCCTGCGCTTGCGTGTGATTCTCGGCATAATAGTCAGTCTGCTCTACCTGATATGTGGGTTGGTGCGGTATTCCCCCATTCTGGTGCATCCCACCTCTGTCCTTTGTGAGGCAGGCATGGAATCAATAGAGACACAAACTCAAAAGTAATAATTTGAAAACCTTTATTATAAAACTTTGTAGGGTTGGTGCAATGCGTAACTGGCCCTAACTCTAATGGGGTTGTTCCCTCAACTGATACTTCTAAGGGCAGTTGATGTCCGTAAATCCAAAACCAAAGTCTGTCTGTGCCAAAACCTATGTTTGCTCTCATTCTTAAAGCAAATGTGAAGTTAGATCGTCTTAAAGAAAAATTGTGGTTAAAAAAGAAATGCAAACCAAGGCTGGTTTCAGGTAGCCTTACTGTCAGGTTTAGTTCTGACAATTTAAAAATAGTTAAATGAAAAAGGGGTGCCCTTGGGATCTTCAAGGTAGAGCTCTTGCAGCAGGACAGTACAGTTTACAATGTTTCTGGGTCTCTTGGGGTTCCATTCCCCAAGCTCTGACCCCTCGGTTCCCAAAATGAAGAGTCACAGTTCCTTTCAGACCTCTCAGGGTTCCCTTCCCCAAGTCTAAGCCTCTCTCTTTTAAAAAATGTCTCTCGTAGTTTCCTTTGGGTCTTTAAGGGTTCCCTTCCCCAAGCTTAGGCCTCTCTGGCACAGAAGGATTCCCACTCTCTTTCTTTGCGTTCCATAGGATTCTCTCCCCCCAAATGTAGGCTCCTTCTTGTTTTAAATGAAAGATGTGCAACTCCTTTCAGGCCTCAAAGGGTTCCCTTGCCCAAGCCTCAGCCTTTCTCTCTGCACCAATGTCTTTCACCTTTTTCTTTGGCCCTCTCAGGGTTCCCTTCCCCATGCATAGGCCCCTCTTGTATCAAAATGTTCACTTAAAAGTTCACAAACACAAACCACCAAAAGGTTACCTTATCAGAATGCACTTCTCAAAGCACAGTTCTTTCTTTTGAGGATTCAACAGCCTTTGCTTCACTTTGGAGGATTATTTTCCCACTTTGCTCTCAGTGTAGCTCCTCCTTTCTTCCACATTTTATCAAGTGGCGCTATAAACCTCCTTTGGTCAACACTGGGGCAGTATCACATACTTTCAAGAACGCAGGGCTTTTGCTCCTCCCCATGAGTGACCACTCTGATACCTGACCCCTCTCCTTACACTCTTTGTCTTCCTTCTCGCACCTTTTCCCCGCCGTGCCTTTTGCACACTTTTCGTTTTTCACCTTTTGTCTTTTCTGTGTTCTTGCACACTTTTCTGGCACGTTCCACCTTTCTGTGCCTCTTGATCACTTTAATGTTTTTCTGTGCCTCTAGCACACTTTATTTACCTTACTGCGCCTCTTGCACTCTTCCTCTCTGTTTGGTTCCTGCTGTCCACACCTTTCTCACTTTTTCCTTCTTTCTTTCGCACTCTCTCTAGTCTTTCTTTTCTTCACAACTCACTGTTTCAGCTTTTTCTGCTTTCACGCCACTCGCGCGCCTTTTTCTCTTGCATTCTCTTGCTTTTTAATTTTCGTGGCGCTTGCACCTTCTGCTGCTACTTCTCCCTCGCCAGCCATCCACACGCTACTGAGTTTCTCTCTCTCTCATGAAACTCACGAGTAGCGCAGCGCTGGTGGGCAGTTTCCTCATCATGTATGTGTCGAGGTCAGGGTCTCACCTCCTGCCTCTGCACAAGTCCCAGGGGAATAAGCACTGGCCTGGACATGGCCAACAGGTCACAGATTTCCCCAATCCGGCTCCATGGAGACACGGCTCCCTCACAACGCTGCAACCCCTCTGACACACCGGATCAGCGTCCTAGCGTCCCGTTCTCGTCCAGATCCTCCAGGCTCCTCCTGCTGCTGCCTCCTGTGCATCCTGTTCCCTGGCTTCCACGATCCATCCAGCAACTCCAGTTTGCTCATGAACATTTGCAGAACCCCCCCCCCCTTTATACCGTAATTGAGGGTCAATTTGAGTCAGGTGTGTATGGTTAGTGTCAAATGCCTGATCCTGGCTGGCTCTATTAAAGGGACAGTCAAGTGACGTAGTGTAGGCCTCTCCAGTTATCTTCCCATGCACAGTACTGTTCCTATAGGCAATCTTTCTTACTCTCAGTTACCTCTTCCTCACCCCAGTACATGTCGGAAATGGGGAGGGGGAGACAGGAGAAAATGGAACTTTGATAGTTATAAGTGGAATAATTATAGGGTGATTGACGGAGAAGAGAGGGGAATCCCCTGGCCATGTTTTCATCTAATGGGGGTAATTGCCCTTTTGTTAGGTTACTCCCTACCTATGGTACCCTGCCATGAAAGTGCTGGTCTTGACAGAACCTCTTATGGTCTGAAATGGGGGAAGGCAAATAGGTGTTGAGGTCAAAGCCATGCTTTTGGCTCACTGCCTGCTTCTGTTCTGATACGACATGGCAGCCTCCCTCTTGGATCAGGGACAGTGGGACCTGCATATCCCATGAAGGCTTCAGTACTTTCGTCCTCCTCTCCTATAGTTCCTTTGGGATACTGCATCTGACCTGGGGTTATTCCCATGAGCGCAACCCCAGTCTTCCCAACCCAGGTGATGCTCCCTAGCTCGTCAAACCCCAGGGTTGGGATTCAACAAAGATTGCCCTCCCATGGCCACCGGAATAGAGGATTCTTGGGGTTTACTTGGGAAACTACCCCCAGGTTTCTCACACTCTGCACACTCAAGATATGTGGCCACACCTTCCACACACCCAACATTGTTTCCGGGTCCCCCATGGATCCCCTCTGCTCCCTGCTGCATTGGATATTCAAACCCTCTTCCTCAGGATATCCCCTCCCTGTCACCATGGATTCATGCCACCTCATCCTGCGAAGCCTCCCCCGCTATTTGTGGTCTGGTTTGTATATGCTGGGTAACTACTCCCTCCCTGCTCGTCAGCATTGCCCCTTCCATTGTATATTTTGATAATTTCTTCTGCACTAACTTCGCTTCTTCCTGTTTTCTCTTCTCACGTTTCCTTCTCGTATTCTCTTGCATAAGACTACAATAGTGCACTATGGTTAGCTACATTTCTGACCACGGTTTAGTCTACATCCCCGCTAGCTTCTTCAGCTGTTTTTGTACCTGCTCGGGCAACCCTTGGCATAATATGTGGTCAAATAACTCCACTGTTTTGGCCCACAGTTCCCTCATCTCGAGCCGTCAGTGCTCTTGAACTTCTTGAATATATTGAAGTGGGTCTTTGTCCTCACACAATTTGCATGCCATAATCACACTTATGTCTGAGGTGTCTGGGTATTGCACCTTTAGAGCTTGCCATATGGCCACTCTGCAGTTATTGAACGGTTCCATCATGTGCCGTCACTTTGGGGTACCATGCTCTTTTCCATACATCGTCTGCTACCTCCCCAAGGATGGTCGAAAGCAGACTTCATGTCAACCACCACTAATGTCGTCCCTGTTGTCAGTGTTTCAAGTTTGTAAATCCATTTCCCAGCCCCAGCAGTAAACAACGGTTGCTTGTATTTTAAATTATCCTTATCGATCTGTTGCCACAGAATATTCTGAGACCGCCAACCACCCTTCTCCAGTAATGGGAACTGCATCAGTCTCGTTCCTCCGTCCTGTCGCCTTATGTCTTTAGTGGCGGTGAACACCTTTGTCATCCCTGTCTGTTTTCGTCCTGGCAGGGCCCTGAGCCTCTGTGCATACAGAGTAATTTTGTCTGCATTGTGCATTCTGTCCCTGCGATGCACCAGTCACCCTTTGATTTCTTCTTCTCTTCTCCCCATGTCTTCTCCACCTCCCCACACTGTGTCTTTGTTGGGGCTTGCATCCCTGGAGCGGCGATAAGGCCTATCCCCTTGTCATCGTTGCTTCCCTGTCGATCCTCGTCTGACCCCATGATCCCAATACTACTGTCACTGTCTCCCTTTCTCTCGTCCTCGAAGCTAAGCTTCCTTAACGTTGGGTGTTCCTGCTGCTTTCCCTTGGCTCAATCTGTAATCCCCTGTTCCCCCATCAATGAGGACCCAGTGGCACTCCTATCCACCTGTGGGGCAGTCGCGCTGTCTCTCCTACTCCTGTAAGGTTCCCCTAACCTTCTTTGTATTCCTTCCCCATCCTCATCGTCTAAACATGCCCACTCCATCTTAATCTCCACGCCTTCGAGGAACGTCTCTGTGTCCTTTCATTCCTTTTATGCTCACGTCTCTGCTCCTCTTGTTCCCTGCATCAGTGCTCTTTAAAGAGTCAATTGACTTCTAACCTCCTTTTCACCTTCTTTATTTGCAACTGCCTTTCCTGTGCTTCTTCTGCTTTCCTCCTGGCTAACTCCTCCAGCTCTCTCTGTCTTCTCTTTTTCTTCTCTCTCTCTTTCTTCTCATTCTCCGTCCTTTCACAACCTCTTATATTCCTCCTTCTCTTCCCTTTTCCTTCTGTGTATTTCCTCCATTATTTATGCTCATTCCTAAGCTTCCACCTCTGTGCCTTTCTGACTCAGAGCTTCCTTCCCCATTTGCACTGTCTCACTTGTGGCCTTCCTGTCCAATTTCAGCAAAATCTGGCTGCCTATCCATTCATTTAGGACTATCGATTGCTGGCTCCCACTATGCCCTGTCCTCCCCAAGTCATCTTCCTTTAAATTTGCTAGCTGCTCACTGCGCTTCTGACATTTTCTGCTGGTATCATGCAGTCTTTTACTTGCTTGCTTTCTGCCACTAAGTGTATCTTCACTACTATATGCCCGTAGTGTGAAAGTGGGATTGATGTATCCCGCCACTGCTTTCAACATCTTTATGTGGTAAAATCCTTTACTTTTGGTTACCAGCCCAACATCTACGGTTTGAGAAGGAGCAGGGAGAGCCAAAGGCGGTTTGCCTTTCATACCGCATTGATTCATCATCTGTTGCTTTTGTATCACATCCCCTTCCTCGTCCTGGAACATTTTCCATAACTCTAATATGGCCAGACGCTTGTTCCCCTTATAGGTTGCATGTAAATAGGTGGTCATATGTTGCTGCAAACATTTGGAAAGCTTCCGTCTTTGGCCCATGGCCTTGCCAACTTGCCCTTGGTGTTGCAAGTACATTCCGCGCTATACTAGCGTATCTTGACTTGATACCGCTGAAGGGACTTCCATAAGAGTTGAAGGAGTGTATCCCACATTTCGTCACTTTATTTAAAGACTTGTCAATACTTACTTGACCTCAAATCGGGATTTCAACACATCCAATTTACGTTACACTTTTGCAATTCACATATTTGACACTATCTTTTAACGCCACTCCTCCAATTCGTGACAGTGCAATGAATCCTTTCAACAGCATCTTCGGCTCACCAACATCAACACCGCCCTCACTGCGTCCTCCGCCCTCAAGGCTCAAACCACAACTCCACTCCTGTGCTTCCCAAGCTCTGCCCCAATGGCACAACACTGATCATCAGCTCCCTTAACAACCCAACAACTAAAATCCCACACCTCTGATACACCTCAAGTTCTGTTACACAACCTTGGAGGTGACGTTACCATTGCCTTGGAGGAAAAGCCCTCGATAACTGACCCTTCAATATATGTCTGCTATTGATCACAAAAACACAATAACAGATATGAAGTAACACACACGGTCATCTTCCTGCCTCACTAACAGGGTAAACAATGAAATTGCATGTTCCCTCTTCTATAGTAAAACAGAAAGTTGATGGCTGGAAGGTTTTGAATTAATCATAACCACGGGCAAAGCTCTGGGCAACCCTCCAGACCATCGTTTTTCAGCCTACCAAGCCATTACAGAAGGGGAAAAACCATATGCAAATCAGGCTTGGTCCTACCCCAAAAGGGGCAGTCCAGCCCAAACTGCTAGGTCACATCCCTTCTGCACGAGACCACAAGCATCCCCAGACATGTTTCAGCCTTGTTGGGCGTCATCAGTGAGGAGTAGCTTGGGTCTCTAGGCCCGGCAGACTCGGGACCCACGTCTGGGCATACCCGTCCCACTCGGGGTGACTTTAGCAAAACAGAAAGTTGATGGCTGGAAGGTTTTGAATTAATCATAACCACGGGCAAAGCTCTGGGCAACCCTCCAGACCATCGTTTTTCAGCCTACCAAGCCATTACAGAAGGGGAAAAACCATATGCAAATCAGGCTTGGTCCTACCCCAAAAGGGGCAGTCCAGCCCGAACTGCTAGGTCACATCCCTTCTGCACGAGACCACAAGCATCCCCAGACATGTTTCAGCCTTGTTGGGCATCATCAGTGAGGAGTAGCTTGGGTCTCTAGGCCCGGCAGACTCGGGACCCACGTCTGGGCATACCCGTCCCACTCGGGGTGACTTTAGCAAAACAGAAAGTTGATGGCTGGAAGGTTTTGAATTAATCATAACCACGGGCAAAGCTCTGGGCAACCCTCCAGACCATCGTTTTTCAGCCTACCAAGCCATTACAGAAGGGGAAAAACCATATGCAAATCAGGCTTGGTCCTACCCCAAAAGGGGCAGTCCAGCCCGAACTGCTAGGTCACATCCCTTCTGCACGAGACCACAAGCATCCCCAGACATGTTTCAGCCTTGTTGGGCGTCATCAGTGAGGAGTAGCTTGGGTCTCTAGGCCCGGCAGACTCGGGACCCACGTCTGGGCATACCCGTCCCACTCGGGGTGACTTTAGCAAAACAGAAAGTTGATGGCTGGAAGGTTTTGAATTAATCATAACCACGGGCAAAGCTCTGGGCAACCCTCCAGACCATCGTTTTTCAGCCTACCAAGCCATTACAGAAGGGGAAAAACCATATGCAAATCAGGCTTGGTCCTACCCCAAAAGGGGCAGTCCAGCCCGAACTGCTAGGTCACATCCCTTCTGCACGAGACCACAAGCATCCCCAGACATGTTTCAGCCTTGTTGGGCGTCATCAGTGAGGAGTAGCTTGGGTCTCTAGGCCCGGCAGACTCGGGACCCACGTCTGGGCATACCCGTCCCACTCGGGGTGACTTTAGCAAAACAGAAAGTTGATGGCTGGAAGGTTTTGAATTAATCATAACCACGGGCAAAGCTCTGGGCAACCCTCCAGACCATCGTTTTTCAGCCTACCAAGCCATTACAGAAGGGGAAAAACCATATGCAAATCAGGCTTGGTCCTACCCCAAAAGGGGCAGTCCAGCCCGAACTGCTAGGTCACATCCCTTCTGCACGAGACCACAAGCATCCCCAGACATGTTTCAGCCTTGTTGGGCGTCATCAGTGAGGAGTAGCTTGGGTCTCTAGGCCCGGCAGACTCGGGACCCACGTCTGGGCATACCCGTCCCACTCGGGGTGACTTTAGCAAAACAGAAAGTTGATGGCTGGAAGGTTTTGAATTAATCATAACCACGGGCAAAGCTCTGGGCAACCCTCCAGACCATCGGTTTTCAGCCTACCAAGCCATTACAGAAGGGGAAAAACCATATGCAAATCAGGCTTGGTCCTACCCCAAAAGGGGCAGTCCAGCCCGAACTGCTAGGTCACATCCCTTCTGCACGAGACCACAAGCATCCCCAGACATGTTTCAGCCTTGTTGGGCGTCATCAGTGAGGAGTAGCTTGGGTCTCTAGGCCCGGCAGACTCGGGACCCACGTCTGGGCATACCCGTCCCACTCGGGGTGACTTTAGCAAAACAGAAAGTTGATGGCTGGAAGGTTTTGAATTAATCATAACCACGGGCAAAGCTCTGGGCAACCCTCCAAACCATCGTTTTTCAGCCTACCAAGCCATTACAGAAGGGGAAAAACCATATGCAAATCAGGCTTGGTCCTACCCCAAAAGGGGCAGTCCAGCCCGAACTGCTAGGTCACATCCCTTCTGCACGAGACCACAAGCATCCCCAGACATGTTTCAGCCTTGTTGGGCGTCATCAGTGAGGAGTAGCTTGGGTCTCTAGGCCCGGCAGACTCGGGACCCACGTCTGGGCATACCCGTCCCACTCGGGGTGACTTTAGCAAAACAGAAAGTTGATGGCTGGAAGGTTTTGAATTAATCATAACCACGGGCAAAGCTCTGGGCAACCCTCCAGACCATCGTTTTTCAGCCTACCAAGCCATTACAGAAGGGGAAAAACCATATGCAAATCAGGCTTGGTCCTACCCCAAAAGGGGCAGTCCAGCCCGAACTGCTAGGTCACATCCCTTCTGCACGAGACCACAAGCATCCCCAGACATGTTTCAGCCTTGTTGGGCGTCATCAGTGAGGAGTAGCTTGGGTCTCTAGGCCCGGCAGACTCGGGACCCACGTCTGGGCATACCCGTCCCACTCGGGGTGACTTTAGCAAAACAGAAAGTTGATGGCTGGAAGGTTTTGAATTAATCATAACCACGGGCAAAGCTCTGGGCAACCCTCCAGACCATCGTTTTTCAGCCTACCAAGCCATTACAGAAGGGGAAAAACCATATGCAAATCAGGCTTGGTCCTACCCCAAAAGGGGCAGTCCAGCCCGAACTGCTAGGTCACATCCCTTCTGCACGAGACCACAAGCATCCCCAGACATGTTTCAGCCTTGTTGGGCGTCATCAGTGAGGAGTAGCTTGGGTCTCTAGGCCCGGCAGACTCGGGACCCACGTCTGGGCATACCCGTCCCACTCGGGGTGACTTTAGCAAAACAGAAAGTTGATGGCTGGAAGGTTTTGAATTAATCATAACCACGGGCAAAGCTCTGGGCAACCCTCCAGACCATCGTTTTTCAGCCTACCAAGCCATTACAGAAGGGGAAAAACCATATGCAAATCAGGCTTGGTCCTACCCCAAAAGGGGCAGTCCAGCCCAAACTTTTAGGTCACATCCCTTCTGCACGAGACCACAAGCATCCCCAGACATGTTTCAGCCTTGTTGGGCGTCATCAGTGAGGAGTAGCTTGGGTCTCTAGGCCCGGCAGACTCGGGACCCACGTCTGGGCATACCCGTCCCACTCGGGGTGACTTTAGCAAAACAGAAAGTTGATGGCTGGAAGGTTTTGAATTAATCATAACCACGGGCAAAGCTCTGGGCAACCCTCCAGACCATCGTTTTTCAGCCTACCAAGCCATTACAGAAGGGGAAAAACCATATGCAAATCAGGCTTGGTCCTACCCCAAAAGGGGCAGTCCAGCCCGAACTGCTAGGTCACATCCCTTCTGCACGAGACCACAAGCATCCCCAGACATGTTTCAGCCTTGTTGGGCGTCATCAGTGAGGAGTAGCTTGGGTCTCTAGGCCCGGCAGACTCGGGACCCACGTCTGGGCATACCCGTCCCACTCGGGGTGACTTTAGCAAAACAGAAAGTTGATGGCTGGAAGGTTTTGAATTAATCATAACCACGGGCAAAGCTCTGGGCAACCCTCCAGACCATCGTTTTTCAGCCTACCAAGCCATTACAGAAGGGGAAAAACCATATGCAAATCAGGCTTGGTCCTACCCCAAAAGGGGCAGTCCAGCCCGAACTGCTAGGTCACATCCCTTCTGCACGAGACCACAAGCATCCCCAGACATGTTTCAGCCTTGTTGGGCGTCATCAGTGAGGAGTAGCTTGGGTCTCTAGGCCCGGCAGACTCGGGACCCACGTCTGGGCATACCCGTCCCACTCGGGGTGACTTTAGCAAAACAGAAAGTTGATGGCTGGAAGGTTTTGAATTAATCATAACCACGGGCAAAGCTCTGGGCAACCCTCCAGACCATCGTTTTTCAGCCTACCAAGCCATTACAGAAGGGGAAAAACCATATGCAAATCAGGCTTGGTCCTACCCCAAAAGGGGCAGTCCAGCCCGAACTGCTAGGTCACATCCCTTCTGCACGAGACCACAAGCATCCCCAGACATGTTTCAGCCTTGTTGGGCGTCATCAGTGAGGAGTAGCTTGGGTCTCTAGGCCCGGCAGACTCGGGACCCACGTCTGGGCATACCCGTCCCACTCGGGGTGACTTTAGCAAAACAGAAAGTTGATGGCTGGAAGATTTTGAATTAATCATAACCACGGGCAAAGCTCTGGGCAACCCTCCAGACCATCGTTTTTCAGCCTACCAAGCCATTACAGAAGGGGAAAAACCATATGCAAATCAGGCTTGGTCCTACCCCAAAAGGGGCAGTCCAGCCCGAACTGCTAGGTCACATCCCTTCTGCACGAGACCACAAGCATCCCCAGACATGTTTCAGCCTTGTTGGGCGTCATCAGTGAGGAGTAGCTTGGGTCTCTAGGCCCGGCAGACTCGGGACCCACGTCTGGGCATACCCGTCCGGTGGTGTGGAAGGTTGGCCCAGAGCAATTGCCAGTGGTTTAGATTCATTCGAAACCTTCCACCCATCACTTTTGTGGTCAGTTTGTTTCTCCTTGTGAGAGAGGGTATGCCCAGACGTGGGTCCCTTGCTCGCTGCGCCACAGGGAACCAGGCTGCACCTCACTGAGGAGGTCCAACAAGGCCGAAACATGTCTGGGGTTGCTTGGTTTTCTGTGCAGAGGGGACCTGGCCTAGCAGTTCGGGCTGGGCTGCTACCTTCGGTGGCGGCAGCTGCTGACTGATTTGCACATGGCTGGTCCCCTTTTGCAATGGCGCAGACGGGCTAAAAAACGGTGGTGTGGAAGGTTGGCCCAGAGCAATTGCCAGTGGTTTAGATTCATTCGAAACCTTCCACCCATCACTTTTGTGGTCAGTTTGTTTCTCCTTGTGAGAGAGGGTATGCCCAGACGTGGGTCCCTTGCTCGCTGCGCCACAGGGAACCAGGCTGCACCTCACTGAGGAGGTCCAACAAGGCCGAAACATGTCTGGGGTTGCTTGGTTTTCTGTGCAGAGGGGACCTGGCCTAGCAGTTCGGGCTGGGCTGCTACCTTCGGTGGCGGCAGCTGCTGACTGATTTGCACATGGCTGGTCCCCTTTTGCAATGGCGCAGACGGGCTAAAAAACGGTGGTGTGGAAGGTTGGCCCAGAGCAATTGCCAGTGGTTTAGATTCATTCGAAACCTTCCACCCATCACTTTTGTGGTCAGTTTGTTTCTCCTTGTGAGAGAGGGTATGCCCAGACGTGGGTCCCTTGCTTGCTGCGCCACAGGGAACCAGGCTGCACTTCACTGAGGAGGTCCAACAAGGCCGAAACATGTCTGGGGTTGCTTGATTTTCTGTGCAGAGGGGACCTGGCCTAGCAGTTCGGGCTGGGCTGCTACCTTCGGTGGCGGCAGCTGCTGACTGATTTGCACATGGCTGGTCCCCTTTTGCAATGGCGCAGACGGGCTAAAAAACGGTGGTGTGGAAGGTTGGCCCAGAGCAATTGCCAGTGGTTTAGATTCATTCGAAACCTTCCACCCATCACTTTTGTGGTCAGTTTGTTTCTCCTTGTGAGAGAGGGTATGCCCAGACGTGGGTCCCTTGCTCGCTGCGCCACAGGGAACCAGGCTGCACCTCACTGAGGAGGTCCAACAAGGCCGAAACATGTCTGGGGTTGCTTGGTTTTCTGTGCAGAGGGGACCTGGCCTAGCAGTTCGGGCTGGGCTGCTACCTTCGGTGGCGGCAGCTGCTGACTGATTTGCACATGGCTGGTCCCCTTTTGCAATGGCGCAGACGGGCTAAAAAACGGTGGTGTGGAAGGTTGGCCCAGAGCAATTGCCAGTGGTTTAGATTCATTCGAAACCTTCCACCCATCACTTTTGTGGTCAGTTTGTTTCTCCTTGTGAGAGAGGGTATGCCCAGACGTGTGTCCCTTGCTCGCTGCGCCACAGGGAACCAGGCTGCACCTCACTGAGGAGGTCCAACAAGGCCGAAACATGTCTGGGGTTGCTTGGTTTTCTGTGCAGAGGGGACCTGGCCTAGCAGTTCGGGCTGGGCTGCTACCTTCGGTGGCGGCAGCTGCTGACTGATTTGCACATGGCTGGTCCCCTTTTGCAATGGCGCAGACGGGCTAAAAAACGGTGGTGTGGAAGGTTGGCCCAGAGCAATTGCCAGTGGTTTAGATTCATTCGAAACCTTCCACCCATCACTTTTGTGGTCAGTTTGTTTCTCCTTGTGAGAGAGGGTATGCCCAGACGTGGGTCCCTTGCTCGCTGCGCCACAGGGAACCAGGCTGCACCTCACTGAGGAGGTCCAACAAGGCCAAAACATGTCTGGGGTTGCTTGGTTTTCTGTGCAGAGTGGACCTGGCCTAGCAGTTCGGGCTGGGCTGCTACCTTCGGTGGCGGCAGCTGCTGACTGATTTGCACATGGCTGGTCCCCTTTTGCAATGGCACAGACGGGCTAAAAAACGGTGGTGTGGAAGGTTGGCCCAGAGCAATTGCCAGTGGTTTAGATTCATTCGAAACCTTCCACCCATCACTTTTGTGGTCAGTTTGTTTCTCCTTGTGAGAGAGGGTATGCCCAGACGTGGGTCCCTTGCTCGCTGCGCCACAGGGAACCAGGCTGCACCTCACTGAGGAGGTCCAACAAGGCCGAAACATGTCTGGGGTTGCTTGGTTTTCTGTGCAGAGGGGACCTGGCCTAGCAGTTCGGGCTGGGCTGCTACCTTCGGTGGCGGCAGCTGCTGACTGATTTGCACATGGCTGGTCCCCTTTTGCAATGGCGCAGACGGGCTAAAAAACGGTGGTGTGGAAGGTTGGCCCAGAGCAATTGCCAGTGGTTTAGATTCATTCGAAACCTTCCACCCATCACTTTTGTGGTCAGTTTGTTTCTCCTTGTGAGAGAGGGTATGCCCAGACGTGGGTCCCTTGCTCGCTGCGCCACAGGGAACCAGGCTGCACCTCACTGAGGAGGTCCAACAAGGCCGAAACATGTCTGGGGTTGCTTGGTTTTCTGTGCAGAGGGGACCTGGCCTAGCAGTTCGGGCTGGGCTGCTACCTTCGGTGGCGGCAGCTGCTGACTGATTTGCACATGGCTGGTCCCCTTTTGCAATGGCGCAGACGGGCTAAAAAACGGTGGTGTGGAAGGTTAGCCCAGAGCAATTGCCAGTGGTTTAGATTCATTCGAAACCTTCCACCCATCACTTTTGTGGTCAGTTTGTTTCTCCTTGTGAGAGAGGGTATGCCCAGACGTGGGTCCCTTGCTCGCTGCGCCACAGGGAACCAGGCTGCACCTCACTGAGGAGGTCCAACAAGGCCGAAACATGTCTGGGGTTGCTTGGTTTTCTGTGCAGAGGGGACCTGGCCTAGCAGTTCGGGCTGGGCTGCTACCTTCGGTGGCGGCAGCTGCTGACTGATTTGCACATGGCTGGTCCCCTTTTGCAATGGCGCAGACGGGCTAAAAAACGGTGGTGTGGAAGGTTGGCCCAGAGCAATTGCCAGTGGTTTAGATTCATTCGAAACCTTCCACCCATCACTTTTGTGGTCAGTTTGTTTCTCCTTGTGAGAGAGGGTATGCCCAGACGTGGGTCCCTTGCTCGCTGCGCCACAGGGAACCAGGCTGCACCTCACTGAGGAGGTCCAACAAGGCCGAAACATGTCTGGGGTTGCTTGGTTTTCTGTGCAGAGGGGACCTGGCCTAGCAGTTCGGGCTGGGCTGCTACCTTCGGTGGCGGCAGCTGCTGACTGATTTGCACATGGCTGGTCCCCTTTTGCAATGGCACAGACGGGCTAAAAAACGGTGGTGTGGAAGGTTGGCCCAGAGCAATTGCCAGTGGTTTAGATTCATTCGAAACCTTCCACCCATCACTTTTGTGGTCAGTTTGTTTCTCCTTGTGAGAGAGGGTATGCCCAGACGTGGGTCCCTTGCTCGCTGCGCCACAGGGAACCAGGCTGCACCTCACTGAGGAGGTCCAACAAGGCCGAAACATGTCTGGGGTTGCTTGGTTTTCTGTGCAGAGGGGACCTGGCCTAGCAGTTCGGGCTGGGCTGCTACCTTCGGTGGCGGCAGCTGCTGACTGATTTGCACATGGCTGGTCCCCTTTTGCAATGGCGCAGACGGGCTAAAAAACGGTGGTGTGGAAGGTTGGCCCAGAGCAATTGCCAGTGGTTTAGATTCATTCGAAACCTTCCACCCATCACTTTTGTGGTCAGTTTGTTTCTCCTTGTGAGAGAGGGTATGCCCAGACGTGGGTCCCTTGCTCGCTGCGCCACAGGGAACCAGGCTGCACCTCACTGAGGAGGTCCAACAAGGCCGAAACATGTCTGGGGTTGCTTGGTTTTCTGTGCAGAGGGGACCTGGCCTAGCAGTTCGGGCTGGGCTGCTACCTTCGGTGGCGGCAGCTGCTGACTGATTTGCACATGGCTGGTCCCCTTTTGCAATGGCGCAGACGGGCTAAAAAACGGTGGTGTGGAAGGTTGGCCCAGAGCAATTGCCAGTGGTTTAGATTCATTCGAAACCTTCCACCCATCACTTTTGTGGTCAGTTTGTTTTTCCCTCTTCTATAGTGTCACCATATAGGAAACCGAGAAGGAATTCCCTCCAAATGCGGCACCTGTTGGCTTCTCTTTTTCCCATGCATGGATTTTGGTGTCGGTTCTCCTGGGTTGCCACGCAGCCCTTCTGGCATGCGGCGGGTTGAGGCGGGCTTAGTGCCCAAAGGTCTTAGCGACCATCCCTCTGTTATCACTTGTAAAAGAGTGGCAGGGGCTTTCCATCAGTCACCCAGATTACCAGCAGAGAGATCCTCTGGCCCATCAAAATTCCCCGCCGCAGGAACGGAAGACACATCCATAGGGCAAAGTTTACTGTCTTTACTATCGAACAAATGACAGGAATTGTACTAGTAAAACATACATTCTCCAGAGCTCTCATCTTCTGGGCATGTGTCACCCCGTTTTATCCAGGAGTGACATCACAAAACCAAGTTCTGTCCCCAAAACCTATCGGGCATGCAGATATATATATATATATATATATATATATATATATATATATATATATATATATATATATAAATATATATATATATATATATATATATATATATATATATATATATATATATATATATAGGTATATATATATATTCTATAAGGGTTAGTTGTACTATTGGGTAGCCATATCTGGTGGCTCCTCCTGGCACCACCTCCACCTGTAATAAATACAAAGTTGCAGGGTCATGGGGAAATTATTGGCTCCTGCAACATATTCAGCCTCATCATGAGTTAGGCGGTAACCCTTAAATGTGGTGGTAATGCTATTACTGCTGCATTTAAGAGTCCGTCAAATCACGGGTTTGGCTGCATTTACCCCCATCTATAAGCTTGGGGTAAATGCGCCACGAATTTGCCAATTTTCCATGCAATTACCGCGCAGTAATACCACTGACGGTAGTTGCACCACAAATTCCCCATTGGGACCAATGGGGAATGGTGAATTCCAAAATGGGCCCAATGGGGAATGGGGAATTACCGTTCCACCAAACCCGTGATCCAACGCTAATAGCGCCAGGGGGTTGGCAGTAACGCTATTAGCCCCAGCAATATCCCTGCAGTAATACCGCCAGGATACCACCCAACTCGTGATGAGGCCCATTATGTCTTCATGTGAAAGGTGACTCTGGATTGGGCAGTATGTGTCCTCCCAGCACTTGGACCCTGGAAGGCTACCAGGCTGATTGTACCTTTTCAAGTCGATGGGAATGAGCACAGAGGTGCTGTGTGTTCCCTAATGTTGCCATCTTTGATCACCTAAGCCTGAGAGAGTGCATTCAGTTGTTAATTCTTGAGCAAGACTTGTATCCTTCCACCTCTGGTTCGTTGGGAACAGCTACTCTCCGTCTACCTTGAGTGAATAGGCATTGTCCTGCTCTTCTAGGTCAGGTGTGTTGAGACCACACAATGGCGCTCTCCAATTTCTTGAGGTGGCTTATTGTAGCTAAGTGTTCTATATTATACGGTTGAATCCATGTAGCTTTAAAACCTAGGTGCATTTTCCCCACTGCCGTGTTTCTTCAATCTTGGTACTTTTTCTCTCCACTACTGCGAATTTTGCAGTGCACATGTACTTTCAGTCTGGGTGCATTTGCCCATTGCTGTGTACTTTGAATCTAGGTGCATTTCTGAACGAAATATGAGAGGGTGGGGTAACTAGTTCCTGTGTGCGCTGAGACTTGAATTTACTGGTTCAGTGGATTATTGCAAATAACTAGAGTATATAAAGATGAGAGGATGGTAGCTGCGATTTGTGTGCAATTGAAGGGCTACCCCAACTCCAAGAATACTAACAGTTCAGTGGTTCATCTAGTACGCGCTATACCTTTCTATGATAATTACATCAACCATTGAGTACTTATTGCAAATGGAAAAACCACTTAGAGGAGTGTGCCTGAAGAGAGTTGCAATTTATCTTGCATTAGTGCGTGTGCAAGGTTTATAGTTAGAGCTTTGCTACACAAATTATCAGTACATATACAAATGCTTGTATATGTACTGATAATTTGTGTAGCAAAGCTCTAACTATAAACCTTGCACACGCACTAATGCCAAATAAATTGCAGCCGTCTTCAGGCACACTCCTCTAAGTGGTTTTTCATTTCCAATAAGTGCTCAATGGTTGATGTAATTATCATAGAAAGGTATAGCGCGTACTAGTGGAACCACTGAACTATTAGGTGCATTTCTGCACTGCTCTTTCATTACAGACCATAAGATGGTCATCTGGATGTGTTGGGAATTATCTGTGTACCACACTTAGATGGTTTTGGGAGTAGGAAATGTATTGCACGTAGATAGTTTTGGGGGTAGGAAATGTGTTGCACTTAGATAGATTTTGGGGTGAGGATACATGCTGCACTTGGATGGATTTGGGGGTAGGAAATATGTTGCACTTAGAAGGTTTCGGGGGTAGGAAATGTGTTGCACTTAGATGGATTTGGAGGGCAGGAAATGTGTTGCACTTAGATGGATTTTGGAGGCAGGAAATATGTTGCACCTAGATGGTTTTGGGGGTAGGAAATGTGTAGCAGTTAGATGGATTTTGGGGGTAGGATACGTGTTGCACTTAGATGGATTTTGGGGAAGGAAATATGTTGCACTTAGACGGATTTTGGTGTAGAAAATGGGTTGCACTTCGATGGATTTTTGGGGTAGGAAATTGGTTGCACTTAGATGGAATTTTGGGGTAGGAAATGGGTTGCATTTAGATGGAATTGGGATAGGAAATGTGTTAGAATATGCATTAGGATTGCCCCTTCTATGCTTAGAGATCTGTCAGTATAGCTAGCCACTGTTCCAGGGCCTTAGAACTCGACCTGATAGTTTGATATTACCCCACTTACAATACCTGTGATGACAGCCATGGGGGTTATACCTAGATATGCAGGTGACCTAGCATTGCAACTAAAAGAAAGCACATGCAAGTTAACACATTTGGTACATTTAAAGGATGCATGCGTACCTTGTTTCGCGTGCCCAGGATGCCCGAGGATATAGTTGGTAACTCTCCATTGCAGCTATAACTGCTTAATTTAGCCACTTAGTATATCACACAGTGATTACAAGCAGATATCCTTGACAACGTGCTTATTAGACTGCTTTGGTAAGCGTTTGTGGAACATGGGAGATATGTAGGCAGACTATAAACGTAACCTGTCTATTACACTCAGAGAATCCCATTAGCCTAGTTTCTATGGTAGCCTGTCTGACCCTCCGACAAGATGTTCTATGTCACCCACTCTATCGCATTTGGTAGACTAGTAGGGTAGCCTGTCCATAGTGCCCAAAAAGTCTATGAGGGTAGTTGACTTTTTCTCCCCCTCAGAAAATTGGATAACATAGTGACATCGAAGATAAGCTCCATCTGAACTTAAGGTATGTGTAAACGCACCACTTTGGTGGACATCCATGCACTCTAGAATGCAGCTACGACTATGTCAAATTCGGTCTAGCTGTTCACATAAAGGTTTCGCACTGAAACACCAGACTTGCCTCAATACCTCTGCCATTAGAATACAGGGACAGCCTACAACAAAATTCAGTCTAGCTGGAAACACATTGAGTCTCCTGCACTAGCACTCTGTCGTGACCTCCCGCAGTACCTACCCATGTGCTTGACCTCTTGGGTTGCGTACTGGTGCCTAGCCAACCCTCCTACGTCCCAATCATGGCCAAATGCACACACACATCTTAGGCCTCCTCTTAGAACTTTTCCATACTTGGACTTCGGTCTCCGAGGGCGTTCCAACCACATAGAGCATTGAGGCCATACTAATGGGGAAATGGCACTATATAAATGTTGACTACAATACAATACAATACATCTAGGACCCTTTAGTTTCCCTTAAACTAAGAGTTTCCAACCTTTCTGAAAAGTAAAGAAAAGCTTTACTTACCTTTTAAAAGTTCATCCCCATCCCTGAAAAGACTTTTACAGGACGGCTAATAACATGTATAGACATTTAAACATGGATGCCTATTTTGCACATTTGTCTTACAAAGTTTTACCTTACCTACATAACATTTTATATTTTCTTTCACCTCCTGGGAGTTAGGCATGGCCTGCTCCACCACTTCCCCCCTGGAGTGTCTGGAGAACTCAAAGGTTATCCTGTGATCCAAGTGAAATTGATGTACCTCGGCCCCAGAAATGTTTCCAAAGAAAAATCACCCTAACACTATATGTGCCTCATTAAAGGTTTGGCGATGCAGATAAACATTTCTCGTAATTTAATTACCGCCATTTATTTGAGCCGTAGAGAATAAACTACAACTTTTACTGCACCGCAGAATTATGAATTTAGAGAAAGAGTAAATCCTCCACTTCACCAACAAAAATTGGCAGATTTCCCACACAGTAATTCCGCCGGTGGTACATTTGCAAAAAATCCCCAGGGAGTTCTGTGGAATCCAAAAATGGGGAATTTCGTCACCCTACCATCACTTGTACACCTGTGTGGTACCCACGGGACCAAGTGGCAGTAAGTGTAAATGGTTTTGGCAGTAATTCAGTGGATTTACCACCAAATTACTGCCAAACTTGTGCCAATGAAATGCATGAATTTAGAATCTGTGCACAAAAACATGTGATTTCCTTATTTATGGCTGATTTATAAGGTGATCTTTGTGAGTACAGATTTTTTAAAATAAATATTTAATGTGCGTATAATCTTTTGTTGTAGGTGTATGAAAGTTTTTACTGTACCTTTTGACCACCCTGCTACCCTACTGATGGTTTTGCCCGGGCCGCTCTACCACATTACCTCCTCTACAGCCCTGTGAACTCAAAGGTCACCCTGTGACCCAAGTGAAATGGATCTACCTGGGCCCCAGGAACAATCCCTTAGAAGAATCACCCTAACACCACGTGCAAATGCACTACAGGAAGTTAGAATCTGTGCACAAAAACAAGAGATTCAGCTATTGATGGTTGATCTATAAGGTGCCCTCTGTGGGTAGTGCCAAATTCAGTAGCTCTGCACAAATGCAGCACATGACTTTAGCATCCATGCACCCATGCAAGAGATGCATTTGGTATCTGAACATGCTTGCAAGGAGTGCAATTGCAATCCATGCATCAAAGTAATGCATTTGTTATTCACTTGCACACATGTTCAGTATCTGTATTCAGACACCGTATTGAATATCTGTGCATAAATTCAAGCGATGCAAGTAGTCTCCCTGCACCTAAACAAGAAATCAGTTAATTGTCTGTGCACACACGAAAGAGATGAATCTGGTAAGGGGGCATGCATGCAAAAAATGAATTTGACATACGTGCACCCATAAAAGAGATGTATTTGGTATCTGTGCACCTATTAAAGAGATACATTTGGTAGGTGCACCTGGAGACCATGAAAATGGCAGCGGCGTGGAGTATAAATCAATTTAACCTAACACCAGTGTACCCATACAAAAGATAGTGCAGTCTTTCTGATAGTTACATGGTGAGGGTGAGAAATTGTACTGAGCTGCACAGGTTTTCTGTTTGCACGGAGTCATAGCATTTCTATCCAGGACAAGGGCTCCTCCTGTCCACCCTCCGGGAAGGAGAACCCAGGCATCTGGGTTCATTGGACAAGGTTATACAGGTGCCATTTCTCAATCACTAATCATATTATGTGTACATGCATTCACATCTGCACACCATTCTGTGTTATGTTTCTTGAATAAGCTCCATTCACAAATGGTAAAGAGTGGCTTCTGAGCCTGATCAGCAGCGTAACATTCTAAATTACACATGGGCTAATTTAAAACTAGAAATTCTTATTGCAGACACACCGTTTGAAATTCCTAACATGTAAATGAAATTTGGCAACATAATCCAGTACCAAATTAAAAAGACATTAAAATGGCAAGACATCCAATATGCTAAGACATGAATGTTTCTGTGGCCCAGGAACAACCATTTTACTTGGGTCACAGACTATATCCTTTCAGTTCACCAGGCTCTCCAATGGGTAGTGTGGAAGAGACGCCCATGCCTCACTCTCACCAGGTAAACAGACAGTAAACACTTTAATACACATTGTTACTGGGTGAAATGAACGTCTGATACTTCAGCTAAGGGAAGTGTACTTCTTTACTACGTTCCAGTGACAAGGTATATGCATCATGTAAGTCCAGGGGTAAGTAAGTAGGAAGGTACACAGGAGACATCCACCGACCTCCACTCTCACAGGCTTCTTCACTCTAACTGACATTCATGCAACTGGCAGGGGCACACACACCACAACATTCCACAGGCATACATTCCCCCAGGCATTCTCCCAAGCAAGCATTCATGGAGGACCAAGGCAGGGAACACAAGACGCAACACATCTCTCTCCTTAACAGAAACCAAGATAAAGGTACAGAAAGAAGTGCAAGGGAAAATACATGTGGTAATGTGACCAAAGTATGAAGCCAACAACACTCTGGCCACCTTCACTCCAAACTCCAAAACTCCCAAATCCAAATCCCACTCACTCCATTCCGAAGAAAACAGAGACATTCTCCCACCTACCTTGTCCCTTCAACGACCTACAATGAAGCCAAACCAATCCAAAACACCAAAAGTCTGTTGCAGGCCCAACAACAGACACTCAGCCAAAGGAACCATCCCTAACTCTCAACACACCACCATGCCACACAATCTCAAAACAGCACCCTCGTTCATCCTGCTGTCAACAACTAAGGTGCACTGCGAGACAGCACACCCTTCATCTTCTATTATACTACACCAGAACCAATAATCAATGCTCAAAATGCACAGAGCACAGGTACCCACTACCATGCACAGCAGGCACCCCCTAAGGTACCAGCGTCCAACTGCACAAGGCACCTGGAAGCAAAACGCCTCAAGTGCGGTGTCCAACACCCCAATATTAGTGGCACGGGTAACAGAACACCCCTATAAAACGTGTGCTGGGTTACAAAGCCCCCAAAATTGACATGGGTGGCAAAACACTCCTATAAAATGTGTGAAACGGGTTCCAAACCCCAATACATGTGGCACGTGTGACAGAACACCACTATAATACGTGTGTTGGGTTTCAAACTCCCAAAAATTGTTACAAGGCAAAACTTCCAACATTCTCCCAGTGCAACCCTCAATCACACACAAGGTGATGAACTGCAAACCACATATTGAAACTCCAAATATTTTGTGAAAATATCACCCTAACTTTACAGTCCATAAAGTACACCTTGGTCCTGTGGAAGCCAAACGTTAGTGCAAGATACATCATACATAATTGTTAATTATGCACTGTTGTCACAACCAATGATCAGAAAGCATTTCAAGTGTTCTAAATAAAGGCAACGCCAAACACACCAAGAAACTCCTTTAACCACAACCAAACCAAAAGGAACTGAGCCAAACATAACCAGACAGGACCCGAGACATATCACAAGCGTCACATCACACACAATAACCGAGTCAGTATTCTCTGTTATATACTGAAAGCTATCGGAACAAATCCAAAAAATCAGGATCAAGTTCTTCCAAAACCATGAGATATGTGCTCCCAGGATCCTCAAGGGTAGAACCACAACATTTGCAATATCCCTAAGTCTCCCTCCAATGATTAGATGCCTCCTCTGATGCCGAACAGCATGCAGGGCACAGAATGAAATGCTCACAACAATACCTTTTTCTTTGATGACTGTGAGCGCTGGCTGTCTCACCATTGTCTGTGCCCACCTCCTGAACTGCATACTTAATCAAGCCAAGGTGCCCCATAGCATTGGAACTCTCTCCTTGCTTAATCTCCTTCTCTGTGAGCCCCCCGACAGCCATTCTCCTCTTTTTGGGCATTGGAGGGCAAAGTCTGACCTGCTCAAGGGAGCCTACAGTGTGCGCGGGACCAAAATGCACAGATCCCACATCCCGAACATCCAACACTCTTCTCCTTTCAATCCATGCTCTCCACGGCTCATTAGAGAAAAGAACCTCGGTGCAGTGCTCAGAGCGTGGGGAAGTCGTGGCCGTTGGAGAAGAGGCTGAAGTCGTCACTCCTCATGAAGCGCCTAGGGGAGAAGAGCTCCCGCTCAAAATGATGCAGCGCCCACAGATCAGGATGCATCCCAGAACCCTCCGCGACTGCCCAGGACACAAGTGAGACTGATTAATAGTACCTTCTTGTTACCTCCTATGCTCCTGCTCACCACAGCCCGAAGACTCCCCCCGGTGGGCGTGCCAATGTCCCGCTGGTCACTTCAGCCTGTGGATCCTCCCAGTAGTTGTCTTAATGTCCCGCTGCTCACCGCCGCTTGAGAATTCCTCTCGGCGGGTGTGCTGATGTCCGCGCCAGTGTCAGCGCCAGTCAGTTGCGCACCCTTCTGCTCTCCTTTGCATTCACGGCAACCTCCTCTGCCTTCTACAGCAACTTTCTCTCATAGTCCACCACAGCTCCTCACTAGGATCACTCTACTCGACGCTTCCAGTGGGCAAAATTCATACAGTGGCCCTGCTGCGATCTGCTCCTTAATGCTTACATTTTCTTCTACTTCAGTGGCCAATATGCTTGAAGGTGGCCCCACTGATGGTGCTTTAACTCCTCAGTCTCTCCCAGGCTGAAAATACCATCCGCCTCCAGAGGCCAAAACTTCAAGGTGGCCCGCTGGTGATTGCTGCCCCAGTGGCCAAATGCTGCAAGATGGCCCCACTGATACTCCTACTGCTTTATACTGTCAACTCCCATCCCCAGCTACCCCCTTCCTGCCATTAAACTGTTGTTGGGCCATGGGACAGGGGTGAGCACACCTTTGGGGTTCGGGGGCCCGTGGCTGTCCCCTCTTTGGTCTCAACAGCTTCCTTCCTTGCTTCTAGGTGCTGCTCACTCTACACGCGTGGGTTCGAATCCCATCTTCATCGCCTGTGTTGTGGGGTGAAATGAAAGTCTGATACTGCAGGTAAGGGAAGTTAACTTTTTACTAAGAGTCACCTGGATATATCAAAGAACAGAGATTTTTGCTGTATAACTTGAAATGTAAACACTCTATGGGCCTCATTACACGGACGGTGGTAACCATGGCGCTATTAGCGCCATGGTTGCCGCCGGTATTTTACCAAGTCCGCCATGGTGAATGGCGGAATTACCGCCCTATTCCAAGGTGTGTGGGGCGGTAATTCCCCATTCACCATGGCACTTCCCCATTCCCATTTTCGCCCCCATTGGGCTCAATGGGAATGGGGAAGGCGGTAATTATGGTACCGCAAATTGCGGTACCGTAATTACCTCCAAGGTCCCTTTGTGGGTCCCGTCCTTAATGGCTGGTAAAACCAGCCGTTAAGGTAGGGACCCACAAAGAGACCTTGTAGTAAGGCGGTAAGGGTTTATCGGCACTGGTACCCTTACCGGTACCGGTAACCCCTTACCGCCGTCCGTGTAATGAGGCCCAATGTGTCGAGATTAAATAATAGCTGCATCCTTTCTTTTGCATTTGGTCTGCCTTTTCTCACCTGCTCGCTAATCACCTCATCAAATCTGAACCGCAGGGCATATGGAAATTAGCACCCTGGGCGGGGGAGCCAGCCATTCAGATGCCTAGGAACGCAGGCTGACACTACCAGTGAAAGCCCGCGTTCCAACCCGCCTGATGACTGGCTCCACCACACGCCATCTTCCCCCGCCACCCCTGTTTTTTTTTGGTTTCCTCTCCCTCCCCCATCGCTCTTACCTGATTGTGGCAGTGGTGATCCGCCGCCACAGCTCCTTTCCCCTGTGGCCGCCATGGAAATGGAACCGTCTTCCAATTCCCTGGCGGCCATGTAGGTATAGTATTTTCTCTCCCAGAACGGGACGCCACGCAGCGTTTTGTTCAGCGCACTACACGGGTGCTAATGGCGATATGTCCATCGGTGGCAGGGCCCACCCTGTGGGTAATGGCCCGTCACCCTTGTTAAGGGACCCTCGCTTCGCTCATGCCCTTAACTTGGGCGTCGAGCTGTTACCCACAGGATGGGCTCACAACCTCGGGTCATATCGCCTCATTATGATCCCTGAGCAGTGCTAATCTCTGGCTCAGAAATTCGGCGTTTAGGCCCATAAGATTCCATAATTGCCAACAGTTCCAGTATAAAATGCCCAATTAAATATATACACTTGCAAAACAAGCTGCAGAAAAAAATAGAAGCACATTACCAACGTAGTAAAAGATTTACTACACAATTCACTACATATTATGCTTTTTCAAATTAATGATCAGGTTTTGTGATATTGCCAAATTGGCATTTTATGCATAGGCACACCATTGTTTATTGCTTTCCTTTTTAATTTCTCAATAATAATTAACAATGTCAGTTTCATGCAAAAGGTGCGTGTGTCTTTACTGTGTAGGTTCTGAACAAACGCATATATGCCAACATGCCTCACTCCAGTCGGGAGATGCCAATCCAGCCATCGTCTTTACCTTGCATTCTGGCACTTGTGGTCCTATGTTGATAATGGGGAGATGCAGAACTACAAGTCCAAGAATGCAAAGTTAAAGCAGGACTGGAGTAGCATCTCTGCTGGAAGGGGACATGTTGGCAGGCATTTAATCAGTTACAACTGTTCATAATCATAATGATCTTATTCCTGAACCTTTACTGAGCTCAGTTGCAAATGCTCGGGTGTCATTCTCAATTTTCTCCACCCCATAACAGGTGCATTTTGACTTCTTTGTGATTCTGATCCCCTGCTTATGCACCTGGGAGCATCTAATAGCGCAGGGAGCTCTTGATTCTATTATAGACCAGGAGGCGAGCAGAATGCTTCATCTTCTCATTTGTTACTCTCCAGCAGTTCCAACAAACTATTAACATTTTCAATTTTTTCATTGAAATAACTTTTTTTTCTCTAAAAACTTCATATCCCAATAGTCTTCGGTCCCTGTAACCCCAGTGTCCTGGTCATGTGACTTAGTCTTTCCTCTTCCTATAACCCTCCTCTTCTTGTCCTGCTCTCCAGCGATAAGTACTCTTTTTACTTAGCTGCGTAGATAAACAGCATTGAAGACGTATTTTTGTGAAATTGCAAAGATGTGTGCCGTAGAACATCAATCCATAAGGGGGGTTGAGTTTAGACTATAGCGCAGGGACCGCGCAGTGTTGAAAGTACTTTTAATTTAGTAAAATAAATATCCGGCACCTCAGGGGTTTGCTGGCGGCTTTTTCTTCGCTCGCATACGCTGCGAGTGAGCAAGGAGCCCCCACCCTTGTGGGTGTGGAGTGGACTCACAGAGCGCGAGAAAGCAGATCGCAAAGAGCCGCTCGAGCAGCCCCCGCCCTCGCGGGGCGGATCTTAGCACCAGAAAGCCGACAAAGCAAATAGGAGAGCGCATAGCCCCCTCCGTTGGAAAGGAGAGGCCAGGTGCTTAACGGGCAATGCGCTCCGGTCTCCCGTATGTGACAGATCAGAGAGATGCATAGGGATGCCCCAGATACTTCGCAGAGGGCATAAATCTAAGTTATAAGCACCGAAGCGATTCATAGCTCAAGACAAGAGCATACAGTGAACACAGTGCTAAGCACTGATTGAAAGGAAGCTGCTTGAGCAGTTCAGGTGCAGCCTCAATCAGACAGAGTGAGCCAGTGGACGTGCCACTAGACCTGAGAGGGTACCATTAGGCATGTACCAGCAAACAGTATGACTAAGTTTGAATGGAGTGAGGAGGAGCAAGAAGCCATGTTCAGAGGACCTGGCTCACAGCTTCAAAGAAGTGCTGGGAGAATCACTCATGGAGCAGTGGCTCAAGGGGTCAGACCCCTCCAAGACAGACTAGAGACAATTGAGTTATTCCTGAGCCAAAAAGACAAAAGCACAATACCACATGCAAGCACGTCCACGGGGGTCGCGCCAGAGGGCCCACAGGGGTGTAATAAGGCCCGGAAGAGCAAGAACTCTTCTGACCCCCCGGGCCAACCTGAAGGGGCAGAACCAAGAACCCCAGAGGCTTCCAATGCTTTCAATAGGCTGAGAGAAGCCTTCATTAGTAAGTCGGAGATGCCGAGCCTCGTCACGCCCTACCCAGGGCAGGAGAATATGGGCAACACCGAAGAAGAGGTTTTCCCTGAAGAGGAACCAACAGAATCCCAGAGCTCCTCGCACGAGGAAGCCGATAAAGAAGGTGATGAAGGAAGTCTGCCTCCACCAAAGAAAGGCTGAGAAAGCTAAATAATCTGGAGGACAAGGAGACTTCGGATATGTTTCATCTAGAAGACATCCGGAACCTGAAATCTTCGGAATGGGTGCCCTCCCCAAGAGTCGCAAGATACATGACTCAAAGACTGCGAATGGATAGGGGCAGGGGTGCATGGAGCTCCTAAGGGGAAAAAGTAGGGTTCAGTGGACTGTTCAGCAATTGGCAAAGCGGGTCTTCAGGTCCTTCCGGAAGTGTATGATCTGGAGTGGGTGTCTGGTCTGCAATGGTGATCTGTTCCCGATCAAGGGTGCTTAGCAGGAAAATGCCTTTTTCCTAGTTTTGTCTCTCTTTCATTTCTATGCTAGTAGTCTGGAGATGTCTTGGCTTCTGGTGATACATTTGCCTCCAGCAAGGGTGATTTATTTCTTAGAGTGATATTTTGATTAAGAATGCTTCATATGTGATGCAAGATTCTTGAATATGATGCAGGCTTGAAGGGTAGCCTCGGCAGCTCCCTGAAGATGGGAGTGATGTGGGTGAATTTTCATAGGCCTGTGATAGGAGTGCTGCAGTATCCTGGATGGCTTTCAGTGGGGCCAAGGTGGCATCTTGGACACCTGCAAGTAGAGAGTTGCTACCATCATCATCAAGGGAGATGATCAGCGGTGCGATGACTGTTCTGAAACTTGCGATGAAAGGCTTGAGCTTGCGGAGGAGAACAAGTTGGTATCATGCTGGTTGTGTCTTGTTCTGAATGAGCGGTTACAGTCAATGCTAAAGCTGACAGAATGTGCAGTGGGAAATAGTTGATGCATGAATGTGAGCAATTGGACCATGCGCACAGGGAGTGTGCCCTCTCTTTGGCTTTTTTGATTTTTTTGATAATGAAAATGAATGATGGGAGATCAACCTCCGAAAATGTGTGAGGCTATTCCGTACACATTTTCTCTGATCACTGCATGAAACGCATAGTCACATTTAGTCCGGGAAGTCACAGCTTACAGACTCTGTCTTCCCCTGTCATTTTCAGCTGGAATGTGACAGCCACAGCTATATCAAAGCATCTCAAGAAGGGGGAAGACACACCTTCCTCCAACCATGGGCAGCCGCATTAAAATATCAAAGGCTCCATGAGTCTGCTTTCCTTTATTGTTTAGTCTGGCTGATGGCAGTGCATACTAATGAGAGATAATTGAGGAAAGCCTGGAAGGGGCTTGGTTACCAGACAGACAAGAGGAAAGTGGGGCTAACACCCATTTGGTGTGCAATGTGTCAACTTGAAGCTAGTTCTCACCCCTCTGTATGAAAGGCAGTGAATGTGTCATGACCACTGTGAGGGGGCACAAGTTGTGCCACAAGCAGGCTCCCACCAAAAGCCTGAGGGCCTTAAAACCACTGCAAAAGGGCTCCTGGAGCCAGTCCTGACGCCTTTGGCACCAGGTTCATATGTATGAAGGAAGGGCTGTTCAAACTAGGTCCCATTTATGTACATGGGCCTTTAAATCCAACATGGAAGCACCCACCCATTCTAGTTCTAAGAACCAAGCCATACGGTCTAGTGTTTTGGGTGTGGCAGGCCTGGAACTACTTTCCCTGGTACTACTTTACCTGGGCTATATAAACCACACCCTGACTGCAGAACACGCTTCATGTTATTCTGCAACCAGCAGCGTGACGCTCACCGTGTCCACCTCCTGGTCTTCAGCATCTTCCTGTAATCCTGCAAGAACAAGAACAAGATTATTCTACCTTACCTGAGAAAACACCATCCAGCACTCAGCATCTCAACTGGGCTACAATCTGTGGAAACCGAGAGAAGAAGAAAAATCACTCACCTTTGAGTACTAGCTTAAGGACCTCCGGCGAACCGCTGCCACAGCTGCTGTTCGAACATTGCAACCTGCAATAACGAGAAAGGGAAAACAATATTAGAACGCGTGCTTCCAAAACATCAAATTCCATCAGTCTTACCTGAATTCCATCGTGCTACGCCACGCTTCCATCCGGGGCACCACAGCAACATCTGCAAAGGAAAAGGGACATATTCAGGTTCGCTTTCAATATTAAACAACCACACAGCGCTGTACTTACCTTAACGGATTCCGAGGGCCTGTTTTTCATCACGCTCCCATCCACTCCCAGCACCACATCGGCCTTTGAGGAGAAGAAAAAGAGAACACAGGTTAGCTTTAAAAGACAACAAAGGCACTGCACTTCACGCTTTCTCTTACCTAGAAAACGTGCCTCTCCATCCGGCATGCCAGCATCAATACCTTCACACCTGAAAAGAAGGAGATAAAGACATTAACAAATACCCACCATAAACAGAACAAAGACTTACAATTAACAAACCTACCTTCCTACCAGCAGATTCGGGGTCACAGCAGGTCTGGGGCCAAGGAAGGCATACTGCACCAGTGAAGCAACTCGGGCAGCTCGCCAACAAACGTCAAGCGCCCCTGCACAAGAAACACAAGACGGATATCTCACTCTACAAATAACTGACATTAATTATTCAGCACTTGGCAACTACGCATCCAGGGTTCCAGATCTCAGAGCCTTTCAGACACCCCTGGGGATATCAGGTGAGCATAACAGAATGGCATGTCTGGGTCCATCAGTTACCATAGGTGCCCCTGCAGAGTGGAACTCTTTCAGAGAGGAGAAGTATGTGATTTGAGGGAGACAGGAAATCTGCTCGAGGCACAAACTTCAAGGGAGACCTGTGCTTTAATCACAAGTCACAAAGGGCTTGGTTAACCAGAGAGACACTTTGATCTACCACAGGCAGGAAGATGGGTAGGACTTAGGTAAGTGTTGTCACCCCTTAACTTTCCTGTTGCAGAGCACTCTGGTACTGACCTCATGCATAACAGAAGATTGCTGGTGGGGACCCAGGATTGGTTCATTAAGATAGGCTTAGTCTGCACTAATCCTTGGGGCCCATTTGGCTTTATAGGAGGGCTCAAACCCTCACTTAGTAGATCATCTGATGACTTTGAAAGGAGTGAGAAGAAGGATTAATTTCGACCCCAGCTGAAGGTACAGTCTACCTTACATCTTCCGTCAGTGAAGGAAGGCCAGGAGTTCCAAGAGGAAAGCAAGATCCCTCCCCTAAACATCTTTCCGGGAACAGAAGGAGATGCCAGACTCAGAGGGCCTTTTCAGCAGCTCTAGAACTGGTATCTAGCCCACACACAGCATGCCCTGTTGGTTCTGCCAGCAACCTTCCTAGGTGGAAAGTGCCAGAGAATCTCTGGACAAAGGACAAGGCTGTTGCCTACAAACACTCTTCTAAGGTTTGGGCTGTCTGACTTGAAAGGATGACACAATCCCTGCGAAGAAGCTAGGAGGAGTGCCACAGAAGCATCAATTAGCATCCATCTGTTAAGGACATTTTCAACACAGTCTAGTCCTCAAACTTCAACCGGCTGCACCACTGACTGTTGTCATGCTGCAGTCATCAGAGCCGTTTGAGACGCCAGGACCAGCACTCCAGATCCGCCAGCCAGCACAGAGACAATGATTCGTAGCCCAGAGATAGATGCTGTGTAGGCCAGCTTGCAGCCATCCGTCCAGCCGCACTTGCCGAACTGCCTGTCTCCTGATACCCGCAGCTGTCTCCTGCCTCAAACTCTGTCTCAAGAGCTGCAAAGCACCCTGCACCCGCCTCAACGCTGTCGAGCAGCAAGAACCTCTTAAGCACCAGGTATATTGTGGTTAAGCCCTCCTGGTCTTTCTCCAAAGGCCCCTAGAGACAGTTACAACAATTTGCCTCTTGGTGCTGAAACCAAATAACCTTGAACTGTAAGACTGACTACTTTACCAACTACCCTGCTATGCATCCCTTTCCTTCGTTAAATTGTCTGTCCTGTGTTCCTGTACAGGGTGGGTTGTATTTTGTAGTCTGCTAAAACTGTCTGTTGTAGTAATAATAAAGTACATATTTGTATACAACCTTGACTGCACAGTCCCTTTTATCATTGGGTAATCATTGAATTTGTCCATGTTACAACTAACTAACGATCCATGACTTTGCGGAGATAAGCCAGCCGTTACGTCCACTTTACCAAAATTGGACAAGGAGGTTTATAATTTACTTGTGTTCCAAACTGTTTGGATCCCCTCTGGTCTACTAGAAGTGTGGGGCTGATTGATGGTTTAGAAACAGATATTCATCCCTGAACTACTGGTCCCCCGAAGTTGAGTTGTCACAATGAATCAGTCAAGCTTCATTTGTGTCATCCAGTTCCGTACTTGGGCATGTTTGGTGGGGTCTTTCGAGGAGAAATAATGTGGTCTTTGTTGGGAATGAGCTCCAACAAAATACCTGACATCCTGGCTTTGATGAGAACCAATAGTGGTTGAAGCGAGGGATGTTGTTCATGCAATTGATCTTAGGGTAAAGCTGTGTGTCATTTGAGTCATGATGTTTCTTGACATTGGTGTTGGTGAGGAGTTCCTCTAAAGGTTCCCTGTAGAGGTTGAAGAGAGGCAACAAACTTTATGCTACAGATTACTGGGCAGCAATGGTATTTGTTGGGGCCATCTGGACAAGTTGTGTCTGTTGGGGAGGTAGGCGGCAACTGAAGCCCAGGCTCGTGGCAAGAGAATTTAGGAGGCCTTCATCGCTAAATGTTGAATGTTAAAGGTATTTATATTGCTCACTGTCACCAACAGAGTTGTTCCCCAGGCGCTCTGGAGGATCTGTAAACAAGAAGGCGGGCAGGTTGGGTTAGTTGGTTAGAGAGGGGGTAGGAGAGTGAGAAAGTTGGGTGCTGTTGGTGGCTTCAGTTCGGTATACGCTGTCCGCTGAGCTTTGGTGTAGATATTGGACTGGGCCGAGACCTTGTGTGCAGTTGGTGCTGTTTATGTGTTGTTGGCCTGTTGTTGCTGCGGTGTGGTAAAGTGCATGCGGTTTTCTGGGCGAGAGTTGGCTTTGTGAATTTTCTGGTGATTTAGGAATGCGGAGATTTGAAGGTAGCGTTAGTGGGGTGAGAATCCTGGTTGTGGCAAATCTTGTTTCATTTAATTGGTATTACTATGGGTGGGTTAGTTGCTACTATCCTTCCTTGACCGTGCGACAGTTGTGGGTGTTAGCGCGGCACACTCCCTGTTGTATTCTAATTAACTTTATGTCATGTGATTGGTGTGCCTATTCTCCTCTTTAGGTATCAGAGCTGGAGGTTGGGAGGCCCCTATGCCCTTGCTATCTAAGTAAAATAGGTCTGTTGAATCTTGGGTGTGGTACCGGGCCAGGATGCTATTGATGAATTGTCCAAGTGCTTCCGTATTGGTCTGCCTATGTATTCAGTCTTTAGTGTCTTCCTCTCATGGCTATCTCTCATTATGTGGTTTGGTATGTTGTGGAGTGTCTTCCTTAGATTCTGTTTGTAGTCGATTGCTTGGTGAGAACCAGGATCGGTATCTTCATTCATCGCTGTTTTAGCTGTGTCCCTTTAGTGTCCCTGTGTGCAGTCTTCTAATTACGCAGTGAATAGCCAGGATTTTAACAGTTTCCTGAATAGTAGGTGGTTTCTTGTGGTAGGTATGTTCTGTGGTATGTCGTTTCAAGTTTTCGGTGCCTGGTGAGATAAAGAGGATCCTCCAAGTTTTCTTTCGTTGTAGGGTTTCGGTTCCAATCTGATGTCGCTTGATCTGAGCATTCTTGTTGGCTGATATAGGCGTAATTTGTATCTCAGGAATTCTGCCCCTTGGTTGTGTATTGCTCTGTGCGTGATGCACATTGATTTGAATTTAATTCATTGTTTTATTGGTAGCCAATATAGTGTTCTCTTCGGGGTAGTATAAGAAGCAGTCTGGCTGCCGCATTTTGTATGCATTGTAATTTTTTAGGAGTCGTTCAGGCATACCCAGGTATAGGCTATTGGTGTAATCTACTCTGGACATGGCGAGAGCGGTGATGGTGTTTTGTTGGTGAATGACAGGAACGGTAACATCCTTTTTGCTGCTCGCAGGAGAAAGAAGCATTTCTTGAGTAGAGCATTTACTTGTGGCTCCAGAGTGAGATTGTTGTCCATCAGTACCCCAGGTTTTTTTTTACAATTGACGATGGCACTGGGGTTGTATCTAGTTCTCTTGGTCAAGAGATGTGGTTGTTGTCTCCTCTGTTTTTTGTGACAACCATTATCTCTGTTTTCCCTGGGTTCATTTTGAGGTAGTTAGAGTTCATCCAGTTGAATGCATCACAAAGGCAGTTCTCTGGTGTTGCGTTTTCTTCTTGGGTCAAAGTATTAAAGGGGGCAGAGACATTGAGTAGTACGAGTAAGCAAGAGTCCGTTTTGTGCAGGATGTGGAGAGTGTCATCGATAGCATGGATGTTAGTGATCGTTCGGAATTTTGACTGGTAGCCGTGTAGGAGATTGTGCTGAGTGATCCGTTTATGCAAATGGATGGCGAGTGTCTTCTCAATCACTTTGCTGAGGAAAGTGGAGATGCATGATGGAGCAATAACTGGCCAGGTCATCTGGGTCATGCATGGGTTTCTTCAGCAGAGGGAGGATCTTTTCCATTGTAAGTGCATCTTGAGGCATTTGTTGCTGACATTGAGTCGTGGTGCACGTCTTTCTCTAGCACTGACCTTTACAATAGAGAAGAGAGGATATTGGGCCTCATTACACGGATGGCGGAGAACCATGGCGCTATTAGCGCCATGGTTCATGCTGGTAAAATACCGGCACCGCCTTGGCGGAAAGGGGAATTACCGCCCCATTCCAAGGTTGGTGGGGCGGTAATTCCCCCTTCCACCATTGCCCTTCCCCATTCCCATTTTTGCCCCATAGGGCATAATGGGAATGGGGAAAGTGCTAATTGCGGTACCGCAAATTGCCAGTACCGTAATTAGCTCCCTGGGTCCCTTTGCGGGTTGGTTTTTAACGCCTGCAAAAAGCAGGCGTTAAATCCCCCAACCCGCAAAGGGACCTCGTAGTAAGGTGGTAAGGATTTACCAGTACTGGTATTTTACCGGTACCGGTAAATCCTTACCGCCATCCGTGTAATGAGGCCCATTGTCTTTGTAGGTGGTGGTGTGAGAGCAACAAGAGTGCTGGTTAGGTCTTCTGGAATAATGGTCCTGAATTGTGTCTATCTTGATATGTTGGAAACTGGAAACTGGTAAAAGGTGGAGCATCTGAGGTGTGTTTGGAGCAGTCAAAGTGTTGCCTTATCTTGTCGGTGAAGAAGTTGTCGACTGTATTGCACTTGTTTGTGTACTACAGGGTCTAGCAAGGTCTTGATGAAGTGTCCCACAGCTTGGAAAGCCCCTTTGCTCTTATTGGATGCTTCCATGCTGGTGTTTGTGTATTAGTTTGCTTTGACATGTGATGAATGTGCTTGTGCTGGACGCAAAGCTATCGGTGATGAGGTCTTCTTTTTTGGTGGGATTTTCTCGATAGCTTTTCTTTTCTGAGTGTGTACCAAGGCGGGGGGATGGGGGGGTGGTTATGCTTGGTGAGTTGACGTTTCAGTCATGGACACAGGTGTTGTTGGTCGCGGCATGCCGATGACTGCACTGAGTTGGGCATTGCCATGCTCGGCAGGGTCGGATTCACAGGCCAAGGTGATGAAGTTCTCTTCCAGTACAACCCTTGCGAAGGTCTTGAAGGAGCAGTGTGATGTCTTGTGTACACTCGGTTTGGCCCCAATAGAGAATAGGTTTGTGGCGGAGCAGGATGGGTTTGGCTATGTAGGGTTGTTGCTAGGTCTGGAAAGGATTAGGGGCTAAGCTAATGTCGGGACTGGCGGGATTTGGGGCTAGGTAGCATTTTGGTTGTAGCTCCTGAGCTTCTATCCAGGGCTACAACCAAAAGACCCGGACTATAGCCACCTCACCCCCCCCCCTCCCCCAGCAATGCCTCTGTGGCTATGTGTTCTGTCCACTAGCCAATAATCCTACAAGTGTTATGGTTGGCCACAACAAACTGCAAGTGCAATAGGATTTCAGCATAGAGTTTGAGGTCTGTGTGCCAGCCTAGCCACAAACTATAGTCCTTATTTACACGTCAGTGCACACTCTGCTCCTGGGAAGTGGGAACAAGTCTCGGAACTCATTCCCTTTTCTTCTTGCTGAACGCCGCAGTTAGTTGCTGGTTAATTCATCGGAATACATTTTTTCTGATGGCCTTCAAAGAGTAAGAGTTGCTTTCCTCCGGGATCACGCAAGCAAATGTTGCCGTCGAAAGAAAGTATATTTTGCAATCCCTCTGCTCAGCAATCATATTAACATTTGTTCTGCTGTTTCTCAGGGACCCAAGTATCTCTTGCACGCCATATGTTAAATACCACGATTCAGCGCCCTGGCAGCAGTGCACACAGAAGGCTCTTCAGCACATCAACAGTGCAAGGACTCTGGGGCACTGTGCACGGCGGGGGCATCAGGAAGGGAAGATAATGAACTTTGCCCGTTCTCCTGGCTTGCTCTGTAATGAAGTAACCCACAAGGACATGGCCTTTCCCTTATGGAAATGACACTGGTCAAACCCAGGTTCGACTCTCTTTTGTTCTGGACAAAACTAGGATTTTGTTTCTCAACCTGTGGTGTAAGCACCTTCCTGTGGAAATGAAGACATATTTAGAAATCCTAGCGGCAGTCAGAGAGTTAACCGGACGCTAGCATTCATCTAAAATGATTTCGACTTCCTCAAGTGTGACCATTGCTGGTTTGCAGTTTGCATTTTTTATCCTCTGTAAACGTCCATATTCCAGGTATCTGGAGTGTGTGAAAGTGAGTGCAGGCAGGTGATGCAATCGGAAAATGGCGGTGTTCCAATAGTGATGGTGTTCCAATAGGTAAGTACGGAACAGCAGGACTTTCCTTTTTTTTCCCTAGGGCGCCAATTTCTTCTCAGAATTAGAATAGACATGCATGCACCCCCCAACCCCCCCACTCCCGCCCCCCACTGACAAAGGCATGATGCTCTCTGCCAGTCCATTTAAAACAGGGGCCTGAGTGTTCTGTAGGATTGTCACCTAGCTCATTATGCCCACTTTTTATGCCACATTCTAGTCCACTGCTGGGGGCCTAAAGTCTCGCAAACAATTGTGAAAGGGTTGAGGACTCCTGAGCAAGTCCCTGGTGGATACAGCGTGACCAGCTGAAGGGGCTTCCCTCTTCTTTCTTGAAGCTGACACACTCTGTGTGTACGGAGTAAGGTCCCACACGAACTAGGGAAGTCCCTCAGTCATATGGGACAGATCTCCCCACTGCCAAGGCTGGGTAGTTAAGATTGTGCTTCACTCCAGGCCAACTTGTGATGGCGCTACTACCGTTGGGGGCAGAAGGAAGCTTGGTTGGGATGTGTCCTCTATCAACACCAGAGAAGAATCTCCACCAGTTGGCAAAATAAGCAAGCTGTTCCTTCATCCAGGAGTTGCCTAACAAGTGTTGGCATTAAAAGCTAGGCACTGACTGTGGTCGCGGTAAGGCTACGGGTTGCATCAGAGGAGCTCTGAACCTGCAGAATCTTCTCCTCACTGCACCAAGCCCCACTGACCCACCAAACAGCCCCCTTCCCACTTGTCAACGATGGTGGTTCAGAGGAAGGCAAGCCGAGCCACGCTTTGCGCCATCACATCCCCACTACACCACAATAAATGACCTGAGCGAGCATGTCATTCCTCACTGCACAAGTGACCATTGTGTCACCTGGAGAATGTAGACTCCCTGTTCTCTCTAGGTCACCAAAGACAGGTTATAAATCGTTGACCTAATCACTATATGACGCTGTACGGAAGGTTCTGAGGCATTATCTAGCAGGAAACATTCTGGCCGACAGTATATTTGATTTACTTATTTATTGTGCATTTGTAAGGCGCTTATACATCAAGTAAATTGTGTTTCAAAGTGCCCACAGGGCAGCAATGAGGGAACATAGGAATGAAAGGCAGATATGATAACAATGAAGAGAAAGAAAGAGGTGGTCCTACTAGGCCCTGTGAGCATTCACAGTGCGTACGGTTGAACCTGAGGCAAACAGCCCTTCCTCTTCACCTGCCCTCCTCCATGCCCAAGCAGGTGTGCAACTGTCAATAGACTTGCCCCAAGCTTGGCTTGGTCCTTTCCTGGCCAATTGGCCAGATAGAACACTTTATAAAGAGGTGTGGCAGGCATAGAGCAAAGGGAGGCACGCACAAACTGCAGTGTAGAACGTTTCATTCCACACCATCAGGATGGTTTTAGCCACCGCTGTCAATGCCCTCTCCCTTGGAACACATTGCTCAACTAACCATCTGTTTTAGTCAGTCAGGTTACACAACGTTTTGTCGTAGCTTCTGCCCCTTCAAATGCTTATGTATTGGCTCCCTTCGGCATCATTGAGTTGCTCTTCTGAACTCAACTATTCACTACAAAATTCACCATCACAATTCCCTGCCCAAACCTTTGCGCAAACCTGTTGGGTGATTTTCCAAATCATACAAATGTTGGTGTAGAGCCATCTAGCGAAACTTGTGGTCACCCGGGGTTACAAGTTCATGGTATCTGGTCTTTCCATCTAAAACGTATTCATCGAATACCTTTCCATCGAAAATTATATTCATTGAATAATTTTAGATGGTTAATTTCGATGGATAATTAGAGTTAGGAGTAGGGTTAGATTTGGGACAAGGGTTAGATTTAAGGTTAGATTAAGTGTTAGATTACGGTTAGGTTTAGGGTTAGGGTTGAGGTTGGGGTTAGATTTAGGGCTAAATATCGGGTTAGATTAAGGGTTAGATTAGGGTTAGGGTTAGGGTTGGGGTTGGGTTAGGGTTGGGGGTGTGTGCGTGGGGAACCCCCCCAATATACAATAAACTTTAAAACGTAACAAGGAGCTAGCCAGTTCCGAGATTTCAGCACTGGACAGCTACATGTAACGTTTTAACCTTGCAATAAAATGCTTCGAAATGCTATTTATTACATTTTAAAATGCATTTCCATCTAAACGTGTCTATTTATATGTTCGATGGACTGGTTTAGATGGAAATGCACTTTTACATGTAAAAGATTGCATTTCGATGCAATGGCATTCAATGGATTTCCATCGATGGATTTGCATTTCGATGCATTTTCATCGAGGGAAAGACCATAAACCCAAGTTCATAACTTATTTATAAAAGAATTGTCCCTGAAACATGGGTTTATAGTTTTCCAGGCCCAGAATTGGCATCTCTGTTTCACCCCCTTTTGGCTTTGTGGGCTGGCATTGGCATCATCCCGCAGTGTCAGATGAAACTGTGCATTCATGGAAGTTGCAAAGAACTCTCTTAAAATAGATGACTGTGTTCAGCCTGCAGTCACAAATTCGAATACCTCCAGGACTCACTCAGCCATTCACCCTTCTGCTGTTGATAAATTGGATAACATTACATTCAATAATAGTAATGGTAACCAAGCTGCTCCTTCTGAACAAACTAGACCCGGCATACAAATCATTTATCATTGACGGCATCCCTACCCAGGTCTCCAGTAGTGTAAAAACTCTTAGCGTATACCGAGACTCCTCCCTATCACTCTACAGGCAAGTCAACACTATTGTCTCCTCAGCAGCCTACACAACAAAACGTATCTATGCCTGTAGATCATAACTCTCCACCGAGATCTGCCTCACAATTGCAAGAGCATTGATTGGCTCCACATTGGACTACTGCAATGCCCTGTTCGCTGGCACATCAGCTGGCAATCTCAACAAGCTCCAAATTATACAAAACAATGCTCTAAGGGCAACCCTGAACATCGCAAAGAAAGATCATATCTCACTAGCCAGGAGAAATGCACACTGGCTGCCAATCCGAGAACGCATCCGATTCAAAATACTGGTCTTGGAACACAAATGCATATCAAACACTGCTCCAAGATACCTTGCGTACAAATTCTCCAAAACCTCAGACATGAGACTCACCGATCGTCACACAGGAACCGCCTCAACGCCCCAAGATTCTGCCTCACAAGAGCAGGGGGCGCCAGCTTCCCGGTAATTGCGGCCAAAAACTGGAACACCTTACCACCTTCCTTGAGACTGGAGCCTCGTACTGGGTCTTCCGCAAAGAACTCAAAACACTGCTCTTCACCAAAGAATCCCAGAAGTAACCGACGTACCTTTCCTCGAAATACTTGCACTTATACTTACCTGAATGTCTGTACTCTGTATATATTAAGTTGCAATGTTGCTCCAACCTTACCTTCTAATCTATGTTAATGATTGTAACCAGCACATTGATGCCCGAGGGCCTAGTGCGCTTTACAAATAACCAAATAAATAAATAAATAACACTTTTTATTGCAACGCTTAGAAGCAGGAAGAATTTGACTTGAACGGCAACACAAGAGCATGATATCCTTATTGTTATTTTCCTTGCGCACATTCACAAATGGACACCAAAGCATGCTTGAACTATCAGAAGGAAGAAGTGTAGGCGCCCAGGCGCGTAAATGCGAAGACGGCACATCCATAGAGAAAAAAGAGAGAGACGTTTTGGGGTATTCAGGTAAAGGAAACACATGCAGAGGGAGGCACTGTGAGGCTGAAAGAAGTCACAGGAACAATATCAGAGAAAAGCGGGAAACAAATGCACAGGAGGCATTGTGAGGGCTGAAAGAAGTCACAGGAACAATATCAGAGAAAAGCAGGAAACAAATGCAGAGGGGGCACTGTGAGGCTGAAAGAAGTCACAGGAACAATATCAGAGAAACGCAGGATACAAATGCAGAGGAGGCAATGTGAGGCTGAAAGAAGTCACAGGAACAATATCAGAGAAAAGCAGGAAACAAATGCAGAGGGGGCACTCTGAGGCTGAAAGAAGTCACAGGAACAATATCAGAGAAACGCAGGATACAAATGCAGAGGGAGGCAATGTGAGGCTGAAAGAAGTCACAGGAACAATATCAGAGAAAAGCAGGAAACAAATGCAGAGGGAGGCACTGTGAGGGCTGAAAGAAGTCACAGGAACAATATCAGAGAAACGCAGGATACAAATGCAGAGGGGGCACTGTGAGGCTGAAAGAAGTCACAGGAACAATATTAGAGAAAAGCAGGAAATACATGCAGAGGCAGGCACTGTGAGGCTGAAAGAAGTCACAGGAACAATATCAGAGAAAGGTAGGAAACAAATGATCCAATACTTTTGATCAGTTGATTTGGGCAGGGGATCGGCTGGTCTACAAATTGAAAAATTAAATTAGTGTAGAAAGAAGGTGCAACGCAGCTAACATCCCTGCTCAGCCGCTAGCTATGGAGAAGGTTCAGAAGGCCCAGAGAAAGTCACCAGCAGAGCAACACGAGCAGAGAGGCTCGAGGCGACCGATCAGAGAATAAAAGCATTGTTGGGGTGAACATTGAATGGCAAAAAAATTAATACATTGGCAAATGTTTTGACATGGCCGGGTTGCAGGCACCAGGTTCAACATTAACAAATAATGTTTTCTGACGACCAGGTAAAGTCAGCAAGTGATGGATGTGAACTTCTCGGACTTCAACAAATCCTTTGGCCACTTGTGAGTCTGGTGTTCGTGGAAAAAGAAGCCAATCTCGCAAATGTCTCATCGAGCACCGAGCAATCAATGAAACATTTCGTTTTTTACTCTTCTGGGTGCAAGAGTTTTGCTGATTCCATGTAATAAAGTTGCCACAAAAATCTCGCCGAAAAATTGCCGTTTTTTTGTGGCGACATTATTGCATGGAACATGCGGGGGACCCCCCCGCAACCTCCAAACCTTTTTTTTTCTTTTTAAATTTTTTTTTTTTTGCCCCTGTCGCCATATATATGGTCACCCGCATAATATCGCTGCGACCTTTTCCCGGCAATATTATTTATGGCGACCATATATATGGGGATAATATTACCTGATACCGTTTTGCTGAAGATATGAAATATCGTGTCAGCATTGGAAGCGCATTGGTGACCGTAAGGCTGTTCTTTATGAGTGCGGAGAGGCCGCACGGAATATGGTATTTACCGATTGCTATTAAAAACAAAACTGGACAGGCTAAATCAATACGAATAAGAACAATGTATGAAGCAATAGTAAAAATAAATGATTAAGACAAAAATATAAATAATTTGTTAAGAAAAAGTCTAGATAGAAAAGTAAAAATGAACTCTTGACCTTACGGGAGCAAGCACTAGTTGTGCGGGGGACTGGGCATCCTTAGCGCCACGCCTGGTTAGACGCGTACTAATGGCATACACAGTCACTTAAGGATAGTAGAAATGGTCACTGTTTCCTTTTACACTGTAATTAGAGTAGCTTCTGCCTCCCATTGCTAGCTATACTGCACTGTGGGATACAAAACCTAAAGGCTTGCCTTAATCAACCTATATGGAGAATTGGGGGAGGAAGACCTGTCCATTCTCACCAAGGCCTGCCACCCCTCTTTGTACTGAATCTACACCGAGATTGGTGCTCCTTGTCTTGGAACCTATGCCACTCTGCCAAGAGTGCAAGCATAGGATGCCAGGCAGGGTTGGTTCTCCTGGTCAAGTGATGCTGAATTAGCCTCCTTAGTTTCCTCGGTGCTCGTCTCTATAGCCATGTTGTCTTCACTGGCAATGGTCCCTCCAGCATTTGTTGAGTGCGTAAATTGACTCCAAGCCTCATCTCTGCTTCTCACAGCTCCTCACATTGAAAGGGAACTGGGACACCCCTCTCTCCTTCTTCTGCCCCCCATTGGAGATCTGAACTTCAATATTTACTCTCCTGAAATCTGTACGCATGTTTGGGAGAGAATGTACATACTGATCAACCCGCAGATATACAGGAAATAGAAGGGCAGCAAAGGAGATGGAAAGCGCTTTCCTAGCAAGGGTGTACAGTGATGGGCAGTAGGAGGAGCTTATTATCATACCCATCTTATGGGTTCTTCAACCCTAGGACCAAATCCATCGGTGGACCCCACAAGCCACCTACTTCGCCTTGACAAAGACCCTTCCTTTGATCAAAACACGTGTTGGCTGTTTAGTTCTCAAATGCTGCTAATTCCTTCCAATAGCTGTCAACTGCATCCTTTTTGACGTACAAATATAATTGAAAATGTGGAATTTTCCACCATCAACTGGTCAATAGAACACTGTCAAAACTCATCAACATTTCTAAATGCAAATAAGTTGGATAATCAAAAGATTGGAATCCATAGTTTGCGCCAAATTGAATATTGATTGTGAAGTCTTCATGAGTTTAAACAATTTCTCTTGTGTGATCCTCATAAATTGTAATTTTTAATAATTCCTCAACATGTGTTTCCCCACTTATGTTCGGTGGCTCATCAGAAGGATATACACAAGTCTAAAATAAAAAACAAAATGAAATTTCAATTGTTCAGATTTTACGTCTTGTTGACTGAAATTCATACAATATAAAATTGTTTTTCACAATTCTATGTTGACATGATTACTCACTCTGTATGCTGTTTCACTGGAACTAAATCAAGCCCATAATGTTTGGATGTACAAATTGTAATAGGGAGAACGCAGTCAAATTTCTTCTGACCCTTCCTTTAGTTTAAAGTGTTTCCTGCAATTTAAATTTCACAATTTGCAAATCTTTTGTGGCACAATTTGGATGAAGCCTTAAGGTGGATTTGCAAGCCTTCTTTAAAGCTAATTGATTTGGATTTACCATTATGGAAAAAGAGAGATTCCTTGGATAGGATTGTCTTTGCAGCATTTGCTCTGCGGTAAAGCTAAAATGGGCGCTTATATAGCTGCATGATGACGTGATCGCATTTGATTTGCGCGACCGCGTCATCACGCTGGTGGACTCACAGGGCTGCCATCATGCCTGTGGCATCTCACTTCTTGTTACCTTACTTCAAAACAGGCGCAACCACTAGCTCACGTTCACATGTGTTACTGATACATTTTTTCAATATACATTTACCTACATTTGACTTAATGTTGTTGCAAATGTGAAAAACAATTAATTTAGAACCAAGTTCAATTCACATGCACTGTTATGACTCTATACTCTGGGGTCTCATGATTCTAGACAGGTAAAATTGCATTGATTCATATTCTGGCGTGAGCAACATTAGAATTGTGTTAGATTCTAATTTTGAACACAAATACAACTCCCCAATGGGACCACCCGCCAAATAATTCACTTCATTAATTGCAATACTAAATTTGTTATTTATGGAATATATGGTATCTGTACTAAGATCTACATTGGAAGTAGTATTCGCCCACTCAAAACCAGAATATCTGAACACTTAAGGTCCATAAAAAGTATGGGTTTTTCTGGGTTACTGAGATCCAAAAACTTGAAATTAGGCGCTGGACAGTGGTTCCGTAGTATCCAATGAGTATCAATTTCCACACACATTAGGTGTTTGCAACATTTGTTGATTTATTTTTCCTTCAGTAATTCACACATTGGTTGTCACGCTTGTGACCAACATATTCTTTGCTAAAACTTCATATGCGGTACAGAGTATGCAATACACCATTATTCCATTAGTGCCGACACGTGTTTCAACCTTTGAGGTCTTTCTTGCAAACAATGGGACCTTAGGAGTTTGGTCCCTCTGAGATCCACCTGACAGGCGGCAGGCAACGTAAAGAAGATAGCAATGCAAACACTAGCGCAAGACCCACAGTCCTAACAAGCTCTCGAAACACTTTAACTATCATAAAAAATATGGATATGAAATACCCCCTGGCCTACCATTTTCAGAGGGCACACAGCCAGAACTCAATAGACAACATTAAATACTTTGGACTTAAAAGAATCAATATGCCTCTGAGAAGAGGTAACAGGGAAAAGCTCCTTAGATGTAGAGAAGCATATTGGATAAATGTAATGAACACTTGTAATTCATGTTTTATGTTTTGGGGTTGGAACCCATTTTTACATTGGCGCCAATGTAAAAAAGGGATCCAAACCCAAAACTCGTACAATCCTCAATACACAGACTGCAGGAGCTCTGTCCCACTGGAACCCCATTCACAGGCAACAGGAAATATATCCACAAGTGGAGAAAAAAACAAAATAACACACAATAATTCTTGTTTAAGTGCCGAGATCCACAGTTCTATTAAGCTCCCACCCTTCTGCCTAACACTTGTAATTCATGCCTGAATTTCGACAGAGATGAGTCATTTTCTGTGAAACAAGTTTCACAAAGGGTGCAGTCCAAGTGTTCCATCAGGAGTTCAAATGTGGGGGGCGGGGTGAGAGGAGGCACTTTTGTTTCATGCCTTGGATGAAAGGGAACTGTATTGGATGACAATATGCCACTTGTAAGGACCAGTGCTGTAGGTGCTTGATATAGTAATGATAGCCAGGAAAAGTACAAGTCTCTGACCCCTGTTTGCCTGAGGACATTGTATAGGTAGCACCATGCTGTTAAATCAATTGCTATTTCAGCATCTAATAGGATTGCTGCAGCTTGGATTGTTGAGTGGTCAAGAGGTTATATAGTGTCAAAGAGACAGCGTATATTTACTTGTGTGGACCAGCCGAGGATAAATCCCAATTGGTCTGGTAACACTATCAGTGGCATTAGCGGGAGTATACAAAATGCTAGAACCTTGGCTAAGATTTTGTTATCCCGATTCACTAAGGAGATGGGTCTGTAGGATTGACATTTGCATTTGTCCTTGCCTTGGCTGAGACAGATGATGCTGTGCACTTCTTTGGTCAATTGTGGTAGCAGGTCATGTTGGAGGCAGGTGTGCTATAGAGTATGTAGGTTTGGGGCCAAGTGATCGATGAATTCCTTGTAGAATTCAATCGTGAGCCTGTCTGGGCCAGGAGATTTGACTGTTTGATCTCTGAAAGACTCAAGGGGCCACGAGTACTTCCGAGTGTACTGCACTTTATAAATCAATAAAATACAAATACAAATATAGCCATATTAGGGTGGTCTGGTCTAGGTATGTAGAGATGTCTGCATCGGTGGCAGTGCATTGCGAGCTATAAAGGCCAGAGTAATAATCTTGGAACACTTGATGTACCTCTTTATCTTCCGGCACAGTCAACCCTGTGTTGTTTTCAACATCAAACATTGTTTGATCATCTATTTCTTGGCGTATGACCATGAGAGAAATTTGCCAGGTCTATCGCAGTCTCCCTATCACCTGGCCATAGTCCAGCATCATAGATATTTAGTCTCCCGCTCAGCTTCCTCCTTGCTGAAATTTTGAATGTCTACAATCTAGGTCACTGAGATCTGTCTCCACGCATTCCAAAGAAGTGCAGATGGAATGCAACATCCTTGCTTCTTTATCAATACACAAACTGCTCAATATAATGATAACGATGTGTTATTTATATAGTGCTTTCGCCAAAGTGCTTTTCATAGAACAGAGTTCCATACAATATCAACCAACTGAAGATGGTACTCATTTATCGAGCTTATAAGAATGAAAGGCTGAGTTGGCCTTGCTGGGATTTGATCCTGCGACTTACAGATCACACACAGATTGCAGCAGCTAGTGCTCAACACACTGAACCATCTTACCGGTTAAGTAGACCTTGAATGCTTTCCATATTATTAAGAAATCCTCCACAGACCCTGTGTTATTAGTGAAGAAAGATTGTTCTCTTCAGCTATTATATATCTATATCTGTTAAACGCCCAATATGAACTTCCATGAGTGTGTGCAGAGGGCTTGTAGAGGGACGCCGAGGGTTAACTAAACAGGGGAGTGATCATATATTGACCGTGGTAACATCTTGCACTTCTTGGCTACCCACATCTTGAGGAAAGAAATATGTCTATACAAGAATATGAATTGTGGACGGAGGAGTAAAACGTGCCTTGCGTTGTTTCCGCATGTCGAGTAGGCCATGCAATGACCAAAGTCAACCTGGCTATACCCTCTATCAAGGCTTTATCAAGACGCTGTGGATGATTTATCCAGACATAGAACCATTACTGTGTTTGTGTCACCCCCAATTAGAAATTTAGATCCCACAAATTCAAGACATCTAGAAAAGGCTTGGCTGAAAGATTCAGGATTGTCATAATTCTGGCAGTACAGATTGACAATCGTCATGTGCTGTCCCATCAGGACACCATTACAATGTCCCATTGTCCCTCAGAATCAGATATTGTTTTCTGGTGATGAAAAATTAGGTCTCTGTGGATCATGATCAAAACACTGCAAGAAAGGGCTATAAAGCTTGAGCGCCACTTAGTATTTCCCATTGATAGCACAGCGAGTAAAGAGCTCGCTTTGACATCCGTGCTGAGCCTGCTGACACAGGTTCGAATCCCAGCATTGCCAAACTCAGCCTTTTCATCCTTCCGAGGTTGATAAATGAGCACCACACACCGTGGGTAATAATAAGCAGCGCTCAGATACCTGAGGGTTCGTAGCGCTACATAAATGCTAAATTATTATTATTAGCAAAGTTCGAATGACCCAGGACCGACATGTGGGTTTCTTGTACCAGCGTAACCTGGAATTGATGTCATCTGAGATAAGCCAAGGCTTTCCTGGCTTTGATGAAATGATTGAGCCTTCGCACATTCCAGGTGATTACGTCCAGTTCATGAAGAGCTGAGAATACCGAGAGAATGTAGGGATTGAATCCAGGTTAGCGCATATTATACACAGTTGCTTGTTTTTTCATTTCAGTTGCCCACAATGATAAATACCAGCTCGGATACCAGCTAGGAACATCTAGGAACAGGACACATATGTCTCATTTGGTATGGTGCTTTCAAAATCAACACCCCAAATTCTCCCAACCCACCAATACTGGTTCAACCCCAACTTTCCAGTGAGCTCCCTAGAATACAGAAAACATCACCCACATGAATAACAGAAACAGAGTTACAGGTATTGGATTAGTGCTATCCCACCAACTTGTCCAGCAATTTGTACTGAAAACAAACAAAAACTGTGATTGCACAAGAGGGAACCCTAGCTGCCTGAACCCCACCTGAGGCTGAAGATAAGTAACCTTTGCAAGACCGCCACATGTGATCTCAAACTTACTGAGTTCACATTGGTTCAGCAGTATTATTGCGTGTAGTCGCCACACCCGGTTACTAGGGGATTTTCTGTTGATTGGTTGATTGTATAAATGTATAATCTTCACCAGAAGAGGTAAAAAAGTGTGATTTGCCATCATACATGATTTTCAGATTGGCTACAAATAACATGAAGTATTGTACCCTGTGGTCTCAAAGGCTCCAATATGCTTGATGAGTTGTTCTTCAGGAAGCTTGCACTTGCAGATTGTAATCAGAATATATTGTTATCTTGGACGTCTGATATTCAAGGTCCCCATTCTCCATTGTGGCTTTCAGCATAAGGTCGCATTCGTGGTGGTTAAAGCATCTGGAGATAATCAGTTGTGGCAAATACGGTGCAGGTCTGGGGCCCAAAGACCTGTGCGCCCACTCTGTCTGGAAGTGCCATGAGAGCATGGGCCCTCCGACGAGGTCAGGGAATATCTGGCCAGTCTGGGTGAACTCTGGAATATCTAGGATCCATATTGTCAGGAACGGAGGCTGGAAGTTTTGGAACCATTGGAGATATGGATTTCCTTGGTGAGACGTTCTAGTCCTCACCCAATATGGCGGTAATTCCTTTAAATTCCGACTCCGCCTACAAGCCGGCGCGTTGTATCTGTTACTCTACAGCTCTCCGCTGCCTTTGTAACGTTGTTTTCCTCTCTTCAAGTAATTTCCCTTCAGTGCCCTTTCGTGCCAGTTTTCTCCTTTGTTCCTTCCTCTGCCTCTGTCTACGTGTCTTCCCTTTTTCTATTTTCCTCTCCGCTCCTCTGGCGGTTCTCTCGATCGTACAGCTATACTGACTCTATCCTTTCGGCGTCTGTCATTATGCCCTTTTGCTATAGGTGTCACCTTCCGCCCGCTGTTTACTCCCTGCTCTCATCTTTTGTTTACTTACCTGCGGTTCCCTGCCTTACTGGGAACTCAGTGCCTCCTGCGCTATTCTTTCCTGCTTACTGAACCTGCCTTGGGTTGTGAAAGGGTTACCGCGTTATTACCCCGGTCGTTCGCATCTCCCTCCTCGGCGGCATCTACCTTTCGCATTTTCCTTCGTTCAGCAGAACTTTCCCTTCTCTTGGCTTTCCTTCCTTTCTACATTGTCTGTTTCAGCCCATGCATGTTATTCTCCCCTTTCTTTCTTTGCTTACTTTTAACACTAGGCATCCCCTTTTACTTTCTTCCTAATTCTAGTACTCTTTTTATTTCCTTCTAGGATTCCTTTCCTTTCAGTTTATCTTCTTTTCCTAATCTTGGTCCAGTCCTACCTTCTTAAAATTGAGCTCAGGCGAAATTGTTCTTTCATTCATCTGGAACCTTTTGGACTCTTGCATCTTCTACTTCCATTTGGATTTGTGCAGTGAATTCAGAACCATCTCATCGAACTCATCTAAAAACTAGGATTTTTTCTGCCTTCAGGCTTTTTCCCTGGTATTGAGGCTGGCCCCCTGGGATCCCCTGAGGGCAGGTCTCCATTTCTGCCAAGGTGGCCTCCGGAGGGGCCAGACCTTATCTCCACGAACGTAAGGTCTGAGCATCTCAAGGCAAGACTTCGAAGAAGAAGAAGGACCACAGGAAGTCTGAGGCGGCTCTTCAGGTATTGACTTCCGAGGAATCAGGTGAGGAGAAGGGGGAGGTAGACCAGGATCCTGACAGCATACAACGCCAACCCAATACAATGGCTTCCTTGGAACAGTACCAAGAACTAGTTGGTGCAATGCAAAATCTTACAGCTGAAGTTCAAGCCTTGAGAACTGAGAATGTTGCTCTCCGACAACAGGTGGTATTGCACCGAGACGACCACGGGGATTTTCCGGCTTTGCCCCTCTCCTTTGGCAAGTATGATGGCCTTCCGGGAGGACTCAAAGAGTTTTCGGATGCCTGCAAGGTGTATTTTGCCTTTCGACCTCATGCTTATGAGAAGGCTAGATCAAGAGTTGGTTTCATTATCGCTAATCTCACCAGCAATGCTCTGTCTTGGGCAACCCTGTTAGTCACCAGTAATGATCACTTCTTGAATGACTACGATCATTTTGTGGAGCTGTTCAAAGAAAGGTTTGATAGACCCAAAGTTTTCTACTCCTCTCTTGAAGCTATCCTGGATGTCAAACAGGGGAATACGATGTCTAAACTTATATTTCCCGCTTCCAGAGATTAGCTGCTAAGGCAGACTGGCCGGACTCAGCCCAACAGACAATATTTAGAAGAGGTCACCATGACGATATCAAAGATGAACTCGCACGAGTAGCCCGACCAGCATCTTGCCAGGAATTGATGATATTGTCTCTCCAGATCGAGTTTCACCTGTTGGAACGTCGACAAGAAAGACGGCGACCTCGTAGCACCCCTCAGGCTATTAGTCTACCTTCTTCCTCACCTACACCCAGGTCAACAATCACTCCCGAAGAACCAATGCAAATCGGAGCTCCCCGAGGGCCTCTCACTCCAGATGAACGCAGATGGAGGCGAGATGCCAGTTTGTGTATGTATTGCGTAACCTCAAAGCACTTATTAAGAGACTGCCCCGAAGTGCCTCTCGACGGAAGGAAAACTTCAGCCCCTGATCTACTACAAGGGAAGTTTCGGGGGAAGTGCCAAGTACCCTTGCAACCACTCAAGAGCTCTAGACGGTTCAGAGGAAAACAGTCTAATGGTGTTCCGAGTTCATTTATGGTTATCCGACTCCGGTCCCACAGAAGTTTTCGCCATGTTAGACTGCAGAGCTGCAGTTAATTTTATGGACTCCAACTGGGCAACAGAACACCAGGTGTCCACAAGACCAAAGTCTACCCCCATCCCTTTAGAAGGTGTGGATGGTAGGCCTTTGTCCTCCGGCCCCATAACCAGAGAGACGATACCCTTGAAGATGGAGTTGGGTCACCGCGAAGAATATCTAGTATTCGTTCAAATCAGAGCAGCCCACTTTCCTTTGGTGATCGGAATACCTTGAGGAGACACAACCCTCACATTGACTGGAAGGCAAATAAGGTGAGCTTCAATTCGCTCTTCTGTAAGTCAAACTGCATAAGTATGCCCTCCACCTCCACTAACTAGGAATCCCAGAAGAAGTTGAGACCAGCTCTCAGCCCAGCAATAGTGGCCTCGATTCCCATCCAGTATCAAGACTTTTCAGAGGTATTCCTGGACACTCTTCCCCGCAAATTGCCTCCACACAGTGGAGAAGACTGCGGCATAGATCTAATTCCAGATGCAGTAATACCCTTTGGACGCATGTACCCTTTGTCACTCCCCGAAAGGAGAGTCCTGCGAGAATATCGACGCAAATCTGCAAAACGGACTCATACAGGAGTCTAAGTCCTTGTGCGGGGCCTCCTTATTCTTCATTCCAAAGAAGGATTCTGCAAAATTACGCCCGTGTATTGACTACAGAGGGTTAAACAAAGTGACGGTCAGGGACAGGTATCCCATTTCACTAATACGGGACATACTGGAGGCTGTACACGGGCTGTCTACTTCACCAAACTCGACTTAAGAGGCGCTTATCACCTCTTAAGAATTAGAAAAGGGGATGAGTGGAAGACGGCATTCCGCACACCCTTTGGACTTTTTGAATATAGAGTGATGCCATTTGGTCTTGTTAACGCCCCAGCTATTTTCCAGAGATACATGGACAAGGTATTTGCTGACATGCTATTTCTAACAGTGGTGGTGTATCTTGACGACATTTTGGTTTTCTCCAAGACATTAATGGAACATAGGTTAACGGTCAAAAGAGTGTTACAGCGTCTTCAGGAACATCAATTGCTGGTCAAACCAGAAAAATGCCAGTTCGAGACCACTTCTGTGTCCTACCTAGCATTCATTTTGTCCAGGAAGGGTATAGAGATGGACCCCATGAAGGTTAAGGCGATCAGAGATTGGAGAGAACCCGCCAATATTAAGGAGCTACAAGGCTTCTTGGGATTAGCCAATTTCTATCGGAGGTTCATTCCCAACTTTTCCAACACTGTTCTTCCTCTTACTGCTCTGCTAAAAAGGGTGTCAAATTTATCTTCGGAGAAGAACCGCAGAAGGCATTTTTAGCCCCTAAAGAGTGTTTTTCTACAGCTCCCATCCTGGTTCAGCCTGATCAGACTAAACCTTACATACTGGAGACCGACGCCTCTATAGGCGCTGTGGGGGCCATCTTACTTCAGAAGTCGGAAGATGATTATGAACACCCTGTTGCATACTTTTTGAAGACTCTTACTAGCAGCAAACGCAACTATTCGGTCCTTGAAAGGGAGCTATTGGCTATTAAGTTGGCCTGTTAAGAATGGTGCCATCTCCTGCAAGGAGCTGCTCACTGCTTTGTGATCAGAACAGACCCCGTAACCTCCGGGTTTTACAACAAATGGAGTGCACAAATGCACGTCACGCTAGATGGGCCTACGTTTTTCTACAGTTTGGTTTCGTGATAACATACATTCCTGGTACCGAGAATAAGAAGGCAGATGCGTTGTCAAGGAGCCTAGGAGATTGTTCTGGGGTTTACAAAGGACATGATCTGGTCTTCCCTGATCTCAAGATTTTGGCATCCACAGTTTCATTCCTCCAAGATCTGATCCCTCAGTATCAGACCTGTACTGAGCTTTCATCCACAGTCAATCAAGGTAATGATGGGTTATATTACCAGGATGGGGCTCTCTTCATTCCAACCAAGAAGCTCCAGAGACTCGTACTTTACTGGTGTCATGATTCTCCCTTAACGGGGCATCCTGGTATTAGAAAGACCTACGAACTGCTACGGAGGGGTTTTTGGTGGCCAAGGCAAAAACAGGATGTATGTCAGTATGTTTCTACTTGTTCTGTTTGTGCCTCTAACAAACATCAAACGGGTAAACCTCTAGGTCTACTACAGCAGCATTCCTTACCGGAACGACCATGGGAGCATATTTCCACAGACTTCATAGTCGACCTGCCCCCGTTAGAGGTTATGATGGTGATCATGGTGACAATACACTAATTCAGTAAATTGGTCCACTTTTCTGCCTTTAAACCCACAGCCTCAGAAACTGTGGCAGTATTCCTCCCGGAAATAGTTCGCCTGCATGGGTTACCCAGGACGATAGTATCTGATCGGGGTCCCCAATTTACATCTAAGTTCTGGGCATCACTCTGCCAGACACTGGGCATCCACCAAGCTCTTTCTTCGGGTTATCACCCGCAGAGTAATGGGCAAACTGAAAGATTAAACGCCAGGCTGGAGCAATACCTGAGGTGTTTCTGTAGTCCACAACAAGAAAGTTGGTATCGATACATTCCGCAAGCTGAGTTCACCTATAATATTGCACTGCATACTTCAATTCAGATGAGTCCTTTTTTTTGTACTTATGTATTTCATCCCCAATATTTACCGTGGCTCAGCTCTCCATCTACCAAGATCCTTGGACGGAGTATTGCAGGATCTACATGCAGTACAGGAACTCGCAAAAAAAGCACACCGGGTCAGCCTACAAACACAAAAGAGATGGGCCGATAAGGGCAGAAGTTCCAATCCGATGTGGAGAGTAGGACAATCATTCTGGTTATCTACCAAATTCCTGCCTAGATGGGTTCACACAGGGAAATTCTCCTCACGTTTTCTTGGGCCATTCCCCATTTTGCAACAGATTAACTCAGTGGCATATAAGCTCGAGCTTCTAGACTATCTCAAGAAGGTGCATCCTGTCTTCCACGTCTCTCTACTAAAAGAGTATAAGGAAGACCCATTCCAAAGACCTGTGCACAAAGGTTGTGCTCATGTAAAGCAGCCTCCGGAGGAATATGAAGTGGCCTACCTGGTCGATTCCAGATATCGATAGGGTAGGTTACAGTACCTAGTTCACTGGAAAGGGTATCCAGCGGAGGAAAGGTCCTGCGAGCCGGTGAGTCACATCCATGCCCCTCGGCTCATAAGGAGGTTTCATCGATTCCATCCGGGCAAACCCGGGGCCCCCCCGAGGAGAAGAGGGTATACTGTCAGGAACGGTGGCTGGAAGTTTTGGCACCATTGGAGATATGGATTTCCTCGGTGAGACGTTCTAGTCCTCACCCAATGTGGAGGTAGTTCCTTTAAATTCCGACTCTGCCCACAAGCCGGCGCATTGTGTCTGTTACTCTACAGCGCTCCGCTGCCTTTGCAATGTTGTTTTCCTCTCTTCCAGTGATTTCCCTTCAGTGCCCTTTCGTGCAAGTTTTCTCCTTCGTTCCTTCCTCCACCTCTGTCTATGTGTCTTCCCTTTTTCTATTTTCCTCTCCGCTCCTCTGGCGGTTCTCTCGATTGTACAGCTATACTGACTCTATCCTTTCGGCATCTGCCATTCTGCTCTTTTGTTATCGGCGTCACCTTCCGCCCGCTGTTTACTCCCTGCTCTCATCTTTTGTTTACTTACCTGCGGTGCCCTGCCTTAGTGGGAACTCAGCGCCTCTTGCGCTATTCTTTCTTGCTTACTGAACCCACCTTAGGTTGCGAACGGGTTACCGCGTTGCTTCCCCGGTCGTTCACAGCTCCATCCTCGGTGGCGTCTGCATTTCGCCTTTTCCTTCGTTCAGCAGAACTTTCCCTTCTCTTGGCTTTCCTTCCTTTGTACATTGTCTGTTTCAGCCCATGCACGTTATTCTCCCCTTTCTTTCTTTGCTTATTTTTAACACTAGGCATCCCCTTTTACTTTCTTCCTAATTCTAGTACTCTTTTTATTTCCTTCTAGGATTCCTTTCCTTTCAGTTAAAATTGAGCTCAGGCGAAATTGTTCTTTCATTCATCTGGAACCTTTTGGACTCTTGCATCTTCTACTTCCATTTGGATTTGTACAGTGAATTCGGAACCATCTCATCGAACTCATCTAAAGACTAGGGTTTTTTCTGCCTTATGGCTTTTTCCCTGGTATTGAGGCTGGCTCCCTGGGATCCCCCAAGGCAGGTCTCCATTTCTGCCAAGGTGGCCTCTGGAGGGGCCAGACCTTATCTCCACGAACAGAAGGTCCGAGCATCTCAAGGCAAGACTTCAAAGAAGAAGAAGGACCACAGGAAGTCTGAGGCGGCTCTTCAGGTATTGACTTCCGAGGAATCAGGTGAGGAGAAGGGGGAGGTAGACCTGAAACCTGACACATATGTTGTTGCGCGGTGACGGCTTTCAAGATCGTCCAGCTTCAATTTAACTTGTTTTAGTTCACTTTGCAGGGAGGAAATAGTTTGTTTTATAGACCTAATGGTATCTTCCGCCGTGCCTAGACCCTGCTCCGCCTCCATCGTACGTCCGCACAGTTGGTTCAGTTTATGATGGGCGGCTTGGCTTCCACCTTTTTAACCAGAGCCTCCAGCTTCTGATCCATTGCGGCTATTAAAGCCTGCAGTTGTTGATGGATTGTTGTCATCTGTGTGCCAGAGGAAGCAGATGCTGCAGAAATCATTGCTGATTCTGCCACGTCAGTTGTATGTCTGCCAGGTGAAAGTGGTGTTAAGATATGTTTCTTAGCAAATCCTTCCAGCTTAGGCTAGTGTTAGCCACTCCTGCCATTTTTACAACGGTAGTCGACGGTGTAAGGTATCTGGATCATCCAAAGTACATAGTTGAATGCTAGAGAGTTGCCTTCCAAAGGCAAGGAGCCCAACATATTTACACAAGGTGCTCCTGTGATTCACTATAATGCAATCTCTGTTTTATCTTGGATTGAAGTTATCTCTCCTTCAAGTGAGCCTAATTGTCTCATTGGGTTACTGCAAAGTTCCAATGTGCCCAAGGGAGCCGCCACCCGCCAGTATGGAGTATGAAGGAGGAAGCCCTTGGTGTTGTGGCTGTACTGTGGGCAGATTATGTTTTCATGGATCTGGGGGCCAGGGTTTTCAATGCACCCCAGGAGGGGGCGAGGCAGAGGAGACCGGTGTCAGAAGCGGACTGCTAGTATTACCTCCCAATATCCCTCGACGTGTATCCAATCAAAAGAGGTGCCAAACAATCGACTGCACTGGGGGCCTTATTATCACCACTGCTAGAGCTTTATTTCTGATCCAGACACGGGCACTGAAGGCATCGGGGCTGGGATCCGTTCTCACTGTCATCGGGCCACTGGGTTTCCCAGGTGTCATCTGTGGGTCGTGTTGGTGCAAATTGGCCACATTGGTTCGGCTCCACATTTCCACACTGTCCGTCTATCGTCAGATTACATTTGCTTGGCGTCAAGATCCGCTCCTGGGCTCTCTACAGTGTCTAAGCTCCGGTACCGGTACCGGAGAGAAAAACATCAGTTTTGCCCGTTGCAGGATGGAAATTAAGGATATTTTAGCAGCCCGAAGCGGGAGCCTCAACCAGAATCAGCCATCTCGGTTGCAGCGCACTAGCAGCCCCCTTGTTTTGTCGTTAAATGCTTTCTTGTACTTGCTTCTCCCTACCTTGATAGTTGATTTATATTTATAACCTTGCTGAAAGAATTCATCTTCGCCAGCCTAAAAGTGCAAACTACTCACAGAGATCTCGCTTGATGGAAATCTGAGAAATCCAGTTGTAAAACAAGAGCTGACCGGAGGCTCACGAAGGTCATGGGACATATTACTCTTGAGTGCATGCAGTCTTGACTCCTTAGCCACATTTCACAAGGCCTTTGTTTCTACTAATTGTTGTGTCTTCCTTCCTAGTCTATTTGTCATGTATACCTGCGTCCAGGTGCAATTCAGTCTGCCCGGGTTGTGTGTCATCAATTTTAATCGCAATCAAATAATCATTCTCAATGGTGCACAGTATATACGAAGATGTGGCTTATAACGTTGAATCCTATATAAAGCGATCATCAGAAAACTTTGCAGTAATAGTAAGGAACATATGAAGATATGAAATGACAACACATCTTGAACTTAGTTTAATAATTTAACAAAGACATTACCCAGGTCATTCTCCATTCTGTTTTAAAAAATTGAGAATAAAGATGTATGATGTATGATGTTGAAGGTGGCCTTATATTTGAGTCAATGAATAATGCAAATTATCTTTCTCAATGTTTTTCATAGTGAACTCACATACTTGCAAACATTCAACAATGCTGTTGTATGTACGTTTGGGCCTAAGTACGTATGCCATGTAGCGTACATCATGAATATAGCGTGAACCGGGCTAGAAAGCAACGGAGCACTGTACGATAAAGGGAGAGGAGCAAAGAGCGGTGGAGAGGATCACTTGGCCAGCTTGTGGTCCTCATTTATCAGTAGAGTGTTCTTTGAAGAACCAGGTCTTCTGATCATTCCTGAATCGCAGGAGGGACGCAGCCATTTCCAAGAAATTGCATCGTGTTCTTGCCAGATTCAAGTGAAACACAGTGGCCTTCATGACACATCTTTCCAAGTTGGCTTCTCCTAGCAAAATCCGAATGGTTCTTGGTTTAATCCTGAACACATTAGTGAGTTCCTCGATGGAGTACGTTGATGAAATGTGATCATCTTAAATTGCTGAATCGATCAAAAAGAAACCAACAAGTGATCCCTTTACAGGTAACCCGATTTCTAACAGCAGACTGGTCCAGCTGCGGAGAAACCGTCTCTCAGTTCAGATGATGTATGATGAGATGTCTTGAAGTATTGAGAGGGTGGAAACACACATACTCTACGTTGAACATGTTCACCAGATGAGAAGTGCCTTGCAGATTATTTTCCCCCACAGTCTGTGATGTATCCTGGAAATGCAATACTCGCGCTGATGAAGCACGCCTGGGGGGTAGGGCTCTCTCACAGCTCCCAGTTTACATAGGTTTTTTTCTGATATTTGTGCTTTTTTCTACTATGGCACAGGTAGGTACATGCTCAGAGCTCACAGCTCAAACTAATAAGACACCTATGCTGGGGTCACCTGTGCTTATCCAAGGGTTTCTGCCTCATTCAGGGCTCCTGCAGGGGGTACTCCATGCGCTTGCAGGCACGGCAGTGGGGCGAAGCATCCTGCAGGCAGCTCAGATTGGAGTCGGGCTAATGCCCTTATACTGCCCCTGGAAACATTAAGGGGAAACTTGGCACACCAGTTCTGCTAATCAAGTCTCCTTGGTAGCAAAGAGGATAGATAATCATGGATTTCTTGAAATGAGGCCCAGGCACTGGAAAGGTGCTGCAAATACATGCTTGTAGGCCCAGCCTGGTAATTTACAATGAACCGACCCTAAGCTTTGCTCAGACTGCCTTACGCCCCCTGTTACTGCTTGGTATTATAAGTAAATCTTGAACTATTTGGTTTGGGATAGCCCCACTCATGCGCTGTACTTCCTCCTCATTTCAGCACAGCAGATACCTTGTCTTTCTGGAGAATGCTCTTTGCCCCTTTGTTCTAGTCCCTTCTGGTTTCAAAGGCAGCTCTGCTACTGAGTGAGTAGAGTGGGAGGGCCCTTCCTTATGGCCTTTAATGCACCAGTTTGGCGTTCCCTTCTATAGGATAATTGGAAATATATGAGCCTGATTAACACATAGGCGGCCTTTCCTGGGCTAGGCCCAAGCATGACCTTGAATCAGAGCTTTCTTTTGAATAGTCAATTAGCATAAGAATCCCTCTCTTGCTCAGCGCCAAACAATGCTGTCTTTACTGCAGCTCGAGGCATTGAAGGACAAAAGGAAATTCGCTCCACAACTATAGTTTAGGAACGCAATCTTTTCAAACGGGTTTGCAATTTTACACTTGCAAACTAACCCACCGATGACTTCTTTTATTTAGTCAAGTTTACAAGAGAAACACTTTAGAAACAAAACAATGATTCGGAGAAGCGGTGAATGAGAGTGCAGGGTGTACAAGAGGTCTGATATACAACACAAAGAAATTGACATTATACACAGCGTAACAATTCTAGGCAATGACTACCAATCATAAATCCTCGCCAGTAAGTTATACGTTGAACCCAAGTCACGTCTCTGCAGGCTAAAATATTCAGCTAAGGGATTCCAAGTCTGTTGAAGTCGTCTACTTGTTCCTGTGCAATCGCATAAGGCCTTCCCCAGTACAAGCAGAGCCATTCATTCCTTGGGCCAATTCATGGCAGGTGTGGGATCTTTGTGTTTCCACTTCTGGAAGATACGTGATCTAGCAACCAGACTATGTTTATGGAAAGAAAGTCAACTATCCTGTGCATCAGAATCCCAGAGGTAGGCTGTGTAATCTCAAGGCCTGTGACATTGCTTTGCATAGTGATCATTTTAAATTAAGATCTTAGACACATCCCCAAAGAACCTGCCAGTCTATCGCAAGTATTGAACATGTGCAATGTATCTCGTGCCCCAAATATAGAACATTGAACCTCAGCTCCCCGATATGATTTACAAAGTTTTCAAGGAGTATGATAAAGTTGTACAAAATACTTCTTAATGGGATAGGTGTAATTTGGGTTGCACATGGGATTCACAAGACCGCTTCAAGCTCATTTGGAGCCAACCAGCCTTTTCATTTACGGGCAGGCCGCCTTTACCTGTAACCAGGGTCTGCACTCTGGGCAGAGGCACAACAGAACACTGTTCCACTTTCTGCTTGGACTGCGGACTCCGGTTGTCATGGCAGAAATTCTCAATGCGGTTTTCATAAACCTAGGAATTGATCACATTCTACTGATCATATTGGAGGGGTTGCATGTTTTAATATCCCCGCAAAAATATTGCCATACAAAAATATCGCCATATTTTTCCAGCAATATTTAGCCATGGAACCTGCGGGGGACACCCCCGCAACCCCAATAATTTTTCTAATGGAGCAGGGGACACCCCCGCAACCCCTGGTCCCAATAACGCCATAAATTATTCCCACCAATAATATCGCCTATGGCCTTAACCCACGGCCATATATATGGCGATATTATTGGTGGGGATAATATTACCTGATACCATTGGAGGCTTCACAACCTGTTGGCTGCGTTGGCCTACCCATTAATATTATTAAATAATGGAAACTAACTGGAGTTATCTGTACCCTTTAAAAACGTTTTGATTGATCCAGTGGTTGAATTGGGGGGTGTGGCTGCGGCGGTTCAGGCCGGTGTTCCTCTACTTTAAAAAAAATGTAATTTGACTGCTCCCACACTATTTTCAAAATAAACTGGTCCTGAATGGTTTTGTTTTAAAATAAACGTGTGGGAAGAAGTTGAAACTTGCACTTCTTTGCAGTGCACTGAACATTCTCTTAAACAGCAGGTGCGTATGTTTGGGGGTTTGGATTGCACGTGGGAGGGGGCATGGCGGAGGGATTTGCGGGGAGCGGGGGCAGGCCAGCAGGGAACATAGTTCCACTACTTCTTTTCGTACACTTCGACCACTAGATTGCTTAGAAATCAATTTGGAGTGAAACTCACTTGTGAAATGTTATCACACCGCTAAGCATGAGTGTGTGTTAACTGGATTAGATGAGATAGAGAGCCATAGAGTGGTCGAAGTGGGCGGGAGCAGTCGGGAGCGGTGTTCCTATACTTATTTCAATTAAGTTTTACCGTTCCTATACTTTTATTTGAAAAAGAAACCGTTCCAGAATGGTTTCATTTTAAAATAAAAGTGTAGGAAGAAGTTGAAAATTGCACTTTCCATGCACTGTACAGGACGTTTCCTTAAAGAGCAGGCACATGTGTTTTGGCTTTTTTATTGTGCATTGGAGGGGGCGTGGCGATGGGGTCTGTGGGGAGCAGTGCAGGCCAGTAGGGAACATAGTTCCACTACTTCTTTTCGTACACTTCGACCACTGCATAGAATGGAGAGCTCCACACCCCTGGAGCTAATAACCAGAGTACAGCTGACGAGAGGGGCATTTGGCTGAATAACAGTGATCCAAAAGTAGAGACAAGGCTGGAACTACAGTTAAAAAAAAATACTATGGCTGACAGGAAAGACATGCAGAGAACGACCTCCCCACAGAAGCACATGATGACAAAAACATGAAAGGAATTCCGAGAGAGAGCTTTGGAGAGACACGATTGATCCTGTTACAGAGGACTCCAAAGATAAAAACTGTGCTCTGTGTTTCCCGGTAGTTGTTATGTAAATGTACAGACCGAACAAATCTGTCCTTCCTCGTGTGCCAACACATATTGCACTTCTACGCTCAATCGAATCACAGCAACGGCCTTGCCTTGCTAAAGAAACGACCAGATTGGACCATCTGATTTAGCGATGCCCAGAAACGGGATGTTTCCGGACCCTGCAGGCCGATAGATGTGGCACACCGGGCTAGAGACAGCTGGTCGCCGCAGATCCACACTCTTTTTTAAAAGGAACATCCTCCTCTCATTCAAAGGGCCCAGAGAATCACGTCAGCTGTCACATGGGCCTTTTGCCAAGAATCGCACGCAGGAAGTAGAAAGGAAACAGGATTTCCTGGAGAATTTCCAGCAGCAGAGTACTTTCCAAAGCTCTCTGCATGGATCAGAGAGATTTGCCAATAGTAATGTTGAACAATAAATTCTTACTTGGACGGTGATCTGATCATTTCATTTCAATCACCGATCAGATGGTGGTCCGAGTGGACCTGCATTGTCAAGCCCTGTGTTTGCTTATTGACCATACACTTTGGTTCGCAAAGCGCTGAATATGAGACGCATCAAACGTCAAGCTGTGATATCCTTTCTTTAGCCAGAGACCTTGTCAGAGCGAGCAATGACATCAGAGAATTTTTCAGTGATATCATCAGAAAGTGACCATCTTGTCCTGGCTTGATGATGTCACACACCAAAGACGCCCATCATTCTGATTGAATGAGAGTGACGGGCATTCTGACTTAGCGTATGGCCAAAGAGGAAGAAAAGGCTGGCACTTTCATCGCCACCCAATCAGAAGGCTTGGCAACAAGCAAGAAACATTATGTGCGTGGGTGTGTGTGTGTATGTGTGTGATGTGTGTGTGTGTTGGGTGTATGCAGGAGAGAGGAGAGAGACACAGGCACAGGGAGAGAGTGTCATTGACGCAGCATTGCCTAGATGTAAAGACCTGCTTCCAAATGCAATGCAGCAACATTGCCAGCATTGCATGGAGAGAGAGAGCGAGAGATATTTGTTAATTTCTTTGCAACAGAAGGGGTGACTTGGTTGTTTGACGCTGTCTTTTTCCTCACATTTTCCTCTTTCTCGGATTGCGAACCATCGGCTGCCGCCGGGCTGGCTCCAGTACATTCTCTGCCAAGTTGCTGAGAGCTGGCACGGCAAGGCGAGGGGAGAATCCAGGGACGGACGTGGAGGATGAAGCAGAGACGGGGGAGATGGACAGATGCCATGGAGGCTGGAGCTGCCAGCATGCCAGCCACGGCTGTATGGGGCTCGCAGAGCTGGCATTCCCATTTCCAGGCAGGCGAAGGCGGTGGGCAAGTTGGCAGACGGTGCCATGAAGGAGCAGACTGTGAGATCCAGGCGAGCTATGATCCGGGAGAACGATAGAAGGGAAAATGGAATAAAAAGAAAATGGTGGCAGAATCCCAAGAACAGGTATGATTGCATGCAGCGCCATCCTTATACTATTCGATTCTGTGTCCACGAAAAGCCTGCACTGTAACCATCGCCGACGTCTTGCTGTAGCCTCTAGCTGACTTCGGTAACGGCAAGCATTGAAAATCCAGGTGCGTGAGAAGATGGTGCATCAGGCTCTTATCGCCTCCCTATGCTTGTAGAATTTGATGGGGGAAAGGTTTTTTTCATAACATTATGGGACGGGCTGAATGTTTCAGAATGATGGGTTCCACCCACAGCTCTAAACAGCATGAGATGCCAGGTCTGGGGCCAATCCATGGCATTTGTATCAAACCATGAGGGGGCTCAGTGCGGGAGGGAGATGCTGCACCAGATGCATTTGGAGACCGATCACACACTGCCAGGGTAACATCATCAACATGTGCATGCATAACCCCTCCAACCAGAGCGCTCCGCAGACAGACTCCCCTTCATTACGGCCAATCATTGGCAAAGATTCATCATTGGAATTATTAGTGTTTATCCCATGGACCCCCTGGTCATCTGAAGGTGATGCTTTTCACAGCTGAGCCATGTGGGGTCAATCCCGCATGGGAAGGTAATTCTTGCTGTATGCCGGGAATCTGGGCAACCAACCAGGGTTTTCTCCATGTAGGCTACGAGGCATCGCCATATTCGAGAGGGAAGCGTCAAGCGAGTTTCGGGGAAATGATCTCGAATTTGAAAGTCTTTCAAAGTCTTCGGCATTCATTGGGCCGCCCGACTACTCTCAGGCCATCTCCTGGCCTCCTGCCCTATAGCTGAAAGCCCAGGCCAGTCCCCAAATGATAGCGCTGTCATCTGTGAGACAGCTCGTCTGGGAAATGGCAGCCGGCAGGCGATGCTTCCATAGTTGGGAATTTTCCAACATTTATCTGGATACCATCTGAACTGACAAACTCTTCCCTGGAACAATTAGAGTCTGGGTGTATGTCGGGGTTACACAAGACAGATTCATCACCCACTCCAAAAAATACGATCATTGCCGCAAAATAAACTGGGATTTGTGTATTCTGTGCACTCTGCACATGCGCACATTTCATTGGCTGCTCAATTGTCATTCTTCTCTGAAACTCGACTGCCTTTCACAAGCAAACAAGGGTTTGGCAGTTATAAGTAGTGATATCACTGGGTGTCCATAGCAGAATACTTCTGAAAAGGATGGACACACAGACTGTTTTTGAGACCGCCGCATTTGCTGCGATGCAAAGGAGTTGTTCCAGTCGAAGCTTTGTGATAGATGGACACTGTCTGGGGGAGGGAAGAACATTGCTTACGGGAACATGCCCGAATAGCAGGGGTGTGGCTAGGGTTGGAAAAGATCTGGGGCTACGTTGATGTCGGACTGTCGGGACGCGGGGATAGCTAGCCTTTTGGTTGTAGCCCCTGAGCTTCCATCCAGGGCTACAACCAGTAGATCCAGGGCTATAGCCCTTCAGGACCCCCTAAGCAACGCCTCTGCAGAATAGTGACACCGAGCTCTGTGATTGGAACCCACCTGATAATGTATCAAACCAGTTGTCCACATAACTAACAGAAGATACGAAAAGCAAAAAACAGAATCAAACCATTCAGTCATTGAATTGTTGCTAGATGGCGACCTTGGGTGGCATATCGCCACCAGTATCGCAAAAGCTGAGAACCACTGTGGAAGCCAGGAATGTCACAGAAAGAGGAAGACTTGTTGTTTTCTGCTTTGGTTCCTATAGAAACACATACGTGATGGCAAAGTGATGGCAAAGTGCCATCCTGTCTGATAATTTGATTGGCCTTTAATGCCGGAGATCCGGCTCTAACCTCACGCCTGTTTCCCCATTTTCATTTTCTCATCTTTCTTTTAATAGTATACCAAACCATGCACTTGATAGCCTTAAGATGGAGAAATATTCCATTGCAGTCCTCTTGAGCCTGTCGCAGCTCGGCCTCATATCTTGCTCCTTGATCCTAAAAATAATGTCTTTCCTCTTGTTCTGTCTGACCGTATTCCAGGGTTCTGAATCTCTCTTTCATGCCCTTTCGCACCCCAAAATACACATCTTCGGACTGTGACATTTCTAAAGTCAACAAACTCACGCTTCATTTTGGTTGCCCTTCTCTAGACGCTATGAAATCGTTCTTTATCCATCTCATGGTGTGGCTTCCAAAACTGTGCCAAATAACCGAACATGAGGCCTCACCAAAGGTGGGCACCGTGGCACCAGAATGTTCCTATCCGATCTTTCGTTCCACTCCACGGGCAGACCACCATTTCTCTGACTTTCCCCACAGTCCTTCTAACTTGCTTATCCATGTGAGGTTAGCCAATACGACAACTCTAGTTTCTCTCCACTGGTTCTTGGTTTGCAAAATCAGATTCACCAGTTGATGCCACTTGCTTGGTTTGATGCTGCCCCATGAGCTCCTTTGCCATATCTTGACATTTATTTGACTGTTTTAGATGAAGCCTGTGGAATATTCTCGCTTCGCAGCCATATCGCCATTACATCTTTGCAGGACGCTGCCCATGGCAGGTGTCTCTGCGGCACTTCACTGGGCTTTGCCTTTTTTGCGGTGTGCACCATTTTCTTCCCCATTGTTAGGAGAAAGTACCAATCCTCTGCGAGCGCATTCGCTCCTTTCAGAAGAGGACTCACCTTGCTTACGATTCAGGTCAGAACCGAGAGATAAGGGACAGAAGTGAGAAGGACGGAGCGAAAGAAAGAAGAAAGATTTTAAGGGACTGATAACAGAAGGCAAATTTCCTAATCACCATAATAATCAACAGGCACGGTTCGGCAGTATTTTCCTTCGGACATGCATGGGGCATCGAACAATTTTCTAAGATACAAAAATCCCCAGGGAAACAATACAATCAGAAAAGATCAGAAAGAGGACATTTGAGCAAATGGTAAGTCACAGAACCAGTTGGCTTCTAGTGGCAAGGCGTTGCGAAGATTGAGGGCTGCTCCTGTGGTGGGTGCGCAGCAGAGTGTTTTGGCTGCACAGATATCCAGGGTTGAAATCCGGTTCCTTGGCTTGAGGTTGTGAGGTTGACCTTAATGAACTTCTGATGGAACTATTGTCCTACCATAAACAGGAAGAGCAGCTCTACAGAGTTCCAGCTATGGAAGCAACATAGTGCAATTTAGGGCCCAGAATTTGAAATGGATCTCACAAGAGGACGCAAATAGCTAATAAAGGTCGACACTGGGTGAGAGCAAGGACGCGCGACATGATGTAGACACTCACATTCCTAATGAGAGGCTGTCTCTTTAACCATAGCGTGCTCCTAGAACTTCACGTGAGAATAAGAAATGCGAATGGATAACAACATCAAAAAACCTGTTTTTGTTTGCAGAACCGTTAGTCAATCAATGCAACATCCTCCCATCTGTGGGAATTTTAAGAAGCCTTGGGCGGAGCCAGGGAAGGAAATTGGCAGCGAGTGAGCAAAAATAAAGCAGGAATCTATGTCCGATCTGTGTGTGCACAGGGAGTAGAAAATGGGCGGTTTGTTTAAGTGTGGTAGTGTCATCTGGTCCCTTTCTATGTTTCAATGATTTCCAGGGGACTGGTATTGGCTGGGGAGGTAGGGTGAATCAGACAGAACTACTCAAATTGCCCCTCCCCCCAGTTTGGGATGTACCATAAGTACTAATTGTAATGCACAGTCGTAAGCGTCGGGCAGCCCTGATGAATGCTTTGATCTCAGCCTTGGACTAAACCACAGACAACTCAGTGACACTTCTCAAGGAATGCAGCTTCACTGTACCTATAGCAAGGGCATGCGCGGCTGTAGTTAGGCCGCAGCCCAAGAACACTCCTGGCCACAAGGCTTGTGCTCAGGTGGTGGTTGAGAATCCATGAGTGCGAGGGGGCTCGACCATGGCTCGGCGTGCTTTAAGCTGCTTTCAGGGGACCGCCCCCTGCCAGTTCATCTCTGTCTCTTGATTCAAGTTCAGCCTTTTCTGAGGCAATCATCTCTAGGAAGACAGCCAAAGAAGACTGCATTGGTTGCCTCCCCTCCCCCACCTCCACTCTGTGGTGAATGGCAATAGATGCACTTTGAAGGCAGAGGTGGTGGACTGGGGGAAGGGAACAAGCCTTTGCATTTTTCATCAGTGCCCTCCAGTAGGGCTGTAGCAGGGTCAGTCAAGTAGTGTCGGAGAGAGCGTTTGTTCATGGGAGAAGATGGCGTCATGAAGATTACACTCGCCCAATCCAGGGCGGGCTGAATCCCTTCTACTCTCTTTATTGCACACAGATCTACCTGAGAATGATCATCAGCGCTCCCTTTCCTGGCGGTGCCCACCATGGGATCATTTGTGGCACAAGGCGCATGGAGCAATAGACGGGGAAATGCAATGTTGATCCTGGTATGACACGCGTGTACTCATACTTCTTAGTGAAATATACACTACAACTGGTCCCTGACGTCCCTCCGCGTGGCATGTCAGAGGAGCTTACGCATTGGGGGAAAAGTAGGTGTGTAAAGGCTATCGGGCACAATCAGAGGATATGTGGCACAGTTCATGACCATTTGCCAAAGCTGTCAAGTTCTCTGGGCAAGCCTAGAGGGGAAATTCCTAGCCATGCTGAGCAAAGAAAGAATTCAAGATGTTGAAGGAGGGGATTCCTTTAATTCGACAAAAAGCAATACACAGATGACGTCATACTTTAGCTCTGAGCACCATGCATTTGACGTCATTGGATTATGGGATACATATGTGTGTGTGATCCTGAGCACTAACTAATTATACAGAGGTTTTTCGTGGCCCAATAAATGTATCAATGTATTTTAATCTATACAAATATACTGTACACAATTCTTGTTTTTTTATTCGTTAGGGATAACATGACCTTTGGCCTTTGTAATAATATGCCCGTGCTGGGGTAGTGCACCCTCTTACACCAGTGGCTCCACTGCATGTGCAAGTCGCGCGGCCCGCTGCAATTTAGTCCCCAAACATCAGGACAGCATCTGCCTGGCTTGAGGTTGCGGCCTAGCTTCCAGTCGATTAAGGGATATAAGTCATGGCTTGCTTCCTGTTCGATAGGGTGGGGTGGGGGTGCCATAGCTGGATTTCTTGCTACCCCCTGTTTTCTATACATTCTCCCTGTCTTGCCATGAACTCACTGCACATTAACACAGGAGGTCACAGTCAGGCTGCCAGGCCGCATTTGTTATATGAAGCTGGTCTTTGGTCAACCTATCTTAAGTTCAAGGAAGTGTTTTTTTTATCTTTCACTTTTTCTTTTAGACCAATATGGTTTTGGATGGACTTTGTTCCCAGAAGTTAAACAGGTTAAAAATGAATGCTCCTAAATCACCCTGACGCTGTTTGGAGGAATGTGGAAATGCATTTGTTTATGTTCAATTGAAATGGCAGCCTTGTGAAATGGCAGCATTGTCTTTCCTGAGTGTGTGGCACTGCATTACTGACTATGTCTTTCCTGAGTGTGTGGCATTGCATTACAGCATATATCTTTCCTGCGTGTGTGGCACTGCATTACAGCCTGTATCTTTCCTGAGTGTGGCACTGCATTACAGCCTGTGTCTTTCCTGCGTGTGTGGCACTGCATTACAGCCCGTGTCTTTCCTGAGTGTGTGGCACTGCATTACAGCCTATATCTTTCCTGAGTGTGTGGCACTGCATTACAGCCTATATCTTTCCTGAGTGTGTGGCACTGCATTCCAGCATATGTCTTTCCTGAATCTGTGGCACTGCATTCCAGCATATGCATTTCCTGAGTGTGTGCCACTGCATTATATGTCAATGTCATAGGGGTTTTGTATTGCATTTATAGGCCGTTGCTATGGTTTTGTAGCCCTGTATCCTTGTTGGAGGGTGCATGGGCTACACATTTAAGGTGACCAATAGACCAGAGTCTGGATGCTTGGTGTGTTGGATGTAAATTGCCTCTAAGTGGTTACTTGCAGGTGTACTGAAGGGCCAGAGGTGTGCTCCGAATTGTCTGAGCAAGCTTGCTGCTGAGACTACATTGCACTGAAGTGGCGGCTCCAGCGCAGTGGCGGCTCCAGCGCAGACTGGGGCTCTAGCATTGGGGTCCTCATGAATGTGGCGGGGCGCGGTAGGAATAAGCAAGAGCAACCTGTATGCAGGTGTGAGGGTTGGATTTATTTGGAATTATGGGTATTGACAGCTAGGCTGCGGGTTGCATGATGCTGCAGAAGCATGCAGCTGTGTAGTATTCCTTCAAGGCATTTGTGACAAAAAGCTTGCAAGACGTGCCCTTCAAGGCCACACTACACACTAAAGAACGCAGCATGCTGTAGTGTAGGGTAGACTGTAGGTGTTTTCTGCGCATTCTGCACTGTGTTATAACGAATGAGCAAGTCATTTCGGATTTGACATTAAACCTAAAAGTACCTTAGTGAAATGATGATATGTTCAGTGTTAGCTGAAAAGCACAGCTGTATTTAAGCTACTGCATTAAGAGGAGATGAACTGTTGCATTGTTGACCAGGCCCTGGCTCGGAGTCCTGCTGGGAGAGCCCGGCATGCGGATATTTAGTAACACTTCATTGTGGAAAGCGAATGGGCCGCCATTTTGCAACAGTCAGACTTTATCGGGAGACAGCAGTGAGAGGGGAATTGATGTGAAAGGCAACCCAGTCTGCAGGACTGTGAAATGACCCGAGCTAAAAAGACGGAGTGCGCAAAACATCCCGTTAGGAACCAAGTTCTGCAGACTTGTGTGACATGAGTATGACTGGGACTTAGGAGCTAAGGCCCAAGGGAACGAATGGTCAGAGGTTTTTCAAGATTGCCAGGTGTCCAAATCATTGAAATGTACTTAATCTGTAGTGCATGTGCAGCCTGATTACTGCAGTGTGGGAGAGAAGAACTATTTACCAATTACATTTATATTCCTTCCATGAGGCATGGCCCTATGGGCCTCGTTATTTATTTATTTAATACACTTTTAGCCTTACGGCTTTGTATATACAACATATATTGCAAGCATAAACAATACACAAGTCCAAGTTAATATGTCCACAAACCAGGTAAAAAACGGTCACAAATGCACATGCAAGGCCTAAATAAACCTATTATGAGTTGGCCAGCACACAGTAAATGTGCCCGTAATAACGTTTACCAGCACTTTTATCGCATAGCCATCTACAACTTGGCCGGTCGGGATGGGGAGCTGGAGGTAAATCCGATGCCTGCTGGGAGAAACTGCCAATAATACCAGCAAAATCCCCCATCCATGGAGTCCTTACTAGAGTTTCTGCCACTTGGACTCTGCCGGTAATTCCACCAGACCAAGTGGCAGAAACAGTTTTTCTGTTTGGTGGTATACCGGCGACATAACATGAAACTTGGAATGAGGGCCTATGTGTAGACCAGCAGTTATCTGTGTAGTTATGCGGAAATCCGAGCGCAACCTGCACAGTAACTGAAGTTGTGTAACAGCAACAAGTGTTGATCTTAGTGGTTTGGTGGACCTTGAGTTCAGATACAATTCTTTGTTTATCTTTGGCAACCCCTATATGTCCATGGTTCGGCCGTGGCTACTGTCCTCTCCTCATCATCTAGCCCTCATGCCTTCACTTTTCCCCGCTCCATGAATTCTTTACAAGTCCCCATCAGGATTAACTATAAGTACTGCAATATTGGCCTGGGAGGATAGCGCAGGGGCAGCACGTTTGTTTTGAAAGCAAGACAATGCAGAGCAACACAGGTTTGAATCCCGGTTTTAAAAAAAAATAATTAATTAAATTGGTTAACTAACGGGAGAGTGCAGGGGAGAAATGGGGCACTGGAGCTACTTCAATCAAACATGATACTTTTGGCTCCTGCAAAGTGCAAATTGCGAACAGGCAATTCAGTATTCATTGCAGGACTGATCTTTCTGCCAAGAAAACAGCATTCTGGGAATTCTAGGTTTGGTTCACTTAAAGGGACACGGAAGACTGCACAGGTGGGGGCACTCTGATAGACACCGAGCATTCTGGCGCCAGCCCTTCGCACTATACCATCCTCCATTATTCTCTCTCCCGCGCTCTCTCTTTCTCGTTCTCTCTCCCCCCTCTCTCTCTCTCTCTCTCTCTCTCTCTATATATATATATATATATATATATATATGTATGTACATGACTCGCTCTCCCCTATCTCACCTGCCTTCCCCCCCCTCTCTCTCTCTCTCTCTCTCTCTCTCTATATATATATATATATGTATATATATATATATATATATATATTTATGTATGTACATGACTCGCTCTCCCCTATCTCACCTGCCTTTAATCTCCCTGGCTCTCACATCGTCCCCCACCCCTCTTTGATCACATGCTTCATCCTCTCTCGCCCTCTCTCTCTCTCTCTCAAATACTTCCTATAATATTTCTTCTACAATAGAGCTGTATATTACTTTGATGTTGATGTTGATATTGATATATTTTATTTCTATCGCGCTCGTACACAAGTGTTTCAGAGCGCGACAAGGCAAGGGAGGGGAACAGGGGAGAACAAAACTACGATCTTACTGTGCCCAGGTGCCACTTGTACAGTCATTTATTGCTGTGGAGTTTGTATTGGCATGCTATGGACGTGCGGTGCGCATTCGTGCAGATAGTTTTCCAATGGTCTTCGTCAAGCTCTACACCTAGGTCCCTTTTGTAGGTGTCAGTCATCCCCATGCGGGCAGCTGGCAGTGAGTGGTATAGTCAGGAGAATAAGCCGTTCGTGGTCTGCGCTGCACTGAGCACAGTCAGGTCCCTTTGGATGTGATGTTTCCATTTTGGTGACATTAGTACCCCCTTCCACTGCAGGTATTTAAATCCCGGGAGAATCCCAATGTGCAGGCTCTCTTCCAGGACCCCCAGTTCAATGAATTCTGTCCTTTTTACAACCTGCCCCACCCTCTCCAGGCCCGCCTCGTAACCATCCTGGAGCCAAAGTGGTTGCTGTATGTCGTCCCTTATTGGGAGCACCCATATGTGGCTCAGTGGAGAGGGCCATGTTGTGACCCCCATCCATGTCTCTTTAAGCGCCGCAGAGTGCCCATAGGGGGCCTCGGATTGTGTGGTTCTGTACTTTGCCTGGGATCTCTGAGCAACGTGCCCAAAGCCATTCCCCCACCATCACAGAGCATAAGAGGATGTTTTCCATTGCTAGCCATTGCTTATTACCGCCGACACTTAAGTACAGCACCAGTGCCCTGAGCTGTGCCGCCCTGTAATAAACCTGCCTGTCTGCCCAACCCACCCCTCTCTTTATGCTGGATCAAGATATGGTACGCTACTCTCTGTTTGCACCTTTGCCAAAGGAACATATTAATCATACGTTTCAACTCGCAGAATTGTTCTTTCGGCATGGCTATCGGCAGCAACTAGCCGGTCGAATAGCACAGTGAGTAGAGCGCTCGCTTTGACATCTGTGCAGCACCTGCTGAAGCAGGTTCGAATCTCAATAGGGCCAAATTCAGCTTTTCATCCTTCCGAGGTCGATAATTGAGCACCACACACCATGGGTAATAATAAGCAGCGCTCAGATAACTGAGGGTTCGTAGCTCTATATAAATACTAAATTATTATTATAGATACAGCACTTTTGGGTGCAGTGTCATTTTGACTGCTTTAAGACTCCCATACCAGGACAGTGTGAGTCACGACCGTGCCTCTATGTCAGCAAAGAGTTTGTTCACCACAACCTGCACGCTAGTCTCCGCGTACTGTGCTCTAATGCCTCTCTTCACCCTCTCTCCAAAGCCCACTTTGTCCAGGGCTGCAAACATGAACCCCCATTCCACAGAGTCGAATGCCTGCTCGGCTTCGAGACTTAACATCAGTGCATAGCCCCCCCTTCCCGGGTCATGGGGTCCATTAAATTCAGCGTCTTCCTCATTGCGTTTGCTCCCTGTCTCCCCCAAATTAACCTAACTTGATCGGGATGTATTAGACGGGTCATCATTCTCTTGAGTCAGGTGGCTAGTATGCGGGTGTAGATCTTCTCATCTAGGTTGTGGAAGGATATTGGGCGATATGAATGGTATAGGTCGGGGTCCATGTCTTCCTTGGGTATGACAGATATTAAGGCCTTACTAAAAGATGTAGGAGCCACTCTGGTGCCAAGAATGTTGTAATGGAGCTCGACCGTGTGCGGTAAGAGTGTGTCTGCAAAGTGCTTGTAGAACCCTATTGTGTATCCATCCTCCCCTGGGGCTTTTCCCCCGATGCGAGTCTTTTAATATCCTCTGTACCTTCTTCTGCTGTGATCGGGTCCTCTAAGCTGTTTATCTCATCTCCAGTGAGTTTCCCCATAGCTATGTCCCGGAGGTACACCTTGGGCACTTGCGCACCTGCTAGGCTTTCACTCTCGTAGAGTTTTTTGTAATACTATGCAAAGCCTGCTACTATCTCATCTGCCCTGATTCAAGTCACTCCCCCCTCATCTGTTCTCGCTGAGACCCACCTTTCCGCCTCCTGCTCTCTAAGCCTGGCTGCCAAAAACACATCTACTTCGTCTCCCTTCTCATAAAATGTCTGCCTGAGGATCCTTTGCTTTCAGAGAGTTTCCTCAGTATTGTTTATTTTAAAATATTTGGTTATCTCAGAGCAGAGCTGCAAAGGGCTTGTCGTGCCACAGGGATTCGCTTCACCTCCATTTGGTGCCTGCCCTGCTAATCCCCACTATGTCAATCCCCTTGTGCACCATGTAGTGGTCAGTCCGGGCCACAGGCCTGCGCTCACAGCCTGGCAGTCGCACACCCTGGTTCCCATTCAATAGCATATAGTCGATCCTTTTGTAGGTGGAGTGCAGCCTTGAGTAGACGGTGTATCCCTTCTGGTTGGGGTGTGATTGTCTCCATGCGTCTATGAGCCCCCTCGCTTGTATGACCAGACCTAGGGTTCCCAGCTGCTCTATTCTGCCTGTGTCCTGTGGGTCTCGCGTCAAAACTCTGTCCAGTCACTCATCTGCCCAGGAATTTACGTCGCCCCCAATTATTATGAAGTCCTCCCCTAATGCCAGGACTATGTCCTGCGCTACTGCAGTGTAGGCCGCCTGGCACTGTTTGGGGGCATAGACCATGGCCGGCACAACGCTGAGGTGTCTAGGACACCATTCACCATCAAGAGCCACCCCTTGAGCCTCTTGGTCACCACCATCCCCTTCGGGTTTAGGCACTTGTGTATTATCATACCCACTCTGACCCGTTTAGCGTCACCAGAGGCCCAGTGAACTTCTCCTATGTTGGCACCTCTGATCGGTCTCTCATCTCTGGCAGCTAAAAAAATATCCAAACCTGCGTCCCTAAATTCTCAGGCCACTGGCGACCTCGTTGTGGGTGAATTCAGACCTTTGACGTTAAAAGTGCCCCCCGTGAGCACTGAGCCCGGTGGCAGCATCATCACCCTTCTGGCCATATCTCACCACTTCTCAACTCTACGGCAACTCTCAACTCTGCCTATTGAGCCACCCTGCATTTCGACTAGCGCCGAGATGTGCATCCCCCATTTCCACCACCTCGCTTCTCGCCACACCGAAAAGTGAATGGCTTCCCTCAAAGTTTGACACAACTTTATGGAGCACATGTTTCATGTTCTCCTTGTCAGTGGAATCTCACTTTCAGGGAATTGTGCCATGTGTTCATTTTTGTTTCCTGTGATTCATTTGATTTGCCTGTCTTAAGTGCAGTAAATGGAAACGTGGCCTTTGTGCTGCTGCATTTTTAGGCTGTAAATGCGATTCTTTGGCAGTTGGTCTCAGCTAGCGAAAACCCTGTTCTCTGTGCCGTTGCGGAGTCAGATATAATGATGCATGGTCACGGCATGCAACCTGCGGGTGGTGTGTGGAACCAGAAGAAGTAGTCAGACTAAGACTTAACATGTTCAAGGACATTTTATTTAAATAATAAGAAAGTGCCTATCTAAGCCTGGAGCTATGATGGTACTTCTCTACCTAATAAACTAAACTAAGGGTGCTCATCAAATGTCCAAAACAAAATAGTCCTCTGTCCAAAACCTACTTGCTATCTGGCCCTACCACTTTAGAAAAACATAACAAAGGAAAAAGACCAGCGCAGTAGCCTTTCTACTCAGGCTTCGACTGCCCAAACTACTTGGGTTCCTCCCAAATAATGGTCATTAAATGGTCAAAGTTTCACAATACATTTCTCCATCCTCTTTTCAGGTTCTGAATGAGGTCTTAAGTCTTAACACACGCCCAATACTTTCTGTTCGTTACAGGGAAAATGGAATGTCTTAGTGCTATTCCACCCTTTTTGATCATGTCTTTGCTATTGCTCTTGGTTTGGGTTTGAGCAATGGAACCCTCCCGGTTCTGTCTGTATTTGTAGGGCTCCCCAAAGCCCTCTGAACCTCAGATGGGTTTAATGCAACAGAGTCTCTCGTGGGCATCAGCCCGCATACAAAGTTTGGGTGTATTGGGATTCCATAATCATTTTTTGTATATCAATGTCACTCATTTAAAAAATTTCTAGACCTCCCCGAAGCCATCGGGCCCTTTGATATGCTTAATTCAGCAGGGTCTCGATTGGGCACCGGCTCGTGTCCAGCATTATGCCAATCTGTGCTGTGTAATTTTCATGGGACGTATACTTCCCTTTCTCTGCCTGGCCAGCAGTTGTCACAGTTCTCATGCAGACGTCAGAGATTTAATCTCTTCGCTGTGGTATGGTTTTGCCGTTGGTTAACGAGCCCCAGGCATACAATAGCTTTGGTAAGGCCACCAGACGAGACGGTCCTCCTACCGTCCCCGTCTTGTTCTTTGCCTGGGCTGCGTTACCTCTCAGGATGCCAGCCTTCCAGCGTCTCCCTTGCAATCAACTCGCACTCCGCACTACCGCTGGCTCCACAGTCAGGAGTGGCTCAGCCCCACAAGGGCATCTTCCATTCAGAGGCTTGCCTGTGCGTAGGATTCTTACTCCTCCGTGCAAGGTTCCTCGTCTTTTTATGTTTGCCAACACAACGAAAGGGGTGCATTGTTCCTCTTTGACTGTTGACCTCAGGGGGAATCCAGCATTACCTGAAGCCAAAGAGCAGTGGCGGCTGGTGACTTTGAAAGGTGGTGGGGCGCAAATTTATCTGGGTGAATTTTGGAGCAAGCGAGCGCAGCGAACGAGCCCAACCCACATCAATGGGGTGCATGGGCGTTCTCCTCTGTGAAATAGTTGGGAAAATGGCTTCCAAAATTTGCAATTTACTGTTCAAACCCACAGAAATTTGACATAAAAAACATTAGTTTTACATACTAATACACCCCCCACTCCAAAGGTGTGAAGGCCCATTAATAAAAATACTGAAAGACTCTGACGTAGGGCCAGATGCTGCTACCACAGGCTGTGTGTGGGGTACACAAGCATTCCACTGGTGATGACAATATCTGCACGGCTACCACTGCCACACAAAAAGAACATTTTCATCCCCAGATGTCACAGAAGGCTGCCGTTGAATATGTTACACAAACAAATCCCATGAGACCCTCTGAGCCCACTGAAAAAAGAATAAGATTACTATGCACCATATAGGGGCGGCATCACATTGATTTCTATGTGCTTGAGAGTTGCCATTCAAAATAACACTGACTGAAATTATGTCACCCCTGGCTTCACACGCGGCTGAAGGGCACAGGCTCTTAAGATGAGTAAGGGAGCAAGTGTAAGAACAGGAAGGGGAGAGAAAGAGAAAGGGTGACAGACATGCACCCTCCTTCCTTCCCCCTCTGCCTCTTAGGAAGGGCAAAATACAGAGTGGCTGAGGCTGGCTGGGGGTGGACTGGCCCTGGGGTGGACTGGCCTACAGGGAACTCTGGAGATTTGCGTTTTAGGCCTCTGCACCCTGGGCTTCTTTTGTGTGGTGATCTATTTTATGTCCAACATTTCTCATAGAAAAATGGTTGGGCTTGCTGAAATTGAGTAAAATGAGGGCCACTTTTAAAATAATTTCCGGGGCCTCTTTTGGTATCCGGTCCACCCCTGCTCTGCCCTTACCCCTTTCGATGTAGATACACATAGTGCCTTTTTATTACACTGCTTAGAAGTGTAATGAACACCATTAGAGATCACATGCAGGCTCTAGATTCCAACGTTTGCTATCACAAAAGGGGAGATTTTCACGTAGAAGCTAGAGAATGCTATTTGCTCATTGACCTGTACAGGGCGAGGGGGGCTTGTTTCGGGGTGAGAGCAAAACCCTATTAAAAGCAAAGTTTTATTTATTTGTTTTAAAAAAACATTTAACCTACATATAGAGGATGTTTATGTATATTATCAACAACAAACCTTTCCTAAATGAAGTCAATAACGGGGTCAGACACCTATGACAAATCAGGAGGGGCTATCAACTAAATAGCATCCGACAGACCAGACGGTTTCGTACGGTTCATGTCACAAAGACTTCGAACAACTAGGCCTGCGGTGGATTCCCCAGGGCAGGGCTCCAGGACCAGGACAGTCGTGGGAGCACTGTCACAGGCTGTGAAGCTTCAAATTACAAGCACAAAAACACAAGTGCTGAATATTTTAGCTGCCTGCTTAAATTGCTACTTCGGCTTAATGCAAAGTGGCAAAGACATCAGTTTCTACGTGCTCCAGTCACACTGAACATGACTCCCTTAACATAAACACCATTTACGTGGAACGTCTGGATAGCCGGATAATTTGAGTCTACTTAATTCCTGATCCCTCACCCACATATCTCCCCAAATATGTTTGTGAGCCCCTTTATCCTGAAAAGAATGGCATCCTTCGAATGGAAGTTCGCCGAAAGCGGGATGCAGTGTGAAGTTCACTGCACGTAGTGTCCAGCATGTGAGCAGGCTGTGTGAAATTCATTGCACGAAGTATGTGAGCAGACAGCGGTAAGTTTACTGCACAAAGTTCGTATCATGTGAGCGGGCAGCGTTAAGGTCACTGCGTGCAGTTTGCAGCATGTGAGCATGCAGAGCGATGCTCACTGCAGGCAGTCCGCGGAACATGGACACGCATTGTGAAGTGCGCAGCATGTGAGCTTGCAGTGTGGAGTTCACTGCACTTAGTGCTCTACAGGTGGACATACACTGACGATCACGGCAGGCAGTCGCAGTATCTGTGCAGCAGGTGGTCATAAACTATGAGGAAGGAACACAGCAGACAGTACGCAGCATGTGAGCATCAGTGTGGCGTTCACTGCAGGCAGTCCGCAGTATATGGGCATGCAGTGTGAAGTGCGCTGCACACAGTGCGCAGCACGTGAGCATTCTGTGTGACCTCCGCTGCCCTCAGTACGCAGCATGCGAGGATGCAGATGGGGGTTCTAGAGGGGGGCTTCAGGAGCGTGCCCGAGTCGAGGCCCAGACTACAATGACGGACGAGTAGCAGGCAGCCGAGAATTAACGCAGGGAAATGAAAGCTTGGCCCACAGAGGTCATGCCCCCCTGAAACTCTGAAGCGACAGGTCCTGCACCTGTAACCTCGCTCCTACTAAAGACTGTGTCATTAGAAAGAAAATGGTACCTTTTCAGTTCAGATACTTAACCAAATGCATTTCGTCTGACCTGCTTATGTGGTATCAGAGGAAAGATCCCGCACTGCAATTACTGCAGTCTTTCAAATTGCCGTAAGCGATGAGCCACCCTTACTCCTTCGCTGTACGCACACAAGGCTCTCAGCGTGGGCGATGGCGCAGTTTCACTGGCAGCCGTTAGATGCTAGGCTTGAGACACGCCTCACAGCTAAGGCCGGCGGAGCTAACACTGTAGAATATTAGTGCTAATCTGCACCAACTGGGGCTCGAATAATGAACTAAGTAAAGGCATTTCAGGTCCTCAAAGAAGGGAAACAGGGAATGAAGGCCAGCCCGGGTGGGCACCATCATCACGTTAAGTCCTAACTCCTATCAAAGTCACACACTTACCGGAGATAGGTACGTGTGGACCCACTGCAGCCCAGTTGACTGCTGTTCTCAGGGAAGCTTCTAACTTGTGACGTCGTCTTCGCGCTGGATTTCCATCCGCACGGCGCGTGCGCCCAGTCACATTAATGTCATTGGCTCGAAAACAGCCAATGACATTCAGTGATTTGCTGTTGCAAGCCAAAGTCCTCAGCAGGTGCGCTGTTTGCGCACACATTATTACTAGCGGGGCCAACACTCTAGCACCCCGCCAGCCTTTGCACTGCCATGGGGTTACGTAGAGTGCATGGAACTACGAGCTCCACGTACTTTACATTGAAAAAACCTGCGTAAAAGGGGACGCGCCGCTCTGTTACAGCCCCGCTAGCCGTGAACAACAGAGAGCCTCTGTTGGAGCGGCATTCATTATTTATTTATTATTTTGGTTAGCAGTCAGTGCTGGAAAAAAGCAACAAAAAAATGATGCATACAGACACGAACGGAGCATAAAATTCTCTTCAATGCACACTGACGTGCTCTCTGCTCTCTGTGGGGGTGATGCTCCCCCCCCGCCCTTTATAAGTGTCCGCCACTGCCAAAGAGATTGAATTCAAAAGTAACTTCAGTCTTTTCGATTCCCATCAATGCAGACAATTTATTCTTGATGGGGAGTTCCTCATAGGAATGGGAGTTCTTGTCCCCTGAAGGGGAGTCACTCCCAGTGAGGTCCCACTTTTCCAGACCTCTAGGGTGCTTAGCGGGCTCACCTCCGTCGACTCAAAGCGGGTGGCTCCCCTCTGGGGAGAAGGGATGAATAGTCCAGATACTTCACAGTGCCATCTGTGTGTTTCCTGTTGGGCGAGGTGCCACACGATTAACACAGAGAGAGTCAGTGGCACACTGCGTTGCTGAACCTAGAGTGACTCGGTGGACCTCCCAAGAGTGGTATTACACTGCCTTGTGGACGACGATACTAGACAACGCCAAACATAAGTGACAGTGATGCATTGCACGAAAGACTGTAGATTTTCTCTGCATAGTAGAACTTTGCAAAATGCCACAGTAATTAATTAATTAATTAATCTTTTGTAATGCACTTAATACCAGACAATCAGAGTACCGTGATTCAAACTGCATTGCTCTGCGTTGTCTTGCTTCCAAGACAAACGTGTTGCTCCTGAGCTATCCCCCCCCCCCGACTAACAATAGAGTCACTGCTGCTGTGCATGATAGGCTTCAATGGTGCCCTTCTATAAGAAATAAGGCTGTGAACGGCCGTCCTCAAGACAACAGTCCATTTTACATGTTGGCTTGTGCATATATCTTCCCACTTTTGCACAGGAATAGTTGCAGGTCTTTGTGCCCACACCCTACACTCCATGCAAGTGTGTGACTCACATGGCCATGCATGGAGTAACTCTTGCAGTGGCCGCGGACCCAAACTAATTAGGAACCTATCCATGGCGGATGAGATACAGCAGGTCTGCTCTAACAAAATTCCATGTACTCCGCTTTGCAAAGGGTTATGGGACAGGTCCAAAAAGTAGTAGGAACCACTGAGAAGACATTTTTCCCAGCAATAGGATATTCATTATATACTTTGAGCGAATTTAAATAGATTTGAACCTCAGCTGTTCCCCTTCATTGCTTTTTTACGACCATCTCTGATGATAAATGTGGAAAACAGCGATTGTCTATTCCACCATCTCAGAGAAGAGGGGGGAATGAAGTGCCTTGAAACAAAGCAACCGCCTGATAGTTCTTGTTTCTGTGTCAAAACCTACATCTGGGCTTTCTGATCGGTTTACAGAATCTCTCCACTTTGAGGTGAAAACTAAAGAAAAGCAGTGCTAAACAATTTCCGAAGTTTGAGACTGCGGCTAGGCCAATCTTTGGGTTATGTTATGTTATGCTACTTTACCTGAATTTCAAAAGAGCAACGTCCACCAGTCAGGCATCTTGGCGCTAAGAGAAAAACCCAGACAGGACAGACTGAGAGACCAAACGCAGAAATGGCCCAGAAAACATCAATTTTCAATGATTGTCTAAAAAGAAGGCAATTCTTTGAAGCCCGAAGAGGGCAAGAAAGTTGATTCCATAATCGAGCCGCAGCCACACAAAAGGCACGGCCCCCATAACAAGAGTACTTAAAGCATGGAACTTGGATGAGACGAGCATCTTGCAACCAAAGGGTTCAAGAGGAATTTTCAGCTGGGGGTTTACCGCACCCTTACCTTAAAAAATCTCGATGTACCATACACAGGGATTTTCAAACAATCCGTCTAGGGCACAAATAATAGGAGCGCGGAGCACAGGGAATAGGAGAAACATGGATTCCAAATGGAGATTTAGTCGCTACTCAGGCAGCCAGATTCTGGAGGGCCTGAAGGTGCCGAATAAAATATGCTGGCTTTGGAGAATTGCAATAATCAGAGGTGCCAAAAACCAGTGAGGCCACAACTGGGGTCCGCAGATGTGGCGACAAAAAGAGGCGGACCTTCCGAAACACCTTCAATAGGAAATGACCTGATTGACACACCACACTCAACTGAGATTCAGCTGATAGAGAAGCTTTGATCTTAAAACCCCAATCCTTAACCATAGAGGTGTCCAATGTATTCCATTATGCTTTCTTTATATAAATGTCCAGAGCAAATAGTTTGTTGTATAGACTGATATGATTTGTGCCGGTCCATCATGTGTTTGATTTGGTTCATTGACAGTGGGCCTCATTACGACCCTGGCGCTAAGTGAAAAACGATGGCGGTAAATGGTTACCGCCATCGTTTTCCGCCAGGTCCGATCATGACCCGTGACCGTTAACTACGATGCCATTAGCGGCATCGTAGTTAACGCTGCCGCTAACTGCGCTAAGGGTGCACGCACGCAACCGGCCACACCGTACTTAGCGCCATGGCGGAAAGGTACGCAAATGCCGACCCAAGCGGACATGCACCTAACGCCATCACCCAGCCCATTAAGTACCTTACCGCCATGGTGCTAATAACGCCATCACGAACCAACCGTAAAGGGCCATGTTAAGTGAATGCAGCTGCCACAAGTGCACAGAAACAGCACAGGTGAAGGCAATACAGACTCAGGAAGTACAAAAAGAGCACACCCCACCCCTTCCCACACCCAGTCACACTCCACAATGATACCAATACGACTAGCAATGTTGGGGCTGGAGGACCTGATAGCAATGCATGTGCTACAACAGCAACAACAACAACAGGCAGCACAGAGGAGACGCAGGAGGAGAAGGAGGGCAAGGCAGGCCCAGCAAGCCCCACCAGCACAGCCAGTGCCACCACGCAGGCAGCCCCCAATCCCACGCATCAGAGCCAATCCATTCAACCTGACTGCTGAGCAGATCCACACCCTGTACAGTTTGGACCGGGACACCATCACCGCCATCGTAGACATGACACACAACGACATCGTCAGCATGATAGAAACTCCAACCGCCATCCCCCCCCTACTGAAGGTAGTGTCTGTACTCCACTTCCTGGCCACAGGCACCTACCAGCACACAGTGGGGCACCTGCATGGCATTTCACAACCATTATTCTCACGAACACTCATCCAAGTGCTCGATGCCCTCCTCAAGCACACAGACGACCACATCTCATTACCACGGACTGGCCAGGAGATTGCAAACACCAAAGTGGGTTTCCATGCACTAGCCGGCATACCCGGTTGCATTGGTGCCATCGACTGCACCCATGTGGAATTGGTGGTTCCACGTGCCATGGAGGTACCGTACCGCAACCGGAAACAGTTCCACTCAATCAACGTGCAAATGGTCTGTGACTCCAACAAGATCATCACACATTGTTGTGCCCGATTCCCCGGATCAACCCATGATTCTATGGTCCTGAGGAACTCCACAATACCATGCTACATGGAGCAACATGCAGGGCCAAGATCGTGGCTACTCGGTGAGTCCAATGTCATGGAAGTGGGCACGTGAATGACGTACCGATGCATACTCCACCTGGCTGAAAGGGGGGGGGTGCATACTCCACCTGGCTGAAAGGGGGGGGGGGGTGCATACGCCACCTGGCTGTGAGTAACACAGAGAACGGAGACAGAGGATGGGCACTCACAATGCACACAACCCCTCTGCATACATTGGGTGATGGCATGCAAAACAGGCCATGGGAGCCATGAGCATATACTGGTTGCATTGTGTGAATCAATTAGTGCATGTAGAAGTGAGCCAAAGTAACAGTTGGATGCAAGCCATGGTGGAACATCATGTTCTTGATCAGACAACATGACTGACACATACATTCTCGCCTACATACAGGTGATGCAGGCTATCCCCTGAAGAGGTGGCTCCTTACACCAGTCCGGAACCCGCAGAACCAGCACGTAGAGGACTTCAACCGGGCACATACACGTACTCGTGTGGTCATAGAGCAGACATTCGGCCTATTGAAGGCACGGTTCCGAAGCCTCAGCAGGTCTGGTGGGGCACTCCTGTATGGCCATGAGAAGGTGGCAAAGATCGTCATGGCATGTGTCATGCTACACAATATGTGCGTCGGAATGTGCCCCTGCCCCCTGACGCAGAACTGCAACCACCTGACGATGAGGATGAGGAGGGTGCAGATGGGGCGGCACCCCATGGAGGAGGCGATGCACAGGAGGGGCGTGCAATGCGCCAAAGTATCATCGACCACTGCTTCTAGCACACACGGCTGGTGTGTATCACATGGTGACTGCACTTTGGGCACTGTGTGGCTCTGGGACATGCACACTGTGGACTGTACACCAATAAAGCACACATACGCAATGAAAATGTCCACACATTTCTTTTTCGGAAAGAAAAAAGTGTATTCAAACTATGAAACGTCGTGACACACCCCCTCCCACCTCCCCCCTGCACACCCCAACACACCCCCCCTCCCCCTGCACACCCCAACACACCCCCCCACCTCCCCCCTGCACACCCCAACACACCCCCCCGTCCCCCCTGCACACCCCAACACACACCCCCACCTCCCCCCTGCACACCACAACACCCCCCCCACCTCCCCCCTGCACACCCCAACACACCCCTCCACCTCCCCCCTGCACACCCCAACACACCCCCCACTCCCCCTGCACACCCCAACACACCCCCCCACCTCCCCCTGCACACCCCAACTCACCCCCCCACCTCCCCCCTGCACACCCCATGTAGGTGTCAACAGATGCCTGTGACAGTGGCCACAGGCTGTTACAAGCCCCCTCTCCCGGCCCCCGGGGCACCCCTGGCTGTGGAGCGCAGGTTACGTCCGGAACGTCGCACGGGGCTGCTCTGTGCAGAACTGGCAGTGGAGGATGTCCCTGCCTGCCCCCGTGCATGCACGTCCTGTAGGGTGTGGGTGAGCTCAGTGAGCGCACGACGCAAGCCGGCAAGTTCAACACAGATGTCCCTAGACATGGCCTGCATGGCATCCCTCAGGGTGGCAGTGCTCTGCGCTACTTCGGCCCTTAGGGTCTCCGTGGCCTGTTCAATGGTTGCCCTAGCCCCCACACATTCCGCGGCATGCTCAGTCAGCATCGTGGACAGTTGTTGCTGCCGTTCTGTGATGTCCTCGAGGGACTGCTGCCCCTGCTGGCCCATGGCCAGTGCTGGTGGTGTGATGGAGGGGCTGCTCCCCTCCTGTGGAGTGAGGACTGGGCATGGGGTGGAAGGCCACTCCTCTACCTCTGTGTGCCCCTGTGTGTGATCCTCATGGGGACTGGCGTCTGAGTAACAGGGGGAATGTAGTAGGTCAGTGGGGCTTCTGACCTCGTGCTCCATGTCTGAGTCTGAACATGCAGCTATTGCAGCTGTCTCACCGATGTTGCTGCTGGCCGCTGACCCGGTGCCTTCTGTGGCAGGCAATGTCGGTAGAGGTGGAGCAGCTGCTGCTGGCCTGCTGCCTACAGGGGTGCTTGCTGGTGGGACGTCCGGTATGCTCGCAGTGGGTCCTGCTTGTTGTGGGGTCTGCCTCACTGCAGCTGAGGTTGAGGGTGCGGGGACGGTATTGTTGGCCTTCTTGGCTCTCTTCGTCGCAGTGGTGTCCTGGTCCTCGGGGTGTGAATCTGTGCCTGTGGTGGAGCAAAGGAGGGAGGGCGTAATTGATGGGTCTGCGGACTTTGGAATGACAATGATTGACATTATTCTGGTCAGTAGATGAGGCAGATTTCAGGCAGGGCCATGCAGGTTGTCTCCTTTTAGTGTGGAATGTGGATGCAGGTATGCGGGTGCCAGCAGTGTATACAGGGTGGTGCTCGCATGTGGCTATGGGCAGTGTTGAAATGTGTTGCATTTACACTGTAGGGCAACCTTGTGCTACACATGAATGGACTGCAGTGACTATGGCATGTCTTGTTTGAGGCACCTACCTTCATCGCCTGATGTCGGAGCTCCCCTTTCCATCCCTCCGACGCCTTCAATGGATTCCATGCCAATCGTGGTTGCACAGATCTCCTCCCACGGTTGGAGTTTTAGTGGGGATTCCGACCCTCCACCGGTACCCAGGGCAAGGTTGCGGTTTGCAGAGATGACGGCTCTGACCCGTATGCGTAGGTCATCCCAGCGCTTCCTGCACTGCTGTGGGGTGCGGGGTACGGTCCCCACCGCGCTGACGCGCTCCGCCACCAGGGCCCAGATGGCCTTCTTCTTCGCTATCGCTGTCCTGGTCATTTCCGGGGAGAAAACGACACCTGCGTTGTCTTGCAGGGTCTCCGCAAGCATGCAGAGTTCCTCCCGGCTGAATCTCTCCTGGCGCTGGCGGTCACATGCCTTCTTTACAACTTTAGGCATTTTCGGGTACTTGGATGGGTGGGTGATTGGTTGGGACAGGTGTCAGGGTTGGATCTGGTGTTGTTCGGTAGGATGGCAATGGATTGTGTTTTTAAAGATGGCCGACGTGCTGTTTCCCGTTCCGGCGCGATGACGCTATTTCCGGTTCTGCTTTTTACGGCCGCCGCAAATTACGGTGGCCGATACTTACGGTGGGCGCTAATTACGGTGGCCGCTACTTACGGTGGCGGAAGTGCACCTTGCTCGCTTTACGATGCCGGTAGGGGCCTTTTCCGCCATGGCGTCAATTGCATTACCGCCATGGCGTAATGCTCGTGCGCGATGGGTCGTAATGTGGCGCTCTTTACGCCATCGGCCCACGGCGTAAACGCTCATTACGCCATGGCGGTAATGACGGAAGATTACCGCCTGGGTCGTAATGAGGCCCATTGAGTTTATTAGCCTATGAAGCCCAATAAACTACTGGACCTGAACTCCACCTGTCGATGGAAGCTAGTATATTTATTTGTATATATTTCTAAGGGCTATTTTTTGCAATATAATTAATTGAGGGAAAATTAATGAAGCAATAAAAAGGGGGCTCAAAGAAAAAGACCCCAACTCAAACACTTTATAGAGACCCCATTAAGTGAACGAGGCCTTGCAGATGGGCTATTGATCTCCCCACTCTACACAAACTCATTAATTAAAGGACAAAACAGAGACAAAATAAAACACAAGACAGAGACACAATGACAAATACACATACTCATGTATTAATCTACCACACATCAGTCCTAACATCAACATTATGTGTAATACTCATTAAAGGCAGGCCTGATATCTTCATATCCACCCAGAATATCTTTCTTTGTAAAGATGACCTTCTCCCTGGCCAAGACGTTTAAGAGGTCAGCGATCCAGCTATATTCACCTTGCCTGGTTACTTACTTTTCAGTTCTTTAAGATCTGTTTCTTGGCCAAAATTACTGCCCTGAAAAGCCACTTCACGGCTAAGGGTGAAGCCTTCAATGATGGAGGCGTGTACTCCAGGACTGGAAACCTAGGTCCTGGAACCTACTGCCAATATCTTTATTTCTACCTCGATTGCCCCCTTAGGAGATGGTTTCACCCCCGCGTGTCATTGATACATCGAGAAATAGCTAAACACACAGCAACACCATGAGAATATATCTCTCCTGATCAATGCATTATGCGTTTCAAGAATCTGTCAATCTGGGATTTGCACAGGGTTTCTAGCTACACATAATCTACCCGTAACACCCCCAAATTGCTTTGCTTACCCATTTGATCAGTTGTGTCACATCACGTCTTCAGGAACCCTGCCAGAGCCAGAACCCATCAAGGAGCAAAGCTGCCTCCTATCACTTCTGGTGTTTTGGACTACAATTCCCATCAGCTCTTGCCAGCATAGCCAATGATAAGGGATCATGGAGTTGCAGTGCAAAACGTCAGGAGAGCTGCAGGCTGCAAACCCTTGTAAGAGGCATCTGTAAACCGTTTGGCTGCCTCGCTACAGGGGTAAGGGAAAGCGTGGACTGGCAGTCTGGTCGAGGCAGCATGTGAACGCCCTCTCCCCATGAGCTGGACACCACACTGGGCAACCTGAAGGGTGCGCTACTCTGGGGTTCGATTTGTCTAACCCGTATCTATCGTTCAAGCTTTAGTCTTCCCCAACCACCCACTATCTGTCAACCGCCTGGCACAATGCCACTGTTCTGCCAAACGTCTCAACATTCAATCCAGCCAGGAGTGTGCACATCCGCTCTCGCGCATGCACGATCATGCATCCTCTCGCGGTTTACAAAAGCTGCCAAACAAATTCTCAGTGTCACAGTCAAATGAACATACTGGCGTACAAAAGAGTTCAGTCCTTTTCTCTACTACGCGCCTCTCCATTGCCTCGACTATGCCCATTTTAGAGATTGGTAAATCCAGAACGAGCTGAGGAACTTGCCGAATGAGTGAGCCAGGAAGCCAAAGACTCCTGCAGAGGTTGCTGTCTTTCAAATGCAGCCTCCAGTTTCTGAGCCTCCGACACATTCATAAACGTGCTGATTGTACTTTTAGTATCCTTAAAATGTCCTGGAGCAGGGGCGCACTACAACTGGCTTAGCTGGATGTCTGAATGCACCACACAAGTCCCATACAGTGGCCTGAACTACCCGTGGGAAGGAGCAGATGGAAGGGGCATCGGTGCGTGAATTTGAGTTTTAAAATCATGGAGTTTAAGCTGTACTTTTTATTACGGTTTTATTGTAATACGTGATACATAGCTTTTTAATGGCATTAGCACTTTGATTTCTGTGTGTTATGGAAGAAAAACATCCCGTCTCGAGATGCAATGACAAAAACAGGACCCTAGAGCCTTCAGACGCATCACATGCCTGACTGAGCAACTCATGGCTTCATGCAAGCAGCACTTCATCGTTAAACTCTTCAAGGGGCATATATAATGTCCTGGAGGGTTGCATTCGGTGCACGCGCCGCATGTTATGCACCACTGTCCTGGAGTGTCTCTCTCTGCTCCCTGTGACCACAGTTGGACTGCAACGTTGTCTTTGGTTTGCTTCTCAGACTTGGAAATGGAAAAGGCATTAGAATTCTACCCGTCTTTTTGCGACTGCCTTCCGTTTGTATCACATAAGTCATTTACTGCTAACTTTTTTTGGCATGGAAGTATATTGACTTCCCAAAAAATTGACTGACTTCCAAAATTGTTGGCATGCAATTTTATGAATTACTGAGCCTCTCTTCATAACTATTACACCCAGGCTGTCACTCATTAATGTTGGCTGCAGAAGAATGTTACAGAGGATTGTCGTGTGCCTTCTCAAGACCCAGCAATTTGTTGGGAGGCAGATGAATACGTCATCCGTAGCGTCTGCCCCTTCCCTGCACCAATACCGCAAAGGTGAAAGACGTTACTCCCTGAGACAGCCTTTCCACCATTATCCCCCACTGGTACCGCAGGGTTTGGGACAATGTGAAATGACAATGACAAAAGCATTTAAATTAACATTGTAACAGTAAAGGTGCATGCTTTAGACACAACACAAACATGCACGCCACAGGAAGAGCATATACAATAGGTAAAAGATGCATTTAGACATGAAAAATACGAACATACTGTGAAAACAAAGAGAAAATATCGAGGCTGAGTACCCCCAAAAGGAAATACACTGAACACGGGTTACAAAGGAACATACAAAGATCTTTATTTTATACTGAACAGTTTCAAAGGACAAAGCAACAGATAGCTATCGGCCCTCAAAACAACACAGCTAACGCCAGCGCTGTTCGTTGTGCTCAGTGAGTGGGACTGTACATTAGAATAGTCGCACCTTTTATACTTTTGAAAACATGTTGTCCAACCCCACTGTGGGTTAATATTCATTAATACATTACAGATCTAGGGTTCGTGCCGAGTTCATACATCTGTACGTTTAGGGTTTACTTTTAATGTATTCACCAACAAGCCTCAATGGCTATAGTGTACTTAAGGATTTCTTATATAGACCTTCTCAAACATCTATACAATGTAGTTTGAACAAGTGTCTCAGTTCAGTATTTGGACACATTGTTCGTAACATATGCTTGCGGACTAGCTTCATTGACACAAGTAATCCTTTACACACAGGTCAACGAAGGACAAGGTCTCAGTTCACGACCCCAACATGTAGTCTGCAGGCAAGTTATACATTAGTTTAAACACAGTGGTCAAGATGGCCATGTTACATTCGGAATGACACCGTCCACCATTTTAGCTCACAGAGTGACTTTGCAGCGAGAACCTAAAATGGCGGACTGACCTAAAATGGCGGCTTACATTGATTCTAAGGTCAGGACCTTGCAACACGGATTTCTTCGCAAGTAGCTTACGAGCAGCTTGGTGTAGGCCAATATACATATATTTATCACAGTAGGAGGCACAATATAATTTCCCGTTTGACAAACCCTCCTTTTGGCCTATGCCAAGTGCGAAACTACTTCTGATCTTCTTGCAAACAATTCCATGTATCATCGTCCATGCACCCTGGATCACTGTCAGAAATATCTATTGCCATTAGATCAGTTGCTAAAATTTCCTTTAACACATATTCTTTGGAGTTTTTATGTGGGGCATTTATCTTATGTCCTATTGTACCTATCACCTGTGTGCAACATCCCCCTAGCATCGAACATATACTAGGCAAACACTGGATACAACAGCAAAGAAACAACAAAATTCCCCAAATGATCAGTAAGACCGACAATACCTTTCAAACCCAAGATCGCAAGAAGTCCCAGAACCAAGCGCTAAAATCCCAGTTTCCCTCGGGAAAATGCACTTCTGAACTAAGGACGTGCAGATTCTGTATTGCCTTGAAGATAGTTGGGGAGGAATCTGGCATGAAAATGACATCTAATGCCATCCGGTTCTGAAGTGCTACTAATCTTATTGCCTTCTGTTCTAATGTCATATTATAGAGTATGTCCGTGGTCCGGTTGATGGTTCTCTCCAGTACTCTCGCTAGCCTTCTGATGTCTTCGGAATTCGCTATCTGCCCCCAAAATGGCACGAAGGATTTTGCTACATCTTCCAAGACCTGTGCTGGAGTGTCACCATTCTCGTCCCGCCGTGGACAAGCCTTTGAAACCTCTCCAGTACTAGCTATGAACACCCCAGATAACAGGATCCCTAAATAACATAAATAACAAGTTCCCTGCCAATCCCTGGGTAACGATGGAAATGCTACATTACCGCAAACAAAGTAGACATGTTCGCCTACATACAAAGGTCTGTCTTCCCCAGTCAAATTCGCAACGTTGGCACAACCTTTAAAATCTCCCATTGACTGAGTACCCTTCCTCTGTATGCAGAAAGAAGCTGAATCGAGGCTATGGTTAACAGTGTAGGAAGGAGGCATGGCATCCTTATTGCCTATCTGAGCCATCTTGAAGGAAATCAAAGATTGAAAGGGACGAGACAGTCTATCGGAGGGCCTAATAGAAGCAACATTAAGCTTGCTCCTATTTGCGAAAAGTGAGCATCCCAGCGGAGTCAGAACACGTTTCTCAAAACTATTCAAATTAGTGCCATCAAAGTTCCCCGAGATGCTATTGTTCCAACGGCCAAAGAACTGTGCTCTATGAGAAGCATAACAAGCAGTTGTTAAAAGATGAATATACCAACCTAGCCCCTTATCGCCATGTTGCGGTCAATGCGAGCAGACCCAACAGTTGGACCTATTAAAAATGGCATTCATGGCATTCATGATGAGTAACAATGTATTGTTATAATATCTTTGTCTATGCTGAGAGTATCTAGGGGACAAAGTATGCAAATGCACAATAGGAGTAGGGACAGTGGGTACATTTTCAGTTGGCAACAAGATTTCGAATGGATGCACTTCTTCCAGGTACCAGAGACTTAGCACAGTTACTATTATAAAACCAATCGACATTATAAAAAAAACAGCAATACGTTTTCGGGGCCCAAAAGATTTGTCAATTTTCCCGGCCGGTCACACGATCATTTATCAGTCTAGTACGAGCGGTAGCGGTTGCAGGCATTGCAGTCTTCAAATGAAAAACCCCAGTGTCATTAGCAGGTGACCTCACGGCCTCGCGACTTCTTAGTCCTTCTTAGTCCTTCCACAACACTAGCCAACATAATTCCCTTTTTCTCAAACAATTACTTGTACAAAAAGCAAGCCCTCGATGATTCTTTTCCTTCTCCGAATGCACAGCCGAACCATGCCGTAAGTCTATCGAATGCACAACAAAACCGTGCCGTAAGTCTATTTCCTTGGACGCAGATTGTACCTTGCTGTTCCTGGTACTGATTGATCTGGAAACAATGTGTCGTCACTTCCCATTGGAAGCAACGTATCAAGAGCAAATGAAGATTCAAAATCCGGAACGACAGTTTCCATAAGCGAAACTTTTGGAGAGTGTGGAGACGAAATGGCAGGTTCCCCAAGCCTCACAGGCTCAGAGAGATTCTCCGTTGCACTCTCAATGTTATTTACTGCTTCGGGATTGTTGGTTGCAGCGTTAGCAAAGGGTTCTGTTTCTTCTGTATAGTGTGGCACTGGGTGAGGAAGTTTCTTGAGATGCGTCGCGTGAATCCAATGTTTCCTGCCTGCGACACACACCGCCGTCTGTGTGACCAGCAGGACCTGGAATGGGCCCCGCCAATGAGGTGCAAGGCAAGAAGAACGCTCAAATGCCTTGGTGAGCACCCAATCCCCAGACCAAATGCTGTGGCCAGGGCCCTCGTATCGCACAGGTAAAGCCTCTCGCACCTGAGGTTAAATCAAATACAGATTTTTAGTCAACTGGCTGCAGTAATCTGAAAGAAGTACATTTTCGATATTCTTTAAAGATCGACATTTCGGTAGATTCCAGATATTGGCAGATCTCCCCATTACCACCTCAAATGGAGAGAGCCCAGTCTGAGGAGCTGTACACATGGCTAGTAACACGATCGGTAAGGCATCCAGCTATTTTAGTTTGGTGCCGGCACACGTGTTAGCGAGCTTGTTCTTGATGATACCATTGTGTCTTTCTACTAGTCCAGCGCTCTGAGCGTGTCTGGCCGAATGGAACCGTTTGTCGATCTGTAATGCCGCACATATCTGCAGAATTACAGCAGCGACAAAATGTGGACCATTGTCTGACCAGATGACTCTTGGTAGCCCAAACCTAGGAAAATAATCTTTTAACATGGTTTTCGCAGTAGTCATGGCTGTAGCATCTTTGACAGGAAAAGGCTCGACCCATTTAATAAAAGCACAGATGACAATTAACACATATTTCATATTGTTACACCGTTCCATTTCAATAAAATCAAAGTGGATGACTTTGAAGGGGACAGAAGGTGGCCCAAAACTTCCCCTTGGAGTTGATATCCCCTTTCCCATCTTGTGCTGTAGGCAAATCATGCAACCTTGAACATAGCGCAGAGCAATTTTTGAAATGTTGTCATTTGACCAAACTTTCTCTAACATTTTCGTAACCTTCTGGCACATATACGTGTAGGGCCATGGGCCATAACGACCATCATCATCACGTTAGCATCAGGAAGTAGACATTTCCCTTCAGCTATGTCCACCCAACACCCATCATCATCAAGTTTCCCCAAGCCTTCAGCCCACCTCTTGGATTCTTCTAACGTGGCATCGGCTTGGCCTTACGGACCCAACACCCTCGTACATTGCATAGGCATTTACAGTCTCCCTTGAAACATACATCTCCGTAAAGAGATTGGTGGCAGTCTGTTTAGCTATCTGATCAGCGAAAGCATTCCCTTTTCCAATATCATCTATAATCTTTCGATGTGCTGCACATTTCACGAAAGCTAACTGAGTAGGGAGCACAAGCTCTGAGAGTAGTTGTACTATTAGGGAGCCATGCTGGATCTTGGTACCATGTGAAGTTAAGAACCCTCTCTCTGGCCAAAGTCGACCAAAGTCTCCCAAATTTGTGAACCACCCCAAAGGCATACTGACTATCAGTATATATGTTTACTGTAAGCCCTTCGGAAAGTTCACAGGCTTGGGTCAATGCTATAATCTCTGCGGCCTGCGCGGAGTTATGCATGATTCTCTTAGTTTCCACAACCGTGCTCAATGTAGTGATTACATAAGCAGCTGTGGATGTACCAATCCGGAAGTTTGAAACAGGAGCCGTCACAAAACAGCTCCCTTGTGGATTGTTCAAAGGAGTGTCTTTAAGATTAATTCTACCCTTTGTCTCTTGTTCGGTAGTATACAGACAGTCATGTGACTCTTCGTCATTGCAAGCAGTACCTTGCGGGAAAGGTAAGAGTTCAGCCAGATTAAGAACACAACACCTCTTAATTTGTATGTAAGGAGCAAACAAGATCAATTCATATCTCTTCAACTGTGTGGAAGTGAGGTGTTGCGTTTGGGTTCTGTTCAGTAGAACATCTACAGCGTAAGGCACCATCAGGGTTAGATCATGGCCTAGGACCATTCCCTCACTCTGTTTTACAGATGCAGCAGCAGCAGCGACAGCAACAGCTTGCAAACATCTTGGCAAAGCGCATGCTACAGGATCAAGGGCGGAAGAAAAGTAACCGCATGGCCTATTCTTCCCTCCATGTTCCTGCGTTAATACAGCCAAAGCACATCCATCACATTCATGCACAAACAACACAAAGGCCTTTTCATAGTTTGGTGTGCCCAAAACCGGTGCCAAGCACAGTGCAGTCGTAAGCAGATCAAATGATTGCTGGTGTTCCGCGTTCCATGGGAATGGCGAAGAAATGCCCTTCTTTGTCAAAGCCAACATCGGTTTAATCACTAGTGAGAAGTGTGGGATCGAAACCTACAGTAAGAAGTCATACCTATCAAGGCTCTAACTTCCTTCTGCGTATTTGGGACAGACATGCCAGAAATGTGTTTTATTCGTTCAGGTGTCAATCTTCTTCCCTCCTTTGACAGAAAATAGCCAAAATAGGTGACCTCCTGGAAACAATATTGAAACTTTTTAAGCAGAGCTTTGTCACCATGTTTAGCCAGGTGTATAAGCAACAACACAGTGCACTCCTTACAAGCGCTCTCAGAGTCAGCAGCTAAAAGCAAGTCATCAACATACTGAAGCAATATACAAGAAGAGGGCAATTCAAGGGTATCAAGCTGTTCTTTCTAAGCCCTACTATAAATGTAAGGACTTTCCGTGTAACCTTGCGGTGCACGGGTAAAGGTGAACGAGCGTCCCCCTAAGATGAACACGAACAAATATCTACTGTCCTTGTCTATAGGAATACTAAAGAAAGCATTCTTCAGATCCACAGCACTAAAGTAAGTAGCTGAAGCCAGAATCATAGTTAATATTGTAGTCACATCAAGCACAATTGGAAATTGTGGAGCGACAACCTTGTTGATGGCAGTTGGATCAATTATGAAATGAAATGGAATTGCATTATCGCCATTTTTGTACATGGGTAAAATTGGACTATTGCACAAACTACCTGCAATTTCCTCAATCACCCCTCGATGCACAAAATCGGAAACAATGCATTTCAAAGCACGCTTGCCCTCAACCGAAATCTTATATTGTGGAATATGTGGCAGCTTTATTCCATGTTTCAAGACTATTTTAACAGGCTTGATCTGTAAAATGCCAACATCATTAGCATCAATTGCCCATAAACACTCTGGTACATTACTGAATTCTGGTGGCAAAGGTCTGGTTAAGAATTGAGAGACAGAAAGTTGGTGTGGTGAAATCATCAAACGCACTCCATCAGAAGAACAATGAATTACCGCATTTAATTCCTTCAACAGATTCAACCCCAGCAAATTCTCTCCACAATTCGAAGTCAAAAGGAATGGACAGTGGTCCGTAAAGGTACCCAAAGAAATAGGTACCGGCAAAGAGACTGGGCAAACAACTGGTGTGCCAGAAAACCCTACAGAAACATTGGTTTGCCCTGACAGTGGAATGTTTGAAACCCGAGAATGATCAATGGAACACTTCTGTGCCCCTGTATCTACCAAGAATAGATGTTTCTTATTTCCCACTACCATTTCAAAGTAGGGACCTTTCTGAATAACGGGAATAGGCGTAGGTTCCTAACCCTGCTTCGGGCAATCCTAACGAAACAGAATATCGTTAAAAGGAAGCTCTTCAGAGAGGTAAGCAGCAGAAGGATGATCAAATACGTTTCTAGTATCCACACTTGGTACCTGATTATCCTGCGAAAAAGGTTGCTGTGGATCTTGTGTAAACTGACCTCTACCAGGGCTCCCTGCACCCGGGCGACCTCTGGATCGTCTACCCATATTTCCGAATGTGTTATTCGACCTTTGTCGAAGGACGGGGCATTGTGCACGCCAATGACCCTCTTGCCGACAATAGGCACACTGGTTAATGTTCACAGGATCCAAGTGCACATTCCCTTGTGGAACATACTGACCTCTAATCTGCGAACTACCCCCTCTGGGGCCTCTAACAATTTGCTGAAATAATACTTTAGTCTTTGAATCACCTTTTCTCTTCTCTACTCTTTCCTTTTCATTATTGACACGATTCTCGTAGTACTGAGCCATGTGCAGTACTTCTGATTGGGACTTTGCCTGCCAAGCACTCTCAGAAGACATAATTTGTTACTGGATGTCAGGCAGCAATCCACGCACAAATGTGTCCACAAATAATCTTTTTCCAGACTCTATGCCTTAGTCTTGTCCACTGAAATCCGAGAATACCTGTCGTACCGATTAAAGAACTCGGTAGCACCCTCAGACTTCCCTTGGACACAGGCCGTAAACTTGTCCCAGATAACCCTCTTTTCGGGAATTATGGTTTTCAATTTTTCAATAATTTTATCAGGCAAAGTTAGTATAACCTGAGGCGGTCTCTCACCAGTTGGCCTTTCTTCATCGAGTCTAATTATGTTAGTCCATGTATCTCCCAACCCTGGTACGTCGTCTACAGTCCTAACTTGTTTCCACAAATCTACAGGCAGGAGTACAGGAAATAACAGATCAATATCACCCAAGGTGAATACTGAGTACTGCAAGACAGACTCTATTTCTTTATAGAATCCTATCGGATTTTTCTTAATATCAGGAATAGATTGTCCAATAGTATTCACTTCCTGTCTCGAGAATGGGACGTGAACAAACTGCGATATATAATGTGCAGGAATGTTCACAGCAACTATACCCGCTGCAGCATCGGCCGCAACCTCAACCTTCGGGACAAATGTCGGAGGAACCTATCTCATAGGCAACTGAGAAGTAGGCAACTCCGAACGCTTACTAAGCAACGGAGCCAAGTCGAGCGCTAAAGCAGTCGAAGAAGTGGCAAGTGAAAAAGCTCTCTTATAAATACTCAATAACCCTGTGGGACAACTAATCTTTCTTTTCACACAATCATCCTGCAGGTACTCTAGCATGACCTGTATCACTTTCCTCTGCATTTCTGGCGTATACTGACTATATGTGTCATATACCTATACTGGAGTTATCGACATGTCTGAAATCCATCTAATCGCATCTTTCGTACAAATCTGTGCTTCCTCAGATATCGATTTACTACAAGGAAGAACCCGTTTCTGTACATACATACTTTCCCCATCGTCATCCTCATTCTGTAACCAACTCCTTTCTATGCTCAAATATCCTCTCAACATGCTATGTACTTTCTCCACAGTGTCTCTTGAAAACGCTAAAGTGTTCAGATCCTTCAACCCTTATGGGAGATATGCATTATTTTATTTGCCCCACATTACACATAAATGAATCCCTAAAACTTCAATAAAAACATTTTTCGCAGTAAAATTATCCATATTACAAGTGTGGCAAGAATATTAGCTCGATCATCCCTCTCTATACAATGCTTAGCCCATGCAATCAAATTTAGTTTCTTCTCAGGAGGTACAGTATTACGAGTGACAACTCTCAACCCCGCACCCTGATCGACTACAAGCGGTGCAAGACCACTTCGAAGAGGGGGGGCAGGCAAATTCAATGGAGGTACTGTTACTGGTGCAATAGTTACTGGTGCAATAGAAAGATGTGGAGGAACAGGGGAAAGAACAACAACTGGAGGAAGGGGAACATGAGGAGGAACAGGAACAACAGCAGGAAGAGCAGGAATAACAGCAGAAAGAGGAAAAGCGGCAGGAAGAGGAACATACGGAGGTAGCGCAGAGGCACCAGGCCTTCGTTCATTTAGCAATTTATCAATAAGTTCATCAGAAAGATGGAAGTCTTTGGAAGGATAGATTTTCTGAATGCCAAGTGAGAAAGCCCTATCCATATTCCTTGCCGACTCAGACTGTTTATCTTGGTCATATAACAACGCTTTTTCGGCGTTCGTTTTATGACGGTGCGCATGTTTTTCTCTACTCTTAAGTTGCTGTAACGCTTCTTTTTTCCAATTCTGCAAAACATCAAATGCTGCAGGTCTATCCTTTTTCTTTAATAGAATTGACTCTAAATACTCAATACGAGGGATTTCAAAACTACCATTGATTGGCCACTGAAGTTCGGAGGCATGTCTGGTTTGTCTGTGCCAAATATCATTAAACACTATACTTCCAATGCCATGCTTACAGTACATAGTACAAGCCGGCGACCCCTCCTGTGGTGCCGGACTGCTAAATTCCAAAGATTGTCTATCGCTGCGGAATAATGCCCTAAAGCAGGTCGACAATTTCCCAGGCATATCAAAATATTGGTGTTACCTGGTCAATAATTGTGTCTGCAGATACAATGCGCCAAAACAAATTATCAGGATACTTAAGAATCGGGTCACAACTCACCTGATCAATCCTAAGGAGGTCCGATCGGATTTCAAAATTCTTACCTAACTAATCTTACCTCGTGTTTGGTGATCTCGGCAAATCTGCCCACCTCGATAAGTGGACCCTCGTCAAGATGCCGTCTCGGACCACACGCTAATCGTCCAGGAATCGGGTCGTGCAGCGTTGCTGAGGTGCCGCGTCTCTTTCAGAAGGGGCCCCTTATTTTGTCACACCGTCTGATCCCGGTCCAATAGCATGTGTCAACCTTCGAAAAACCGGCATCACTCTTGAGGGTCCCTATTCGGGTGCCAACTGTGAAAACAAAGAGACAATATCGAGGCTGAGTACCCCAAAAGGAAATACACCCAAAACAGGTTACAAAGGAACATACAAAGATCTTTATTTTATACTGAAAGGTTTCAAAGGACAAAGCAACAGATAGCTATCGGCCCTCAGTACAACACAGCAAACTCCAGCGTGGTTCGGTGTGCTCAGTGAGTGGGAATGTACATTAGAATAGTCGCACCTTTTATACTTTTGAAAACATGTTGTCCAACCCCACTGTGGGTTAATATTCATTAATACATTACAGATCTAGGGTTCGTGCCGAGTTCATACATCTGTACGTTTAGGGTTTACTTTTAATGTATTCACCAACAATCCTCAATGGCTATAGTGTACTTTAGGATTTCTTATATAGGCCTTCTCAAACATCTATAAAATGTAGTTTAAACAAGTGTCTCAGTTCAGTATTTGGATACATTGTTTGTAACATATGCTCGCGGATTAGCTTCATTGACACATGTAACCCCGACACAGAGAACACTGGCCATTCATTAGAAGCTAACATAGATGGGGCACCTGCAGTACTCCCTAAAATCACACATTGGTGAGGCGCCACACAGGGCCATGTACACAGGGATTGCCAGTTTCATGGCCTGAGAATGAGGGATGGTAAATTTTAATTGGATGGAGAGAATTCCATGGGTCTCTCTGCCCCCATTCTAAGTCTGACTCATATCTTGACGACCTGTCGAGTGTTGTTTAGTAAGGAGCCGAGCTATTAAAATATTTGGTGTCACATTGCCCCTATAATAGTCTGCCAATTAACTACTTGTTGTAGAGATGATGTATTTTAACCTTAATAAATATATGGGTGGTACCAAGTGGAGCCATCAGATACTTGTAACCCAACAAAATGTTTAACCCCTATGGAATTTATATGTAGGCAAACCCACTAACCTATCCCTAATCCCCATAAATTCTGTGAACTGATACCACATTGTGATGTCATTGATGACGTGCTTTTTAATACTTAAGCAATTGGTTTTGATTAACATGTTGAGGGAAACAAGATTTGTATGCTTGTATGCTGTTCGGGCTTTGTCTTGATGTGAATGAAGCTGAGTTTTGCCATGCAGTTTGTCTACTTGAGCATTGAGCCTTGTTTGGACGGAGTTCGATACCTCTGGGTCTATCTGGAATTTTGAGGCCTCTTCTTCAAAGTCAGTCCTTAGAAATGATCCTGGGTCATGTTGATTACACTAGTCCATAAACAGACTTTATTCTATTGAGGCTGATAGAGACACACCCTCACCCATCTTCAATAGGGTTTGAGTGCATGTATGTACATGTCAAAACCGAATCTATGCATGGGAATGACTGTATGAAGTAGAGCAAGGTTCACATGAATAAGAAGCAGGGGTGGACTGGAAACCAAACATTTTCAAAGTGGCCCTAGATTACACATTTTCAGCAAGCCCACCCCTTTTCCTATGACAACATCTGGAAATAAAATAGGCTACCACACAAAAGTGGCCCAGGGTGCAGAGGCCTACATAGGCCAATCCACCCCTGATAAGAAGTGAATATTGTTCAGGGTCATGCCAAACAGTACAAAATGTAGCGTTAACGATACAAAAACAAGCAATGGAAAGCCACAAGTTATGGCTTTTAAATAGTGAAAACATTCTCTGTTTTAGTGGTGCAGTGGCAAGTGGTGCTGAGGGGAGGAAAGCCAGGAGAAGGGTAGCAGTGGAAAAGTACACAGGGAAAGAGAATGAGGGAGCACAAGAGGAGAGGAGAGGACAACTGCAAGGGGTAAGCAATGGGAGCCCAGGTGAGAAGACAGTGGGCAAGACGGGCTAGTGAGGACAGAAGCAGGATCATATGGCCAACATCACCACCATGTTCTGCATTCCCTAAAGTGCCTTGCAAAGAAAACGAATTTAGGTGTTTCACATCTCTGCAGCCATTTTCATTCTGTGCTTTACAGTGCCTTGCTAAAAAGAAATCAAATCTAGGTGTTTCACATCTGTGAAGCCATTTTTGTTGTGTGCTTTACAGTACCTTGCAATTGCCCCTCTTGTGGATGAGACCTTCCCTCTTTGCTCACTGCTTATTATTCAGTAACTTGAGCAGTCCTTACTGTGTGGCAGCCTGATTGATGTTGCCCCTCATTCCTTGATGTGGGACTTTGCCAATCTGTATACTCGTACCTATTTGACTTATATGAGGCCTGGTGTAGCCCCCTGTAACATAACTTGAGGCTTTACCAGTCTGTGTAATCATACCTATGTGACTCATATGCTGCCTGGTGTAACCCCCTTTAACATGAGGTTAGGCTTTGCCAGTCTGTGTAATCGTACCTATGTGACTCATATGCTGCCTGGTGTAACCCCCTGTAACATGAGGTTAGGCTTTGCCAGTCTGTGTAATCATACCTATGAGACCCCTATGCTGCCTAATGTGCACTCACCATTTATGTCTGTAAACATATGTCTATTCTTGCACCATTGTACCATGCACTTTCTTTAACTAGCGCCTAGATGCCTCAGGCCTTTGTGCGCTGAAATAAATGCATAAATAAATAAATAATGTGCTGCCATTATATATCGAGATGAAATGTCATGACCAAAATATGAGCATCACACTATAGGCCTAGTTGCTCCCTAGTTTTTGGCCATGTAGTGTCAAAGATTCAGGTAGTCCACTCAAATGCCCAGGTAATGCCATTAACTGCATGGCTTCTCTCACAACATGCAAGGCATTGGCATCATATGCCCACTTATACAATGAGCCAGATAGTGATGTCATATGTTCAAGTACATCATGCACACTGTAGGTCGGTTCTTTGCCATTATACATCAAAACACTCTAGCTTATGTGAGGCAGTGCCATAATTGGGCTAATTACTGCCACCAAACGCACACTCACACACCTGCATACTCTCACCAACTCCCTTATTTACATGCACACACATGCATAAACACACTTGTGCAAGTAAACACACACACACACCTATAAACATGCAAAAGACAACACAAGTACAGGCACTTCGTGAGTCCAGGGAATTGTTGGGTGATTCAGTTGTATGGTGCGGCAAATCATAGGTTCAGTTTTGGCTGCTGTTCATTTTCAATCTATTTGTCAACATCCAGGAGTCGGTGTGTGCAAGGATTGCGCTAAAATCTGCTGAATTTGAAATTGAGTTTTTTGTGAACTTGTAAATGATTTGGGGGTGTCATCTGCATAGTTGAAGCAAGTGAGACCTAAGTCATTGATATGTTCCAGTAGACAAATGCTGCACATGTGAGTTTACAGGGAGATGCCATGAAGGGGGCTCTGTGTGCTCTTTTGGTCTTGTCAGTGAGAAATGGGGGTATCCATTGTGAAGTGTTTTTATTTTATCTGATCTCTTTTTGGCAGAATCATACAGCTAACAATATTGAAAGTGGTGTAGATGTGCAATGGAATGAGTGCACTAGATGTCTTGGAATCCGAATTGTTTTTGGGGTGCCCCAGCCATAAAGAACGTAATGTGGAATATATGTTTTGGTCTGAATCTATGTTAAATGCCCATACAACACTAAAATGGCTCGAAATACTGGAAGGGAACAGAAAACCAGACATATATGAGGCCTGTATTACACACATTGAAAGAATTTGCAGAGCCAGTAGTCCTGAGGGTACGATTCTGCCTGTGTTTGAGGAAATGGTAGAGAGTATTCTACCCCATGTTACCCAACGCCAAAAAGTCGTTAGAAAGCAAGCATTAAAGTGGGAGAAATGGTATGACAATGAATGTCGGATGGCAAAACAAAAGATGATGGACAGCCTGCCCAGTAGCTCAATGATAGAGGAATTGCATGGGGTCTTAAAAGCCTGACGAGGGCCAAAGAAGGCTCCCACGTGAGATGCAAAAGGGACAAACTCCTGGCAGCCTTTGAGAAAGGGGAAACCTCAACATTTTGGAAGTTGGTTTCAGGTAGAAGTATAGATGGCGAGGGCTCACTCCAGTGTGCTATTAACTGAAAAGAATTGTATTTACATTTCTCAGATTTATACAGCAGAGGTTTACAGGAGAATCATGAGGGAAACCACCTGTAGGAGAACAACTATGCCCCACAAACCCCTTTCTCGATAGAAATGTGTGATGTGCTGGTAGCAATCTTGCACCAAAAAGGAGGTAAAGCGGCTTGCCCCGATAAGATCCCCGTAGATCTGTATAAAGACGAGCCGAGCATCGACCTCGTCGACCACTAGACACTCTGCAAACACCTCACCACAACAGCAAACCTTTCCCCAACAGCAACAGACTGGATCATATCCTTTCTAGCAGACAGATCCTCCCGTGTCTTTATGGACGACCATGCTGTCCCAATGACACCAGTAACCTGTGAAGTCCCACAAGGTTCCTGCATCTCCCCAACCCTATATAACATCTATAATTAACCCCTTTTTGATCATCTGGATGCCCTTGGCATATCCTACATGAATTATGCCGATGACACCCAAATCCTCCTCCCTCTCCCAGGCACCTACCACCTTGACGCTTCAACCATCAATTCAGTGTATGTCATTGTCCAAAACTGGATGTCTACACACCAGTTATGCCGCAATGACGACAAAACTGAAATGCTCACTGTAGGCTCTCACTCCACCATCCACAGCATGGACTCAGCCTACGAAGCATTCGACATTGACGGCAACCGGATCCAAACATCTTCTGCAGCCAAAACCCTGGGCATCTGCCTAGACACCACCCTTGACCTCTCTCACCAGGTCAACGCCATTGCCTTCTCCGCTGCCTACATCACAAAATTACTGAATGCGAGCAAGCCATTCCTCACCACAACCAACCGCCTCACCATAGCCAGAGCTGACACTGGGGCCAAACTGAATTATTATAACGCTCTCTTTGCAGGAACCTCTGAACGTAACTTGTGCAAAGCTGCAACCCATCCAAACCAATGCTCTCCAAGCATCCCCAGGTTTGTCCAAGCACAACCATGTCATAAAGGCCCAAAGGCCATGTAAGATGCCCACTTGCTCCTGATCCGTGAACAGATTAAATTCAAGACCCTCTCCATCACACACAGGTGCACCCCGAACACTGCCCCGGCCTGCCTATCACGCTGGGTGGAGAAATACACCCCCTCATACTCTAAGATCCATGAACAGCCATCTCCTCAGAGTGCCTACCTTCACCAGAAAGTATTCAGAAGGACAAACCTCTCCTGTCATGGCCACCAAGCTTTGGAATAATCTCTCCATCACCCTGAGAAAGGAACCCTCCAACTGGAGATCAGAAAAAAACTAAAAACTTGGATTTTCGCCTAAATACTCCCTGAGCTAACACACCAACACAATCCCTGTCTCTCCTTCCTCTCCCATGCTCCTCGAACCAAGACTTTAAGACACTGTGACACCCATCCCCGTTGTGTTTTGAATTTGTTTCTTGTATTCTCTGTATTCTGTATTTTTTGTCTCACAATGTTACTAGCACCTAGATACCCATGAGTTCAGTGCACTGCAACAAATACAAAAATAAATAAATATGGGCACCAACCCTGATGAAAGTTTTTAATGCTGTAATCCTCACCGAGCTGGTGCCCAGATCCTGGCAGAAGGCCATTATCAACACAATGTATAAGAAGGGTAGAAGGGGTGATCTGGGAAAATTATAGGCCCATTTTGTTGCTCAATAGCACAGGAAAAACATTTGCTAGGGCAATATTGGGCCACCTCCAGGACCGGGTCGATAGTTACAGCATATAACACTCATTACAAGCTGGATTTCAGAAACACAAAAGTACCATTGAACAGTGTTTTTGACTATTTGTTTTAACCCAGAAGTACGTAACCTTGAAGGGAATGAAACTCTATGTGGTCTCCATGGACCTCCAGACAGCCTCCGATGGAGTCCCACGAGAACTACTTTAGATTGTCCTTAGAAAAAGACTAATTCCCCAGCATTTAATCGCTATCATGAAAAGGCTGTACTATGAAACCGAGGCCTGGGATTGTAAGTCACAGACTACTTTCGAGACATTTGCGGGGTCAGTCAAAGGTACGTTCTCGCTCCATTGTTGTTTTGCTTGTTTATTTATCAGGTTATCGGAGAACTGGTTATTCTTCGCTGGCGATGCTGTCCTCTTGGCAACTTCGCCAATGGGTATTCAGAGCTCAATGGCATTGTTTGTGAGGAAATGCAATGAAATGGGTTTAAGACTAAACCAGAATATAACCAAAACGATGGTCTTTAAACCAAGAACAGCAAAGAAATGTACCCTGAATGTAATGGTGGATGGTCACAGGTTAGAACACGTTGCATTTTTCGACTATCTAGGACTGCAATTCCAAGAAAACTATTCATGGTCTGCACAACTAATGAAGGCCTGTGTACATTTCGAAAAATGTAGTGGTGCGGCTAAGGTGTTCCATAATCCTTGTGGTGGGGAAGCAGTTCTTCTGGACCTTGAACTTTACAAGAAACAGGCCGTTCCCTCTGCATTATATGGGGCTAATGTATGACGGTATGTCACAGCCCCTAAACTCGTGGTATCAGAAAATGTGTTTCTTAAAAAGCTATTGAGGCTACCACAAGGATCACTAAATGCCAAAATTGGGAGGAATTCGACCATCCGCACAGTGGATGTGCACTCTCCTGGGCTTTTGTGAAATTTTAAATGAAATTAAATGATGATAGACAAACCTCCAGAAAATGTATGGGGCTAACACGCACACATTTTCTTATGCTCACTGCACGACATACACATAGACCAGTGTACTGTGGGTGGACACAGCCTAGAGGTGCCATCCCTCCTGTTATATTTAGTTGGTATATGACAGCCAAGAGTACATCAAGGCATCTCAGAAGGGGTATGGCAAAACCTTCCTCCTGCCATGGCCAGCCTAGTTAAATAACAAAGGCTCCTTTCCTTTCTTAGCTGGTGGTGGCAGCCTTGCATACTAATCAAAGTGAATTCAAATAGTCCCACAGGAGGCCTGGTCGCAGGACTTACAAAGGACAAGAAAACCCCAGCAACCTTTGATATGCACTGTGTCAACCTGAAGCCAGCTTCCACCTATCAGCATCAACGGCGGCGACCTGTCATGTCTGGAACTATGTATCTACAGTAGTCATCCCCGTAGGGGGACCCCATTCAGAAGGTACGAGTATGTGGTTTGGCAAGACCAAATGTCTGGTCTTGTAGCAGCTTCAAGGGAAACCTGCCACTTTAATCAAGAACCACAGAGAGCTCAATTAACCAGAGAGACCCTTTGATTCACAACAGACAGGAAGATGGGTGGGACTTAGGACTACATGTTTTCACCCCTTTATCTTTTCTGTTGCAAAGCACTCTGGTTATGACTTTATGCATACAGGGGATTGTTGGTGGAGACCCAGGATTGGTTCATCAAGGTAGCCTTAGCCTACACCAATCACTGTAGCCCATTTGGTTTTAAAAGAGGGCTGAGCCCCTCTTTTGGGTAGATGATCTGATGACTTTGCAAGGAGTAACAAGAAGATCTCATTTGGACCATAGCTGAAGGTAGTCTGCCTTACAGCTTCCGCAAGTGAAGGAAGGCCTGGATTTCCAAAGAGGGAAGCAAGATCCCTCCCCTAAACATCTCCCAGGGAACAGAGGGACATAATGAATCCAGAGGACACACCAGTAGCTCCAGAAATGGTACCCAGCCAGCACACAGCATGCCCCGCTAGGCTCTGCAAGCAAGCTTCCTCGGTGGGAAGTGCCAGAGAGTCTCTGAACCAAACCAATGACAAGGCCGTTGTCTGCAACATTCTCCTCAGTGTTGGGCTGTCAGCCTTAAAGGACGACACAAGCCCAGCGAAGAAGCAAGGATGAGTGCATTGACAAGTATCAACCTGAGTCTGCCTCAAAGGAAATTTTGGAGCTAGTTGAGTCCCTCGAGCTGCAACCGACTACATGGCCTATTGTTACGCTGCAGTCGCTCACGTCATCCGAGATGCCTCGACCAGTGCTGGCTACAAAACCATTGTATTATAAAAAGTACAGTCACAAGGGGGCACGAGACAATGATTCCTGACCCTGAGCCACCATGTAGGCCATCCTGCAGCCATCCGTTCAGCCTTGCTTGCTGAACTGCCTGCCATGTGATACTCACAGCTGTCTCCCGTCTTGAACTCTGTCGCAGAAGCTGCAAAGTTTGCTGAAACCGACCCGACCCTGTCGAGCACCAAGAACTTCTAAAAGCTCAAGGTACATTGTGGTTATATCCCTCCGGTCCTTCTCCGAAGGCCCCTAGTGACATTTTACGACCCATTGCTCCCTTTGTGCTGCAACCAAATATCCTTGGACTATTGCGATTAATAACTTTACTGACTACCCTTCTATCAGTATCCAGAGTGCATCCCCTTTCCTTTTTGAAACTGTCTGTCCCCTGCATTCCTATACAGGGTGAGTTGTATTTTTTAGTGTGCTAGAACTGTCTGCAGTGACAATAATAAAGTAAATATTTTTATACAACCTTGACTGGACAGTCCCTTTAATCATTGAGTAATAATTGTATTTTCGCTGTGTTACAACTAACCAAGGATCCACGACCTTGCAGAGATAAGCCTGCCGTTCCATCCACATTACCAAAATTGGACAAGGAGGTTTATAATTTGTTTGTATTTCCAATCTGTTCGGCTCCTTTCAGGTGAATTAGAGGTGTGGGGCTGATTGACGGTTTAGAAACAGATATTCATCCCTGGACCACTGGTGCTCTGGAAGTTGATTCGTCACAATCATCAACTTAGAAATATATTTGTGCCCAATAGTAGACCAGGTCTCGGACAACTAAGGTACTTGATGCAGCAGGGAAGCGTTGAGCCACCTGCTGGCCCAGGAGGGGTGGAGGCGCCTCCCATGTTCTGCTCATGTGAAGGAAACCCTCGGGAGGCTGCAACTGCTGTGGATGTTGGTCCAACCCAATCTATTGGTTAAGGCATCAGGGGAAAGCTTTAAAGACGCCATTCTACAAGATACTAGAAGGTCCATGGGGAACTCATGCCAGGGGCTGAGCCTGGGGCCATGCTACCTAGAGGCAAGGGAGACTTTGGACACGAGGAGTATTTGGATGTTGCAAGATTACTGTACTTGGAGTTTAGATTAGCCACTCTTTTTTAACACTCTTTATTTCCATTTTGTTATAACAATTCCACAACTGTCTCTTCACCCTCCTCAACCTCACAAATCGGTCCCTCCCACAAATTAATAAAGCTTAACCCACAATACAGCCACTTCCCCTCCCTAATTCCCTCCCACCTCCCCTCCCCCCTTCCCCGAATCCCGTCTACATCCTCCTTCCTCCTTTGGTAACAGCAGTCCAGCGTAAATGTTCAAAGTTCGGTGAGATTAGGGCCATTCCATCTGCTACCCCCATCTCCGAGCCCCCCTTGCCCCATCATGGCTTCTCTCCCGCATATGTTACTTCACGGTGGACGCAGGTAATTATCCGTTGCAAGGTCATTCAGCAATTGGGTCCAATGAACCTTTACCTCCCCCGTATCCTCCCCCACCTCCATATTCTGCAACACCGTCAACTCTGCTAAACCCCATCTTCGTACATCTTTCCTCCATAACGGGATTGTTGGACCCAGGGGTGACTTCCATGCTATCGCCAGTTGGCATTTTGCCAATATAAGTAGAAACCGACGCATTCTGTTCCGCAGCTTGTTACGCTTCCCCCCCCGGTATGTTCCCCCACAAACAAATCTCTGGACGCCGCTCCAGGCTGAGTCCCAATAACTAATTCACTCCCTTAAGCACCTTATCCCAATACTCTATTATTGCCCCGCACTCCCACACCATATGCCAGAACCCCACCTCCTCTGACCGACATCTGGGGCAATCACCCGGGTGTTCCCCGCTCATCGCCTTCAGCGCCAATGGGGTAACATATACCCTATGCAGGATGTTAAATTGAACCAACTGGAAGTGAGCGTTCCTCGAGGACTTTGGGACCAAGTCCCAAACCCGCTCCCATTCCTCACTCGATTTCGAGCGCCCCATATCCACTTCCCATTTCTCCTTGACTTTCAACTCCCTCTAGAATAGCCACTCTTAATCTCGCGGATTTCACGAGTACATGGAGGGCAGGTAATCCAAAACTATGCCCACTGTGCGAAGCTGGTGATGAAACAGTCATACATTTTCTATTTTTTTTTGCGATCGATTGCAATTACTTAGGATTGCAAAATCTGAAACCCATGTTAAGGGCAAGCAGCATTGCTAGTAACAGCGATGCGACAGAATGCTGTAAAAACACAATAGAAATACTGGTAGTGAACCTGTTGTCTAAATTTAAACATCGTGCCTGGCTATGTAGATACAGCATTCGGGTGTGTGGCGCGATATAAGAAATCTGTAGATAGATAGATAGATAGATAGATAGATAGATAGATAGATAGATAGATAGATAGATAAGGTCGGAGCCAGACCGGTAGACTGACTCAAGGCACAAGTTTATTGAGTGGATAAATTGACATAACCACATGGATATTGCACCTTCTGCTTACTTTGCAGAGTAGTTACCCACCAAAGAATATTTTTTATATGGAGGTTTAGTAATGTACAGAATCAGCCAGAATGAGCATGTGTGTCTTGAATTATACGTATTTTACTGCACTTGAAAAAGGACCTTCTTCCTCTGCCCAGGGACTTTGACGATAGTATTTTATCTTGTGACCTGATTTTAATGAGATCCCCATGCTACTCATTGTTACTGATGTATTTTCAATATTGAATCATGATGAACTGTGTATTTTAAATGTAATTTCATTTATGTAAATGATGTTTTTATAGTGGATGCCGAATACACCTTTCTTGAACTGTGGATCTATGTTTTGAATCAGAGAGGAGGTCTTTGCTTTTGTTCCACCGGCTACTGGTAAATAACTTCTGAAGGATTTTAGCAGTAATGGTGTATTGGAGAGTGGTTGGCAGTTTTCAGTTTCGTTGGGGCTCAGCTGTAGGTTTTTTGAGGAGGGGGCTTGATGGAGGCTGTTTAGAAAGTGCAAGGGGAAGACGCCTTGTGGAATGAAAGCATTGAGGAGGGCCTGAAAGGACAATGTTAGACCGCGTTGCTATGCTATTGCTTTGTGGACATTTGAAGGGCCTGGATCTTCTGGTAAGCCAGCAAAATTGCTAGCATTGACCAATGTTAGGAAGTCCTGAATCGAGAACGGACACAAGGCTATTAGATCTGGAAAGGGTTGTTTCCTTTCTGGGATTCCTTTACTGAGATCAGCGCTTTCGGCCTTTTCTCAGGTAGGTGGTCCTTGATTTATTGAATTTTGTTGCTGACGTCTCCTGCAATTGAGTGGCAGAGCTCTTAAGATATTGTTGGTGCTATCGTATTGGTTGCAAAGTTTTTTTTAAAATAAGGTTAAGCACTTCTTTCCGGCCATGTTGTGCTGACTCTAATTGGTAAGCATTTTGCTTTACCGTCCCCGCTGCGTAGATCTGGAGTTGCCGGTAGCGAGTGAAACAGAGCTCCCCATCTGGCCACAGAGGAGACTGGTGGAGGTAGCCGGGCAGGTGAGTGTCGCTACAAGTCACTTGATGCTGGGTCTGGGAATGGCATGGGTGGACCCCTGACTACCACCACCATGCCATGAACACATTGCTAATTTTCCCTCGAGGGGACATAGTGGTCTGCCCTACAGAGAATTGGGCCAACCCTTACCTAGCCTTATGCTTCCCAAAAATAAATGCTGACGCAGAAGCAGGCCCATGCAGTTATTCTCACAGACCGTGCAGAAGTAAATAGCAAATAAGTACAAGTCCCTGCTCGCGATTTAATTATTCCACAGCTCAGCATTGGAAAATGGCGTCCCAGGACACTGCAGAGAGGATTGGCCAGTACTGGTGACATGCTCACCGGTGAGAGCAGGGGCAACCAGATTTGATATGGCTCCTGGCATACTTGGGCCCCATGCCACTGGACAAGTAATGCAGGGGGTCTGGAAAGTCACACACACCAAAGCACAATGTGTGAAAATGTCACCCAGCCAATCCAACAGCTCAGGGCCAATTTCTCCAAATGTAAAACCACTCCCCATGTTAGGTTGCCAATCACCGGCCCTTCATGGTTATAAAAGGAGAGGGCTACAAAAGTGCAGTATAGGTGTATGGAGAAGGCGCTTATTTGGTGACGTCTGGGGCAGAAAGCAAAAGGAGAGAGCGGAGGAGACCAGGTGGGAAGAGGAGGGTTAGAACAGAGGAGTGTTGGAGAGGAGGAACATCAAGAGTATTGAAGAGGAGGAGGTGCGTGAGAGGAAAAGAGAGGTGTACAGGTGAAACATCAGGACCTGGAGAGAGGAGAAGAAGAGGAGAGGAGGAACTGCAGAGAGGATCATGTGGGTGAGAAGAGAGGAGGAGAGAAGGTTCCATGTGATATTTTCGCTGTAAAAATATTGCGATGCAAAAATATCGCCATATTTTTGCGGCGAAAATAACACATGGACCCTGCGGGGACACCCCCGCAACCCCCACATCATTTTTTTATGTGCGGGGGACACCCCCGCACCCCTGCACCTAGTATTTTTGCCACCAAAAATATCGCCTATGACCGTTCCCGACGACCATATGTTCGGCGATATTTTTGCCGGCGAAAATATTACCTGAAACCGGACAGAAGGACCGCATGTGTTGGAGAGACGAGTAGGAAGGCGAGAAGAAAGAAGAGGTAAAGAGGTGTACTACCAGCAGCTGGGAAGAGGAGGGGTTGGGTGAGGACAGAAGACAAGATAGGAGGAGAGGAGCAAGATCGGAGTTTGGATGAGGGGAAGAATCAAGGAGGTAGAGAGGAGGAGAGAATGAACGCCAGGAGAGAAATAGGGTAGACATTGAAAGAATAGAGAGAATCATGTGTCGTTCCATTGAAGGCAAGAGGGTAATGTGAAGAGAGAGGAGAACCGTGAGACTGACCAGCAACCATGTGGTGGAGCATCAAGGAAACGAATGTGAAGCACGTGGTCAGAGAGGATGAGAAAAAGGGGATAGTAGAATGCCTCCTGGGGGGGCATGGTCAATGGTTCCGGTAATTACTGCCATCTGAGAGTACTCAGACATCTGTTTGGCATTAACATCTTAACTCACCTTGGCTGAGCTCTCTCCAGAGTGAAATGTCAGCCGGTGTGTCCTGGGAGGGCTGAAGCACCAGTGGACCTCTCACAGGGCTGAGAGAGAACCCAGGAAGCAGCACATACCTCTCTAAGCCTGTAGGTATCTGCTCCAAGATGGCAGGATATCACTGAAGGACATTCTGGTGGGACAGAGGGCTGGGTGAGGTCGGTCAGACTGTCTGAGTAACCTCCCTCTAAGAGTGGCAGAGTTTGCTGGTGACCTGGCGCTGCCGCTGCTGTAAATATTCTGGACCGGCAGCTTCAAGATTGCTGTGTTCTGACCTGAGGAGGAGCACATCGTTTTGGTGGCCTGGGAAGGGACACTGGAGCTTTGGTCGTGGTGTGTCTTGACCGCCCAGAGCTCAGGTGGGGCCTGGTGCTGCAGCATCACTGTCGAAAGGGAAAAGGGGAGCCTAGGGTGCACTGAGTGGGTAGTTGGGAGATCATCCTGTAGAAGCAAGGAGATCCATATTAGAGCTTAACAGCATGGTACTTGGATGCTGCTTTTTGGTGGCATAAAAATCCATTTGCTATCTGGGATCTGGGTGTTGTGGCCCTCATAGAACCACTCAGGGAGTTCCAGTGACATACTCCAAGACTATATTAATTAATCTGTCTCTCTGGCCCATCACCTGAGGATGTAACAAACTTGATTCCAAAATTGTTTGGCCTGGATTAGAGTGGATCAGACACTTAATGAAAGTGCAGAGCCCTCACTGGAAATCTAAATCTGGCTGCAGATAACAATATTGCCTGTAGCTTTATGCTGCCAACACCCTGAATTAAAAGTGCAACCCGATTGTTTAGCGGGAGCTAATTGTTGTCAGCACATAGATTATCAAGAAGGACAAAGACACTGAACTCCTTTTGGTCATCAGGCTATGGCCTATTTAGACACAGAGAGGGCCTGGGCCAACCCTGAAATCATCACTGATGTGACAGTGGCAATACCCTCACATACCCCTTACCTCTCGAGGCAGGATTGTCAGGAATGCCTAGCCACACGGAAGGATGAGATGGCACAATAAGTAAAGCTAGAAACCCAGACAGAATGCGACAGCATACCCTAAAAGACCTACATGACTTCTGACAAGATGTGAAACATATCGACTCTAGGATACCAGGTAACCAGATGCTTCAGGAAGACATGGTCTATAGGCAAGGGGAAGTAGCAAACAATAAAAGGATATGAAGCATTTAGTAGCCAACACCAAAGATTTGGAAAACAGACACCGTTGGGAAAATCCGACGATGTACGGACTGGTAGAAGAAAACAAGGGATTCAAGGTTGGACACTCAATGGGCCTCATTACGAAGTTGGAGGCAGCCATGGCGCTAATTGGAGGCAGCCATGGCGCTATTAGCGCCATGGCTGCCTCCAAAATCGTTCCGACTCCGGTCTGGTGGATGGAGCAATTACCGGTCCATTCCGAGGTCGGCGGGACCGGTAATTCCCCATTCACCAGAGCCATTCCCCATTCCCATTTGAGCCCCCATAGGGATCAATGGGAAGAGGGAAGGCGGCAATAACGGTACTGCAAATTGCGGTACCATTATTGACCCCGGTATCCCTTTGCGGGTCCCGTCCTTAACGCCTGGTAAAACCAGGCGTTAAGGAAGGACCCGCAAAGGGAACTCGTAGTAGGGCGGGAAGGGATTACCGGCACCAGTTATTGGCACAACCCGTTAGAAGGAAAAAGCAGGCAGGAACAAGGCCCTGTTCACATTCCCACCTTGATGTAGCTCTGCACTGGGAAGCGCCATCTTGCATGCCACATGACTGCTGAGAGAGATGACATGGTGGAATTGCCCCATCTCTTCGAAAAAATGCTCCTCGGCAGGTCGCGTTCACCAAACGGTGGCCTGTTGGGGAAGATTGCATGCACAGTTTCTGCGCATGCGGGAAGGAGCAGGAAGTTCTGTGGCGGAGAGGTAAAGAGCGGAATTGGGGAGGGCCAATGTAGATAGGTATGTGTGTACGTGTGTGTTTGGGGGTGCATGTCTGTGTGTAAAATAATGTTTGGGATTTAGGAACAGGGCAGGTGGGTCGGGGGAGGTGGGGGTGTCCCCCGTGGAACAAGCAACAGACCGTGGGGGAGATGGGCGGGTGAGTGAACAGGGGTGGCAGTGGATGTCCCCCTCATTGGGAGCGGTGCAGACAGAGCCTTGCCAAGAGGATGTGATGTTCCCACAGCACCGGAACCAGGCACGGTGAACCTGGCTTCCGTGAATGCAGGCTGTGGGGAAATCACATAGAACCGGCGTGGTATGCCTGGAGAGAGCCAGTGCAGGGCGAACTGCTCCGTGTGGTGAGATCATGAGAAATCAAATCCAAAAGGGTAGCTGCTGTACAAATGTGCACTCTACTGAGTGGACTTAAGGTAAAACGCCACTTAGCCAACCTAAGAGCCCCATACCAAAGCTCCAACATGTGACTCCACTATACTTGTTGAATTGCCAATCACAGTCACAGGTTATAAACGTAGAAGGCTAAAGGGGGGCAGTGTGGGTGTATAGAGAAGGACTACATTTAGAGAAGGCTGGAGGAGAGAGCAAGAGGTGAGAAGAGTGGAAGGCAGTGAAAAGCGAGGAGAGGTGGGGAGGAGGAACTTCAAAAGTCGGAAAGAGGAAGAAGTGGGTGAGAGGAAAGAAGAGATGGAGAAGAGAAGCATAAGGAGTTGGAGGTGGATCGGAAGAGGGGGGTGGAGGAGCCGCAGAGTTGGAGGGTGGAGTAGTTGGGTGAGAAGAGAGGAAAGGTGAATATGAGAAACATAAGGAGTTGGGATGCGGAGGAGGAGCTTGAGAGGAGAGGAAGAACCCAGATACTGACCACAAGGAACCTGCAATAGGTTGAGGATTAACCACGTGGTGGAAGGTCGAGCATGTGCAGGTGAAGTCAATAGGGAGAGAGTAGAATTGTAAGAGAGGGTGGCAGAAGATACCCTGGGTAAGGGCATGTGGCGGGATGTCAAGGAGGAGAGAGTGTGGACTGTTTGGCCAGAGAGCCAGGTCCCTGGGAAAGGGGGAAGCAGTGGCCTAGGCAGTGGAAGTCCAAGGGTGGAATCCAGTCTGCCATTGACTATGAGCACTTGGGAGAGACAGCCTCAGACATAACATTCTGGCACAGACTGAACAAGTGAACATCACTCAAGACCTGACAGCCTGGGCGGAGAACTCCCCGCCGTACCCAAACCACCTACGACACCACCAAGAAAGCAGGAAGGTCAAAAAACCCAGAGAGCACCAGATGACTATGAGTTATGGCGAGAGGAACTGTGGGAGACATGTTCATGCTCCGTCAAGCCTTCATGAAGAAGCCAGATCTTCACTTAATCAAGTACCGGACGGCTTTTTAAGGCACTTTTTTGTGTGATCCCCACCCCAGAGTTGCAGATGGATTAGGCCAGCCCAAAAACACCTGCAGTAAATTGAGTAGCTTTTAGAAAACCTGTATCCTGAGAATCCTGAGAAAGACTTGGCTAATTTCGGTTCACATCCCTGCCTCCCACAGTATGGTTGTATCTATCCATTATAGAATATTTGAATTAAAGAACTTTTGAGGGGGTTTTATATCTGAGCCTAAAGTGTGTTTATTTATTTATTTATCACGTTTATATAGCGCACCTACCCCTGGGGCATCTGGGGCATTTAGTGTCAGGCTTGTCTTCTAGAGCTGCGTGCTATAGAATTCCAATTCTTAGATTTGGTATAAGCACACAGGGGCCGATGTCAACCGTTTTTCCAGGAGTAAATGAGACATGTCTAGAAAGAGTAGCAACTTATGGCAGCGTAAGTTGTGCTCATTAGCGAGTGTACATGCTGACAATCCACAAAACACATATGCCTGTCATCGAGGTGTACGTTTGGCGTAAGGTTAGGCACATGTGTGTGTAACCCAGCGCAGTTGCACGATAGCGGCGGATCAGTAAAGTAGGCGTCCCAGTGTGTTTTTGGGAACTGTGTGTGTGTCCTCAAGGGTGTGTGTTAAAGGGAAATAGGTGTGGGTATTTCTTTTATTTATTTGTATTTTTTTATTTTTAGTATTTATTGCAGCGCCCCAAACCCTGAGGCATCAGGGCGCTAGTTACAGAAAGTGCAATGTACAAATCTTAGAGTGCAAAAAAGCGTGATGGTTACATGGTTACATCTTAATAGTGGGTGGTGGAAGCACGCCTAGTCCAGCCTCGCCTCATGGTACGGGGGCTAATTCAAGTGTGCACACGCATATATGCTGCAGACAAGGTTGGTTGCGTAGGCCGCACAAGGCTGCCAGGCAAGGTTGGTAGGTGGTAGACCAAAACAGGCAGAACAGGTCAAAACAGCAAGTGTCCACAGTGCGGCTAAAAACAATGAGTATCCACAGTCTGGCTGAGCCTAACCTGATGGTGCTAGGGGCAAATTCAAGAGTGCAAACAGGCATAATAGGCAAAAACAATGAGTGTCCATAGTCTGGCAAAGCCTCACCTCATGGTGCGGGCTAAATTCAAGAGTGCAAGCAGGCATGATAGGTAAAATCAATGAGTGTTCACAGTCTGGCTATGCCTCACCTCATGGTGCAGGGGGCAAATTCAGGGGTGCAAACTGCCATAATAGGTAAAATCAATGAGTGTTCACAGTTTGGCAAAGCCTCACCTCATGGTGCAGGGGGCAAATTCAGGAGTGCAAACAGGCATAATAGTTAAAATCAATGAGTGTTCACAGTCTGGCCAAGCCTCACCTCATGGTGCAGGGGGCAAATTCAGGGGTGCAAACTGCCATAATAGGTAAAATCAATGAGTGTTCACAGTTTGGCAAAGCCTCACCTCATGGTGCAGGGGGCAAATTCAGGGGTGCAAACTGCCATAATAGGTAAAATGAATGAGTGTTCACAGTCTGGCAAAGCCTCACCTCATGGTGCGGGGGGCAAATTCAGGGGTGCAAACTGCCATAATAGGTAAAATTAATGAGTGTTCACAGTCTGGCCAAGCCTCACCTCATGGTGCGGGGGAGTAAATTCAGCAGTGCAAACAGGCATAACAGCGATGAGTGTCCACAGTCTGGCAAAGCCTCACCTCATGGTGCGGGGGGGGGGGGGGCTGCATCGGGTGTGGGAGATGTCGAAGAAAGGAACCTAAAAGAAGATGCGGCGGCTCGAGCGGTTTTGCTGGTGAGAATGATGCAGATGGCATGTGGGAATGGTGATAGTGGCACTGGTTGCAGGCGCCAGCAGGGTTGCAATGAGGACAACGGGGGCCATTAATTGATGTGCATTCATTCCGACCCCACTGCGTGTATTGCAGCAGTAGGCGAACTAGGGCAGCAGCGGGCGTTGGCGGATGTATAGGTCCCAACGGTGTGAGATAAGGCAATCAAACCGACAGATGGGTCAAGACTCTGCCCACGGGCAAATGCTGCACCCGGTGTAAGTGGGGGCTACATCAGCGATGCGGCATGTCAAAGGTGTGTGAGAATGGGAAACAGGTACACACCCACAAAAGGGTTACCTAACGGGTACTACTTGTTCCTGATATTTTATAAACTTCCACCAAGTTAAGGCCATTACAGTCACATGTGTGAGAATTAGGTGCAGCTACTACACATGTACTAAATCCCTTCGAGCTTGTTTTGTAAATACGACGTATTGTTGGCTATATGGGTAAACATTAAAACAGGCATACATTGTGAGGGAAAATAAAACGCGATTCTCTAGGATTGACCCAGTTGTATTTATGTGTGTGATGCAGACCTTCTGGCCCACAGCCTCAGCAGCCTTAACAACGCACAGGGAATCATTGTTAGACGAAGTTTAGTTCTTTGTGTCTAAGTAAATGACTTAAGTGCATTAAAGTCACAAGCCTGTTCATCTTTTGAGAAGGCTAGCATCACACGGCTTCAATGGTGGACTAATATACACTGTTGTATGGACCACAGCTCGGCACTCCACGTGTCTTCTCGCGATATGTGTTTAAGTGGAGGCCATTTGAGTTGAAGCATTTCTATGGTCATTTGGCTATGTTAAATGAGCGGGCTTGGTTCCTGGCCCACTCATAGGGACCAATACATCTCGGCCGCAATTTTTCCAGGCATTTTGACATTGACATCTATGTTCACATCACGTACTTCAAGCACACAATGTTTCCTTTCACATTCACCATGAGGTCAAGGGAAACAAGCTGTCCATAGCTAATGATTCTGTCCTGTTTGCTGTTTTGCCCATCGGAAGTAGCCTCTTGTACCATAAGGCGAGGCTTTACCAGACTGTGTACTCCCACTGATTATGTCCTTTTGCTGGTGTGCACATCTGTAGTAGCCTTGTGCGGTTTATGTGACCTATCTTGCATGCAACGTACACATTGGACCTGGCAGCCCTGCACTGTTTATGTAATCTATCTTGCCTGTGACCTGGCAGCCCGGTGCTATTTATGTAACTTATCTTGCCTGTGACCTGGCAGCCCGGTGCTGTTTATGTAACCTATCTTGCCTGTGACCTGGCAGCCCTGCGCTGTTTTTGTAACCTATCTTGTCTGCAACGTACCTATTGACCTGGCAGCCTGCGCTGTTTATGTAACCTATCTTGTCTGTGACCTGACATTCCTGTGTTGTTTATGTAACCTATCTTATATTATTTGATCTGGCAGCCCTGCTCTGTCTATGTAACCTATCTTGCCTGTGACCTGGCAGCCCTGCGCTGTTTATGTAACCTATCTTGCCTGTGACCTGGCAGCCCTGCACTGTTTTTGTAACCTATCTTGTCTGCAACGTACCTATTGACCTGGCAGCCTGCGCTGTTTATGTAACCTATCTTGTCTGTGACCTGACATTCCTGTGTTGTTTATGTAACCTATCTTATATTATTTGACCTGGCAGCCCTGCGCTGTTTATGTAACCTATCTTGCCTGCGACCTGGCAGCTCTGCACTGTTTATGTAACCTATCTTTTCTGCAATGTACCTATTGACCTGTAAGCCTGTGCTGTTTATGTAACCTATCTTGCCTGTGACCTGACAGTCCTGTGCTGTTTATGTAACCTCTCTTGTCCTATTTGACCTGGCAGCCCTGCACTGTTTATGTAACCTATCTTGCCTGTGACCTGGCAGCCCTGTGCTGTTTATGTAACCTATCTTGCCTGTGACCTGGAAGCCCTGCGCTGTTTATGTAACCTATCTTGCCTGTGACCTGGCAGCCCTGTGCTGTTTGTATGACATATCTTGCCCTATTTCACCTCCTGCAGCCTGTATTGTCTATGTAATGTATCTTGTCTGCAACTTACCTATTGACCTGGCAGCCTGCGCTGCTTATGTATCCTATCTTGCCTGTGACCTGACAGTCCTTTGCTTTTTATGTAACCTCTCTTGTCCTATTTGACCTGGCAGCCCTGCACTGTTTATGTAACCTTTCTTGCCTGTGACCTGGCAGCCCTGCGCTGTTTGTATGACCTATCTTGCCCTATTTCACCTGGCAGCCTGTACTGTCTATGTAACTTATATTGTCTGCAATTTACCTATTGACCTGGCAGCCTATGCTCTTTATGTAACCTATCTTGCCTGCAACTTACCTATTGATCAGGCAGCTTGCGCTGTCTATGTAACCTATCTCACCCTATTTGACCAGGCAGCCCTGCGCTGTTCATGTAACCTATCTTGTCTACAACTTACCTATTGGACCTGGCAGCCTGCGCTGTTTATGTAATCTATCTTGTCTGCAACGTACCGATTTGACCTGGGAGCCCTGCACTGTTTTTGTAACCTATACCTTGTACACATAGCTATTTTATCTCATATGTCTATGCATGCCTGAAGTAGCCTGCCGTACCATGAGGTGAGGCTTTGCCATCATGTGTGCTCTCACCTTTGTTGCTTCTTATGCTGGTTTGCATACTTGTAGTAGCCCTAATAACATGTGGCGAGGCCTGACCAAATTTGCTTCTACCAACCATGATTATGCCGTAACAAATACGCCTTCTTGCACATTAAAAATTGCTATATGCTCTGTCTGTAACTACGCCCTGATGGCTATGGGTTTGGTGCGCTGAAATAAATGCAAAAATAAAAAATAAAATAAAAATAAAAACAAAGGAAATCCTCAGAGGCCTAGGCCTGAATCCCACCAACGTAAGAGTGGCATGTGCGGGGCAGACCGCTCTGGGCCGCCCCAGCAAGATTGCTCCTCCTCTTTTCTCCCCTCGCGTCCTCCTCTTTCGGGGCTTCCCACTCTCTCTGTGCACCCTGTCCCCTCACCATGGCCCCCTCGTGCCCACGCCACCCTCACCCCATTCCCCACCAGCTGCTCCTAATGCTTCCCCGCCTTCGCATCTGCAGCAGACAGCGCCATGGAGAAGCGTGACGCACTAATGAAAATATATGTATTTGAAAGTGTTATGTAGCATTGGGCAAGTCACCTTGGAGTCACTTCGGAGGGCCAAAGAGATAAGATTCCACAGTCACAAAACCGTAGAGGGAGGAGAATGTATGGCTATGGTTATTCTGGCCTCTGGGCAGAGGCGGAGCCAGGATTGTCTAACAAGTAGGCCCTGAAGCCAATGTAATTGGGCCCACTACAGTGACATTAACACCTGTTATTGCCCACACAGAACTTTCTGAGTGGGCATTTACAGATCTTGGGTGGGCCTTGCCTGCTCAGGCCCTATCCTGTCTATGCCTCTGCCTCTGGGAGTCATTTTAGACGAAGTTAAGTTCTCGGGTCTAAGTAAATGACTTGAGTGCATTAAAGTCACAAGCCTGTTCATGGTTTGAGAAGGCTAGCATCGCACAGCTCCAATGGTGGACTAATATACACTGTTGTATGAACCACAGCTCGGCACTCCACGTGTCTTCTCGCGATATGTGTATAATTGGAGGCCATTTGAGTTAAAGCATTTCTATGGTAATTTGGCTATGTTAAATGAGCTGGTTTGGTTCCTGGCCCACTCATAGGGCCCAACACATCACGGCCGCAATTATTCCAGGCATTTTTAAGGGGGAGTCGGGGTTATGGTAGATGTTTTTTTTATTGTGGGGTTGGGAAGGAGTGGGGGGCTTAGAAGGGGATATGGGGACTTGCCCCCACCCCCAAAATGCCTCAATATATGTGGGCAAACGGCCACGATTAGTTGCCCACCTATGAGTTGTAGCAGATCCACTGGTTGTGAGTACACTGTACACGTGGTGTTTGTGAGTACAGTAACAAACGTTGTTAGGCGGCAATCCAATCAATGGTGCCAGATAATAAAATAAGCCGAATAGAGCGCTCAGAATAATTAAGTGCCAGAGAGAAGAGGTTATATACAGTAATACATTGCTTGGCCACTGAACATTATTTAAACCAAATTTAGCCCAAGTGTGCGTTTGTTTTCCCAGGGCCATACGTGCGTACATAAGCAGGTGTCGACATTAAAAAAAAAAAATCATCCAGTTCAAACTCTATGTTGGGGAGGACCTGCCATCCTGTCCTTATGCGCCTCGGCGACCTTCTGTGAAACGTTGCAAAAGCAACGTACATAATTATATATTTACAAACTCGAACGAAGACAAGAGAAAGAAGGAGCGCGCGAGCACAATGCGAATCGTGGCCGCGCTATGTTCCGGAGAGAGGCGCCTGATAGGGGCGGTTAAGGAGTAACCTTCCCTCGCGCTGCCTGTCAGAGGTTTACCCCGCCAACCCGCCCAGCGTGGCTGGACTGACACTAGCACAAGCAGTCAATATTTCTATGCTTTCTGCACGCATTGCTATTCAAAGCAAGGCTGCGACTTCTGACCGTTGTTTACAAAATGGCAAAACTAGACCACAAGGATCATTTCTGGAGCAAAATGAACTGCCAGGGCAAAGGAACGGCTTAAGCGTGGATGGCTTTCCATTCAGCGCCAGGTTGATGTTTCGGTCCTTCTGCTAGAGGGGGTCTGCAACCTATGGCTCACCAGATGTTTTGTACTACAACTTCCATCAGCCTTAGCCAGTCTATTCAATGGTGAGGGATCATGGGAATCCTAGGCCAAAACATTTCATTATGTGGAGAAGGCAGAAAATGCAGCAGGTTATTCACACCACAGGGCTGATTCACCAAGAATGATGTTATTGTTTCAAGTTTCGCAAACAGGTTCAGGTAGAACTTACTAACGTTAGGAAAAAAATGTACCTTACGCTTGATTCAGGAAAATGTCCGACTTATTTCTTTGATTGGTGGTCTGATAGGGCATGAACCTAGAGCATGGAGAGGGAGATAGAAAGAGGGTGGGAGACAGAGAAAGAGAAGTACAGACAGAGAGAGACCACAAAGGGAAAGGATGGGTAGAGGAGTGAGTGAGAGAGGGGGAGAGAAGAACAGAGAGTGAGAGGAATAGCGAAGAGTGGAAGGAAGAGAAGAATGTGGATGTGACAGAGAAATAGGGGGTCATTTTCTATCAGCATTGCATTAAATTGAACTGTAAAAGCGAGGCTTACTGCTTTTATCGCTCCATTTAAAACTCCGCCCCATTTTCATGCATTTCCAAAACGTAGATTGGGCACACAGCAGAGTTGGTATCTCCACTTTGCTTTCCTCCGCCATCTTAAAGAGCACCAGGTTTTATGTCTCTTGACATTTTCATGCAGTTGTAAAACCAATGGATTCCTATGGAATCCACCCCTCATTTGCATCTGCTAAATAGCAGGCGGATTCCATAGAAATCCATTAATAAACACTGTCTTCTAGTCTGTAATTTACAGGCAGCATTTATTTATTTCTCTTACTCCCTCCTCTTCACCCCTCCCTATGCCTATTCCCCGCATCCACCTCTCTGATGACTGGGTTCTGTAACCAGCGCCTGGATGCCAAAGGGTTCTGTGCACTTATAATTGCATAAATAAATAAATAAATACATGTATTGGCAACACTGAGGGTAAAAGTGAAGAGCAGAGAACATTACACCTTGTTTTACTCTTCACAAAGACACTCCGCCTTGTTAATGATGAAAATTGTAGGCAATGGACACAGCAGTTGCTAATGTTGGCTGTCCAATACATGCAATTTGCACTTTAAAAGAAATTACCCCCAGAGGGTTGGGGTTATGTGTGTGTTTTTAAAATATCCACAATGCAAACGTGTGAAATTAACACATGTATTCAATATTAAAAAAAAAAGACTCTGTTATTCATTCTGAAATGATGACCTCTTTGGCCTAGGCCGGTTCTATGATTTGCGGGGCTGGGTGTGGCAAAAGACCGGCAAGGCCCCCTTATTTGCATATTGTATGTGTTATTTATATAGCGCTCTTTCCCCATTTGTATGGCCTCAATGCACTTTGTGGTTGGAACGCCCTTGGTGACCGTAGTCCATATGTGAGAGATTCTAGGAGTTCAGTTTAAGATGCGTGTGTGCATTTGGTCAGGTTAGGACTTAGGTGGGCTGGCTAAGCTCCAGTAATCAGCCTGGAGGTCAGGCACATGGGCGGCTGGTGGTGATTTAGGATAGAGTGCTAGTGCCGGAGATTCGATGTGTGCCAAGCTAGACCAAATGTATTTAGTAGGTTGTGGATGGGTGGCCGTGGTATGCAGTGATTTTAACGAATTGAAAACAAAGAATGCCATTTTTAACTAACCTAAAACAACTAAAACAATATTGAATTAAAAAATAAAAACATATGTGGGGGTGTGGTAAGTGGTTAAAATGGATGGGGAAGTGTTGGGGTTATGAACCCCCAAATAAAAACAAATTAACAAATTCAATATTTTTTCATTGTTTTATCTTTGTTAAAAATGCATTAATTATTAATTCATTAGATAAAATCACATGTAACCGGTGGCCGTGACTGCAGCTTGTGTCCACAGACGTGGTGCAAGGTGTACATACCTTAAACTAGGATGGAGTTCATCTTCAATGTCGTTTTTCTAGGTCCAATGCAATTGGATGGTCTCGCCAGTTGTGGTCTTCTTAGATTGGGAGCCTGAGCAGTGGGAGAGGGGCCCGGAAGGACGGTAAGTGATGTGCGAATTTATCACCTAGATCTGGGATACTTGGAACGAGGGAGAAATGCCCAAAATGAGGGCACGACAGCAAATGCAGAAACACCTAGGGCCTCATTACGAGAAGCGCGGTAAAAACAGGGTCATTACCAGCATGGAGGAACTAGCGGGTCCGTGCTCGTATGATGCCACTAATAGCGGGTGATTACGAGTGCGCGAGCACGCGCGAACCCCCATGCCGGTAATGGCCATACCGCCATGGCGCTAAAGGCCCTCCAACCCCCCGATAGCGCCATCACGGGACCCGCCGATACCGCCTCCGCCTAGGAGACATCCCTTAATAACGACCCGGTAATAACATCATGCTAATACCGGGCTCGTAATACCGGACCCGGAAGTAACGTCATTGCGTCGGAACGGGAAATGCACCGGCGGCCATCTTTAAAAACACAATCCATTGCAATCCTCCCAAACCACATGTTGTTTTCAGGAGAGACCAGTGCCAATCCCTTCAACATGTCTAAGGCTACCAGGAAATCAACCCCCCGCCTGAGCAAAAAGCGTTTTCAGACGAAGAACTGACCATGCTGGCGGACACCATAGCTGCCTATGCTGAGGAGATCAACCAGCAAAACCTGAAAAGGGAGGTGCAGCAACGTAAAAAGGAGACCTGGGAGGAGGTAGCCCGCAAGATCTCGGCAGTCGGCACCACCCCACGGACAGTCAAGGACTGTAAAAAAAGATGGGATGACCTCAGCCTCAGGGTATGGAACATCCTGGCCAGCAATAGGAGGGAGGCCATGGCCACAGGCGGGGGTCCCCACTGACCCACTAAACGTACACGCTGGGAGGAGACGTGCAGTAGCTTCATACAGATGGAGTCCATCGAGGGATTTGGGGAAATGGAGAGGGGTGGCGCAACATCTGCAGATGGAGGTGAGTGACCCTGCAGATCCCTGTAGGGGAAACCATGACGGAGCAAAAGTGATGTAGAAGAGAGTCTATGCAAGGCAATGCATGTCCCAAGACACACATCAACATATCCTTGTCCAGATGGAGGCCCAAACCCCGCCACACTGAAATGCATGCTGAGTGCCAATCCCATTACCAACACACAGCCAACACACACGGACCGTCCCCATGTATGCATCACACAAAGCCCAATACAATGGCATGCCACCTGCCATGCAGCATCCCTGCACTGAGACGTCACGGCACATGCCAAAATGGCCCCTTCACACTACCCTGTGTGACACACCGGTAAAATATGAATGCATGATAAATGAAATTCTCCACAGCACCATATAATGCATGGTGCATGTAACACCATCACTGATGCCCTGCATCTCTTCTACCCCCCCAGGCACTGATGGAGAGGATGCCAGTGAGGAAACAGCCACAAGGGCATCCATATCCCGGCACAAGACTACTCCCACAGGCAAGACCAGCTCCGGGGCAGCCTCGCAGGCCACACCGAAACCCAGGGCGAGTGCCCAGGACATGGCCGCACAAGAGGGCCCCACATCAACGCCTGACACCGGGACCACTGAGCAGGCAATACCAGTAGAAGGCGAGGCCAGTGGCACAATGTCGGCAGCAACAAGTTTGGTGGGCGAGGCAGCAGCCACTGCCCCACTGAGCGACATAGAAACTGCAGTGGAGGAGTATGTGGACGAGGATGGACTAACCCATGTGGCATGTCCACACTCCCCAAGCCCCGTGTCCACCCCCCAACCACACACTCAGCCCTCACCCACCAGCAGCAGTGCGGATCCCTTACTACATGATTCGGACCTCAGCACCCTCCCCGAGGAAAGCACTGCCAATGCAGGCCCGGTGGCAGCACCCTCAACCACTGCTGCTCCCACCACCAACCTTGAGGCACGGCTGGCAAGGGTGGAGGCTAGACAGGACTCAATGTTGGACATACTCCGACAATATGTTGCGGATGGGGAGGACACAAGGCGTGAAATTGCGCAGGCCATTGCGGCGAACACAGCTGCCGTCAATGCCTCTGCATTGATGATGCGAGACAGTCTGGGGGCCGTCACGCAGGTCCTCACCTCTATCCTGCTGCACATGCAGCAGCCACAACCCGCACCACCCGTGCAAATCACCACGGCTTCAACTCCATCCACCACACCCCCATCCCTCACACCCGCATCCTCTGCACCCGCTTCCTCTGCACCCTCCATCCCTGTGCGTCCAACAAGTCGGAGTGCGAGGCACTCAGCAATGCTGCCCCCAGACAACAAGAAATCGAGGAAATAGTGTGGCACAACAATGGGAGTGGGTCAGATGGTGTATGGGTGTATTAGGGGGATTTCATTGGGGGGTTTGGGAGTTCATTGGGGGGTTTTGGGAGTACATTGGGGGTTTTGGGAGTTCATTGGGGGTTTTGGGAGTACATTGGGGGTTTTGGGAGCTTTGGTGTTGTGGGGGGAGTGGGGTAGCACAATTATGTAGTTTATATTAATACACTCATTGTGTGAAATATCATTCAATGCTTGGACATTGTTCATTTCGTGTGTATCCATTTAATTCATGACAGTGCACAGTGCCCAACTCCCCACATTCCCTGTGTGCATGTCCACATGGACCCAGTGTACAATGTGTCACTGACACATATCTATCGATGTACCTGTGGGTCATAAGTATTCGCCAATCAGTGATTGGCGTACTGCACGGCCATCTTGTGCATCACGTACTGGCAGGGGTGCTGCTTCTCCTCCATCTTCATCCTCATCATCCTCACCCGGTGCATGCATGTCAATGTCAGGTGGCAGTGGTACATTTCTCCGGACGCACATGCTGTGCAGCATGACACAGGCCATGGTGATCTTTGCCACCTTCTCAGGCCTAGAAAGGAGTGCTCCACCAGACCTGCTTAGGCAGCGGAACCGCGCCTTCAACAGGCCAAAGGTCTTCTCAATCACAACACGGGTACGGGTATGAACCCGATTGTACTCCTCTTCATGGCTGTTCTGCGGGTTCCGCACAGGGGTAAGTAGCCACGGCTTCAAGGGATATCCTCCATCACCTGCAAGCGAATACAAATAGGGGTATGTGAGTCACTCTGAGCTGCCACCTTCAGGATTCACAGCCATGACCGCAACTATTTGCTGTCGACATGCACATGTCCCTACATATGCACAAGTATTATTTAGATGCATTTTATACTGCAATATGGTGTGGTAGTCTGGATGGCGTTGTACAGATGATGCAGGGTGAATTCTTGCATGCAGATGTGGATGTACTGTGGTTGCACGACGATGTTTTGCCTCACATTTTTGCTGTGTATACTACACTGTGCATGGTCACACTAGCCACATTGGCACAGTTGCAATCATGTTTAGTCATGCAGTGCTTCACATACCCATGGTGGCCAGGTTGTGCGTCTTACATGTTGTCATTGAGATACGGCATTGGTCCAATGTGTGCCAGTGATGTGTAATGTTCGGGTTGGGAGGTTCAGGTCAGGAGTGTTTAGCTCTGCATGCATTCTCCACTCACCGGCCATTCCCACCCAGGTGCAGTATGCACCCCCCATTCCCACCCAGGTGGAGTATGCATCGTCCCCCATTCCCATCCAGGTGGAGTATGCATCCCAACACATCACAACCCCGATGCACTGCCATGAGCCAGTCAGGCAACTCACCAAGCAGCCAGGCACGTCGTCCAGCATGTCGCTCCATGTGACGGGGTAGCATGGAGTTACTCAGCACCATGGCATCATGTGTTGATCTTGGATATCGGGCGCAGCAATGTGTGATGATCTTGCTAGAGTCACATACCATCTGCACATTGATGGAGTGGTATTGCTTGCAATTGCGGTACACCGCCTCTACGGCATGGGGGACAACCAATTCTACATGGGTGCAGTCGAGAGCACCAACACAATTGGGCATGCCTGCACTTGGGTCAGCATGTGTGAAAATAGTGGTTGTGAAATGCCATGCAGCTGGCCCACTGTGTGCTGTAGGTGCCTGTGGCCAGGAAGTGGAGCACAGACACCACTTTTAGCAGCGGGGGGATGGCAGTGCGTATTTCTATGAGGCTGACAATGTCGTTGCCTATCATGTCCACTATGGTGGTGATGGTGTCCCGGTCCAACCGGTACAGGGTGTGGATCTGCTCGGGGGTTAGATTGAATGGACTTGGTCTGATGCGAGGGATTGGTGGCTGCCTATGAGGTACTACTGGCTGCACTGGTGGTAATTGCTGGCCCTGTCTAAACCTCCTTCTCCTCCTGCGTCTCCTCTGTGCTGCCTGTCGCTGTGGCTGTAGTTGTTGTTGTAGTTGCTGTTGTTGCTGTAGTTGTAGCAGTATAGGCATGTCCTCCAGCCCCATGATTGCAACAGCTAGTTGTATCATTTTGGTGTAGGAAGGGGTGTGGTGTGTGGGTGTACTCCTTTTATACTCCTTTTATACTGGGACAGGCTCCGTTGACTCCACCTGTGTTGATTGTGTGCATCTGTGGCAGTTGCCTTGGTTGCAGATTGCTCTTTAGGGGTGGTCCGCAATGCCTGTATGGCTGCCCTCGTGCAGGCCCTAATTACCGCCTTTGGGATGCCGGTAATTGCATGCCCGCGTGAGTTGTGATGTCCTCCTATTGCCGGCATCCCGGTATTTACTCTGCAAAGGGGCACGTGTACGTACGCAAGCCAGTGTGAAGGGGCACAGTACGGGCGGTGGCAGTATCGGCGGGTTGTCGGGTCGTAATGCCCTGGACCCGTTAACGATGCCGGTATTACCATTCCGCCTTCCTTTTTTCATTACCTCCATTCTCGTAATGAGGCCCCTAAAGTTGGGATAGCTAGGCGGAGGGAGAAACGTCCAAAAAGTGGGCACAACAGTAAATGCAGAAACACCCAGACCCGGGACACCAAAATAGGGGGAGAAATGCCCAAAATGGGGGCACACCAGTAAATTCAGAAACACCTAGACTTGGGACCTGGATAGAGGGGGAAATGCCAAAATGGGGGCACAACCATAAATGTATTGACATCGCCAGAAGGGAGGGTACAAAAAATGACATCACACACTGTGACATCAGTCTTTGATAATCTCGCAGATCACAGGGAGTTACATAGCAAGAACATAATAACAAGAGACAAATAACTTTGAGATGTGCATTGGAAAGGTCATTAATATTACTATAAATAGAGCTACAAATATGGTCCATTAATGGTTGAGGCTTTTTCCCAAAAAATTGCATCGTGGAAATAAATTAGCCAGTTTCAAAATGGGACAAAGGGTCATTTGTGACTCTGTTTAAGTGTCTTGAGAGAAGATGCAGATTTTCGTAGTCAACAGGTGAAGGAGCTGTGTTGGGTCTTTCAGATGCAAAAGTCCACATCAGCTCTTACCACCCAAACGCTAATGTTAAATTAGAGGACTTGTTGCCATTCACAGCTGACAAAGAGCTGCCGTTTCAAATGACCAGACATGCTATGACAGGTTTAAGGGTCAATGGACAGGGGGGTAGGGTCGTAAGTTCCATTGGATCCTCGTATTCAGGATTTTGGAGGTCGGTGCGGGCTGGACGAAGCCCCCCCAGGACAGTGAGGCCCTGGGCAGCTGCACAAGTGGCCCATGCTTTCTGCCAGCCCTAAGGCGAAAGAGGAGAGATAGTGGCTGTGGGAGAAGATTCGATCCTGCCCTTCTCTCAATGCTCCCACAAGCTGTTGTTTTCATAGCAGGAACAGCATGCTCTGCCGCCAAAGATGCCATCACCCAATTATGGTGCTAGGGGGGTGGCTAGGGGTGGCTAGGGCTCCATGAAATTTTGATCTGATCCCCTTGCACCCGCCCCAAAGTAGTGCACTGTGAGGAACCTTTTTCCCTCCTCTGACACCAAAGCCTGCCTCTGCCACTAGCATCGCGCCCTACCACTCTAGCTTGGAGAGGGTACAAATCAAGGCTCAAGCCGGGGGTACATGCGGGTGGACAGAGCCCCCCACTTTTTTCAAGAGTCCTCCCACTTTTTTCAGTGGACACCCTGATATGCTCATTTCTGGTGACGCCATATTCAATTGGTATATTAATGAGTCCCCCCAACCTTTTTTTTAGGACTTTACCCCTGGTGTAAATGAAATCTTTAGAGCTAGTGGGTAAGGAGGGGTGTGGCAACGTGCTGGTGGTATCTCTGCCACCTGGCCCAGCAGGCTCTACCGCTGTCGCCCTCCTCCTCACCCGCTCCAAATGCTCGATGCTTCGATTGCGTCGTCACTGGATGAGCAGCACCCCCCCGGCCCCAGCCTCCACACCGCCATTCCGTCCCCGGTCCCACCTCATTAAAGTCCCCCCATTATTCTGGCATTTCCGCACGCCACGTACAGCAGAAGCAATTTACTGGGAAGAAATTAAAAGTTCATTTTAATCGAGCGCACGCGGCAGTATGCAAATGCGGCGCTCATTATGTACATGGTGGCAGAGAGACAAAAGCTGTAATCAGCTGTTAACTCTTCCCAGCCCCCCCTCCCTCCCCTCAGCTACCAACCCACTTCCCCCGCCTGCTTCCGCTCTGCCTTTTACCCGCCGCCCCCCCTCACTTTATGCAGCAGCAATCATCAATTTACATCTAGGCCGCTGAAGAGCACCCCAGTGAGACGAGAGCCTCGCGTTCTGCCATCTTGGCTTGCTATCTGGTATCCTCGCCTCGTCGTCCTGCAGGTGTCGACCCCCAGCCCCCCCCCCCACCACTGTCTCGCCTCTCTCTGCGCCTCTCTCTCTCTCTGCCCCTCTGTTTCTCTCCCTCAAGCTCCTCGCCCCACCACCCCCTCACGTTTGCTATTTTTCTATCTACCCCTGTTTCTATCTTTCTTCACCCATATTAAGATGTTTTGAAATGCAATATGGCTTCAGTCGTCGGTTTGCTAACATAAACTACTGTGTGAGTGCAACACACCCCGGAGACAGTGGTGTGTTTACATAAACTACGTCATAACAATACACAATGAAAGTGGCAATGGCACTATAAGACACCACGCAGTTTGTTGACTAAATAATATTAGTTAGTATATGATTGCCATTTTCCATTTCTCCCATTAAATACACCGAGAACAGTTTACAATACGCACATATCAACTACAAGGACTACTCGGCAGATCATTAGTAGCTTTCATTATACACGGTTAGTAAGTGCATCATGGCATATTTACATTATGTCCACTTTCACAGAAGTACCAGATCCGTCATGTCATGTCGGTCAGATAGCACAGCTCTCACTTTGACATCCTGTGCAGAGTCTACTGATGCAGGTTCGAATCCCGGCGGGGCCAAACTCAGCCTTTCATCCTTCCGAGGTCGATAAATGAGCACCACACACCGTGGGTAATAAGATGCAGGGCTCAGATTTCCGAGGGTTTGTAGCGCTATATGAATGCGAAATTATTATGATGTTAACTCTTATTTGCCTGCCTTGACTGCACTCTCCAAGCAGGCAATACCTTATGCTGCTGATGGTGGCATGAAGGGGACACTGCTGTCGGCGAGGGTCAATGGCCTGCAGGGGATCAAAGCTGCAGCCTGCGGCAAACCATGCATGAAAATCCCTGCATCACAGCAAAATCTGCTTCAGTTTGTAAACTGGCTTGGATGGGCCTGCTAAGCCCTGCCAGCCTGCAGGCCAATAGCAGGCAGCTCTTGGTTAGGCTGCTCAGAGCAGTTCCAGCTTGGAACTTCTTGTTGGCACATATAGGTCATTTGTCGTAGCACTGGGGCAGTAATCCAATTTACGCTGATTTTAGTGCTGGAACGTTGACAAGATATGCTCTGCTCCTAGTGCCAGTGGAATTACTAGAGTTTTTTGTTTTCACACTAGTGCAATGCCAGGATTTGCACGGTGGAAGCACTGGCACAATTATAACATATGCTCTACTGTACTCACAATCTGGTCATTATGCCAGCCCAAAATTCTGGTCTTCAAACCTGCTCATGTTAGATCAGGGCACCTGCATTGCTAGTTGTAGCCCCAATACAATGTCCAACTATGGCTGCGGTTTCTGGTGGTATAATTTGGATCGAACGGTCCTGCTCTGCTAAATCCAAGGGTATTCCCAGTTTATCCACTTTTAGTACATTCCTATTTTGTCAATTTCGCTTTATTGCCAGCTTGACAATCCCAGTACATTCATAATTTAACAACAACACGTATTCTTGACATCCATTGTAAAATTCCAGTTTGCTCAATTTCAGTATATTCCTAGGTTTCCAATCGCGAAATAGTCTATTTTTGTACAGCTCAGGTGTATTACCCGCTTTACAATACCAGTACATTCCCAGGATTAAGAGGGCCTGGGAAACCCCAATTTACACAGAGGATAAGAAGGCAGAAAAATCCAGACTCAATCACGAAAATAGACAAAGTGAAAGGCAAAACAGCTTTACTAACATCCAAATATGGCAGGGACAGCATGCAAGCATGAAATGTCGCTACTCTAAGCGTGCTTATCAAAAACAGTTGCTTTAATACTATAAATGTGTCATCAATGATGTCGTAACATAATATCAGTTTACACAAACTACCGTGGAACAGGGATTGGATAATAATAGTAACAGCATATACATTCTATAGAGATAACCAAGGGGGGCTCTGGGAGTCCCTGTACCGGCAGGAACACGGCCCATTGACCTGTTTATCTCAAGCAAGTCTTTAGCTCACTGTCCCTTTCACAGAGGAGAGATATTCCTGGATATCAGTCTTTGTCCTGCCCAAGGGCAGCCCAGCACCAAAATGCTAGGCAATTCTCCTCTGAACAAGGGTACCAACAGCAACGCCAGACATGTGTTTCAGACTAGTCGGGCCTCATTAGTGAGGCGGAGCTGTGGCTCTCTAAGAACAGTGAGCAAGGGGTCCACGTCTGGATTCCCCATGTAACTTAGGATGAAACCCAAAGTTACTTAATATGCAAAACAAGAGAGGTTTTGGGAGTCCCTTTACCGGCACGAACATGGCCCATTGACCTGTTCTTGGGTGGACGGCCCCAGGGAGAGTCACAGCCAAGACAAAGACTGATATGCAAATGATTATTTCCCTTCTGTGATAGGCACAGTGAGCTCAAGTGTGGCTGCAGACTCTCGAGTGGGTACCTTCCCAAAGAACAGGTCATTTAGCGGTGTTCGTTCTCTCAGAGGGGCACCTATGACTTTTTTTTTATTATTTAAAGGACTTAGGTTTAGTCACCCTAAGTTTCCTAGGGTCACCCAGACGTGGACCCCTTGCTCATTGTGCTCAAAGAGGCACAGTTCCACCTCACTGATGAGGCCCAAAAAGGCTGAAACACGTGTCTGGGGTTTCTAATGGTACTCTTGTTCAGAAGAGAATTGCCATAGCATTTTGGTGCTGGACTGCCCGTGTGGGTCGGGAGAAAGATTGATATGCAAACGGATATTTCTCTTCTGTGAAAGGTACAGTGAGCAAAAGTGTGGCTGTGGACTCTTGAGTGGGTACCTTCCCAAAGAACAGGTCATTTACCCGTGTTCATTCTCACAGAGGGGCGCTTATGCCTTTCTATAGAGGGTAAAGTTCTGATTGGGTAACGCTTGTCTGATTGCTACTCCCAAGACCACCTCTAAATTGATAACAGTAATACGACATCATCTCCACGATAAACTAGTGGTTGTCATAATACATAATGGGCGGCCTAACATTGGGGGTTTTGATTGGTTGGCTTTCTGCTGACCAACCGTGGGCAACTGACAGGTCTTCAAGACATGTGCCAGTCAGTACTAGGGGCAAAGAGGTCCATGGACTGCTTCCCTTCAATTAAAGAAAATACCATCCCTCATTCCTAGGCCATGAGCCCGGGCAATTTATTTGTATTCAACCTTGTGTGGCACCTCGCGTCTGGGAATATGTGCGAGGAGTGAGGCAAGTGTCCTATCTTTGCTCGTTGCTAATGAATAGATAGAGTTCTTCAATTTTTAGTCACGTGTGATGGGATCACGTTTGGAAATATTTCACCCTGCATTTATTGGCTTTTTAGTTAATATTAGTGTGTATGTGTTATGGTTCCTTTTACTACTGGGACCACTGTTGAGTTATTCATTGTGGGGTCTTCTTAAGTTTATGGTTCACCCACACCTGGTTTACAAAGAATGGTTGTTCTCTTAATTAATCTAAGAAGAGATGACTTGTGTCTTGGTAATTATTATCTCGTGCTTTCATGCTTTCACTCCAACATTCTCATCCTCCCTTTTTCATGGTAATCTTGGCTTGGTTGCTAGCTACCGTCTAAGATCTGCATGGATCTGTATTTTGTTATTTCAGTTTTTTGCGCCCTCGTGAAGTTTTCAGACCTTTCATTTTCTTGGAAGCGTGGTGCGGCTTCCATTTTGGAAAAGATGGCACCCATTAGTCTTGCGTTTCTATGTTAGTGATCTATATTTGCTTGTTATTTATGTTGCATTCAGCTTATACATTGCTTATGTTAGTGTTCTTCATGTCTTATGCAAGCCATGTTACTTTTCTTTGTGTATAAATGCATTTATTACTTAGTGTTTGCGTTCTTCATGTTGAGTGCACATTTGTGTCATGTCTAATGCACGTATATGTATTGTCACAACGTTAGTTTGATTTTAATCGTGCCATCTACAGCTTAAATTGTCTCCATTTCCTGGTGTACCTGCCTGCAATTAGGGCGGTATGGTTTGCTTGGTGAGTAACGCTTCTCACCTGTGCTTTATTGGATGGTGGAGGGGCAGAAGCTATGGATGCTGTATTCATCTGTCTCTCCACACCAGTTTGCAATATGATGGTAAATTACAATTTGTGCTACCTATTGTGTTCACACTTTGCCGAACACTGTAATGTTAGTACTTTCGCAATCCAAGCATTTTACCATTTTGCACAGTATCCCAGTATACACTATTCCAGTATACTTCCAGTTTACCATTACACAATTTCAGTTTACCTGTATATTCCCAGTATGCAAAGTTAAAGCATATTTCTGGTATGCGAACACTTTGATATTACACATCCCATTTCACTTCAAGTGTAACTGTTGAATAATTGCAATAACTCCTAGTTTACTATTAAACAATTCCAATAAATTCCAAGTTTTAACAATTCCAATATATGCCTACTCTGCACCAGCTCAGTATCCCCCCAGATTGATAATTAAACAGTGCTCACATTTTGACAAGCGTAGTGTTCACAGTGCTAGTATATTTACCTTTTGACCATCCCAGTATATCCCCAGTTTGTTGACTGTAGGATACTTCCGGTTTGACAACTGCTGTAGACTATCAGTTTGACAACTGTTGTACTGAAAGAATGACAATACCATTATCAACTGGTTCGCAAAATCCCATTTTGATAATACCAGTACACTAACTCAGCAAACCTCCTGTTTAACAACCCAGTATAATCTGAGTTTGCGCATTCACTGTCTATTCTGAGTTTGACGATCTGAGTAAAATTCCAGTTTGCAAAATCCCAGTATATGCTGTATGTCTAAACCAGTATACTGGACTCCTCCACCATATACTCCTGAAAGAAACTGAAACCATTCCTCCTGAAACAACATCTTGATAATTATGGATCGCTCCACACAGCCCTACTTCTTTCACCCCCCCCCCAGAGCTCAGTTCCTCACCTGCTCCCTTTACCTATCACAGGACCCTCTGCTCCCCCCACACCATACCAGCAACCCCCCTGAGTGTGTCCCCTATGTACAGTGGCCCATTGCTTGGCAGCTAAATTCACCCTTTATAAATCCCATATATATATATATATATATATATATATATATATATATATATATATATATATATATATATATATATTTTTTTTTTTTATTTTGATTTAGCTGATATCAATCAACTTTTCAAAAAAGATTAAAAAGAGGAAAACACAGAAGTTCATAATGATGATAATACATTAAAATGATACATTAAAATTTGTAATGAACTTTGTCAGCATAACATGACATGAGGCAACATTAGGATAATAACAAGACAAAATGATAAAAGACGCAAGAGTTTCAGACTGGTGAACACACTATTTCAGATGGTAACATTTTTTCTAAATATTGTACTACAGCTTTGATGACGGCAAATCTGGGACTATTTATTAGAATACTCCAGATTTCTATTTCATTTTTTTCTGTGTACAAATTCAGTAGATTTGAAAAAAAGATATATCTAGCATCTTTCAAGTTAGGACATGTTACTACTACATGCTGCAAAGTTTCTCTGCACATAAAATTTTCACAATAACGACATTTATTTGTTTTACAAAAAGGATTTTTTCGCCTATATAGTTGATCTCTAGAGGGCCATAGGTTTAATCTTATACGTAAAAATTGTTGTCTAATTCTTGATGATGGACATTTTACTAGGTAATTTGCAGCTTGACCCAATTTCTTAAAACAGTGAATTCTAGTATCAAAATCATTATATTTTGTACATGCTTCATAATTTTGAATCCAGGCCCATTGATAAAATTTCCTTTTAGCGCTCATTGGGGTATCCAATAACATCTGTAGGGGAATACTAGCCTCTGCAAGAAGTGTGTAAACAAAACTGCGCCAAGAGTTCGGGAAAGTCTGCTTAGCCATGATTAAATAGTGGGCTACTGTGTTCAAAATATTATTATTTGTAAGGCCTAAGATACATTTGCGGAAAAAGGCACACATTTTCCACTTCACTCTGCTTGCCAGAGAATTAAAACCTAGCTCATAACGTAGTATTGGCATTGGTACACAGTTTGGTAAATGTAAAACTCCTTTCCAGAAAACAGCTTCTAACTTGTCCCATGCTAGATCATTCGAATAGAGCTTTGATTCAATACCATATGATAGACTCGGTATCACTTTCTGTTCATAGAACATAAAGATGTGTTTCAAAGTGAATTTACCATATCTATAGACTAAAATTTTTGCTTGTGATAAAAGAGACATTAATTTAGTCTGTAATATTATCATATGTTTGGAATCTCTAATGGTGTTCTGAATGAACACACCCAAGTACTTGTATTCCGAAACTATATTCAGCGATTCGTGATACAATTTCCAAGTAAGATTACGACTCAAAGCTTTTCCCTTCGGAGTGCATATCATGACTTGTGATTTTTCTAAATTTATTGCTAAGATGTTTTTTGCGGCATAGTGTGCAAGGGCTGATAACATGTTTTGAAGGCCTATCGGAGATTGTGATATTAGAACTAGGTCATCAGCATACAACAACCATGGTACACGCTGATGGCCTAATTCCGGGGCATCAGATAATGTTTGAAGAAACACGCTACCCAAGTCAAAAATAAACAGATTAAACAAGTAGGAGGCCAAAATGCAGCCCTGTTTCAAACCCAAGGTTGTAGCAAAAGATGCAGACAAAGCACCTTCAATCGAAAGTCTGACTCGCATAGTGGTTCCGGAATGTAAAAGAATGATTAAGGAGAGTAAAGTTGAAGGACAACCAAGTGCATATAATATATATTCACATTTTGACATCCTAAGCATATTCCTAAATTGCAAAATACAAGTACACGTCCTGTTTGATAATACATATATGCTCCCAATATCACAATGCAATGACACTTTTGGGTAGCTCAATCCCAGTATGCTCTAAAATTGTCAATAACAGTATATTCCTTGACAGACAACCCCAGTATTTTCCTTTCCTAGTTAGCATAATTCCATTACATATCCTTGCGGTAGAATCCCTTTTTATTCCTAATTAGACAATCCCTGTTTTTGCAACACTAATATATTTCCAGTTTGCTAATGACAGCACACACCATTGGCAAAATCTCATTATAGTCCCAGGTTATCCAACTAAAGTACATCCACAGTTGATACAACCCCATTATAGTTCTAGGTTGCCCAAACTACGTATATTCCAGTTTGCCCAACTCCATTGCCTTGCTTGTTTTATAAACTCTGTAGACTCTCAGGGTCTTATTCACAAAGTGTTTTTCATGATAACTATATTATAATCCCATCATGCGCAAACCCAGTATATTCTCATGGCAATCCCAGTAAATGCCCTGTTTGATATTCCAAGTTTCCCCCAGACTGACAATGTACGTATACTCCAGGTTTGACAAACCCAGAAGGATTCCAGTTTGTCCACTCTAGTTATATTCCAAGCATGAAACATCCAATATACTCCAGTTTCTAAAACCCCTGTATGCACCCAACTTGCAAAATCCCTATATATTTCAGTTCGAACACCCTTTGACAATACCAGTATACTCACAGTTTTAAAACTCCCATAAATTCCCAGTTTGAGAGCCCTGGTTTTCACACTGACCTTATAATCCCTGTTTGGCAATCCTCAAAAAACCCACTGTTTGACAATCCCAGAATAGTCCAAGTTTGACAATATGATCATACTGCCAGTTAGGCAATCTCAATATACTCACAGTTAGGCACTCTCCATAAAATTCAAATTTGACAATTCAAGCATACTCGTACCAACAGGACCTGTATTATTTTAGTTTAACCAATCGAAGTATCCAGTTTGACAACCTTAGTGCACTGAGGGAATTCACTAATCTGTATATTCGGAGGTTGCCAAACTAATGAATACATTCTGAGGTTGCCAAACTAATGTAATCCCAGTTTGGAATTTCTGGGTTTCACAATGCCAGAATATTGACAATTTCATATCCCACCATTTCCTCAGTTTGCCTAATTTCGAATGTTAGGCAGAAGTTCCTTTAGGGGGAACTGCACTATACCACAAAGATTTAGTTGGTAGCTGTGGCTGAGCAGTCAGACTTATCTCAAGAGGCAGATGAGCAGTATTCAGGGTTTACACAATAGGTATCACAGTACTATGAAACAAGGAAACACTGACCAAAGCTTTGTATCAAAAAGGGAATATATTTATTCTATGCACATCTAGTTGAACACATTAATCACAGTTGATAAAGTAAGTTCAGTTTAGTCAAGGAAAAGTATATACAACTCCCTATTCAATTGTAGACAAGTTTGCGGTAGAGTGAAAACTTAGCAAAACGGCACAGTGAAAGCCAACTACAAATGGCACTCTAACAATTTAACGAAAGGTAGGGAAAGCACAAGTTAAACTGAAATATCTTCAGACACTCGCTAGCAACACTTCGCTGAAGTTTTGTGAACAAGTAATGCACAGTGACACTTTAGCAGAAAGATAAGTGATTGAAAACTGAGAAAAATGGCACTCTACAAGTTAAAACAGTTGGAAGGAAGAGGGGCTTAGAAGATTTAGGTGCATCAACACATTTCTCATTGAAAACCAATCTAGTGAGAGCAGCTCTAACAATTCAGCCAGAGTCAAAAGGCCTGAGCCAGGGTCAGTGGTACAGGACCAAGAGCTTAGGAGCAAAAAGTTTCTTGTAGCTGCAGTCAAGTCTTTAGAAGAAAAATATTGAAGAGGTAGATGCAAGGCGAAAGACAATGTTAAGAGAGAGGGCGGCCAACCCAAGAAGTAGATAAAGGATTTCAAAACACCTTTAGGGCTACCACGGGGAAAGGGAGGCCTGGCGGAACAATGTACCTTAAACGTGAAGAAGTGGCTCCTGCAGTGGCGGTTGTTCCTGGTAGTTCCTGCAGTTTGAGGGGTCCAGCAGAGGAAGAGAGGCTCTCGTCATGGAGGAAGGTTCAAGTCACTGCACTACCCAGGGATGAAACCAGCCGCGGTGCTGCCAAACAAAGTTTAAAAGGTACGCTCCTTTTAATCGCGGTCCGGGTCGATAGCTGTCTGGCTATCCGGTCTCCAAGTGCTGTGCACTGTCGATTCGACCAAGGCAGGTCCAGAGAAGCGATGGGTGAACTGGTTGTTCCCACCAGGTCAAGGGAAGGAGGCTCTTTCGATGAAGATCTCCTCTCGTTGTGTGGAAGAAAAGTGGTGAGACGATCCGGGAGGGCTTCACAGTTGGTGTAGATACTGAAGACGTCTGTGGCTTCTCTCCCCTTTGGTTCCTTAGTTCTGGTGTCGACGTCTTGCCCTTCCAATCCTCAGGACCCTGCTTTTATGCAGAAAGAGACCCATTCGACAGCCTAGCTGTCACTCACACAGTGGAGTGGTCTACCTGGCGGGAAACCCTCCAGCCTATCAGGTTAGGTGCGACCTGAGTTGCTGTGTCAACTCTGTCCAGGGGATCCACTCCCACTCCCAAACAACAGACCCACCCCAGACTCAGAGGTGCCGAAAAGGAGGGCTTCTACGCAGAAGCCTGCCAAAAAAGCGATCCCCCACCTGGGTTAGGAAAATGGAGTAAGACTCGAGAAAGAAGTTATATTAAAGTTCTGGCAAATAAAACCTACCGGAGTAAAGTTAATAGTAAAATAACCCAGCGGTATGTTAGAGGCTGTCAGTGAAAGTATTAGCCTCGAACAATGGGAAAATCCCATAGGAAAATATTTGCGGTTGAATATTTTTGGTAGTAACCACTGTCACCAGCCAGAAACTTTAGAGAGCGGGACTTTAAGGTACCTCCTCGAAAATGAACCCAAGGGAAAAACTATTATCCCTTTCCAGTACCTCCATAGTAAGATGGGTTGTACTGGTTAAGTTCTTAAGATTTGACTAGTAAAGTCAATGGGGACTTTACATGCTCTAGGAGACAGTAGTCAGTCCCAGGGTATGGAGTCTATGGTTGGGGGTCGCTATGACACCCCTGTGTCACTGCACGGAGGGTGCTGTGTAACACATGTGCATAAAGATGGTTCCTATGGGTGAGAGAAAATCCCATAGGCATTAAACTCAAAAAATAGCCTAGAACAAACATAAAAAAAATACTAAGAGTGGGAAAAAGAGTCTCACTCTTAGCAGGTGAAAAGAAACAAACCTTCCAAATCCAGCAAAGCTGCTGGGGGACTCTATAGGTAAGGGAAATTAGCCATGAAATGAGAATTCTCCCTAACACTCGCCCCCCCCCCAGATTAAGGGACAGGAGGATCTAATCCACTCCTGGATGAGTCTCATACCTCTAGTCGGTTATAAACATCCTAGAGAGACCATCAGCATTTTGGTGGTGACATCCTGACCTGTGCTCAATGGTAAAATCAAACCCTTGGAGGCAGATTGACCATTTTAGCAGTTTTGGGTTTTCCCCTTTCATTTGCATCAACCATCTCAAGGGTTGGTGGTCTGTTTGAATGATGAAAGTAGATCCATACAAGTATGGTCTAAACTTCTTCAAAGCCCACACAATGGCAAAACATTCTCTCTCAATAGTTGCTTGTTTCAGGTTCCTTCAGTTTCTTACTGATGAAGCAAATGGGGTGCTCCCTACCTTTCTCATCCAGTTGACTGAGTACTGCATCTATAGCTATACTGGAAGCATCTGTCTGTACAATGAAGGGTTGGTGGTAGTCAGGAGCTCTGGGAACTGGAGCTTGACAAAGGGCTTTCTTTAGGCTTTAAAAGGCCTGATTGCACTCCTCATTCCATTTGACCTTCTTAGGGAATTTAGGAGAAGAGATTACATTCAGTGGAGAAGCTATGGATCCATAGTTCTCAATGAAATTCCTGTAATACCCAGTGAGGTCTAGGAAGGCTCTCACCTGGGTCTGAGTAGAAGGGGTTGTCAAATTCTGCACAGCTTAAATTTTGCTGGGCAAAGGCCTTATTTCACCACCTCCTACCTCATGCCCAAGGTAGACCACTTTACTCTGACCAATTTGACATTTGCTTGCCTTTATGGTCAGATGGGCCTGTTGCAGAGACTGCAAAACATATCCTAGGTGGTCAACATGTTCTTTCCAAGTCGGGCTGAACACTGCAATGTCATCCAAGTATGCCATGCAGAAGTCCTCCATCCCATTCAGAACCTGATTAACCATCCTTTGGAATGTAGCAGGTGCATTTTATAATCCAAAAGGAATAACCTTAAACTGGTGTAAGCTAACTGGGGTGGAGAATGCAGTTTTCTCCTTGGCATGGTCAGTCAGGGCTATTTGCCAATAGCCTGACGTGAGATCAAATGTGCTGAGGAACTTGGCTGACCCAAGTCTATCCACCAGCTCATCCTTCCTTGGCAGAGGATGGGCATCAGTCTTAGTGACTGCATTTAGAGCTCTATAGTCCACACAGAACCTCAACTCCTTGGATCCTGCTTTTGGTACTAACACAACTGGGCTAGACCTTGGACTAGTAGAGGGCTCTATTACCCCGAGATCAAGCATCTTGTTGACCTCTCTTTTGATGTGGGTTCTTAAATTTTCTGACATCCTGTAGCCCCTGCTTTTGACAGGTAAACAGTCACCAGTTTGAATATCATGCTGGCCCAAGGGGTCAAGCCTGGTGCTAGAGAGACAGGGAGGCAAATTGATTCAACAAAACCTTGCACTCTTCCTGTTGCTCAGGTGTCAGATTAGAAGAGAGATTAACTCCTACTATTTTTTTCATCTGGAGGCTTGCCTCTGAGGAGGTCAGGTAGAGGTTCACTCTCCTCCTCCTCTTGAGCTGAAGCTAGAAGCAAAGCTCCCAGTTCTGATCTCGAGACATAAGCTTTTAGACGGTTGATGTGAAAGACTCTAGGAGCCTCCTTAGGATTGCCTAAGTCCACCAGATAGTTGACCTCTCCAAGTTTTCCCACAACCTTGAAGGGTCTCACCCATTTGTCCTGCAAGGCCCTCTGCCTTGTTGGTACCATAACAAGAACTAGCTGGTCTTGAGCAAACTCAACCAAGTTGGCCTTCTGGTCATGCCAATGTTTGACCAGAGCTTGACCTGCTTTCAAGTTATCACTTGCCTCAGCCATCATGTGTGACATTCTCCTCCAGAGTCCTATCACATAGTCAGTGACTCTGACTGGCGTGGGGGAAGGAGCACTCTCCAACCCCTCCTTGATCAGGGCCAATGGACCTCTGACCGGATGGCCATAGAGAAGTTCAAAGGGACTGTACCCCACTCCCTCCCGAGGGACTTCTCTGTATGCAAAGAGAAGGCATGGCAGTAAAAGATCCCACTTATTCTTAAGAGGGTCTTCTAAAGCTCCTATCATGCTCTTCATGGTTCTGTTAAACCTTTCCATCAACCCGGTTGTCTGAGGGTGGTATGCTGTTGAGAACTTGTAGGTAACTCCACCGTTTTTCCACATGGCTTTCATGAAGTGGGACATAGAATTTGACCCCCTGTCGGATATTACCTCCTTAGGAAACCCAACCCTGGTAAAAATACCAAGGAGGGCCTTAGCTACAGCCGGAGCTGTAACAGTCCACATAGGAATTGCTTCAGGGAACCTAGTAGCATGATCTACTACAACAAGTATAAACCTGTTGCCTGAAGAAGTTGGAGGATCAAGGGCACCAACAATGTTGATTCCTACCCTCTCAAATGATACTCCCACCACAGGGAGAGGCACTAGAGGTGCCACATTCTTGGAGCCACTTTTACCAGAGGTTTGGCAAGTGTGGCAACTCTTGCAATACTTATCTACCTCAGCCCCCATTTTAGGCCAATAAAAGTAGAGAGGGAGCCTTTCCCTGGTCTTCTAGAAGCTCAAGTGACCAGCCAAAGGTATCTCATGGGCTAGTTGCAGAATTGGAGTCTGTTTGCTTGGGGTACTACAAGTCTCTTGTAGTCCCCAGGGAGTGACTCGGTTGGTTCACTATAGAAGAGGCCATCTTCCCAGTGTAACCTATACTTCCCAGGCTCTTGCCCGTCTAGCTGAGAAGCTGCCTGGTGGTGAAGACCTTCCAGAGTTGGACATTCTCTTTGTCCTTTACTGAAGTCTGCCCTTTGGGGTCCACCTTCTGCCAGTAACGACTGCAGCTCAGGATTGTCCACAGGGTCAAGATCTCCAATGTGTTCCTGGCCTCCTACTAGATCTGAGTCCTCAGGCTCTAGTTCAACCACACATGGTTGTACCTCATTCTCAGCTGGAGGAGGAATCACAGGTGTGATTTTTGCTAACCTAGGGGATTTCCTTGTTGGCAGCACTGGAGGCTTTCTGCTGTCTTTTTCTTGGAAGTTTTGGGTTTCCCCTTTGCTTCTGGTTGCTTGGAAATAGCAGTTAATAACTCCAGTGGTGTAGGAGTGATTTCTTTTTCTATCATCTCCTCAGGAGAGCCCCTCAATGTCCCCTCCCTTGCAGGTCTGGTAAGCTCCTGTAATCTCTTACTATGAGGTCTGGGAGTACTTGACACTACTCCCAGGTCTTTTTGATCATTGCCCAATAGCACCCTTCCTGGTACTTCAGATTGTACTCTTACAGGTATCCTGACAGTCATTTCATTGCACTGGATGAGAGCTGGTAATTGGGGAAGCATCTGCACAGGCCCTCCAGCTAACTTGGTGAGGCTTTTGGGTGCCTTAGCAACATCCTACACCTTGAAAAAAGATTTGTCCACCATAGTTATGCTGGTCCCAGTGTCTCTAATGGGAGGAGTCTCCTGGCCATTGACTAGGACACTGGGCCTCATTACGACCCAGGCGGTAAGTTACCGCCTGGGCCGTGACTTTACCACCATGGTGTAAACTACGTTTACACCATGGTGGTTGGCGGACTTACCGCCCCATTCCGACCTTGGCGGGGCGGTAAGTCCCCAATCCCCATTTACCCTTCCCCATTCCCATTTTTGCCCCATAGGGCATAATGGGAGTGGGGAAGGCGTTAATTACGCCACCGTAAATTACGGTGGCGTAATTAACTCCATGGTCCCTTAGCGCCATGGATTTTAACACCCGCTAAAATCGGGTGTTAAAACCTCCATGGCGCTAGGGGAACTCGGAATTGGCGGTAAGGGGTCGGCGCAGCTAACGCTGGCGTTAACCCCTTACCGCCAGGGTCGTAATGAGGCCCACTGTCTTTATAATACTCTTTAGTATTAGGAGGGATAGAATTATATACATCTAAATTCTGTTGTTCCCACAACCCTAGAGATACTAAATATACACTAGCTGAGACTCCAATGGGATCATCAGCCAGTAGTTGAAAGTTTCCACTGGCCATCTGTACTTCCTCCTCTGGAGCGAAGGCTAAGGAGACAGTGTGGACCCTTGAAGGTTTACCCTTACATCTGGGATCCCCTTTCACGTGGTCAGTTGAGCCACAAACATAACATTTTCCAAATGTCTTTATGAATGGTGGCTTGTTCTGACCTCCTTCTGGTCTGGGACCAGAAGGTACATTAGCGTGATTAGGTTTCCCTTGTGGCTTACCCTTAGAATTGTGTTTATGGCCCTCTTTGGAATTGGAATTATTTGAATTCTCTTTGTTGTCTTTCTTTGGCTGCTTTCCCTCATCCTTTTTCTGAGTTACCCCTGAATCCTTGCGAGTAGCCCTGTTGGCAACCCACAAGTCAGCAGCCTTAGCTAGTTTCCTAGGATCTAATTCCTTTGAATCAGCCAAGTGCTGTCTGAGATTAGGAGAGCAGGCATCATAGATAGACTCCATCATAACAAGATTTCTCATTCCTTCATAAGTGTTAACTCTATAACCCTTAATCCATCCCTCTAGGGTCTTCAAACATTCATTCACCAAAGTAGCCCAAGGGGTACTATCGTGCTTTTTGAGGGTCCTAAACCTCTTAAGGTATTGAGAAGGAGTCTTCCCAAATCTAACTATCAGAGCTAGCTTTACACATTCATAGTCCATCCTATCCACCTCCCCCAACTCCATTACCACATCAGATGAAACAGGGGGGGGCCTAGAGAATAACCAGGGGATCAACTGATTCCCTGTGATATCCTGGAGCCCATGATTATATTCAAACATAGCAAACCAATCTAATACATCCAACTTAGTTTCATTCATACCCACAATCGCTTTAGGCATCCGGGGTCTTTTTTTGGACTGGAAGATCTAGAGGATTCGGGGAGAGAAGCATTTTCCAAAGACAATTTCTTCATCTCAAGCTCATGGCTGAGCTCCATTTCTTTGAGCCTTAGTTCTTGATGTCTTTGTTCAGTTTGGGCACTAATTATTTTGAATTCAAGTTCAAGTCTCAATCTTTCTAGAGATATAAATTCAGGACTTAATGTGGGACCTGGTAAGGGTCCAGTAGCTACAGGTTGAGGCCCTTTGTCAGATACCGAAGCTTCCTCCCCCAACTCCTCACCTGTTTCTTCCGGAATGGGTTCTGTAAGAGTAGCCTCTGATCTCTTCTGATCCCTCTTCCTTGTGGGAGTCTTGTCCTTTGGTGCTCGGGCCTTTTTATCGTACAGATAGGGTCTGTCCCCTCCGGAGGCCACCTTGGCAGAGATAATCCCTGACCGCGGGGATCCCCAGGGGGCCAGTCCTAGATTCAGGGAAAAAGCACTAAGGCAGAAAAAACCCTGTTCCCAATTGGGTTCTGCTGGGTGGCAATTAGAACTCCTCTCTTCCAATTATGAAAGTTCCATTTGCAGCAGGCAAGGAAGTCCGATAGACTTGAGAACAAACTCCTCCGCTGATGAATGCTCAGTGTATCCAGGAGAAGTGGAATAATAGAACAGGAGATATAAGAAGCTACTAGAACCAGTGGTTAAGACTAAACAGAATGACAGAGAAAAGTATTAGAAAGGATAAGTAGGTAAAGAATGAAAGAACCCATACAAAGCAGACCGCGAAGACGAACCATTAGGAAGAAGGAAGAAGTATAGAAAGAAACCCACTCACCAGTTTAGAAATGCTCCTTAAGGTCCCAGTGAGCAAGGCTAGCTCGCAAAAACAGAGTGACGGCACCGGTAGCAATATACCCCCGGTACCTACAAGAATTGAAAAGACCAAAAGTGCTCAAAGAATAAAGGCAAGAGTAAGTAAGCACGGCACGGCCCAAAGCAAGCCGATACCGCGTATAGTGCAGTAGAATTTGGGCTGAGGAATACAGAAGGGAATCACACAGAAGGCGAAAATAGGAAGCCGGAACGGATGAATTTCACGAGAGAATCTCCACACAAACCGAGCGCTGGTAAACAGATACAACGCGTCGGTTTGTGGGAGGAGTCAGCCTATAAAGGGTCGGCGGCCATCTTGGGTGAGATCGGCGGCCATCTTGGGTGAGGACTGGAGAGTGATCGATCGGCGGCCATCTTGGGTGAGGACTGGAGCGTGATCAAAGCTTCCAGCGCTTCCACAGCCTCCAATTCCTGACAGTATACCCCCTCTTTCTCGGGGCGCCCCCGGGTTTGCCCGGATGGAGTTGATGGAACTTCTGCACCAGACGCGGGGCGTGTAAATGACCCACAGGTTCCCACGTCCTCTCTGCTACTGGATAGTTCTTCCAATGGACCAGATAGTACAACCGCCCTTTGCGGTACTTAGAATCCACCAGATGAGACACCTCGTATTCTTCAGGTGTTGGTTTCACTCGGGCTCGTGTACGGATTACAGGTCTCTTGAAAGGATCCTCCTTATGTTCTTTGAGAAGGGAGACATGAAAGACAGGATGTATCCTTCTGAGGTATTCTGGCATCCTGAGTTTATAAGCAACTGGATTGATTTGTTGTATGATGGAAAATGGCCCAAGGAAACGAGAGGAGAACTTCCCCCTATGAACCCACTTGGGTAGGAATCTGGTGGATAACCAGACTAATTGTCCCACCTTCCAGCTGGGATGGGCTCTCCGACCTTTGTCGGCCCATCTCTTTTGTGAAAGTTGACTTGCTTGGTGTGCCTCCTTAGCGAGTTTGTGAGCTTCTTGCAAGTCCTGTAGAATCGTATCCAGAGTTGGAATCTTGGTTGAAGGCGGACTGAGCCCGGGCAGGTGTTGAGGATGGTAGCCATAGGTACAATAGAAAGGACTCATCTGGATCGAGGTGTGAAGTGAGTTGTTGTAGGCGAATTCCGCTTGCGGGAGAAAGCGATACCATTCTTCCTGCTGGGGACTACAAAAACACCTGAGATACTGCTCTAGATTGGCATTGAGTCTCTCAGTTTGGCCGTTGCTTTGAGGATGGTATCCTGAGGAAAGAGCCTTATGAATCCCGAGAACCTGGCAGAGGGAAGACCAAAATTTTGAGGTAAATTGTGGTCCTCTGTCCGAAACTATGGTCTTAGGTAGACCATGTAGACGGACTATGTCTTGGAGAAATGTTGCAGCCATCTCTGAGGCCGAAGGCACTTGCTTGAAGGCGGAGAAATGTGCCAGCTTGCTAAAGGAATCAACCGTCACCATGATCGTGGTCATTCCGTATGAAGGAGGCAGATCCACAATAAAGTCAGTGGATAAGTGTTCCCATGGGCGATCCGGTAAGGAGTGTTGGTGTAATAACCCCAGAGGTTTTCCTGTTTGATGTTTGTTGGAAGCACATATTGAACAGGTAGAGACATACTGACCTACATCCCTTCGTAGGGTAGGCCACCAGAATCCTCTCCGGACCAAATCAAAAGTCTTCCTAATACCAGAATGCCCTGTCAGGGGGGTGTCATGACACCAAGAAAGTATCTGTTCTTGCAGCTTCTTTGTGGGGATATAGAGGGCTCCTTCATGATAAAACAACCCGTCCTTTTCCTGTTTAGTAGATAGCGGAAATTCCGCACACGTCTGATAATGAGGGATTAGATCTTGAAGAAACGAAACCGTAGAAGCCAACACAGTGAGATGTGGTAAAACCAGTTCATGTCCTATATAGGATCCGGATGGATCTCCTAGGCTTCTAGATAAGGCGTCTGCCTTCTTGTTTTCTGTGCCTGGTATGTAAGTCATCATGAAGTCGTATTGTAGGAAAAAATACGCCCATCTGGCATGTCTGGCGTTGGAACATTCCAATTGTTGTAAGACCCGTAGGTTGCGGTGGTCAGTTCGAATAGTGAAAGGATGTGTGGCTCCTTGCAGGAGGTGTCTCCATTCTTGGCAGGCCAGCTTTATTGCCAAAAGTTCCTTTTCGATAACCGAGTAGTTTCGCTCACTACTAGTTAAAGTCTTGGAATAGTATGCGATCGGATGTTCATAGCTGTCTTCTGCCTCTTGAAGTAATACTGCCCCTACTGCCCCCGTAGAAGCATCAGTTTCCAGAATAAAGGGCTTAGTCTGATCTGGTTGAACCAAGATGGGTGCTGTAGAAAAGCAATCCTTTAAAAAGTCGAATGCTTTTCGAGGTTCGCCGTCAAAAGCAAATCTAACACCCTTCTTCAACAAGGAGGTCAGAGGGAGTACTTTTTTGGAATAATTGGGAATGAACCTCCTATAAAAATTTGCCAAGCCTAGAAACCCTTGCAGTTCCTTGATGTTGGTAGGATCTTTCCAGTTTCTTATGGCCTTTACCTTATTAGCATCCATTTCAACGCCTTCCTTGGACAATACGAAACCCAAGTAGGACACCCTCTTGGATTCAAATGAACACTTCTCTGGTTTTACTAGCAGATAGTGAGACTGCAAACGTTGTAAAACTAGTCGGACCAATGATCTGTGCTCAGACAAGGACTTGGAGTAGATCAGGATGTCGTCCAGGTACACCACTACCGACACAAACAGCATGTCAGCGAAAACCTTGTCCATGTACCTTTGGAAGACTGCTGGTGCGTTTACTAGGCCAAAGGGCATCACACAATATTCATAGAGCCCGAATGGGGTGCGAAAAGCCGTCTTCCACTCGTCTCCTTGTCTGATTCGCAAGAGGTGATAGGCGCCTCTCAGGTCAAGCTTCGTGAAGTACTCAGCCCCTTGTACAGCCTCCAAGACGTCCCGAATCAAGGGCATGGGATATCTATCCCGGACAGTGACCTTGTTGAGACCCCTGTAGTCTATACAAGGACGAAGTTCTGTCGAGTCCTTTTTTGGAATGAAGAAAAGGGAGGCCCCACATGAAGATTTGGATTCTTGAATGAGTCCGTTCTGCAAATTTGCATCTAGATACTCTCTTAACGCCTTCCTTTCCGGTAGTGACAAAGGGTACATTCTTCCGAACGGTACTACTGCTTCCGGTATTAGATCGATACAGCAATCCTCTGTTCTATGGGGTGGTAGTTGTCTAGGAATTATGTCCATGAATACCTCTGAAAAGTCCTGGTAATGTAAGGGTACTGAGGCCACTGTGACTGGCTTCTGGATACTTCTCCTGCGGTCTATGGTGTGGGGAGCGTTACACAAGGTCATACAGTGTTTTTCACAGAACTTAGAATTGAAAGAAACTCGGTTTGCAGTCCAATCTATGTGAGGGTTGTGTCTTCTTAACCAAGGAATCCCTAATACCAATGGAAAATGAGCAGCTCGGATCTGATCAAACACCAGGAACTCTTCATGTTGACCTAACCTCACCCTTAATGGAACAGTTTCCAATGTGATGGGTCCGGAAGACAAGGGTCTACCATCAACCCCTTCTACCGGAATCGGGGTGATCTTGGTTTTGGCGGGTACCAAGTGCTCTGTAGCCCACTTGGAGTCGATGAAGTTTCCCGCTGCTCCACAATCCAACATGGCGAACACCTCTGTGGGAGCTTCTTCTGTTAACCATAGGTCCACTCTGAACACCATTAAACTGTTATCTTCCGGGGTATTCACTGCTCTTGTGTAGCTGCAAGGGTGCTTGTTACCTCCCCCGAGACTTCCCTTGCTAAAGATCGGGGGCGGAAGTTTCCCTGTCGACGAGGAGGGACTTCAGTGCATTCTCTCAACAAATGTGTCGAAGAGCCACAGTACATGCATAGACCTGCCTCTCTCCTCCTTCTTCTTTCTTCTGGCGTCAGAGGACCACGGGCAGCTCCAATCTGCATAGGCTCATCTATAGCAGGGTTGGCTCTAGGTGGAGGAGTAGGGTTAGGTTGTGAGAAGCTTCGGTTTCTTCTTCTCTCAGATCTTCTTTCTTGCAGACGAGATTCAATCTGAAGGGACAATGTCACTAGCTCCTGAAAAGATGCAGGACGGGCTACTCTGGCTAGTTCATCTTTGATCTCGTCCTGGAGACCTCTTCTGTAGATGGTTTGCTGGGCGGAATCAGGCCAATCTGCCTTGGCTGCTAGCCTCTGGAAGCGAGTTAAATAGGTTTGGACGTCTGTATTTCCTTGTTTGATGTCTAGGATTGCTTCCAAGGATGAATAGAATATTTCTGGCCTATCAAACCTTTCACTGAAAAGTTCCGTAAAACGGTCATAATCACTCAGAAGGGGATCGTTTCGGGTGACAATGGGTGTAGCCCATGAAAGAGCATTTCCGGTAAGATTGGCTATAATGAACCCAACCTTTGATCTGGCTGTCTCAAAGGCGTGAGGTCGGAAGGCGAAATACACCCTGCAAGCGTCAAGGAATTCCTTCAGATCTCCTGGATGTCCGTTGTATTTGCCAAAGGAAAAGGGCATCGTAGGCAGGTCCCCGCGATCATCCCGATGTAGCACCACTTGCTGTCGGAGGGCTACGTTCTCTGTTCGCAGGGCCTGCACCTCCATAGTAAGGTTCTGCAGAGCAGCCACCAACTCCTGATACTGCTCGAGCGACGCCATGAAGGATCTTGGGCGTTGTATTCTGTCAGATACCGAAGCTTCCTCCCCCAACTCCTCACCTGTTTCTTCCGGAATGGGTTCTGTAAGAGTAGCCTCTGATCTCTTCTGATCCCTCTTCCTTGTGGGAGTCTTGTCCTTTGGTGCTCGGGCCTTTTTATCGTACAGATAGGGTCTGTCCCCTCCGGAGGCCACCTTGGCAGAGATAATCCCTGACCGCGGGGATCCCCAGGGGGCCAGTCCTAGATTCAGGGAAAAAGCACTAAGGCAGAAAAAACCCTGTTCCCAATTGGGTTCTGCTGGGTGGCAATTAGAACTCCTCTCTTCCAATTATGAAAGTTCCATTTGCAGCAGGCAAGGAAGTCCGATAGACTTGAGAACAAACTCCTCCGCTGATGAATGCTCAGTGTATCCAGGAGAAGTGGAATAATAGAACAGGAGATATAAGAAGCTACTAGAACCAGTGGTTAAGACTAAACAGAATGACAGAGAAAAGTATTAGAAAGGATAAGTAGGTAAAGAATGAAAGAACCCATACAAAGCAGACCGCGAAGACGAACCATTAGGAAGAAGGAAGAAGTATAGAAAGAAACCCACTCACCAGTTTAGAAATGCTCCTTAAGGTCCCAGTGAGCAAGGCTAGCTCGCAAAAACAGAGTGACGGCACCGGTAGCAATATACCCCCGGTACCTACAAGAATTGAAAAGACCAAAAGTGCTCAAAGAATAAAGGCAAGAGTAAGTAAGCACGGCACGGCCCAAAGCAAGCCGATACCGCGTATAGTGCAGTAGAATTTGGGCTGAGGAATACAGAAGGGAATCACACAGAAGGCGAAAATAGGAAGCCGGAACGGATGAATTTCACGAGAGAATCTCCACACAAACCGAGCGCTGGTAAACAGATACAACGCGTCGGTTTGTGGGAGGAGTCAGCCTATAAAGGGTCGGCGGCCATCTTGGGTGAGATCGGCGGCCATCTTGGGTGAGGACTGGAGAGTGATCGATCGGCGGCCATCTTGGGTGAGGACTGGAGCGTGATCAAAGCTTCCAGCGCTTCCACAGCCTCCAATTCCTGACACCCTTGATCAGGTAGAGGGCCAGAGGGGGTGACATAGTTATCCTCCTCTTCCTCATCTGTTTCAACAATAACATCTTTAACATTATCCTCATTACTGTTTGCTACATTTACTGGATAGTGGGGCCTACAGCACCACTATCCAAACTTTATTTCTCTAACAGTCTACCAATCATTTCTGTTTTCTTGCCTTTGACAGGAAAACCTTTCTGCCTGCACAAATCTTTAAGATAATCAGCAGTTTTTGCACAGAGGGTCTCCTGAGTATAACTTTCCATCTTTGACATTGTTAAACATAACTTTTTGTGATGTTAGCCTTGTGGTTAATTGAACCAAGGTACTAGTAGCACACTAAAATGTAAATCCAATACTTTTATCCCACCGCTGCCAACAGTGTTAGGCAGAATCCAGTGCAGTTCCCTTAGGGAGCACTACACCAGATTAGGACTACAGGTGAGAGCAAAAAATCCCCTTTGGTATCAGTCTGTACCACAAAGATTTAGTTGGTAGCTGTGGCTGAGCAGTCAGACATCTCAAGAGGGAGATGAGCAGTATTCAGGGTTTACACAATAGGTATCACAGTACTATGGAACAAGGAAACATTGGCCAAAGATTTGTATCAAAAAGAGAATATATTTATTCATACACATATAGTTCAACACATTAATCACAGTTGATAAAGTAAGTTCAGTTTAGTGAAGGAAAAGTATATACAAATCCCTATTCAATTGTAGACAAGTTTGCGGTAGAGTGAAAACTGAGCAAAACGGCACAGTGAAAACCAACTACAAATGGCACTCTAACAATTTAAAGAAAGGGAGGGAAAGCACAAGTTAAACCGAAATATCTCCAGACACCCCCTAGCAACACTTTGCTGAAGTTTTGTGAACAAGTAATGCACAGTGACACTTTAGTAGAAAGATAAGTGAATGAAAACTGAGCAAAATGGCACTCCACAAGTTAAAGCAGTTGGAAGGAAGAGGGGTTTAGAAGATTTAGGTGCATCAACACATTTCTCATTGAAAACCAATCTAGTGAGAGCAGCTCTAACAATTCAGCCAGAGTCAAAAGGCCTGAGCCAGGGTCAGTGGTACAGGACCAAGAGCTTAGGAGCAAAAATGTTCTTGTAGCTGCAGTCAAGTCTTTAGTAGAAAAATATTGAAGAGGTAGATGCGAGGCGAAAGACAATGTTAAGCGAGAGGGCGGCCAACCCAACAAGTAGATAAAGGATTTCAAAACACTTTTAGGGCTACCACAGGGAAAGGGAGGCCTGGCGGAACAACGTACCTTAAACGTGAAGAAGTGGCTCCTGCGGTGGTGGTTGTTCCTGGTAGTTCCTGCAGTTCGAGGGGTCCAGCAGAGGAAGAGAGGCTCTTGTCGTGGAGGAAGGTTCGAGTCACTGCACTACCCAGGGATGAAACCAGCCGCGGTGCTGCCAACCGAAGTTTAAAAGGTACGCTCCTTTTAATCGCGGTCCGGGTCGATATCTGCCTGGCTATCCGGTCTCCAAGTGCTGTGCACTGTCGATTCTACCAAGGCAGGTCCGGAGAAGCGATGGGTGAACTGGTTGTTCCCACTAGGTCAAGGGAAGGAGGCTCTTTCGATGAAGATCTCCTCTCGTTGTGTGGAAGAAAAGTGGTGAGACGATCCAGCAGGGCTTCACCGGTGGTGTAGATGCTGAAGATGTCTGTGGCTTCTCTCCCCTTCCGTTCCATAGTTCCAGTGGCGACGTCTTGCCCTTTCAGTCCTCAGGACCCTGCTTTTATGCAGAAAGAGGCCCATTCATACAGCCTAGCTGTCACTCACACAGTGGAGTGGTCTACTTGGCGGGAGACCCTGCAGCCTATCAGGTTATAGTGTGACCTGAGTTGCTGTGGCAACTCTGTCCAGGGGTTCTACTCCACCTCCTAAACAACAGACCCATCCCAGATTCAGAGGCGCCGAAAGGAGGGCTTCTAGGCAGAAGCCTGCCAAAAGAGCAAACAAAGGATCCCCAACCTGGGTTAGGAAAATGGAGTAAGACTCGAGAAAGAAGTTATATTAAAGTTCTGGCAAATAAAACCTACCGGAGTATAGTTAATAGTAAAATAACCCGGCGGTATGTTAGAGGCTGTCAGTAAATGTATTAGCCTCGAACAATGGGAAAATCCCATAGGAAAATATTTGCATTTGAATATTTTTGGTAGTAACCACTGCCACCAGACAGAAACTTTAGAGAGCGGGACTTTAAGGTACCCCCTCGAAAATGAACCAAAGGGAAAAACTATTATCCCTTTCCAGTACCTCCATAGTAAGATGCGTTGCACTGGTTAAGTTCTAAGATTTAACTAGTAAAGTCAATGGGGACTTTACATGCTCTGGGAGACAGTAGTCAGTCCCAGGGTATGGAGTCTATGGTTGGGGGTCGCTACGACACCCCTGTGAAACTGCACGTAGGGTGCTGTGTAACACATGTGCATAAATATGGTTCCTATGGGTGAGAGAAAATCCCATAGGCATTAAACACAAAAAATAGCCTAGAACACACATAGCAAAAATGTCTAAGAGTGGGAAAAAGAGTCTCACTCTTAGCAGGTGAAAAGAAACAAACCCTCCAAATCCAGCAAAGCTTCTGGGGCACTCTATAGGTAAGGGAAATTAGCCATGAAATGAGAATTCTCCCTAGCACAGAATAATAACATTTTGACAATCACAGTTTGTTTCAAGCTTTGACAATTTATTTCTGTATTTAATGTAGTTGTTACGCACTGGGACATCGCCCTTAGACATAGCAGCGCGGGGACAGAACAAACAACAAAAAACACAAAGCAGAAATTAAACATAAGAAATCAGCAGGTGGAAATCCATGGAGAGTTACTCAAAAAGAAGAGTCTTCAATCTTCTTTTGAAGGACACTGTTGTGCTGCATATTCTTAGGTACGGTGGTAGGGCAGCATTCCAGAGCTGCTACAGAGAAACCTCCATCAAGCACTTGCGATAGCTTGGCCGTGGGGGCTTATAGCAAGCCCAAGTTGTTTGACCGTAGAATTCGCCTGCCAGGTAGCCATGCTAACTGTTTTGCCAGATACACAGGACTTTTCCTGGAAAGGCATGCATGAGTAAAGCATAAGGTCGGGAATAAAAATCCGTTTTTGAATAGGAAGCCAACCAGTTTGACAACCCCAGTAAATTCCCTGTTTGCACAATTGCATTATATTTGCAGTCTCGGTATATTACATTTTCGACCATTTCAGTATATTATCATAATGCACACAGTTTCCCATTCCTGCTATTCTCCTACATTAACAGCCCTAGTATGTTTCACGTTTGTGCACACCCATTACATTCTCATTGACATTTCCAGCATTTTTCTCGTTTGATAATTCCTGATGGTCAATTCTAGTATTCTCTCCGTTTAAGAATGAAATCATTCTGCCAGTTTGAATAACCAGGCATACTTCCAATTTGCACGCGCAGAGTATGTAGCCAATCTGTTTTTACAACCCTCTTTTAGTCCCAGTTTGCCAACCTTAGGATACTTCCAGTTTGCACCATCCCAGTGGACTGTACGTTTCTGTACTTCTTATGCTGCAGATGCCAGCATAATCCGAGTTTGTGCAACCCTACCATGGTTTAACAACAACGCTATACACAAAGATTGTCAAATCCAGTACACTGCCAAAGTGACAATCCCGTTCCTTCTGAGGTTGCACATTCCAATCATATGTCCAGTGTCGTAAACTAATTGTAATTTATTTTCACAATCATTGTATACACCATGTAAAACGATCCAAGCATTTTCCTTATTTTACTATCCTAATATACTGGCATTTTCCTAATCTCGTACACTCCCAGTATGAAAATCCCTGTACATTCTGATTTTGAGTAATCCTGATATATCCTGATATTTCCACTCCCAATATAATCCCAGTTTTGACACTGATAGTGTAATCCTAGTGTAAAAATAATAATTAATTTTTTAAATAGCACATATTTACATACTTTACTATTGTTACCGAATCGGAATTGGTATTCATTTATCAACTGCAAAAGGATGAGTTAGCATTGCAGGGATTTGAACCTGCGACCTGCAGATTAAGCACAGGTCAGAGCAACAAGCTTTTAACCCACTGGGCCAATTTACCAGCCAGGTAAACGGCTGAACATTACTCGTTTTCAAATCATAACCTAATCCCCATCTTTGGCATTCCCAGTTTACACAGTGGCATCCTATTTCCTGTTTCTCCATCCCTAGTATATTCCCAGTTTTCCCAAACCCAGTATACTCCTGTTTTAACAGACCCAGTATATTCACAGTTTGAAAATCCTAGCATATTCTAGTATGACAATCCCATTCAAATATATCTTTGTATCTTCTCAATATAGTCCCAATTAAAAAAATCCCCGTGTATTCACAGTTTCACAAATTCAGTATACTCCCAGTGTCACAAGACCAGCATTGGGCAGTTTGACAACCACAATATATTACCATTCTGTACAAACATTGCATGTTCTCGGTTTGACAATCCTAGGATACACCCCGTTTGGAAAATCTAGTAGTGTCCAAGTTGGACACACCTTGTAGTGTCCATTTTCGGCAACAACAGAACATTCCCAGTACGACAAACCCAATATATTACCAGTTTGCTAAATCCTGTTTTAACACCCCATTATATGTCTTCTTTGTACAACTGTTGGGTACACACATTTTGACAATCTCAAATCCATAAAGGTTCACTGTTTGACAGTCCCAGTAAAATACCAATTTCACAAACCAGGTACACCCTCCACCCTCTTTCTGGCAACCCAATTGTACTCTGGGCAATGGTGGGATAAAATATATTGCAGCGCTGGGTGAACACGTTCAGGGCAAATCTCTAAAATGATCCAAGCAATTGTATATTTCATGTGAAATAGTACATTTATGTGAATATGTTACCATTCAAATCCATCTTAAAGAAACACTAGAATGAAGCATGCAGGCAGAATTAACCTGTTTCGGATGTATATTTGTCTTCTGGAGCTGTTTTATCTTCCCTGGCATGCAAGTTCTCAGTCATTGGTAGTTATACACTGAAACATAGCTGGGCCTCATTACGAGTTAGGCGGAAATTTGGAGGTAAATCCTCCAGACAAATAGCCCTCAGGCATTACTGTTACCACCACTTGGTCAGGTGGAATTTCTGCCTGATTACAAGTGGTGGTGGCAGTGTAATTCCCCATTTATTTTGGGTCCATTGCACTGAATGGGCCTTTTCTTGCAGAATTAATGCGTCAGAATTACCGCTGTGGTAATTCTGTCACTTCTGCCAATTTTTTGGCATTGAGTGGGAAGATTTACCTCCATGGTTTTGCTGGAGGTAAATCCTCCACTGAACACCAACATTCATAATTTGGCATAGTGGTAAAATTGGAGGTAACATAGAAACCTCCACCTTTACCACTTACTGCCATACTCGTAATGAAGCCCAAGTGTCCCTTAGTTGTGCGCTGTTAACCCTCAGTATTACAATGCTACTATACTCACATATGGCATGTGTTCAAGTTTACAATCTCCCAGAAGATTCTCAATTTGATCATTCCACTAACCAAAAAGGTCCTCATTACAAGTACAGCGGTGTGATATAAAGTTGTGGTAAAGTGGCAATTATTCTGTTACTGTTACTTTACCACTGCATTACCACACTGCTGTATTACAAGTTTATCGGTAAGGGTAAACATTTCACCATAGCACCAAATATCATCTGTTAAAATTCACCATGGAGTCCTATGGAGTCCATAAATGGAGTGCCAACCACGGTGCCAACCATCGTTATCCCATGGCAAATCCACTGGAATGAGTGGTACATCCACACCAAACTCGTAATCAGGCTCACAGTTTCAAAACCCCAGTTTGATAATCCCATGACTTGCTTTTATTCTGATTATCTCAGTGTACTTTGCATTTCTCAGTTCCAGTAGTGACAAACCCTGTGTACTAACAGTTGGCACCGTATCAGCATACCTCAATGTTCCCAAACGCAGAACAGTAATGGTATTTACAAGCCTTGCATATTCCCAGTAAAGTTCACTATACTGTACTCCCAGGGTGCACAATTCCACTACTTTTAGACTTTCCCTGCCTCTTTTAAAATCCTATTACATTCTCCTTTCTACATTCCTAATCGTCCCTCAGTTTTCCAACCCTAATTTCATTTCCAGTTTTCAGAATCCCAGTATCCATGGTAAAAGTGAACTTTACTTTTAACCAATACCAGTACACTCAAAGGGTGCAAAATGTCAATATATTTCATCTGTAGACCATTTTATTTTTTATTTAATTTGTTATCTAATGTTATTTAGTTATAAATTATAAATTTTAACATTACACACGTAAGAAAAGAAAACAATATATACAACACAATGTTTTTTTCCATCACATCATCATGAGTAATACATTAGATAACATTATGCATAAAAACACCCTAAAAAAATCAAAGATTCAATCAAAAAACTCTTAAAATGTCAATTCATTAATCAATCAATCATTTCATGACTAGATCCAGTGCAATTCTCCAATACTAAAACTTCCATTACTATGTATAAAAAGAAAAATGTGACGATCAGCTAAAACTAATACAAGTTAATTTGATATCAAGGTAAGCTGATTTGTTCTACTAGTCAGTTTAAGGTGCTTTCTAATTTAACAATTTTGCACATCTGGTCCCTGCCGAGACCAAAGTGGTGATGTACTCTGAAAAAACATACTAAGCCATGGGGGACACATTTAACAGTATATTTTAAGGTGCTTTGACACATTTAACAAACGATGTTAAAGTGCTTTGACATTGGAATAAGCCTATTTACACTAATAATCAATTTAAGGTGCTTCAACATTTAAATAACTTAACAAACCCTGTTACTGCCAGGACCAGAGAGGTAGTACGTCCTGCGGGGCATGCTTGCCACACCCCTTCACTCTCATTCCAGTTTAAAGTATCTCCAAATCGCTTAAACGAAGGCCACTGACTGAGGGGCATGATGTATTGCATGCCTTAAGGTCTCTATCTGATGCCTTTCTTCACAAAATCTACCAAAGATCTGATCAGGCGTTATCATGCCATATTTACCCTAAAATTCCCTTGTAGGTATTAGGTTCATTTTAAATCTTAAAAATTCTCTCCTAATACATCTAGCAGGGTATATCGCCAAATAGGGAGCCAGAATCCCTGCATTCCTGTAATCCAGCCTTAAATGCTGCAGTGAGACATGACCATGCATGCCATCCATGTACAAGTACAATCAAAGCGAGATAAGATTTTCTTCACTCGCCCGGGATTTCGGACCAGATCCTCCACACCCAAATTTAGAGAATCAAGCAATGCAAATTATTTTCTTTAACAAATGTATTACCACTGCATTCCATCATACTTTTCAAGTTAATGAAGAGGGATTCTTTGACAGACACTAACATTTTGTAAAACAACGATTGCAGCTTCCATTGCGCTCTACACTTTAAAGATTACAATCCCAACTCATATCTTAATGCAACAATTGGAATGGAGCCCGGCATTCGGAGAAGCGGACACCAAAACAACCCCTCCAGTTGCACAAGCCAATCCAAAACCCAAGGCTGATAAATTTCAATCCTGTAGAGTAATTTCAGCTGAACCTTACCCTCATAGAATTTTATCGCAGGAATCAGTGAGAATTTCCCAAACGTTTGATCTACTCTACTCATTTGATTATATAAATTGGACGCATGGGTAGACAGCCAATAATTATTTTTGGATTTATTTTCCTTTGCCGCAACCGGAAAGCATAGGTAAATAAATTCCTTGACTTTTCCTAAACGTTCAGTACCGAGCTGCCACTTAAACGCAGATTTTTTTCTGCTTATTCTCACAGGATAACATCTTGGTCTTGGATGCATTGATCGTTAAAGAATGTGCTTGTGCAAACTTGTTAAAGGATCTAAGTTATCTCTGGAGGCCGATGGGCGTACAATCAAAAACAAGGAAGTCGTCCGCGTAGGTGAGCCATACAGGACTCAACCCTTTCAACTCAAGTGTTGCTAATGCGGCCCCATTCAGGTCAATGCCGATGTCACATAAATACAAATTAAACAAGCAGGGATCCAATACGCATCCCTGCTTGATACCCCTGAATGTTGCCACTGAACATGAAAGGGAGCCTTTCTGGTCTAACCTTACCCGGATGTTTGCATCCTCATGCAGGCCTATTAAAAGACATAGCAAAACTACAGGAATCCCCCATGATTGCATCTTAGATCACAGAAAACCGTGGTCAACTGCATCAAAGGCCGCTGAAAGGTCAATAGTGACCACTTACAAAGCCTTGGACTCCCCCTCACAAACTTGACTTAGTATTGATTTTAATATGAACCCAGTGAGGGTTGTACTCAAGGATTTCATGAATCCTGTTTGCCATTTTTTGCCGATTCTCCAAATGCTCCGACAGCAGGGCAGCAAAGACCTTGTTGTCGGCATCAAGAATCGCAAAATTTCAGTAATTTGCGTGGGATGGAGCGTGGGCATTTCGTATAAATTGCACCACATAGGCCGTGGACCCTGACATAGGAAACAAATAGGACTTTCCCACTTGATTAAAGAAAATGGTGAGAATAGAAGCCCATGCTACTGGATTCCCCTTAAACAATAGATTGGACAGTTGATTCAGTCCAGATGCCCTAGAGGTACTGATCTTTGCAATTGCCTCTTCCACCGCTACCTGCTTCTACATGGAAACTCCAATCAATGTTCGAAGTGCTTTCTAAAACCACAGGCTGTGACCCTGGCAAGGCAAAAACATCCTGAAAATAGTAGACCTAGTCAGCTTCTGAGACCGCGTTAACCTGCATAGAGGCTTGAGAAGAACATCACCTCAGAATCTTTTTGTAGCATTCGGCACATTTAAACTTCAGCCAATTGCGATGCTTCCTTTTAAGTCTATCTTCCTAATGCCTTTCTCCAGATTATTTAGCTCTTTATTCCTTCCCATTATTTTCAATGCCCTTCTCAGGTCTATTTTACGATCTGCAACCTCTTTGTCATAGGCATGTACATACTTCCTCCAATCTCCTTGATGGCTTTTTTTTTTAATTGACAGAGCTAATCTCTATTATCTCCACCAGGAAGGTGGTATACCTTGAGATGGCCAGTGTGTCAAATAGCCAGGACAATGACTCCTCCTCTAAATATTGTTCTAATATGCAGTTTACCCTTTCAATTGCCACAGAATTCCAGCAAATTCTATTCCCGGTTTGATTCACCCTACCCTCCTTGATAATTTCAGTGATCGCTAACGTCCCTTGGCAGAATCTCTAGTGATGAACACACTCTGTGCACATGTCACAAAACCATCCAATATCTGGGGAGAAAGCAACCAGGTCTCTTGTAGGGAGATGATTCCAGATGTTTTTAGTAATTTCCCTACTATGCATTTGAGACTAGATGATTATGTCCTCTAGTATTCCAAGACATACTAAGGTCTTGTGCACCACCCTTCTAAAGAAGCCCTCTGCCGATCCTTCCTCTCCAGCTAACTATCGCCCGATCTCCATCACTTCCTTCTCGGGGCAAACTCTTGGAAAAGCTGGCCATCTCCCAGCTTAATCTACATACTGAATCTGTTGGTTCCATCCATGACCACCAGTCTGGCTTTAGAGCTGCCAGAAGCACGGAAACTGCTCTCCTGAACACCCGTGAAGACTTGCTCTCCAATCTTGATTGACTGTAATCTCCCTTTTGTCCCCATTCTCCTTGATCTAGCCTCTGCTATTTACACGGTCAACCATGCCATCCTGCTCAATCGTGTACGTGACAACCTTGCTATTACTGATGAGGCCATGGCCTGGTTAACCTCCTTTATCACCGACCGACCCTCTCAGGTCCAAATGGGGTCATTCCTCTCTTCTATCTCGCGCTCTACTTGTGGTGTTCTCCAGGGGTCTAACCTCTCTTCCCGGGTTCTTCAACCACTACCTGGCACCTCTTGCCCACCGCATTGCTACTTTCTGCTCCAATTTTCAATGTTATGCAGATGACACTCAGCTCTCTTTAAGGCTCTCCTCTGCCGCCTCTGCTTATTCTCTCATACCAGACTGTCTGACTGCAATTCAGGAATGGTGTGCTGCCGCCAATGATCTCTGCCTTAATGCCAGTAAGACTGAGATCCTCCTCATTGGGACACCCGCTCCCACTTTCCTCTCTCTCTCTCTGGCCGCCCACTCTGGGCCCTCTTCCTGCTCCTTCCTGTGAGGGTAAGGACCTGGGTGTCATCTTTGACTCCACCCTCTCCTTCTCTCCTTACATCTCTGACGTCTCTAAAAAGTAAACCTTTCAGCTGCATCTCCTTAGAGGCATTCTTCCTTTTCTCACTTTCTCCAAGCAGAGAGTTGGGGGCAGATCTATCTCCTCGGCTGGGGCCTTCGTCTGCCTCCCTGCCTCTCTCAAACTTGAGCAGAACCACCTCCGGTTCCGGAAGCAACTTAAGACCTTCCTTTTTGCTTCCGCTTTCTCTCTTGCTTTCTCTCTTGCGCTGATGCACCTGACTGCAGCGCTCACTGGTAACCTGGTCACCCTCTGAACTTGGGCCAGGCTCCTACATGTCCAGTGCCCTCGCACTGCCTCCTGGCTCCCCTAGCACTTGTGGTCTCTATCTGCAATCCTACAGTACCTTCTCTCTGCACTTATGAGCCACTCGCTACCTGCACTTGTGAGATAACTGCACTTCCACCTTCCCCTCCCCCCTGGCACTTCTCCCCTTCCCTGCACTTGCACGATCAGAATGACACAAGGCCTAGTAAGATCGTTATTTTGTCCTCCCTTGTTTCCCCGCCTTGTCTTGTTGTGCCTAGAAAATACTTGTGTACAGGCATATTATAAATGCCACATCATATTATATCATAAATCATACCATATATTTTGTCAGTTTTCTCCCGAGATATTCACTATGGAGAAGGACTTGGCACTTTATTGGTCCACCGACAAAGAGGACCTGTTAGCCAGGACCAATCATGTGCCTGCTACCCAATAGTTTCATTTTTGGAGGCATTAACTTCTCTTTCATAGCCTTTTCCCACATCCAGTGTTACCTTGATTTCTGTAGGGAGAGGAAAGGTACCAGTTTCCTCGAATGGTCTCTCACCCTCAGAAGCTAGACAGGGCAGGGCCTGAGTGGGCAAGGCCCACCCAAAATCTGTAAATGCCCACTTAGCAGCACTGTGTGGGCATGAACAGATGTTAATGTTACTGTGGTGGGTCCAACTACATTAGCTTCAGGTCCCACTTGTTAGACAATCCTGGCTACGCCTCTGCTCCCCCTCTTGATAAACAGAGAGATTGAAGCCAAACGCCTGGATCGCTTGCTTTTCTCTTATGGTACAGTAGCTAATCATTTTGGAAGAAATATAAATCACTGCCCTTTCTAAATAAATCAATACAATCGACCTGATCCAGGTCTTTTGATGAAAGGGTGGACAAGGCAGGAATTGCACTAAAAAGACATGGGGCCTCATTACGACCCAGGCGGTAAGTTACCGCCTGGGCCGTGACTTTACCACCATGGCGTAAACTACGTTTACGCCATGGTGGTTGGCGGACTTACCGCCCCATTCCGACCTAGGCGGGGCGGTAAGTCCCCAATCCCCATTTACCCTTCCCCATTCCCATTTTTGCCCCATAGGGCATAATGGGAGTGGGGAAGGCGTTAATTACGCCACCGTAAATTACGGTGGCGTAATTAACTCCATGGTCCCTTAGCGCCATGGATTTTAACACCTGCTAAAAGCAGGTGTTAAAAGCACCATGGCGCTAGGGGACCTCGTAATTGGCGGTAAGGGGTCGGCGCAGCTAACGCTGGCGTTAACCCCTTACCGCCAGGGTCGTAATAAGGCCCATAGGGCCTCATTACGAATGTGGCCGTAAGGCAACAACTGCGCCGGTAGTGATACCGGCGCTGTTGTTACCATACCGCCACATTACGAGTTCTGCTTACGGGTGCCGCTCTGCACGCCTGGTCATACCAGGCGTGCAGACCGGCACCCGCGAGCAGAACTGATGATTTCACTGGAACCTTTATTAACGGTGCCGGGGGAACCATGCTCCTCACCCCCATTTAGCCCTATGGGGCAGAATGGCGATCGGGAGGCCGGCCACACCGGCACCCGCGAATGGGCAAATACCATCCCATTCAACTCGTAATGGGCCGGTAATGGCCCATTCGCGGGTGCTGGGGCCGGTAGCAAGTTTGGCGGTAGCCGTGCCTTATTAAGGGCACGGCTACCACCAAACACGTAATGAGACAAACTATGTGCTTACTCTTTGGGAGCACACTTTCAATTAGTACTTTCCCCATTGAATCAAACCTCTTATCAGACTTTTCTTTATGGGAAGGGTGGGAGGGGTCCAGCTCTCTCTTCTTAAAAGCCTTTGGGCCTAATGGCCCGGATATTTTGCCAGAGTTATCAACGATATCTGCGCCTTTAGTTTTCTTTGAACCCCACAAAATACTGTATGTCACTTTCAAGCTATCCCCTCCTCCCCGGGCCCCATCTTTCCTATATGTTTTTTCAAAAGAGGGGAGACGATTCTGGGAAAAAGTACACACCACAGGCTGCACCTGCTCCCGACAACCTGAACTCGTACCAGGCAGTGTCCCATTCACCCCCCCTAACAAAATCACACATAACCCCCCTCGATGTTTCGGGGAAGAATTATGGTATCAATTTTACCTTGTCCGTTCCTACACACTCAGATACACCAGCCAGCAGCATACTTTGATTCTTGTCATTTTCACTGATAACATTTAGAAGGACCGATGAGGGGAGCACGGCTTTTGGGGCCTCTTCAACAATTATACAGTCCGTACGACTGCCCATTGGAGCCCCAAGTCTCTGACCTAGCCCCCCTGGCACTTTTGAACAGACGGTATTGCAACTGCCACTTTTTCCAAGATGGCTCTCGCCATAGGCTGTTTTAATAGGCAGATGCTTGTTTACACGACTTTGGGGGGGTGTAATCCGTGATTTTGTTTTATGAACAGATTTTGTTCTCCTCTTTGACTGGACTAATGGGGCCGCCTCCCCCCCCCCCCCCAGACTCCCCTTCATCACTCTCCTCCACCCCTATGAACCCACCTATTTCGTTAGAAGCAGGGTTTAATGATACCATGATCGGAGAGGGGATCATTTCCACACTCTCCACTGGTGCCACCATGGTGCATGAAGGGGAACCAATCAACTGTTGTCTACACTTTTGATTTGAGTTACTAGCCGATGGAATGCCCACAACCATTATCAGAGCTATGGGTGCCATGGTCACTCATTTAACTGAATGCGTATGATTCTTGACCAGCACAGAGCCGGTAAGTACGTCAGACGTGACTGAGGTACAGACAAACATTTCTTAACAAAAAAAGTCCTTCACTTTTCATGTGCATTCTTGTTTTGTGTGCGGAAAAAAAGCGACTCCAGTGAAGCGGATTGAACCTTAGTTTCCACTTTGATCCCTTCATACAACGATACCAGTATACACAGTACTTGGTTAATTTCGCCCAAGATGTCCTCCGACCCTCCCCCTAGTCTCGACTCCATGTTTATCATGACTGCTGAGAGTCGCGGGGTGGGGGGTAGGACTTGTACTGGAGGTGACAAAAATGAAGAGGTTGATGAATTAGAGCCTGGTGATGTGAATTGAGAAGGAGTCCGTGACGTGCCCATCATGGAAGAGACATCCACCACATTAATGTCAGAGTCAAAGGAATGTAATGGTCTGCCCTAAAATCGCTGAAGGAATCAACAGAACACTCTCCACAAGTCCCAGGGAGGAGTTACGATTATTTGGCACGCCTTCCTGCACCGCCTGTACCGGATTACCATGCAGTAGTTCTGGTACATTTCCTACCACGTTGGAATGATCCATTGTAGTCGACATGGAAGAGGTGTCCAAGTTGTCATGGGGGGCCGACTCAGGCAAAGGTGGCTGAACCAGAGATTCCTGTGCTCCGGAATTAATTGGGTGAGAAAAAGGCTGTGATCTGACCGGGACAGAGTGACAGTTTGCCCGACTACTTTTGTTTGCCCTTCTGCCCCCCTAATAAGGGGGGCTTGGGCTACCGCTGTCATTCGCACATTGAATTCTACCCTTCTCCACCGGGGAGGGCGGCAGTGGTAGATTTACTGCCAGCAGCATGTCGTGATCAGATATTTGCTCATAAAACTCAGGAGGATTTTTCTCCTGCCCTAGAGCACTACTTAAGTCATACATAACAAGAGTTCCGGAATAAGAAACAGAGGGCAACTCACAACAGTTCAGATGTAAGGAGCGAAGGGCAAGTCACAAGATCTCAAGGGCAGTCACGCAATGCAGCAAGGTCGCGCAGCACCTACAGCCAGCCACCTGCCAGACTGCACGACTGCTTCACTTACTGCTCCACTTCCTGCTCACTACCCTGCGCGTGCTCTGAGTTAGAAACAGTGCTTTGTAGAATTCCAAGGTATGTTAGTGGATCCACTGCAGACACACCGATGAGCACCAGGCAAAATTAGTAGATAGATGAAAAGCAAGGTGGCAACTGCACAGTGCTTCACTTGTTGCACCACTTACTGCTCACTGCCTTGCATGCGCTCTGCGCTAGAAACAGTGCTTTGTAGAATTCCAAGGTAGGTTAGTGGATCCACTTCAGACACACCGATGAGCACCAGGCAAAGTAGTAGACGGATGAAAAGCAAGGTAGCAACTGCACAGTGCTTCACTTGTTGCACCACTTGCTTCTTACTGCCCCACCTGTACACAATGCAAATTTACTCCAAGATTGACAATTCAGGTGTACATTCAGTTTGATAATTTGAGCATGTGCCCAGTTTGGAAAATCCTGGCATTCTCCCAGTATAATGTCAATTTTCACAATTCCAGTATATTCCTTGATTGGTAATTGTTCAATTCCAGTTAAATTACAGATTTCATAAAATACTATTATATTTTCTTTATTGTGTTTTAGAGCAACACACAATATATGATACACTTATAATAAAGAAATCTTACTAGGCAAAGTTTCCTTTTGCAAGCTTGTGACAGTGACATTCTTTCATGATAGTCTTTCCCTGTAATATTCGATAGTTAAAATTATATGATTCCAATGATCAATTGAATACTCTATGACAATTTCTTTCAAATTGACCCACATTTTTGTATTTTTCCAGCATGCTTCACTACTTCCTGGGCAAGAGCTTTTCCAATCCTGGGTGTTATTATACCTCATTACCAGACAGGAAATGAACATCATCACTTTGCCTGAATTCACCTTATGCCCATGCCAGTATTTACACTAGAATTGCCAAGCCATTAGATAATTCATTTGGTTACCCCAACATTAAATGCATTTCCTTCTCAAGATCATTCCACAACACAACATATCTATTCACACCGGCAAAGCATACGGGCTCAGTCTACCCTTTCCACCACGCATCTTGAGAATACTGGACTGCTGTGTGCTCTAGCACCTTGAAGCGTATCATGTGCTAGATGGATTTACCAATCATGATCTCAGACCCAAATAACTGGACAGACTCAAAGAATATGGCAAAGTAATCCTTTATTATTAGCATGAAATAAAGTAGGGCAATCTGGCAAACAACAAGCAGTAGTTCACCCACTCACACCCAAATTTGATTACACAAAGGTTTTATACCTCAATATGCGTCCTCTATGACATCATCCTACGTGGAAAACTGTACAATCTATTGAAGGGAGGGATTGGTTAAGGGAACATATATACATATACATTATGTAAGTACTAACAGTATTACTGGATGCCCTTATATGGTGGGCACGCCTTGAACCACCTTTAAATATGTATAATACTGATTATATGGCATGTTGCTACATAGACCCTCTGATTGGTTGGCATGCTTTCCCAACCTTGGACTTAAGCACATAAGCAAAACGAAACTCAGATGCAGAGAGTAATGTCAGACTTCTCCCCACCCCCCACTTACCCAATTAGTCCATCATCTCTCATCGGTCAGGTCCCAAGCCAAGGCTTTGCCACTGTAGTTGACCTCGAAGCCTGTTCTCTGTTCCGGGAGATTCAAGGTAGTGTAGGCACACCATTATCTTCTTTTGGGCATAATGCCTACCCCTTGTTTTCAACTTCTGAATCACGTATGAGGAGACCACAAATGTGTCCTTTTGACTTTATATTTACTGCTATTTGATTCAATTGAGCTGGGTCTCATTACCCTCCTTGGCCTCTGCAGACTTGCTCACTCCATCTTCATTGCGTTTTCTGCATCTTTAATTGTCTAATACTTGGCTCTTGCAAATATTTTTTTCTTTGCTTAATCTAAGAGAAATATGCCTGAGGTACATTGCTTATCCTTTTGACTCCTCTTGTGCCTTGCAATTATTCCTTGAGGTAGCATCCTTGATCCCCTGCCAATAGACCCCTCTTTATTCCTTACACTAAGCTGTTTTTCCAGCGTATCTTGACTTTGCAGCCCTGGTATGTCTCTGTGGTAGCTTGATTGGTTTCAATACGAGTTCAGCGTCCATCTTTCCATCATGGCCGCTCTAGCCACGCTATGTTTTCCTCTGCAGCAAGCTTCTCTATGTCTCGTCTACCTTGCGTTTCTGCATATATACACTTATTATACATCAGGTTACTTTATCTTCTTAATCTTCTTTACATATATGATTTCTTTGTATCTTGATTACATGTTTCTCTTGTTACTTCAGTTACATCTTTATTCTTTGAATATTTGCATATCGTTTCAGTGCGCCTCAATATCTTTCTTCCATGACATCATTCTGCCTTTGTCTGCCTTTGTCAGATTTCTGCCTATGTTGTCTAATGCTGTGTGCAGACATCCTTCCGATTCGGTTGTCTGAGTACCTGCGGTCTCTCATACACACGATGTGTCATTGGGATGACACATGGTGTCCCACATAGGGCTCTTCTCCTGCTGTTCCGATATGACAGAGGTGAGGGGGTGGGAAATAGGAACGACTCGTCCACCTGCTTCTCTGCAGCTGTCTTCTCTCATTCGAGACAATCTAAGAGGGATCAGGAATATCTATTATATTTGGTATAGTAATGCATTCTATGGCCATTTCTCCCAGCATCACCTATCTAGAGATAAGACGTAAGTTCTCCCAGTCTTACCTGGGTATCCAAAGCCCAGCTTTTCTTTTTTTGTCGATCACAACTTCATCTTATTCATCAATCAATTTTATTTCCTTAAACATCATATACAGCCTAGCTGTTATTCTCTTTTTCGTTGCTGAAGAAAATGGTTAATATTCTATTTCCAGTATTATTCCAGTGTCCAGTTTCTCACATATATAACTATGTACTTGTAGATACTTAATCAAATGCACTGCAACTCCAAATTCATCTCTTACCCGAGCAAAGGATTCATGAACTCCCTATTGACGAGTGTTAAAATCTTTTCACCTTCATCTCCCACCAAGCTCTTATTCCCACCTTCTCATATTCCTTTGACCTTCATTTGTTTACAGATTACACCGATCTGATGAATGTTACATTCCCTACACAGCCTTTCCAAATTGCTGCTATGACTTTCAAAAGACAATATTTTCCATCCTGCATGGCTCTCTCACAAATAATATGATGTGTAATCTTTGGACAGGGTGAAGGTGCTGTTCTCACTCTTTCACACACTATTGTTCTCCTGCACTGACTGCATGTCCCATACCACTCTTCTATTCTTTCTAGACATGACTGGTCTCTACTTCCTTTTATCGAAAATGACCCGTTCTTCTACATATCATCTCCGCCCCTCATGCATCAGTATCAATATGTTCTGATACATCCCCTATATGGATAGTTTATGACTTTTTAAGGGGTTACAAAAGTGGTGAGTTCCCTTGATGTTCTATATAATGGGGTCTGGTGTAACTGGAGGGCAGATACAAAATGGAATCCCAACTCACTTCCACATCTAGAGTTGCCATTTCTGAAATGTTTGGTATGGGATGGTATCAACAGCCCTAAATATAAAGGGGTATCAGCCACTTTTACTCCCTAAAAAAGACGTATACTACCAAAAAATAAAAATAATAGAGAGTACAAATGCTCCCAACAAAAAATAGTAAACAGACATGTAGTACCTTGTGCCTCTGCTTTCACCCGAACAGCTCCATGGATATGTTTGGACCAGTAGTACATGTAGTACAAGAGGAAATAATTATTATTATTACAGCCTAATCAGAGGAAGTAAACATGCATCTTTTAATGTACACAAATAACTAGGTGCAAAGAAATAAAGATTATTTATTTATTTGTTTATATTTATTTATTTGTTTATATAGCGCTGAAAACCTGCACGCATCAGAGTGCTACAACAGAGAACAGTTTACAAAACACATGATAAGAACAAGACAAACAAAAATCAGAAAACCATAGAAGGAAGCATTCCTACTAAAACAACACTTCTTAATCAATTATAAGGTTAAGCTTTGAGGAGCCTTTGGGCAAATATTGGCAGATGCTAAGGAAATGTGGCATATTACTAGTCTCACAATCTACCAATACACAGTCCCTATTCTCCAGAGTACACCAATTGTCTATCTCAAGTCTGCGCAGGAACTTCAGGTTAGAGCTAGCCACTCCTGGCCCAGTTCTTTGGTGGAGCCATGCCATTACTTTATTCCGTAAGGCTTCTCTCGGCTCTTTACCACAAGGTTTCTCAATATTGATAATAATAATGTTTCTATGGTCCATGACAAGGTCTCTGGTCTTCTTCTCCACAGATGACGGCATTAGGGATTTTCTTATCTGCACACTTCTAGACATAGCTAGAAGTGCACAAGTTTCTGCAGGACTATAACTCCCTGGAAAAACTGGCTTAAATGTATTTACATCGCCTCGGGGTAAGGTATTTAACACTGACACTTGCTCACCTGACACCGACACTCGCTCACTTGCTACAGAAGATGCAGACGAGCACGAGGCCGTAGGGAGGGAAGCGATTTCAAAGCCTGGCCCATTAGATATGGTCTGTGTGGATTGTGGCGACCGGGTCACTTTCCATAATTGACAGTCAGTCTGACAGCAACTGTCCATGTTATCCAGATGTTGGACTTCCCCAGGTGGAGGTGGGAAATCAGTTTGGGAGGAACTATCTGTTTTAGCCGGACGCGATTCCTCACACATTTATCTAATGTATCCATCCATGTACAAACATCACTAAAACTATTGCACATGTTCAGCTCTTTGGACATGGTGGCCTTTACTTGTGACCATTGATCAGGGGTAAAATGGGGCTGTGGACTGGCCTCAGATTCAGATAGCAGCTGTGTTGTTAAGGCAGTATATGGTTCAGGGTAAGCCCTAATCCCCATGTCATCAATGGGAGGAGATGTACCATGCGCCATAGAGAGGTTAGATCCCTGCCTCCAGCGCGAGCTCAACACCGGAGCCACAACAGTGTAGTCCCTGATAGGAAATGGAGGGATGACCACAGGGGGAGTGGCTGGGGTTTTACAGCCAAGCTTAATAGAAATCAGGGCAGGTTTCATAATTAGGGTAGCCTGTGGCTTTTTATGCATTTTTTTTATTTTTACAGCAGGCATGGCGCCTCAGGGACAGCACACGCTGTAAGCTGTATGCTGTATGCAATGCAATACAGTGCATATTGTGACAGTGAAAACACTGAGCTATCCATGGAGGCGATACCTGTCAGGGTCTGCTTCCCCCAACTGTCAGGCGAGCCTTTTCCAGACCAGAGATGCGCAACCCTTTTCCCTGAATACCAAGACTGCGCAAAACACAGCGTGAGGCACCCAGATGGCGGTCTGCTAAAGTCCCGTTGTCTGCGCCAGCTCTTCTGGGCAGCCGCCTCCAATCTGCGTTCGGGTTCAGAGGAAAGGACCCATCGTTTCCAACAGAACGGAAACTGAGAAACCTCAAGCTGCAATGCCTCCTGACAGCCGCTTCCGACGTCAGCATGGGTGACCAAATTACAAAAACATTTCAGTTTTCCTGTTAAAACATATTTTTACTCGCTCGGAAAACCTGAGCAGCCGTCATAGGTGTAGCCCGAACAGCTGAAAAAAACAACAACAAAAAAACACCAGCAGTGTTTTTTTGTTTCTTTGCAAATACCCAACTCAGGTTAGGTTTGCTGAGACACTCAAGGTCACTTCGTTGCTTAAATCTTTAGCACAACGTTAAGGAGTAGCGGTTAGAAGTTAACTATAGCCAGGCTTGTCAGTTTAGATGGCATGTTGGCCTATTAGAGTCCATGCACAATAGGACACCCAGCCCTGTTAACACAGGGACTGCTAATGTATGCCAGATTAGGCCACCACCCTACACTGGACACCATTCAGGCACCATCTAGTCACCAATCTATGGCTAGTGACCAAAGCCATTCATGCTTTCTGTTGCCAGACGTCCTTGTTGCCAGGCCCCATGCTGTTGGCAGCAAAAGAGTTAAGTTGCCTGTGATCAACAGCGAGAAGCAAGTGGTAAACATTCTCTTTCTCTGTCTCCCTCTGCGAAATTATTATGCAAATCCTCCACTCCCCCACCCCCCCAGCACCACCCACCCCCTTTGCATTCTCTCTCCATGCTCCCTTCCCCTGCCTTGAAATTAGCGAGCCAGAATGCTCGAGCTAATTACGCATTCAAATGAGCAGGCTTCGTTAATGTGGCACTAAGAGGAATGCTGAAAATGAGCCGGGGAAGATGAGATTGAAGACTGAGCGCGGGGGCTTGTGGTGCATCTGGAGGCGACGGTGCATGCCCTGGCAGATGTAACCCGGCGATGACAGCCAGCCACAATTCAGCTCTCGGCCATGCCCAGGCTCAGGCGGGTGCCGTGAGACGGGCAAAGAGGCAATAAAATGGGAACATTAACATCAAAAACAATTATGAGTGTGTGTGTGTGTGTGTGTGTTTAAAGAGATATCGAAAGGCGTCCATTTTGATGCTCCTTTAAAGCATCGCATAAACTGGGATGCGGGTTTCCATGGAGATCTATCTGGCTGAGACCGTAAAGTGAATCGCTGGGGGATCACTCAGATCCCCCTGAACTGAAGTAACGGTGCATCATGGATGCTGATGGCCAGCCCTGAAGAAGCCTTTAGGGATATCCGTGCATTTGCCAACAGGATTGGGCAAATGGCGGGTCTGTAGCGCTGTGCTGGAATCATTCATATGCCCTGTGTATTGTACATCAGAAGAATTTCCCCAAATGGGTGGTGACTGGCAGTGTGGGGGCATTTAAATATATGACGTCTAGTTTGACAATCTCTGAATTTTCGTATAGGTCAGTTGCTTGCTGTTGGTTGTGTTGGGCCCAGTCCTCTTTCTTTTGACTCTTACATGCTGTTTATGATTTATTTATTTATTTAGCATTGTAGAGCGCGCCAAACTCGTGGGTATCTCGGTGCTGGAGAGCAGGTAATACATATAACAAGAGTTACCACAGGCAACAATGGAAGACATAGACTTGACATATATCTGATTAATTGTAATTTGCAGTCAAGCGGTATCTACAGATCCAGTGATCCCATAAGTATTAACAGATACAGATGGCAAGCCTTTATGTACTGTTGCCCTTCATGCCAGAATACCTCCTGTTTTTGGAGAACTGTAACAATCAGTGCTATTACTATTCAATTTTCTGGTGCTCAATCGATCAACCTTGGAAGGATGGTAGCAGACACATTTCTGAAGCAAGCACTTAACTCACTGATCTATCTCTCTGTTTTAAAAGGCTGCGACATGGAACGGTAGACCACATACAAAAAGACAAAACGATGATTCGTTTTTATTTGTCCACCATCCAGGATGGAAGTTGTTTTTAAAGTTGCCTAGTATAGAACAGGGGATTATGTACCAAGAGCCATGGACTGACTCAGACGTGCCTTAGGGGTGAGGACAAAGGTAGAAAGCACGTTACCCTGTCAGGGGTTCGAGATAAGGCGCCAGGTTTCTGATCAGCCTATGTTGTGAGGTCTACTCCTGAACAACCAATAGGTGTGAAGGCTTGTGTTGTGTAGAGGCCACACATAAGACCTGTAATGGAGACTGGCTTACCCCGCGCACATATCAAACACATGCGTGATCACCAAACTGCCATTGCAAGGAAGTGTGATGAACTGGGTACAATAGAACCTGGATAAGAACAGAATCCTTTCCTCCTGCCAGTCACTGATTCTGATCAAGTCATGATGTAGAGTGTGTAGGTAGGACAAGACGCACTACTCAGTGCCTTTTGATCTGATTCAGGAGCCGGAATTGAATCACCTTTAATGTTTCGACCCCCAAGGTGCAAATTATTGCATCTGGTGTGGGTATAATCAGATCTTGAATGTCCTTCAGACTGGAAGGTTGTTCAATGAAATCTCAGGGAAAGAGGGACGTAGTTCCTCAATAGATGTCCCACTTCCAACTACATTTGGAGGTAAGGGGGTTTCTTGGGACAATGGGAGGAATACAATTGACAAGTCAGGCTTCATTAATTCCCTAGGGTTTGGTGGAGTGTGATCAAAGATACATTTCTAGAAAGGTCACTCAACTATATGTTACTGTAGAAGAGTGGGGGATGGTAAAAGCAAAGATTCTGAGGTTTTTGACGGAAAGGTGCTACACAGTGAAGATGGTCGATTTTGTTTCTGGAAGCACCTCAAGACCTCGGTTCCGGAAGCACCTCAAGACCTTACTCTTTGCTTCTGCCTTCGCATCCCCTCGCTCCCCTGCTGGTCTGTTCTCTCTTGGCACTGTGCACCTGGCCACCCTCTGTCCTCCGGGCCCAGGTACCTGCTCACCCTGCCACCCTCCTACACTGCCTCCGGGCCACCCCTTGCGCTGGGGTCTGTATCTGTACCTATACAGTCCCCCACTTTTTCTTCCTGCACTTATAAGACCTACCCTGTCTGCTGCCATAAACCCAGCACTTGCCACTTGCTGGTTGTACTACCACTGTTTGTTGCCTTTATTATTTATTTATTATTATCTGTTTCTCCTTTGCTCTGCACTTTCCACTTCTCCCCCCTTCTGTGCACTTTTCCCTTCCCCCTCCCCTTCCCCCTCTCCCATGCACTTGCGCATTCTCAATGTCACTGGACCTAGTAAGATCGTTGTTTTGTTTTCCCCTGTTCCCCTCCCTTGCCTTGTTGCGCTCTGAAACACTTGTGTAGGAGTGCGATAGAAATAAAATATCAATTCAATTCAATCAGTATGGCAGGGACCCATTTACATTGTGTTGTTATGATATGTTCAGATTTTATAATGAAAGCATTAAGCACAGAAGCCCATCCTGAGCACAGCAGGTGCGATTTAGGAATGGAGAGGAGCAAAAGAGTGGCTACTGGACAGACATAATAAATCGTTCTACCTCGCACACGTCCACTCTAATGAATGCTTGGTGCAGTGTTAGGAACCTGGGAATGCCAACAGCGGTGAGGCAAGCCTCCCTTCCGCTCACCTCCTGGGCCACCCAAGCCCACAAACTGGATAGGGTGCTCTGGACTAGGTTGTGCATGCTCCATTGTAATAACTTGTGGAGCTTTTTAAGCGTCCTCGGTCCATCCATTCACTCGATAGGTTGGTGGCACTTTGTCAGCTCAAGCAGGTAATCCTGTAAATTCAAGACTTCTTCGTAACTTTGAATGTTTTTCTGAATCATTATCATGAGATGCCCGATGTCAACACTAAATAGGATGGAGAAGATCTGAAGAAGGAGAGCTCTAGGAGCTGGCGCGCCCGTCAGACTTGATACTGAGGCTGCATTTTGTGGAATGTGAATCAGGATCATGTTGTCCACCATGTCGAACGTAACCCAGACATTAATGAAGTGTCCCCATTGAACACAACTTAGGCTATCGTTACTCATGTGGGTCATAGATGCTTTGGCACCATTGGATGGACGAATATCTGACTGGGTTTGGTCATTGCATTAGAAATCATTGATAGTTTATCACTTATGCAGGAAATTGACTTATCTGAAAAACAATGTACACACTTGGAAAAGGCTTTCAGTGAGTAATCCATGCAACTCAATTTCACTCAGTGTTGGTATTGTTCTTCCCAACCTAATTAAGGTGACATTATTTGATTTTTTATAGCTAGGAGGCATAGGATTGCTTAATTTATTTATTCATTGTGCATTTGCTAGGAGCTTCTACAGGTAAATTGTGTTTCAAAGCGCCCACATGGCAACAGGGAGGGGACATCGCATTGAAAACAATATGAACACTGGAGGATAAAGACGAACTACCAGGGCATGTGAGTATTCATAAGGTGCAAGTGCAGAGAGAGAGAGTAGGGGAAATGGGAGTGAGGGGTAATTGCTGGAGTGTCCGTGCTGGTGGATGAGCAGCAGAAGTAAGTGCCAAGTATAGTAAGTGCTAGGGAGCATAGAGCTGCAGTAAGTAGGTAAGTGTAGGCCTACAAGGCGTAGGCCAGTGGGTGCTGAGGCAAGTGCTGTGTGTAGGCAGAGGCTGAGGCGATTGGGTGTGGGGAGGCCAGGGACCTGATTACACATAAGGGCCCTGGTCACCAATCACAGCGACTGTGAGATTAGCAGAGGAGGGAAGAAGGGAAGGAGGAAGTGAAAAGGTAAGTCTTGAGGAACATCTGGAATTTGAGGCGGTCCAGCTCAAGACGAAGAGGAAGGGTGAGGTTGTCCCATAAGAGGGAACCAACTGATGCAAGAGATCGGCCTGCGGCTCTCTGTTTAACAAAATACTTTACACACAGAGAGTTGGTACCAGAGGAACGTTGAGATATAGAGGGAGAATATTTAGTAATGGCACGTTGCAGAAAGCTTGGTCTCAGGCCCGAGACAGCCTTGTGGATGATGCAGAGTGATTTGAATTTAATCAGTGCAGCAACTGGCAGCCAGTGAAGAGTGTTTAGGGCAGGAGAGATGCGGTCCCTGGGCTCACACCTGCTGCCTATTCTGGATTAGCTGGAGGGTTCGTTGAGAGGAAGAAGGTAGATTCAAGCGAAGGCTATTACAGTCGTCAAGCCTGGAGAGGATCAGGGCTCGGATGACATTAAGCTTCTGGGGGAAAGTGAAAAAAGGGAGAATTCCTTTCAGAAGGAAGAGTTGAAAATGTGACTTCTTGGCCATGTCCTGAATGTGAGGGAGGAAGGAGCGAGAGGAGTCGAAGATGACGCCAAGGTTTCTGGCTTCAGATGAAAGATAAGGGGTAGAGTCCGTATAGGATGGGCAGAGTGAGAGGAAGAAAGATGGAACAGGAGTGCCAATAGGAAGGATCTCAGTCTTGTTGGCATTGAGGGAGAGATCATTGGAAGTGCACCAGCCCTAGATGGCAGATAGGCAGTCTGGGATGATGGAAGAAGAGGGTCAGCGGGGAGTTTGAAGGAAAGTTGTGTGTCATCTGCGTAACACTGGAAGTTAAGAGAGAAGGTGGAAATGGAGAGTGCCAGTTGACCAAGGTATATGTTAAAGAGCCACGAGGAGAGGTTGGAGCCCTGGGGGACACCACAGGTGGAGAAAGAGATAGGGCAGGAGAAGGTGACCAGAATAACCTGGGATGCAGAGTAAGTTAGGAAGCCGGTCAGCCAGTCCAGTGGATGCTCAGAGATACCCAGGGTATCATGGAGCTGTTTCAAGTGGATGGCATGGTTGACCGTGTCAAAGGCAGAGGGGAGATTGTGTAGAATTAGGACAACTGGAGAGTTAGAGTCCAGAGATGCTGCAAGTAGTTATTCATGGGTGTTCAGAAGAGCAGTTTCCGTACCTCTGGATGCTCGGAATCCAGATTGATGGTCGTGGAGACCACCGACAAGATCAGTATGAGAAGTAAGTTAGGGGAAGGCCAGATTCTCCAGGAGTTTCGCATAGAAGGGGGTGATAGAGATAGGGCGGTAGTTTGTTGGGCAGGTGGGTTCTGCTGAAGGTTTTTTCAGGAGAGGGTGCACAAGGGAGTGCTTGAGGGAGGAGGGGAACATCCAGTGGCAAAGGAGTGGTTGCATAAATCGGTGAGCGCAGGGGCAAGAGATCCAATGTTGTCCTTAATGGTTCTGGAGGAGCAAGGGCAAACCTGTTTGGAGGAGACCTTCATGGAGCAGACACTTCTGGTGACCTCATCAGGTGTGACAAGGCCGAAGGAGGAGAGAAAGAAGGAGGGAGAGTAGGAGACCAAAGGAGGCAAGTGGGTGGAGGAGGGGTCGGGGGAGAGGGAAGCAAGGGTGCTCAGGATGTCCTGAGTTTTTGTAGTGAAGTGAGTGGCCAGTATGTTGCAGAGGGTTTGGGAGGGGAGGTGTGAGGAGGAGACTGCGGATGGGTTGGGTAGTTCCCTGCAGATTTTAAAGAGTTCAGCCGAGTTGTTGGATGCACCAGAGACCCGTGCCCGAATGTGGGCCCTTTTCTTGGCACAGATGGTAAACCTGTACTGTCTTTGAAGTAGGCGACATGCCAGTTTTTCAGAGGGTGAGCCAGAGGTCTGCCACTTCCGTTCCGCAGCTTTGCTCTTGCGTTTTACGGCTGATAGTTCAGAGTCATTCATACCAAGTGTTAAGCTTAGAGGCAGGTTTGAAGCAGATCCTCATGACTGGGGCAAGAATGTCCAGGGTGTTGGTAATGGCCAGGTAGAGGTTGATGAGAGCAGAGTCACTGGTGGAGTCTGGGGTAGGGGGAGGGCAGGGTATGAAGGTGGATTTGAAGGCAGAAGCTGGCATACATTTCATGGGATGGATGTACGTGAATGAGGTTGGCAGGGCTTGGGCATGTGCGTCAGAGGGCTGAGGGGACCCAGGTGAGAGGAGACGAGAGAATGGACTGACCAGGATAGTGGGGTGACCAGTGGGATGGAAAGAGAGGGATCAGAGTGGATGAGGGTGTCCAGAGTGTGTCCAGCCAAGTGGGTTGGACTGGAAGAGAGAAGAGAGAATGCAGAGGTCATGGAAGAGAGTGGATGCCGTGAAAGAGGAGTCAAGATGGATGCTGAAATGACCCATGAGGAGGAGGCAGTTGAGAGGAGAAAGGAGCAGAAGTCATCCCATTCAGAGAGGAACATTGTGGTAGACTCATGGGGCTTGTAGATAGTGGCAGGGGTCAGAGTGGAGGAGGGACAGATGACCAACTTGCAGACCAGGATCTCAAAGGAGGAGTAAGGCTTGGTGGGTATGAGGGAGGAAGGGATCCACTCAGGGAAAAACAATGCAACCCCACCACCAGCACAGTTAGGGCAGGTCTTGGAAATGAGCTTGTAGCCATCGGGGAGAAGGAAGTCAAAAGCAGTGACTGAGCTGGCATTGAACCACATCTCGGTAAGAGCAAGGAAGTCAAGGTCCAAGTCTTCAAGAAGGAGGCAGATGGCGGCAGAGTGTTTGTTTTCTGAACGAGTGTTAAGTGTGGTTAGATGAAGGAGGTCTCCGCCATTGAAGGTTTTCCGAAGAATGGTACATGGGCGTGGTACACCAGTCAGATGGGGAGGGACAGAGAAAGTGGGCAGGGGAGAAGCAGATGTGGGAAGGAAGTTGAGGAGGGCCGGCAGATGCTGTCCAAAGAGGAGGAGGTTGGTTTGAGGACACTGAACCAAGATACTGCCAGTGTGGTAGACATTAATGATACACTGTGATGATGAGAAGCCCATCAGGAGGACTTCCTGCTTGGCGCCACCATTAATGGGAGAGGATGTGAAAGGAGAGAGAGTAGAGATGAGATGAGGTGTCCATAGACCTGGGGTGGGTACAGAGAGGAGGATAGCAGTGAAGACCTGTCTGGAAGTTGCACTGACATAGGTATCTGCAATGGGTAGGCTGGAGTTGGCGGTCAGGATGTCCTGTCTGCGCCTTTTTCTTCCAGACGTCATAAGAGTGGGGAAGGGGGGTAGGTGATAGTGTAGCAGTTAGAGAAGATAGAAGAGATGGTGACTGCCATCAGGGTGGTAGACGATAGATGAGGATAGGAATGGTTGCACTGCACAGTCCAAACTCACCAAGTGGCCTAGTAGTTACAGGGGGGCACAGAATGCAATGCAGCAGTGGGGTGCAAGGTGCTGAAAAGCACACACACACAAATTAGAAAATCAAAACAGGGCACAAAATGCAATACAGCAGTGGGGTGCAAGATGTTGAAAAGCACACACACACCCAAATACGAAAATCAAAATAGGGCACAGAATGCAATGCAACGGTGGGGTGCAAGATGTTGAAAAGCACACACACACCCAAATACGAAAATCAAAATAGGGCACAGAATGCAATGCAACGGTGGGGTGCAAGATGTTGAAAAGCACACACACACCCAAATACGAAAATCAAAATAGGGCACAGAATGCAATGCAACGGTGGGGTGCAAGATGTTGAAAAGCACACACACACCCAAATACGAAAATGTCTTCAAATTGATTGAAGAAAAATATTATCGTACTGGCTCTGATGATGGGGATCATAAACAGATCCCTTACTAAATATGCTTGCAGAATCCATTTATGAAGACAAGACTTTGACCAATGTCTCTTCGACTAAACAATACATATTTTTAATGAACATTTTACATTAACGTGGAAACATAGAAGATATTATTGTCCGATGAAGATGGTGGTGGGTGCATTGACCCGATTGTAGGCAATACTTAGACAACCATATAACCCGTTTAACCAAACAAGAGGCGTACAGGGGAAGATCCCTTGTTTATAATGCCATATATAGATAATTCTCAATATATGTATGCCAACTGCTGTCAACCCCTCCACTTCTAAAATGTTGCAGGGCTCCCGATATTGGGAAAAAGAAACTTCATCTCCACAAATTAGAAGCCGGGCAGATGTTGCAGCCATTGTGTCCTCGTTTCCAAGTTCTGAGGCCATCCAACTGAGTATATATGGTTCATGGTTACTAACAATTTAATGGGATGATGAGTGCTGTGAAAAATAAAATTAGCACCAAGCCCAGTGGGCATTATCTACTTAAAGATTCAAGCATTCAACCTTTTTATCAGAGAAACATTTGCTAAATATAAAGACATGTGCTCATCCCTATGTTCCCCAAATGCTCTTTGAATGTATTCAAATCAGGCAGGAACCCCTATTAGTGATATTTGGCACCTTCCTCGTTCTCAAAGGAGTACTCAGAAAGAGTATACCACGTGTGTACCTGCTGACCCTCTTGGAAAGGTAAGCTTCCAACAGAAAATAATTCACAAGAGTATTCTAAAATATGTCAGTGTATTTTGCTCAGCAATAATGTTCTTATTTCTATGTCATATTACTATGATTTTGTAATGCAATGGTCATGACTAAAAGATATCCTGGAAGTGATTATTAGAAATTATCATTGTTAACATTTAAAAAAGAAAAGCCAATTTACAGTGTTACAACAATTAAATAATGTCCTCTCTTAAATAGGTTCCCTTGCTGAGAATATGCCACTAATGCTCTCTCAAACTCCCCTTCCTTCTTGGAAAGGGATGCATGCTGATTATAAACAATGATCTGCTTCTCATGTGAGCAACACCATTGGGTTTAATGTTTGTGTGCACCCCTGAACAACCTGCCCATCAAGTTCTCTGACTACTCCTTTCACTAACACACTACTCAAAAGTATATATTCCAACATACAATATATATCAAGTGCCCCACACATGGCACTTGAACACCACTGCCAACAGACATCAGAACACTGCTATTATTCAGCCAACCTGCCTGCAACCACCCTGCATACCACAACCCTGGCTAATGCATCATAGAATTATTGCCACACAAGGCTTCCCTTCGGACACAAATGCCTCTATGATCTTGGCATAGATTCCCTAGATTACTACCGCCGGTGTAGTTTCGCCACGGTAATTCTGCTGAAAGTTGGCAGTAGGGTGGTGGGTTCACCTCCAGCTGCAGGTAACTACTCTACCGCATTGCGGATTTCGTAGTTCGGGGGTGCGGGAATGCAGCAGTAATAGAATTACTGCTGCATTCCCGCCAAAAGTTCCCTGACTGCCGTCCCCATGATAAGGCCCTTTGTCTCCTTACGAAAACCTCATAGACCAGTTCCGTCTCCTTCTTTGGCTAAACGGGTACATTGGATTCTGCTCCGAGCAGGGACTGACTATTCTGTGCTCACAGCTCACTCTAGCAGGGCAGCCAAAGCTTCCTAGATATTTTGGGATGTGTCTCATTTAGAGGCCCTCCTCAAGTCTGCAGTTTGATTCAATGAGTCAGTATTAAGTCAAATCTAGTTTGATCCTCTTCGGAATGCATCCACTGCGGTTTTGCCAGAACCTTAATTGTGCATAATAGGAAGCTTCCAAACCTTGCCATAGAAATGCGGTTATGTTAGTTATGTGCTGAAGAGTCGCTATTGTATTGAAGGCATTCTGGTGAATATCATCCCATCACTCTATGTTTAAAATCAACCCTCATTTCTCCATTATATAATTTCAGCTTTAAAACACGCAAAGAGGTGGTCATCGTTTTAAGGGGTGACTGTGGCAAAGGAGTCCCAGTGGCACCAAGGCTGGTGATGGATCAAGAAAAGAGTCTGTGTGGTTGCATGTGATTTTAACGAATTCAATTACAGAGAATGCTGTAATAACGAAAATGTTATAACGAAAAATATGCAATTTTTAATTCAATTTTTTACCATGGAGGGGGGGTCTCCCCTAACCCCTCCCCACCCGTTTAACCCCTTACCCAACCCCCATATACCTTTAAACAAAAATTTGAATTGTTTTCGTTATAACATTTTCGTTATTACAGCATTCGCTGTAATTTAGTTTGTTAAAATCACTACATGTCATCTGTACACGCAAAGGACATGAGATTAAAGGAGAAAATAGGGCAAGAGAAATTGTTATGATGTTTGGGGCATGGCACATCTCAAAGGAACTGGAGAGAGTTCAGAATTTTAGCAGCTCCTTTTGTAGATGAGTGCTTGAAGCTAATAAACAAACCAATGATTTTCACAACCACGGCATAGTTTGTGGCTCGCGGTAGGAAATATGCGCTTTGACTTTACTAAGTATTCCCTGAAGGGTGAGCCAAACATTGGTTTGCTACGAGGCCATGTTTCGCCCCTCAGTCCTTATTTAATAGTTGTGATAGTTGTGGGGCACTAGAAAGGGTAGATCACTGCGCTTGATCTTTGACCTTGAAAAATGACCCTGCTGCTGATTATGGGGGTTTCAAGGGGAAAGTGACCTTCTTTCTCCAAATGTTATGTCACGAAAAAGAGGTTGAGCCCTGTTCACCTGAGTTCTGGGTTACTGGATTCTTTAATATGTAGATATAGATTAAATTAAGTGATTCAAACCAATTTTTTGGTGCTATATTTATTGAGAGAAGGCAGCCGACATGTTTTTCAACACTTAAGGGTCTTTCTCAAGGCGTGTGGTGTGATGGTGCGGTCATTGCTGGGGGGTGGTGGATTGAAGTCTGGAGTGCATTCTCATGTTCTTGCCCCGGTGTGGTTTGGGTACCAGTTGGTCCTGGTTGGGATGATTCGACCGATGTCCAAACTTGCACCCAATAAGGCGTGCTAGTCGATTATTTGCTGAGTAGTATGAGCTCTGAGCCCGGTAGGGCTGGTAGTGACTACTGCTGCGTTCTCGGCAATCTTTAATAGTCTTGACTCTCCCAGAATGATATTGGTTGTTTTTGTGTAAAGTGCAGAACTCATGCTTGGATGTAACTGGCAAGCCTTGATTTTAAATAAATAAATATTGCCATGCGGACAAGACGTACGATCCTAAAATCAATACTGTAAACCACAAGAAGTCAATAGAATTAACGATAAAGGGGAAGGTTTGCCTTGATTTGAGAGTGCTTTCATTGCCAGATTGTATTTGTTAGTAGAGTGGCACGCAAGGAGCTGGCATGGAATATGCATGATAGTCAGGGCCATTGCATGACTGCTTCACGGTCAAAGGGTAAGCCTTAAGGAGACCTTTTAGCCAATGTGAGTTGCAATTTCCATTATTTGGCCATCTCTAAAATGTCCATTTTGAATGATAGCTTGGACTCAAACCACACTGCCAAATCCTTAGCAGCGGGGGTGGTGGTGGAGACCCCTGCAGTCTCCCCCATCTTTGCCCTGTGTAAATTATAACAATTACCCAGCCCCCACAAAAATGTGTCAAATTCGGATTCAGTGAAATCTACCTCTATGTAACCTCCCATTCCCCAAATCCCACATTCCTCCCGATTCCATATCCTTCTGCACTTCTTCATGAACTGCACTGTAAAGACTTGATTTAAAAAACTGCATTGAATATTGGCAGTAGATTGACCAGATATTCTGCAGGAAGGGAAGCTGTTTAATAAGGATTTTGATCGCTCTATGTACCAGCGGGAACAAGGTTTTCCCTATTGGCAGGTCAACCTGCTTCATGATCTGATGGGGTATGGGTAGAGGGGTTTGTTTCCCCACTCTACCGATGTGGTTAGTAAAGCCATATAGAAGACCCTATGCTTAGGCAAAGAAACGGAAGTCGGGTTGGTGCTATCGTGGCCCATGATCTGGAGATTAGTGGATTTTGTGTTGATTCCATCTATTTTTTCTGTTAAATATTTTGCTAATCTATCTGCAAACTACCGGGGACTCCGCTTGTGAGCAGGCCTGGTTGATGTATTTCAGGAAGACTTTAACGGGTCCCCTTCTCTATGGATGATGTTGCTGAAGTCCTTTCATGGACAGCTAAAATAATTCCCTTCAATGTGTTTAAGTTTCTTCCAATGAAATCTGCTTCATATCAGTGTCTCATAGATATCAGAAAGCTTCCTGAAGCTCTGTATAGCTCCTTTGGCTTCCCACGTGTCCGCTCTGGCTAAAGTGATGGCCTTCTTGGTTCATAAGTCTTCTGCATCCGTACTGACAGAGCGGCTGCGGCGAGCCCGCCGGCGTCGTTGCCAATGGTGCTGGGTTCAGTGATTCTGTCTATTGCAATTTAGGATAACTCCTCCTATCTCTTCAGCACACCTCACGCTAACTCTTGAGGCATCGGACTGGGAGAGACGCGTGCGTGACTTTGCATGCTAGGCAGCTCATGAGCATGGAAAGGCTTACAATATGTCCAGATGGGTTGATCAATTTCTCATTGGATCTTTCTACCGTTTAGACTTCATCCTTTATAAAAAAAAATGCATTTTCCTTTCCGCCCTGGGCCGCCTTGAGCTTTCTTATTGTTTCCTTATGAATCCTACGGTTCCGCTTATTTCATAGTGCCTCCATCTCCATCTTTAGCAGAAGCACTTTGGTCTCACACCGCTGCCAAATAGAGAGCAGGTGTGCATTTGTGGAACCAATTTTCTCTTTCTGTCTAGGTTTCCTTCAGTCTGATTTGGCAGGAGACAAGGCTACTTTTCTGCTGAGCCTAGAACAGCCCTGCTGCCATTCCTGAAGCCTGGCACAGAACCCCACAGCGAGGTATTCTCATGCCACCATTTTGACGATGCAGTGCACTCCTAGCACCGTATTCTCGAACCCTTTCATCATCTTCACCGCAATTCTGTTTGTTGATTTGGTTCTGCCCATGGTAGCATTGTAAAACTTTCAGATCCAACACTAAAAACAGGTAAGGTGGCTAATTTATTATCAATCATGTCTCAGCAATCAAAGAGAAACCAAAGGGGGCAACAGTTCATTTTAGGGTACTTTAGGAGCCTGAGGATCTGCTCCATTATGGCTGCTGCGTAAAGGGTATTGTCACAGATGGGTTTCAGGGATTGTGTGCGCGCCAGTATCCTCCACTGATTTGTGTACCGCACGCAATATGAAGTGTGTTCCAATGCAGATAACGGTGAGTAACTAGGCCAGTGCAGTAGTTCATCTGGCACAGTTACAGACAGGAATTTGAGGTAAGAGCATTGTACTCCCTCTTGAGCGACAGAGGGAGTAAAAGGATTTTTAAGGGAGTAAAAATGCCATGCTTATGTTTAACTGGCATATTTCGAGGGTTCCATGTGTTAATATCCCCGCAAAAATATGGCCATACAAAAATATGGTCATATTTTTGGGGCGATATTAAGGCATGGAACCTGCGGCGGACACACCAACAACCCCCGCATTATTTTTGAAGGAGCAGGGGACACCCCTGCAACCCCCCCAAAAAAAACAAAATTATCCCCCCCAAAAATATCGCCTATGGCCGTTCCAGATACCATTTTTAGGCAAGTAAACGATATGTACTTATTTTAAATAATAGACATTTGTCTGACCATATACACCATATTGACATCTGGCAGCACTCTAGCAGAGCTCTTTTTGGTGGATGATGCTGCGTGTCCCACTGGCCTGAGTACTTCCGCTCCGTAGTGCAGGTGGCATGACGGCTTAGCCACATGTGTTGATGTTACTCCATTTTTTTGCTGTCCTAATTGGCCTGCTTTTATGCAGTAAAACACACAGGCAGTCTAGTTATCTGAAACCAGGCCCTAATTGCTGCAGTGTTAAGTGTTATACACATGCAGTGTCTGTTTTGTTAAGAGCCCCACACATGTTTTTTTTGTTCTCCAGCATTTCAACAGAATATTGTTAGGCCACTTTCAACAGTGCCATGCCAGTGCAAAATTGCTCCAAATGACATGCCCCGCCGTTGCTCACACGCCTTTCACATTGTCCCCAGGACATTATTATGCCAGATCCACAATACCTGCCTGTCCAGATCAGTGGATTCAACCACATTTTAAAGCAACACAGACACATGCAAGGAGTGCTGTCGGGACGTCATTTGGGGGTCACCAGGGGTCACAACTGCGACCCCTGAGGCTTTCCTTGCTACCCCTGTGGTCTCCCTTGCTGCCTCTAAAAAATAAATAAAAATACATTTTTTTCTTTTTTTAAATGTTTTTTTTTTTACATTGAAGCTCCTCTGATGTGGCCATTGCCATGTGGCTCTTTGTTTCTGGAGAGGCTGGAATTTATGTTGAGGCCTGTTAAAAATACAGGGTGTTCCACAAGTGTAACACTTTGAGCAGTGGCCCTAAATAAGAAAGAATAGGAATAACAAATAATTTGTCTTTCTGGAATTCTATACAATAATTGCTAGACTCATTCATTACAGGGGTGAAAGGTTATGTTCCATCGCTTCCCATGTCACTTCAGGGTGGTGTCAAATGACATCACTTATTATGATCTCATCAGAAGTCAAGGGTCATGTGATGTCACTTCTGCTACCCCTGGCATTTTGGTGAAATGATGTCCCTGCGTGCTGCCTGCAACAGGAACACCATCCACCGGCTGCTGCACACTGGCCTCTTTGTAGCACTGGAAACATTGCACATTTCAGCACCAAATACTGTTGCAGGTGTGCACAGGGCGAGTCACACGGGACACTGCAGGACATCATATTGGCAAATGATGTTAGAACACACACTTCTGCTAGAATAGAAAAGAAGCACAAAGGATATTTGTGCTACTTGTGTATTACAATATATATAATACTAGCAGAAGTACCCGTTCTGCGAACGGGTTCTGTAGACAGACATGATAACTCTGATCCTGTAGGTCTCTGCTCCGATTCGCTTATCGCTTGATGTGCTTTGCACCCTGAAGTAAACTACACTGGGAATGGGCACGTGTGGCTGGCTGAGCCTGACATACCCCGGAGCAGACGTTGGGGGAATGCGAGAGTGGATGTGCTGCTGCATACTGGGAACTTCTGTGCACTCTCCCCACCTGTCGCCTCACCCTGGCGTGGTGCAGTTTGTTTCGGTGCAACCACCTCATGTGTGAAGGTGCTGAAATCCGGGGAAAGTGGTGGGCTGTCCGAATATCATGCGGCTAGTAATGTACAGAGGGTCTTAACAGGTAACTATGCACATTTTGGAGCAGATTGGTGAAACATATTGGAATTGTATAAGGAACAACGCTTCTCCAAGCCACAAATCCACAAACACATTTTGACTTGTGCTGAAATCCGGGCAACGGGGTGAGGTGCCCAAATGTCATGTAGCCAGCAATGTCTGGAGGGTCCTAACAGGTAACAATAGAAACATTTGTTGCAGATTGGTGAAACGGTGTGGAATTGTATAAGGAACAACGCTTCGCCACAAACCCACACACAATTTATGACTTTTTTATATAAAAAGATATATGTTTTTCCCTAAAACTCTTTATAGGCAGTTCGTTCTTGCATGAACCACAATAGGGCATGCAGTAGTAGAAAGGGAAGTGGTAATAATCATATTAATCACTTTTGTCCTTAATGAATCAGAGTGCACCTGGCTTGCCGAGAAAAATAGTGCCACATCTGTGGCAACTTAATCAAGAATGCCACCATGTACATGCTCATCGACCCCTCCAACCCCATCGAAACCCACACACAATTCAGGAACTCTTGAGCATATCTCAAGGCCATCACACATCCATAACATACTTAAAATGAAACCTACAACATTGCACTCCTTAACTGACATGATAATTGATTTGCCCATTTACAGACAACTCTGCTTTTCACAACCTCTCGGGCTAAACTTATACTACTGTACATGAATCCCAGCTTACTCCACCACTCAATCCTCTTGTTATCTTTCCCCCTCCTTGTCACCTTTGTCCTCTGATCTCTCACCCACTTTTCTCCCTGGCTGTTACCAATTCACTTTTGCCTTTACCCTCATTTCCTTCTCACACCATAGACTATGGTCTGCTTTTCATCCTGGGTGGTGATCTCCCACATGGACAAGATCACAGTGTTGTGAGGTGCGCTGTATAAAAACTAAACAACATAACAAAAGAGCAGTCAAACTTGAAGAAAAAGCCTTGAAAGGCATGCTAGATTCCATTATATGTTAAGTAATATGTAATAACATGCACATGTTATAGCACATCAAGTATTCTGAGTCTCTTTAGGGTTAATTTTCTTTACCATGCAAATAGTGTGGAGGGGACCACCAACGTACGCACTTACGTGCAATACAGTCCTCTCCAGATAATTTGGAATCCTTTCCATGTGCGCTGCAACATAACATGTAAATCCAGATGGACTAGGGTTTTTATTTGGAGCCTGAAGCAGCGCTGAAATGAATTGTAAATGCCAACAACGTACTGCCTGCATCCCTGCTGTTCATTCTTTTTTCTAGGTTCCCTGGTTGATTGTTCTGTCTTTGGCGTTTTGATTCTGCTTGTTGTTTTCTTCACTGCATTGCCTGCATCCCAGCTGTTCTTTCTTTTTCTAGGTTCCCTGGTTGATTGCTCTGTCTTTGTCGTTTTTGATTCTCCTGGTTGTTTGCTTCACTGTATTGCCTGCATCCAAGCTGTTCTTTCTTTTTCTAGGTTCCCTGGTTCATTGTTCTGTCTTTGGCGTTTTTGATTCTGCTGCTTGTTTGCTTCACTGTATTGCCTGCATCCCAGCTGGTCTTTCTTTTTCTAGGTTCCCTGGTTGATTGTTCTGTCTTTGGCGTTTTTGTTTCTCCTGGTTGTTTGCTTCATTGTATTGCCTACATCCCAGCTGTTCTTTCATTTTCAAAGTTCCGTGGTTGATTGTTCTGTCTTTGGCGTTTTTTTTTTCACCTGGTTGTTTGCTTCATTGTATTGCCTGCATCCCAGCTGTTCTTTCATTCTTCTAGGTTCACTGATCGATTATTCTGTTTTCTATCAGCGTTTTTGTTTCTCCTGTTTGTTTGCTTACATTGTACTGCCGGCATCCCTGCAGTGTCCTTTCTGTACCTCTAGGTTCCGTTGGCTACTGACTTGTCTTTTTTCCATCTGAGTTTCGGTCATTGTCCAGTACGCTGTGTGCCCCTCCTCCTTCTGTGCCCCTCCCTCCTATTGTCCCCCTTCATTTTGCCCCCCGCACCCTATATGGTGCTGTCTGTCTCTGCGATCTTCTCTAACTGTTTTTCTATCAACTGTCCTATCCTTCTCACTAAGTCTGGTAGAAAGAAGTTGAAAAGGGATATCCTGGTCTCCAACCCAGGACTCCCTATCACTGATACTTACACCAGTGTTGCCTCCAGACAGACCCTTACCAACATCCTCTTTGTCATTTTCTCTCCATGCCCATGGACACTCTATATGGTCTCTGTTCTTTCTCCTTTTTCCTCTACGCCCATTAATGGTGGCACTCCTGGCCCCCTTCCACTCCTCTAAGACCATGATTAATGTTTATTTAAATGGCACAGTCTTGGTCCAAGGTCCTCACGACAACCTCCTCCTTTTTGATAGATGCTTCCTACGCCTTATCAACTTCCTTTCCTCGCCTGCTGTCCCTGCTTTCCCCCCTCTGGCTCCTCTGCCTCCTTCATCCTCTAGTACCTCTATGGCTGCATCTGCTGCCTCTCTGGTCACCCTGTTGCCTCTTAACTCTGCCACGCCTCTGGCACCCACCTCTCATCCTTGGCTACCTTGCCCTCTCCTTCCTCCTGTGCCCTTCCTCGGGTGCCTTCAACGCTCAGGCTGCACCTCTGACCTGTACCCCTCCACGGAAGTCTTTCAAAGGGGGAAACCTGCTCTGCTATGCCACTCTCAACTCTCGCTCAGCTGTCAAATACTCCTCTAACATCTGTTGTCTCCTGCAAGAACTCAATCTGTATGTCCTCGGTCTGAACAAGATGTGGTTCACGGCTAGTTCTGTCATGAGATTTGACACTCTTCTTCCTGATGGCTACAAGATCCTCTCCACGCCCAGAACTAAGCACCCCAGTGGGGGTGTAGCCTTGATCTTCCTGGAGTGGATCCCTGCTTCTATCATTCCTATATTACTCCTATCATTCTTATACAGGACTACTGCTCCTTTGAATGCCTAGTCTGCAGGCTTTCTCTCTCTCCTGGCCTTTCTCTCACTGTGGCCACTATCTACCGACCACTCGGCCAGGTAGCCTCCTTCCTCTCTGAGTGGGCAGATCTCTCCTTCTCCCTCCTTGCCTCTACCTCTCAACTTCGCCTCCTCGGAGACCTCAACATCCACTTTTATACTTCTTGTTCTTCTGCAGGACTCCTTTGCAACCTCTGCGACCCCCTCTGTCTCTCTATTCTACCCTCTGGCCTGACTCACTCTGCAGGGCACACCCTGGATGTTCTGATCTCCTCAGACCTCCCCCTCTCACCACTCCTCTCTCCTGGAGTGACCATTTTCTCCTTTCCTCCCCTCTCTTTCTCTCTACCTCTCTGGCCAAGCTACTCCAGCAATGCCACCTACTGTCACGATCCTACTCATCTGCCACCCAGCACCGATACATGTACCTCTGCCTTTATTTCCTTGTTTTACCGCTGCAGTTTTGGACTTATCTAATTGCGTGTTCCATTCCGGTTTTTGGGTTAAAGCTGCAGATGCATTCTGGGTCATGTATGCCGTCCAAAAGGCAGAGGGCTGGAGGAGGCATGCTAAATACATTTGTTTGCAGCAAGCTACTAAGAGCTGCAGAGGGTCTGATTGCATTCACCCGTACCAAGCTACTGCAGGCTAGGCTGCAGAGAGCTGGAGAGCACTTGATTAGAAACCACTGCTGCTACTACTGCAGGCTACTGAAGCCAGCGCTGGGCTTAATTGAACACAGCTGCCAGAGTCTGCAATCAGCTCCACCCTGCTGGCCTGCTGGCTGGGAGGGTTTTTATAAGCTCACTTTGAACAGAAGCAGTTGTCAGTCAACTGCTTCCACTGGGAGTTCGTGCTGGTACTCCTGTTACCAGTTTTTGACCTTTCCTGGAAATCCTCTTTTGGCCTTTGATTCCTGTTGCTGTTGATGCTTGCAGTTCCCTTTCCAGTCTGCTGCAGCCTTCTGCCCTGCTCCTCTGGGCTCCCACCTGGTGGCTCTGCCGCACTCCGCTGCCTTCCGCCCTGCTACTCTGGGCTCCCACCTGGCGGCTCTGCCACACTCCGCTGCCTTCGGCCCTGCTCCTCTGGGCTCCCACCTGACGGCTCTGCCGCACTCCGCTGCCTGCCGCCCTGCTCCTCTGGGCTCCCACCTGGGGGCTCTGCCACACTCCGCTGCCTTCCACCCTGCTCCTCTGGGCTCCCACCTTGCGGCTCTGCCTCACTCTGCTGCCTTTTGCCCTGCTCCTCTGGGCTTCCCTGCCTGGCAGCCTTGCCACACTCCTCTGCCTTCTGCCCTGTTCCTCTGGGCTCCTTGCCTTGCTTCCTGCCTGTTCTAGCTTCTGATATCCTATCCTGTCCTGTACCTGGTTATTTCTTTCAACGCTGCTTTCTACTTGTATACATCTTGGTCCACTGTGGTGCCTCCACTTGAATCCGTTTTACAATGTGACCCTGGGTTGGTCTCCGTTCAGATCAGATAAGGGAAGACTTCTGTTGGCTTCAACTAGTCAGTTGAAGTCGTACAGTATATGGTCTTTCAGTTTTACCCTTGCACTGAGTACAACAGTTTCCTCAGCACGCCTAAGTCATGACGTTGTTGTATGACTGTTGTTAAGAGTAATCTGTGGTACCTATCCCAAGGGCTTTCCTTAATCCCTGGAAACACCTTATCATATTCCAGTACACCCTTATTTCTGATTAATCCAAGTTGCCCAGTGTACTTGCTTGTCTTTGCCTTTTCTCTGACTCTTTGTTTACAGCCTGCTCCTGTAGTTCCTGTGAATACCTGTTTCAACTAACATCTTGGTATGTACCTTTAATCTGTTATATGCTAGCATTGTCTCCGGAATCTCCCTTAATCTACTTGCATACAGTGGGAGATAGCCTCTATCCTGTGCTCTCCGCCTAGACTTTTGACACCTACCTTCTCGGTTACCAGACCCATGAAGCATGTGTCAGTGAAGGCTTTCGCTGCTACTTTCTCTCCTCCTTATCTACCTTTGGCTGACTCACATCCAGACACAGCCCTTTCTAACCTCCATCTTTCTATCTCTGACACTCATGATGTACTTGTCCCTGTCATGAGGATCCGCTTGAAGCCCAAATCCAAGTGCAACTCTTGGTCCGGCTCAGACCTCGTCACCCTCAAATGCAAGTGCAGGGTGGCTGAGAGGAAGTGGAGGTGCACCCTCGGACAAACTGGCCTGCTGCCTGCTACATAGGCAGTAGAGACTCTCTGTCCTCACCAAGAAGAGAGCCCACATCGAAGCCCACGTCTCTGCGGCATCTAACAACTCAGCTGAACTCTTAAAAATCTGCAAGGAGCTAGCCAACCCTGCTGCATCTTCATCCTCCTCCTCCTCCTCCTCCACTCCTGGCCTGTCTGTGGCCTCCTCCCTCCTTTCTCTTCCTTTCCTTTGTTCACCCCAGGCGATGTTTCTAGACAAGTCCGAACTATGAACGTCTCATCAAAACAGGTTCTTCCCATTTCTTCCAGAACCATCAAGGACCACATCAACACCCTTGCTCCAGCCCTGGCCGATTTCTGCAATCACTCTTTTGCCACTGGAACCCCTCCCTCCACCCTGAAGCACTCCCTTGTGCACCCCCTCCTTAAGAAGCCCTCTGCTGATCCCTCCTCTCCGGCTAACTATCGCCCGATCTTTATCACTCCTTTCCTGGGCAAGCTCTTGGAAAAGCTGGCCATCTCCCAGCTTAACCTTCATACTGAATCTGTTGGTTGTCTCCATGACCATCAGCCTGGCGTCAGAGCAGCCAAAGCACAGAAACTGCTCTCCTGATCATCCGGAAAGACCTGTTCTCCAACCTTCACTCTAACCTTCCTTCTATCCTCATTCTCCTCGATCTTTCTTCTGCTTTCCACACGGTCAACCATGTAATCCTGCTCAAGCGCCTCCGTGATAACCTGGGTATCACTGATAAGGCCCTGGCCTGGCTGACTTCCTTTCTCCCTGATCGACCCTCTGAGGTCCAACTGAGGTCCTTCCTCTCGTCTCTGTCTCTCGTTACCTGTGGTGCTCCCCAGGGGTCTAACCTCTCTCCCAGGCTGTTCAACCAGTGCCTGGCTCCTCTCGCCCACCGCATTGCTGCTCTCTGCTCCAACTTTCAATGTTATGCGGATGACACCTAGCCGTCTTTCAGGCCCCCCTCAACTGCCTCTACTCCTTTTCTCATTCCTTACTGTCTGACTGCAATTCAGGAGTAGTTAGCTGCCAAAGATCTCTGCCTTAATGCCAGTAAGACAGAGTTCCTCCTTATCGGAACACCAGCTCCCTCCTTTCCTCTCTCTCTCTCTCTCTGGCCGCCCACTCTGTGTCCTCTTCCTGCTCCTACCAGTTAGGCTATAAACCTTGGGGTCATCTTCGACTCCACCCTCTCCTTCTCTCCTCACATTTCCAACGTCTCTAAGAAGTCAAACTGTCAGTTGCACCTCCTCAGAGGTATTCTTCCTTTCCTCACTTTTCCCCAGAAGCTCACTGTCTCCAGAGCTCTGGTCCTCTCAAGGCTGGACTACTGCAATAGCCTCTTTCTTAATCTTCCTGCCTCTACTCTCCGTCCTTTACAACTTATCCAGAACAGGACTGTGATACTCATCCTTGGCCTTAAGCCCAGGGGTCATATCTCTTCAGCTTTCAAATCACTCCATTGGCTCCCAGTGGCGGCAAGGATCAAGTTTAAAACTCTCTGCATTGTCCACAGGGCTTTCCGGGTCCTCTTAGTGGATAGTATTCTCTTGGTGGCCCTTGTGGGCAAGTTCTAATACCTTCTGGTGCAGAGTCCTGTGAATCACTAGTTTGGTGCCTTTTAGCAGCAATCCCTCCTCTGATTTTGTTAGTTCGTCCTTGACTGCCAAAAGACAGTTTATGTCTTGTTTTTTGATTCCTCGCTTGCATTGTCGCCAACCTGACGGGCCTGTTTCCAGTGTCTTGTCTCTAAACACCCCTTGATGATTTGTAGCCCTTGGTCATTGTCTGTCTTTTGAGCTATTTGGTGAGGTTCAAGACCCTTCGGGGTGTTTCCACGTATAACATAGCAAATGTGTTGGTCTGCAATCAACGTTGTTCACTGGGATTGCTTGCAGGGATGCCGTGAGAGAAAATCAGCTGGGTTAGGATCCTTTACCGGTCTGTGGATTATGTTGAAGCTGTAATCCTCAGTCTTAAGGCCCACCTCACGCTGCACGGCAGCATTTTAAGTTGGGGATTTCCAAAGATGAACAACAGTGCCTGCTGATCTGTAACGACTGTGAACGTTTTCCCGTATACAAATAGATGAAAGTGCTCACAGGCCCAAACTACTGCTAGTGCCTCCTTTTTGGCCTGTGAGTATGCCTGCTCGGTCTTGGATAGGCTCCTGCTGGTATACGACACAATGTGTCTGGATTGGTTGTCTTTCTTGTTAATCTGCGTTAAGAGATGGTGCCTTGGCCGACCGGGCTGGCATCTACGATTAATTCTGTTTTCCGTTTTGAATTGAAGTATGCCATATTTTTGGCATCAGATATGCGTTGCTTGATCAGCTGGAATGCCTGTTGGCATCTCTCTGTCCATGTGAACTCAGTTTTCTGCTTTGTCAGTGCCCTTAGAGGTTCACTGACGGATGCAAAGTCTTGTATGTAGCGTGTACAATAGCTGGCTAAACCAAGGAACGTTGGTAGATCTGATGTGGAATTGGGTTGCTCAGCGTCTGTGAGTGCGACAACCTTCGCAGGATCAGGGGTCATTCCCTTGGAGGAGAATACGTGACGGAAGAAACAGAGTGTTTGTTTTTTAAACTCACACTTGTCCTTATCTAGGGTGAGCTGGGCCTCTTCGAGAGGCATGCATACTCTCATGAGCGTGTTATCATGTTGCTCCTGGTCTTGGTCGAACACAAGGATGTCATCACTATAGTTCAGACAATTAGGTATGTGTTTAATAACATTGTGGATCTCTGCTTGAAATATTTCCGCAGCAGACGAGACTCCGAAGCCGAGCTGCTTATATCTATATAGCCCCAGATGGGTGGTGAATGCATTGATGTATCTCAGCGCTTTATGCAGTTCAAATTGATAACCTTTGTTAAGGTCCAACTTGGAGAATATTGTTGCTCCATTTAAGAGATGTACCATATCTGTTATGCGTGGAGCTTGATGGCTTTCCCGGAGTATGGCCTGATTTGGCCTTCGCATGTCCACACGTATGCGTAGGCCTGTGGAGTCCTTCTTGGGTACTGGGACTATGGGGGATACCCACAGAGTCCCTTCGGCTGGTTCGATGATGTGTCTGCTTCAAGCAGTTTTCCAAGTTCCTCGTCCACCTTTCTTTGTATATTAATGGGGATGCCCCGGTAGTGTTGAGCGATTTGCGGGACCTTTGTATCAATGTGCAGTTCAATCTGGCATCCTTTTAACTTTCCCAACCCTTTGAGCAGTGCGGGGAATACCTGCTCAATCTTTGCGGTCGGGTCCATGTACTTGTGGACCATTAGCCTGTAGAGGATGTAAATAAGGCCCATGTCGATTGATGCCTTGTAACTCATGATGCACCCGCTTTCTGTGGCTGCTCTAGTATGTGCATGGGGAATTCTTTTGATTGTCCCTTATAGCTGCATAAGGCAGTGAAGTAGTCTTGCAGGGCAGGGGTGTCTTTGATCCGTTGGGGTAGATCAATGCTTTTGCAGGCCGTAGACATGGGGCATGTGGTATGCTGTTATATATCTCCTTGCTTATGACATTTACAGTTGCCCCTGTATCCACTAAGAATTCAGCGGCGATCTTATTTATTTTATTTTGATGATTAACGTCAGGCTGCGTTTCTTAGGATTACCCAGAGCGTATAGGTATCCTTTTCGTTGCGGATCTCCACAATACTTCTGCATCTTTCTTGTGAGTTCCTCCGAGGACGCACTGGAACCACTGTCAGATTGTAAGTGTTCGACTAGATATCTTAGCTATCTTCTAGGCCTCCTTCTTGATCTCTGAGCCGGTGGCCTTCGGTCCCTCCAGTCTCCTGATGTCCGGTCTCGTCTTTTCTCTGGCCTCTCTTCCTTGTGCCTGCATTGAGGAGGGTCATACACATGGCTGGACACCCTCAGCGTACTCTGTGTTTGTCTTTCCTTGTCCTGCGATGACTTTCCGCTCATTCCTTCCCCTTGCATTTGACTGCGGTACATGCAGCATACCGCTTTGAAATGGTTCTCCCGCCTCCACAGGCTGAACACTGTTGGCTTATGGCTGGGCACTACCCTTCGTGTGGGAATTCGTATCCGCAACAATAGCAGAATGGCTCCCCATTTCCTTTGGAAACGTCCTCCAGTTTGTTGATGCCCTCGCTTTTTCCATGGGTGATCTTTATTTCGCCTAATCCCTACAGCTGGGATGCCAATGCCGCATCCGAGCGAACTAGGCGCAGATTTCTTCTAAGTTTTGAGGTTTTTGTAGCAAGCGTTTCCTACAGTCTGCGCATTCGCATCCGACAATGATTTGTGAATGTAGAGCTTCTTCATTTGAATAGTTATTGAAGGCGCAGTGCTTCATCTTTAGCCTTAACTGCATCACAAATGCATCCATAGTTTAACCCTTTAACTGCTTGGTTGTGTGAAATATGTGCCTCCCGTAATCCACATTTGTGTGTGAAGTGGAGTGTCGATTTTAGATTTGTGTAGGGGTGGCTTGTGGGAAGCTCGTACACGATATCTCTGACATTTGAACCAATTGAGAGGGTTAGCAATCTGTGTTTCTTCTCGTCATCCAGGGGGCCAATTGCTTTTATGCAAACCTCAAAGTCTCTCATCCATGCCTTCCAGAGCGGGCCAAGTGTGCTGGAAACAGTGAGATCAAAATGTGTGGGTAGTTGTGTTATGAGGCTATCTTGCATCCTGGTGGGCAGAGCTTGAGCAGGCATTATTGGAACAGTTAATGCGTCATCATCTGACATTTTGAAACTTTTGCAGTGTTCTCACAGGGTTTTTTATGAGTAGCGATGTGGGCTGTGTGCCGTGGCCCGCCATCAGAATTGACATTTGTTTATCCGCTAATCGGTAGGAGAGTGTTCTATGAAGACAGTCTTTCATTCCATGCTGACACGACACATTGCATGACTGTTACTGAGTACCTTGTGCTTCCCCAACACTTGCCTGATGCCTCTTGGGTCTCCGATGTGTTTCGGGACCACGTGCTTCTTGTGCATCCAATTTTTGTTTCCGTACCGGCAACTACATATGTGCAGGGCCGCTCGATCCACAGCGTCCCTGCACCACGTGCGCTTGTAGAATCCTTATAAGATTTGCCGCGGCTGCGGTGCACGTGTCCTGTGTGCTGATACCTGCGGGGAGCCTTTGTGCGCTCCGACCCGCTCAGCATTTTACCGTCGGCGGAGGCGTCACTCGCCTGCCCGGATGCATGCTGAAAGAGGGTGCCTTTATTACGTAGGCGGGTCCTGACTGATTCAGTGGCGCTGGGTCCCGCACACACCGTCACGTCGGCCCTGTGTGCTGCTGCTCAAATGGCTGTGAACTGATTCTCACCACGAGTGCTACACATTAATCTTCTGGAGGTTCGATCAACCTCGTCGCCAGTGTACAGTCCGGCAGGGACTGCAACGTAAACCCACACGGCCTCAAGTATGCAAGGCAGGCGCATACAAGGGGGAGACGGGAGGAAGTGTATAACTCTTCTTTATTTTTCAACTCCCAACGAACAACTGACTATCTCGCCTCCCGCTTCCCGCTCCACCCCTTCCCGTGGTACCCTGTCCCTCATCACGTGATGTGAGTCTTTGAGCAACTCTGACAAAACCACAGTTTCCCATAAGACAGAATATTTTCTGATGTGTACATGAAAAAGTCTTAGGGGCTGCTTCATGCAATTGTTTGCACGGTTCAAAGTGACTTTGCACTGCTGAAAGGTGACTTTGAATTGCAAAAAATCACTCTGCACAGTTCCATGAATCAGGGTTTGTGCCAGCAGTGCAAAGTCACTTTCATCAGTGCAAAGTCACTTTGAGCAGTGCAAAGAATTCCACGAATCGGCCCCTTGGTCATTGCGCAACTTTCCATGAAACAGGGCCCACGAAACAGTGCCCTCAATATGTCTCTTTGAGGCACAAACAAGGGTCTCCCTGTTACACCTGTGTGACGTTTACGTTCCAGCAGGTATGGTCACCCACAAGGACATGTGTCACTGTACAAGACAAGGTCGCATCTTAAAATGCACCATTTGGTTTAATATTGAAAACCAAATCTCTCGAATAACTCCAAAACATCACTTTGCAACTCTCCTTCTTTGTTCAAACTCTGCAATTGGTGAAATGTCTTTTGAAGATCAACACACAATCCTGTGACCAACATCCAACCTCACACTTCTCTGCGTTACCCTGAACATCGCCCCCTAAAAGAATGATGCAGATCCAGAAACTTAAAGCGATGCTCTATTGAAAGAAATAATAGATACCCTGGAATCCAAATATCACATATAGAGTAGCCAAAAAGTAATTACCAACTAGAGTGACGTCAATGCAGAGGATTATGAAATGCACAGTTCTCTCTACCATACAAAAATGCCTTTTAAGATTATTTATAAGAACTTGTGAGAAACTAGTCGGGAGAATAGCTCAGGGGCAATGCGCTGGTTCGAAACCCAGTCCCACGCTTTAAGGCTGGAATCCGGCATGAAGTGCGCTATAAAAATAGAACTTACTAGAGGGATTTTGGGAACAATAATTGGAACTGTATAAGAACTTATATGACACACAAGTACATATTGAATTCTTGTGAAATCTTATAAGTTTGAAGGAGGATTCATCTAAGATCTTATAGGATTCTTGTAAGCTCCTCACAGGGAAATGAATATGAAATTCTGTTGTCACACCCTCCTATGTGCCTAACTGCAGCGCTGTCCTGACTAGCGGAAGAGAACAGTGACCACTCAACAGAAAAGCCTCAGGAGGACGCCTCTTATTGTAATGCCTGCCATTCTCTGCTTTACCTGCAATGCCCAATTACCCTTTTTTGTTTCAAGAATCGGTTCTGAAATCTGTTCTCTTGTCTTTTACAGGCATTACTAGCATTGACTGTTTATATTTGGAACCGTGTAAAGTGTATTTTTGCATGGCAAAGTCTGTAGAAAATTCATTTTGTACTGCAAAAACGACTATGCATCGACTTTGCACTGATCAAATACACTTTGCACAGTTCCATGTACCAGGGTTTGTGTCGGCAGTGCAAAGTCCCTTTTCAGCAGTGCAAAGTCACTCTTCAGCAGTGCAAAGTCACTGAACCGTGCAAAGAATTCCATGATTGGTGCCCCAAATATAAACTAATCCGCAGGCACAGTTACAACCCCACAAAACAGTGCAACGATTAAAGAACTACAATGCAGCTCCCATTGGGATACAATGGTTCACGTATACAACATAACATTAAAGAGGGGCTGCTGTCTCCTGCCAGGAATCTGTTCCATCTAGGGGTGACATCATAGCCAGCCCTAGGGGGAATATATGCCAGTAGTTCAGAGCTACCCATCGATAATTCTACATGGTGTCCTCTTTCTCTACACCTGCATTATCAACCATCACCTGCAATTACAATTTCGGAAGGGCCTTTTGTTTTATTTCAAATTATGACATCATTAAGTAGATGGGGGTCTCTTTAAGCACCATTAACTATAATTCTACAGAACAGGGACAGCAATGGTGGATATGTTGAGGTGAAACTCTCCCATTCCATAGGAATGAGTTCTACATACAAAGTACTTTCTACAATGATGGTTAATGATGCCATGAGTATTGGGTCTGGGTCTAGAGTATATGCACATTCTGGGTCATGGCAAGGTGTGATATCATGTCCCATGTAAACTACTGGGCGATTGGACCAGAGCAAACCCTCCCTGACTTCATCGATAGAGATGGTCATAGGTTTTCTATTGGAGGGAAACCCGGGCATATCTCCTGGATGAACATGTGAATGACCTATCGCGACAGTACAGGCTGGGGAAGTGCCTGGTTGTGCAACCCGTGCACGCCAGGTTCCAGCCACACTTCCCCTTGCATATGGGACAAACCTATGTCTATGTGTGCAGCAAAGCTTGACGCTTTCAGTGGGTACACCCAGTAGGCTTTTCAAAGCATGGTTTTCGTCTATCTGTAGATCACGTGCCTTAGAAAAAAAAATCCCCATATCTAGGCACCATTCTGCAGCTTCAGCTTTGCCCTCTTTCTCTTGCTTATTAGACTAACAGGTCACATGTTCCATTTTTTAGTGAAGTGGAAAATACCTGCTATTTCTGTACTCGTCCTGACGTTTTTTCCCCAGTGAGACTTGGCGGGGATAAGGAGCTCGAAAGCCGAACTCCCAGGTGGTCAAAACTGGATAACTCTGCTACAGGAAAGCCCCACTGGTCTTGATGGGTGCAGTCCTCTTCCTCCTTCCTCTTGAGCCGACTAATATTGCAGATTTGCTCACAGTCACTTGCATATCCAGTCCGTTCATATATGCAGTGCAGCTGGTCCGATAGCCCAGCGAGTGGAGCGCTCGCTTTGACATCCGTGCAGAGCCTGCTGACTCAAGTTCGAATCCGGCAGGGCCAAACTCAGCCTTTCATCCTTCCGTGGTCGATAAATGACCCGCACGCACTGTGGGTAATAAGCAGCGCTCAGATGCCTGAGGGTTCGTAGCGCTATATAAATGCTAAATTATTATATTCATTTATCCCTTAATGACCACCTGCAGGGCTCTCCAGGGGGTCGTGCTCCTATCCATGGTAAAGACATGTCTCCGAGCTTTGAAACATCTGTATAACACTCGACAAGGGCTTTGTTCAGGCCATTAATGTATATTGAAAATAGTAAAGGCGCCATGACACCCCCTTGTCCCCTCCTCCTGTAGATGGGACTTTGCATGTGTCTCCTGCATCCAGTTCAGTCGCCCACTCCATCCATGCAGAATCATTTCATCAAAGCGATCAAAGTACGTTCAAACGGGACTTGTTTTTTTTGTTTTCTTCATATGTGCAAAGAAGCAACATGCTTTGAGCTTCTTCCTAAATAAAAACACACTTAAGTATTTGGACTCCACACCTCTGCACAGCAGGGCCAGGTGTGACCCACGAAGCTCTCACACCAAGGTGAATCCCAGAACAGTGAGGCAGAGCCCCCTGTAGCAGGCCCGGTGTCAAATCAACACAACAGGAACACGTGAGACAATCAAGGGTAACACACCTGAAGCGTAACCCTTTCCTAGCCGGATGTTTATGCAGGTGTGGAGTGCTTTCATTCAGTTTCACAACGGACCAATGGTAGGCCTTGTACGGAAGCTGCACTGGCCCGTTCCTGAGTGGGTGTTTTCTATATACAGGACAATGTCTGAGTATATATCAGGATGCCAACGCACGCGCCACTCTAAGTCAAACAAACAGAGAAAGGGTCCTAATGAAATGTCTATTTAAATTACACAACACTATTGCGTTTCTAAAGAGAGTCAAGGCCGAAAGAAGCAGGGCCTGACTGGGCCATAAAATTGTATCGGGCGCCAATAAAAGAGCGGTCCCCAGATGCACATGGCTATTAATGTCTTTTGTGACACTGTTTGAATAGTACCCAAGGGAGAGTTTTTTGATAAAATGTGATGCAATTATGCATTTTAAAGAATATTTTATCAGTAATACTGGTCAAAACTATTAGCAGCATGGTGAAATAACTCATCAAACTGGTCCACATTGGCCAAAAAAGTGGCCCACTCTGACCTAAAAAACGGACCCATGCCAGCATTTTGTGTTTTTGGTTCAGCCATGGGCCTATTGCCCTATAGGCCAGTCCGAGCCTGGTAAGAAGTGATGGGCTAGGTCCTCTTGCCTTTTTAGTTATTTTCACAAGTGGGACAAAGAGCAAACAGTCTGACATTAGGTGGCGACTGAGACACAGTGTTGGTGCACACTCCTCAGACAGTGTGGGCAAGGTTGCGCAACCACCGCTGCACCACAAAGTTGGGAAATGTCTGCAAATCTGCACTGATACTGGTACAGATGAGTGTTTGTGCACACACCAGCGTACTGTGTGCAGACCTTTACCACTGCTGCTGCTGGACTGTGGTGGGCAGGCTTGTGGAGTAGCATTTGCAGGTGTGTGGAGTACCATGTGCAGGCTTGTGGAGTACCATGTGCAGACGTGTGGAGTAGCATGTGCAGGCTTGTGGAGTATCATGTGCAGGCTTGTGGAGTAGTGCAGGCTTGTGGAGGAGTATATGCAGGCTTGTGGAGTAGCATGTGCAGGCTTGTGGAGTAGCATGTGCAGGCTTGTGGAGTAGCATTTGCAGGCTTGTGGAGTAGCATGTGCAGGTGTGTGGAGTACCATGTGCAGGCTTGTGGAGTAGCATGTGCAGGCTTGTGGAGTACCATGTGCAGGCTTGTGGAGTAGTGCAGGTTTGTGGAGGAGTATATGCAGGCTTGTGGAGTAGCATGCGCAGGCTTGTGGAGGAGCATCTGCAGGTGTAATGTTTACTACAAACCGTTTCCGGCAATTCATCAGTCTTCAGACATTGCAACATAGAAAGCGTAGATTCTCCTACCTGGTAATAGATGAATGTCCAACTCGTGGCTCCCAAGGAGTTTCAGGTTTCACAAGAAAGAATAGAAAGATTTCCCAGTAGAAAATAGGAATCCCCCTGGCATCTCCCTCGGAGCCCAGTTAAGTACTTGGCGACCGTGGGAAAACCAGGGAAACCCTCATGGGGGAGAAAACCCTATGAAGAGCTGCTGGGGAGCGTTGGTAAAGGTGAGGCAGACAGGAGGAAACTGAAGGACCTCGGGTTCCGATAATAACGTTAGGTGTTGGTTAAATGCTGGAGAGGTATAAGGGTGAAAACACAAGGTTCAATTCAAAGGTGAGAAAACAACACAATAAGGACTGATGGTGAGATTATGAAAACAGAGTTACCATCCAAACATCTAGACCGGAGTTAGTAGTTGAGGAACCTTGAGAACCGAGTCCGTTCAAGAACTATTCCTTTGTATGAAACGGAAACAAGTTATGAAGAATTTAAGAATCAAAGAAGGTCGGGTGGCAAGGGTCGGAGTATCTGAGTGTAAGAGAAAGAAATCTACCTTTAAGGGGAGCACGAAGTAAAGTCGATATTAGCCGCGGACTGTGGGGGCGTGGCTTAATGGTTACCAATACGATACTCTTGATCCGATCGTATTCCGGATTCTATGAATGAACAGATGTATCAGAAATAGGAGGAAAACATGGTACGGATAGAAGGAAGGAGGAAACAATGAGATGTAAAGACTGAACGAGCTATACTCACTGAGCGTCCGTGTACTCCTATGAGAGTAGCAACGCACCGGTATCCAGGACTTCCCGGCTGATATGCCGAAGAGAGATCGACTTCCGCATCCTGCGTGGCTCGAGGCAGGGAAACAACTAGACCGCCGCTAGGGCTGCCGCGGCCATAAACCGGTGCGGCCATCTTGGAATAGGTAGAAGCGGAATGATTCGTCCTCACGATCATTACAGTATGCCCCTTCTTAGGTCCTTCTCCCCCCGGCTTGTCAGGATGTTTGGCGTGAAATAGTTTCACGAGACGAGGAGCATGCACAGCGTCTTCCGGCTCCCAGGTACGATCTGAAGGGGAATAACCCTTCCAATCGATCAAATATTGTAAATGTCCCCGATGCATACGGGAATCACAAATTCCCTTCACCTCAAACTCAGGACCAGATGAGGCCAAAATAGGGGGAGGACGAGTCGTTATCGTTGGGTGAAATGAATTTCGATTGTCCGGTTTCAATTGAGAAACATGAAAAACAGGGTGAATTCGGGACCAGGTTTTAGGAAGAATAAGTCTAAAGGCAGCACTGCCAATGGGTTTATCCACCCGGAAAGGACCAAAGTATCTTGGAGACAGTTTGGACGGTACCAGGCGTCTGGGGAGAAACCGTGAAGACAACCATACCCTGTCTCCTGATTTGATGATAGGTGCAGGAGAACGAGAACGATCAGCAAATTTCTTCATTCTATCCTGGGTTTGCACTAGGGTATCTTTAGCCCTCTTGTGGCCTTGTCTGATTTGATTCATTAAATGGTCTACATCAGGAAATTTGTGTTCCGATCTTTTTAGTATCGGAAATGCTGAGGGACTGAATCCGTAGGAGCAAAAAAAAGGAGAAGTGCGAATGGAGGAGTGATAGGAGTTATTGTAAGCATACTCTGCCAATGGAAGTAGATCTTTCCAGTTATCCTGAGCTGCCGAAATGTAATTTCTTAGATATCCCTCTAGCGTTTGGTTGAGCCGTTCCGTCTGCCCATTGGATTGAGGGTGGTAACCGGAACTGAGGGCACGGGAAATCCCGAGATGTTGACAGATGTGCTTCCAGTAGAGGGAGGTATATTGTGTTCCACGATCAGATATGATTGTATCCGGTAGGCCATGTAACGCAAAGATGTTTTTGGTAAAGATACGGGCCATAACGGCCGCTGTAGGAATCCTGGCCAGAGGTATGAAGTGAGCCATTTTTGTAAAGGAGTCGATCACCACCATTATTGCCGAACACCCCTTTGAGGGGGGAAGATCAACGATGAAATCCGTTGAGATTATCTGCCAAGGACGTGATGGAATGGGCATCTTGACCAGTAGTCCTGCTGGAGTCCTTCGGGGAGACTTGTTCTGAAGACAATCCGGACAGGATCCAATGTATCGTTTTATGTCTTCCCGTTGAGTCGGCCACCAGAACCAGCGAGAAACCATTTCTTGTGTGGAGGTGATTCCACGATGTCCCGCTACCTTAGATTTGTGACACATATCCAATACCTCCTTCTGGAGGGAGGTTGTAGGAATGAAGGCCCGATGACCTAGGAAATAGCATCCATCCTCCTTGACCAATGTGGGTAGTGTCCCTTGTGACATGCCTGGTTTTCCAACTGATTTGGATTGACCCCTCAGACGTGTCAGGAAGTCCTGGGAGGTATGTAACCCTAACGCCATCTTGGGAAAAATCGGTTCAGAACGAAAGGAATCATTAGGGAGCTGTTCTTTACGTGATAAAGCGTCAGCGATTACGTTATCCTTCCCAGGTATGAAGGAGAAAGTGATCCTAAAAGGAGAAAAAAAATGAGCCCACCGGGCCTGACGACTATTGCAAGTCTGGGCGTACTGTAGAATACGAAGATTGTGATGGTCCGTTCGAACTTCCACCGGGTACTTAGCTCCAAGTAGTAAATGTCTCCACTCTTCGAATGCTCTTTTGATGGCTAACAGCTCCTTTTCCAATACCGTGTAGTTTAATTCTGCAGGTGCCAAGGTCTTAGATAGATATGCCACCGGATGTTCCTGTTCGGCATTATCAGACTGAAGAAGAACAGCTCCCAAAGCATATTGAGAAGCATCAGTCTCCACGATAAACTGGCGATTCTGATCAGGTGTCTGCAGAACAGGGGCGGACGTGAACAGATCTTTAAGTCTCTTAAAGGCTTGATCAGTACTCTCAGGCCAAGAAAAGGACACCCCCTTTTTTAACAGATTCGTCAGTGGTTTAGTCAGGCTTGAGAATCCCGGAATAAACCGCCGGTAAAAATTGGCAAGGCCGATAAAACGCTGGATGTCTTTCCCTGAGGTCGGGACAGGCCAATCCAATACGGCGGAAACCTTCTCCGGGTCCATAGCTACCCCTTTTGCCGATAGAACATAACCCAGGTAAGTGACTTGTGGTTGGTGGAAGGAGCATTTCTCTAATTTGCAGAATAGGTGATTTTGATGTAGACGACGAAGAACCTCTCCCACATGTTTAACATGGTCCTGTAGAGTATAGGAGAAGACCAAAATATCGTCCAGATACACTATTACATTATGTAAGAGTAGATCAGCGAAGAGATGGTCCATAAAGCGTTGAAATGTCGCCGGGGCATTAGAGAGCCCGAACGGCATAACATGGTATTGGTAATGACCAAACGGTGTCCGGAAAGCCGTCTTCCATTCATCACCGGCCTTGATTCTTATCAGATGGTATGCTCCCTTGAGATCCAATTTAGTGTATAATCTTGCCCCCCTGACTGCTTCCAGAATATCTGGTATCAGGGGCATCGGATATTTGTCTGGTATAGTGATTTTATTGAGGCCCCGGAAATCTATGCAAGGGCGAAGTTCAGTTGTGTTCCGTTTAGATATAAAAAATAGGGAAGCAGCTGCCGGTGAAGTAGATTCAGTAATCAACCCATTCATAAGATTTACTCTAAGGTACTCTCGTAACACCTCTTTTTCGTTATGAGACAGGATGTACATTCGACCAAAGGGTAACGGTTGGTCAGGTATTAGATCGATGGCACAATCGTCTCGTCTATGAGGTGGTAACTGTGAGTACTCAGAGGAGGAAAAGACTTCTTTATATTGATAGTACATGTTGGGCAGCCCTGTGATTTGATTGAGAGTTGTGATTCCCTGAAATTTAGAAGAGGAAGAACTAGTATCCAACAGAACCTCTTGTTGATCTTTTATGCAGTGGCCAAGACAAAATTCGGAACCCAAAAAGAAGGACCCAGCTGTCCAATTAATAAAGGGGTTATGCTTCCTGAGCCATGGTATGCCCAAAATAATAGGATGGTGTGCTGCTCGGATGATGTCTAGAATTATGTGTTCATGATGAGAAGAGATAGACATAAGCAGGGGACCGGTATGATCCGTAATGGGTCCAGATGTCAAAGGACTGCCATCAACACTTTCCACTGGAATGGATTCTATCTTTGAAGACCGTGGGATACCATGAGAAGAGGCCCAGTGATCGTCGATAAAATTCCCTGCTGCACCACTATCAATAAGGACCGGGATATCTTGTAGGACCTGTTTCCCAAAGGTTAGCGATACCTTTACAACCACCATGGTAGTATCCGAGGGATTGTTACAAGTCGATGTATGGACAACATGTGAGGAACCTTGTTTAACCATAGGATCCCGAACCGTGGTTCCCCTTACGGTCGGGCGTTTGCGTTTCCCGATCTCCTTGGTGGTGCAATTGGACACTCCTGTACGGTGTGGGTGTTGGAACCACAATACATACATAAACCAAGGGATCGTCTTCGACTCCGTTCCTCAAAGGATAGAGGTCCTCTGCCTGTTGCACCTAGTTGCATGGGTTCCTCGGTGGATGGAACCCGTGGAGTAGCAGGCAGATTAGGAGGAAAACGGGGCAACCGTCCTTTCCTTTTTTCACTGGTGCGTTCCTTCATTCGATAATCAATCTGAAGGACTAGTGCGATAAGCTCAGTTAAAGAAGAGGAACGAGGAACCCTGGATATTTCATCTTTCAATTCTTCAGATAGTCCTCTTCTAAAGATGGTGATCTGTGCGTCATCGGACCAAGTAGTTTCGCTGGCCATTTGTTTAAATCTGGTTATATAAGCCAGAATGTCTGAATTTCCCTGTTTTAAATCCAACAAGTGTTCTTGGGAAGCTACTCGAATCTCCTGCCGGCCAAACATTGCACGAACACTATTACAGAAGGCCGGATGAGAGTCTAATATAGGGTTATTACTGGTGATTAGGGGTGTGGCCCAGGCTAAAGCTGGTCCAGTCATTTGGGACACCATGTAACCCACACGATCCCGATCGGTATGGAAAAAGGCGTTCTTAAAAGAAAACTGAACGTAACAGGAATCTATGAATTCTATCACCTTATGGGGATTCCCATCGAATTGGCCTCCCGGAAGAGGCCCTGGAGGGACCTCTGAGCAATGGGGAACCCGTGAGGCAGCAGTATGTTGTGCTAATTGTTGGGCCATCTGCTGAGCTGCCTGTTGTTGATTCTGTTTTAGGGCAGAATTTTCCTGCTGGAGTTGTTGAACCTCAGTGGTCAAGGATTGTACAGCAGCGATCAACTGTTGGATCTGCTGTTGTTGTTGGGAGTCCATCATGAGGATCTTCTAGGCTCCCAGTTGCAATGACTAAAGAGCAAAGTATGTTTTCGGGCGTTGCTATCTGTAATGTTTACTACAAACCGTTTCCGGCAATTCATCAGTCTTCAGACATTGCAACATAGAAAGCGTAGATTCTCCTACCTGGTAATAGATGAATGTCCAACTCGTGGCTCCCAAGGAGTTTCAGGTTTCACAAGAAAGAATGGAAAGATTTCCCAGTAGAAAATAGGAATCCCCCTGGCATCTCCCTCGGAGCCCAGTTAAGTACTTGGCGACCGTGGGAAAACCAGGGAAACCCTCATGGGGGAGAAAACCCTATGAAGAGCTGCTGGGGAGCGTTGGTAAAGGTGAGGCAGACAGGAGGAAACTGAAGGACCTCGGGTTCCGATAATAACGTTAGGTGTTGGTTAAATGCTGGAGAGGTATAAGGGTGAAAACACAAGGTTCAATTCAAAGGTGAGAAAACAACACAATAAGGACTGATGGTGAGATTATGAAAACAGAGTTACCATCCAAACATCTAGACCGGAGTTAGTAGTTGAGGAACCTTGAGAACCGAGTCCGTTCAAGAACTATTCCTTTGTATGAAACGGAAACAAGTTATGAAGAATTTAAGAATCAAAGAAGGTCGGGTGGCAAGGGTCGGAGTATCTGAGTGTAAGAGAAAGAAATCTACCTTTAAGGGGAGCACGAAGTAAAGTCGATATTAGCCGCGGACTGTGGGGGCGTGGCTTAATGGTTACCAATACGATACTCTTGATCCGATCGTATTCCGGATTCTATGAATGAACAGATGTATCAGAAATAGGAGGAAAACATGGTACGGATAGAAGGAAGGAGGAAACAATGAGATGTAAAGACTGAACGAGCTATACTCACTGAGCGTCCGTGTACTCCTATGAGAGTAGCAACGCACCGGTATCCAGGACTTCCCGGCTGATATGCCGAAGAGAGATCGACTTCCGCATCCTGCGTGGCTCGAGGCAGGGAAACAACTAGACCGCCGCTAGGGCTGCCGCGGCCATAAACCGGTGCGGCCATCTTGGAATAGGTAGAAGCGGAATGATTCGTCCTCACGATCATTACAGCAGGCTTGTGGAGTAGCATGCGCAGGCTTGTGGAGTAGCATGCGCAGGCTTGTGGAGTAGCAGGTGCAGGCTTGTGGAGTAGCAGGTGCAGGCTTGTGGAGTAGCATGTTTAGGCTTCTGGAGTAGCATGTTTAGGCTTCTGGAGTAGCATGTGCAGGCTTGTGGAGGAGCATGTGCAGGCTTGTGGAGTAGCAGGTGCAGGCTTGTGGAGTAGCAGGTGCAGGCTTGTGGAGTAGCATGTTTAGGCTTCTGGAGTAGCATGTTTAGGCTTCTGGAGTAGCATGTGCAGGCTTGTGGAGGAGCATGTGCAGGCTTGTGGAGTAGCATGTGCAGGTTTGTCGAGCAGCATGTGCAAGCATGTGGAGTAGCATGTGCAGGCTTGTGGAGTAGCATGTCCAGGCTTGGTTTGCTGGATCTGCAGTTCGGTGTTTGGAACAGTGTTGCCACTGCTTTCGGAGACGTTTGGAGGCAGAGAAATAGAGTAGCACGCGCAGGACAGCACAGACACTGTTGTGGAGCAGTCTTTGGGAACACAGCCGGGATACTATGGGCAGGCATTCGCTACCACATTGCAGAAACGCTTTGAGGCACTCAAGCAGGGCAGGGTATGCAGTCCTCCACTACAACTGAGGGAGAGAAGCATTGGTGGCACATTAGCCATACGGTGCACCCAGGACTGCACAACTGCTGCTGCATAGGTGCCTCAGGTACATAGGGAAATAAGTGCAATCTTGTCCTACCGCAGGTACAGAACATTGTTGGGGGCCTCAGTAAGGTAATGCGTTGGCCTCTAGTATTCTGACACAGAGCAGTAATGGCGTGTGGAAGCCAGTCAGCGTATGTCAGATTTCATGCCTGTTGCCCAAGCTGTTGTCAGCTTGCCTGCCTACTGTCCATGCCGGTGTTGGCTTGCACACCTGCTGCCCATGGTGGTGTCAGCGTTCACGTCTATTGCCCATGCTGGTGTGAGCTTGCAAGCCTAATGCCCATAGTGTCAGCTTGCCCGCCTACTGCCCATGCTGGAGTCGGCCTCTATGCATGTTGCCCATGCTGGTGCCAGCTTGCATCCCTACTGCCCATGCTGGTGTCGTCTTGCACACCTACTGCCCATACTTGTGTCAGCTGGCAAGTCTACTGCCCATGCTGGTGTCGGCTTGCACGCGTACTGCCCCTGCTGGTGTTGGCTTACCTGCCTGCTGCCCATGCTGGTGTCAGCTTGCATGCCTACTGCCCATGTTGGGGGTCAGCTTGCCTGCCTGCTGCACACCTACTGCCCATGCTGTTGTCATCTTGTACGCCTACTGCCCATGCTGGTGTCAGCTTTCACATCTACTGCCCATCTTGGTGTGGGCTTGCCCGCCTGTTGTCCATGCTGGTGCCAGTTTGCTCACCTACTGCCCACTCTGGTGTTGGCTTGCCTGCCTCCTGCCATGCTGGTGTCAGCTTGCACACCTACTGCCCGTGCTTGTGTCAACTTGCCTGTCTGCTGCCCATGCTGTGGTCAGCTTGCATACCTACTGCCCAGCCTGGTGTCAGCTTGCATGCCTACTGCCCATGCTTGTGGCGGCTTGAATACCTACTGTCCCTGCTGCGGTCAGCTTGCATACCTACTGCCCATGCTTGTATTGGCTTGCCTGCCTACTACCCATGCTGGGGTCAGCTTGCCTGCCTGCTGCACACCTTCTGCCCATGCTGGTGTCGGCTTGCCTGTCTGCGGCACCGGCTGGGGTCAGCTTGCATACCTACTGCCTGTGCTGGTGTCTGCTTGCCCACCTGCTGCCACTACTGGTGTCAGCTTGCACACCTACTGCCCACTCTGGTGTCAGCTTGCACACCTACTGCCCATGCTGGTGTGTACTTGCACACCTACTGCCCACTCTGGTGTCGGCTTGCCCGCCTGCTGCCCCTACTGGTATCAGCTTGCAGGCCTACTGCCCATGCTAGTGTCAGCGTGCACACCTACTGCCCATGCTGGTGTCAGCATACACACCTACTGCCCACTCTGGTGTCAGCTTGCACGCCTACTGCCCACTCTGGTGTCAGCTTGCACACCTCCTGCCCACTCTGGTGTCAGCTTGCACGCCTGCTGCCCCTACTGGTATCAGCTTGCAGGCCTACTGCCCATGCTAGTGTCAGCGTGCACACCTACTGCCCACTCTGGTGTCAGGTTGCACGCCTACTGCCCACTCTTGTGTCAGCTTGCACACCTACTGCCCACTCTGGTGTCAGCTTGCACGCCTACTGCCCACTCTGGTGTCAGCTTGCACACCTACTGCCCACTCTGGTGTCAGCTTGCACGCCTGCTGCCCCTACTGGTATCAGCTTGCAGGCCTACTGACCATGCTAGTGTCAGCGTGCACACCTACTGCCCACTCTGGTGTCAGCTTGCACATCTACTGCCCACTCTGGTGTCAGCTTGCACGCATGCTGCCCCTACTGGTATCAGCTTGCAGGCCTACTGCCCATGCTAGTGTCAGCATGTACACCTACTGCCCACTCTGGTGTCAGCTTGCACGCCTACTGCCCACTCTGGTGTCAGCTTGCACGCCTACTGCCTATTCTGGTGTCAGCTTGCACACCTACTGCCCACTCTGGTGTCAGCTTGCACGCCTGCTGCCCCTACTGGTATCAGCTTGCAGGCCTACTGCCCATGCTAATGTCAGCGTGCACACCTACTGCCCATGCTGTTGTCAGCTTGTATGCCTACTGCCCATGCTGGTGTCAATTTGCACACCTACTGCCCATGTTGGTGTGGGCTTGCCCGCCTGTTGTCCATGCTGGTGCCAGTTTGCTCACCTACTGCCCACTCTGGTGTTGGCTTGCCTGCCTCCTGCCATGCTGGTGTCAGCTTGCACACCTACTGCCCGTGCTTGTGTCAACTTGCCTGTCTGCTGCCCATGCTGTGGTCAGCTTGCATACCTACTGCCCAGCCTGGTGTCAGCTTGCATGCCTACTGCCCATGCTTGTGGCGGCTTGAATACCTACTGTCCCTGCTGCGGTCAGCTTGCATACCTACTGCCCATGCTTGTATTGGCTTGCCTGCCTACTACCCATGCTGGGGTCAGCTTGCCTGCCTGCTGCACACCTTCTGCCCATGCTGGTGTCGGCTTGCCTGTCTGCGGCACCGGCTGGGGTCAGCTTGCATACCTACTGCCTGTGCTGGTGTCTGCTTGCCCACCTGCTGCCACTACTGGTGTCAGCTTGCACACCTACTGCCCACTCTGGTGTCAGCTTGCACACCTACTGCCCATGCTGGTGTGTACTTGCACACCTACTGCCCACTCTGGTGTCGGCTTGCCCGCCTGCTGCCCCTACTGGTATCAGCTTGCAGGCCTACTGCCCATGCTAGTGTCAGCGTGCACACCTACTGCCCATGCTGGTGTCAGCATACACACCTACTGCCCACTCTGGTGTCAGCTTGCACGCCTACTGCCCACTCTGGTGTCAGCTTGCACACCTCCTGCCCACTCTGGTGTCAGCTTGCACGCCTGCTGCCCCTACTGGTATCAGCTTGCAGGCCTACTGCCCATGCTAGTGTCAGCGTGCACACCTACTGCCCACTCTGGTGTCAGGTTGCACGCCTACTGCCCACTCTTGTGTCAGCTTGCACACCTACTGCCCACTCTGGTGTCAGCTTGCACGCCTACTGCCCACTCTGGTGTCAGCTTGCACACCTACTGCCCACTCTGGTGTCAGCTTGCACGCCTGCTGCCCCTACTGGTATCAGCTTGCAGGCCTACTGACCATGCTAGTGTCAGCGTGCACACCTACTGCCCACTCTGGTGTCAGCTTGCACATCTACTGCCCACTCTGGTGTCAGCTTGCACGCATGCTGCCCCTACTGGTATCAGCTTGCAGGCCTACTGCCCATGCTAGTGTCAGCATGTACACCTACTGCCCACTCTGGTGTCAGCTTGCACGCCTACTGCCCACTCTGGTGTCAGCTTGCACGCCTACTGCCTATTCTGGTGTCAGCTTGCACACCTACTGCCCACTCTGGTGTCAGCTTGCACGCCTGCTGCCCCTACTGGTATCAGCTTGCAGGCCTACTGCCCATGCTAATGTCAGCGTGCACACCTACTGCCCATGCTGTTGTCAGCTTGTATGCCTACTGCCCATGCTGGTGTCAATTTGCACACCTACTGCCCATGTTGGTGTGGGCTTGCCCGCCTATTGCCCATGCTGGTGCCAGTTTGCTCACCTACTGCCCACTCTGGTGTCGGCTTGCATACCTACTGCCCGTCCTTGTGTTGGCTTGCCTGCCTACTACCCATGCTGGGGTCAGCTTGCCTGCCTGCTGCACACCTACTGCCCATGCTGGTGTCGGCTTCCCTGTCTGCGGCCCAGGCTGGGGTCAGCTTGCATACCTACTGCCCATGCTGGTGTCTGCTTGCCCACCTACTGCCCATGCTGGGGTCAGCTTGCCCACCTGCTGCCACTACTGGTGTCAGCTTGCACACCTACTGCCCACTCTGGTGTCAGCTTGCACACCTACTGCCCACTCTGGTGTCGGCTTGCCCGCCTGCTGCCCCTACTGGTATCAGCTTGCAGGCCTACTGCCCATGCTGGTGTCCGCTTGTACACCTACTCCCCACACTGGTGTCGCTTGCACACAAGCGGTCCCTGCTTCCCCTCTTTCATAGATCACCGAATTCCAGAGTCCAGCGCTGAAATGACTGACAGTGAGGGGACCCGCTCAGGCACTGCGGGTGGGCATTGCAGAGAAATGGCAGGCTAAGCACCATCTCAGCTTTGAAACTAAGATAGGAGAGAGTCACTCCGGCCACCACCCTACGAAAAATATACCAATTTGTAACAAAGGAATAAAGCGAAGAGAGTGGGTCCGCATACAGTGAGGGACAAAGAAAGATGAGGGTGTTAAATATTTATCAGACACAAGTGTTTTACTGGAAGCGTGCATCAAGACGTTACACGCAATTTGCAGTGTTCTCTGCGTCCGAATGGGTATTATTGTCAGATGGCGGGAAGAAGGCCAGGGGAGGCAAGATGGATGCCCTCTGAGATACTGCAGATCAATACACAGCTACCTTGTTGCGGATTAATCGATCAGGATATATGGGCGCCAGGCATCTCGATAGTCACTAATAAATAGAAAAAAAATAAGTAGACAAGCAGATTAATAGCTGCACTATAGACAGATGTATAGAGGACAAAAAATCGCTATGTGGCACAACGCCGCAGAGTGAGAGGATGTCGACGGAGCGCGACAGAGGCAAAACGCGTTGTCGATAGAAGCACACACAGACAGGGGAGCCAACTTATGAATTTCCCGGTGGGTGCCCAGATAGAGGGAAGTAGCATCACCGACAGCGATATCACCACATCTGCACTTAGTCGCCAACTTGCTGAAAGGAGGGGTAGGGCACAGAATAGTGGAAACATTGGCTAGCATGTTCTGCATATGCTAAAGTCAAGCAAGAAGATGCAAGACTTCCAGTTTATTTATTTATTTATATTTATTTATCTTTTTTATATAGCGCAAAAGCCCATAGGCATCAGGGATGTACATGAACACAGACGGATCAGCTAGACAGGACACAACAGAAAGAAAGGACTTCCAGCCAGCTTTATTCAAAGAGAAGGGTTTTTAGATGTCTCCTGAAAATCAGATGTCTTTCTTCGAGGCGCAAGTCCATGGGGAGATAATTCCAGGCTTGGGCAGCCAGCATTGGGAACGATCTTCCTTTCCCCCTCGTTCATTTGACCTGAGGGACTATAAGCCGCTGGGCGATACTAGATCGCAAGGATCTTTGTGGTTTGTACGTAGCCAAATGTTCTTTTAGATTACTGGGAGCATCCCTAAAAACACACTTATGGGCTAAGGTAAGCACCTCAAAGGGAACCCTCTCGGCCACTGGTAACCAATGAAGTTCTCTCGGGACATGGTTATATGTTCCTTCATGGGTAGATTGCATACAAACCTGACCGCAGCATTTTGGATGTTTTTGCAGTTTTTGTACGCACTCCTTACTGGCCCCACTAAACAAGGAGTTGCAATAGTCCAGTCTTAGCAGTATAATCACGCAAACTAGAATTTCGCACATTTTTTCGTGTAACTAGAGGGCTAATCTGTCTCAGTACATTTAGGCGAGATTGGGAGTGTTTCACCACAGCGTTTACATGTGCTTCAGCACCAAGGGAGGCTTTCACCTGGACTCCTACGGTCTTGACTTGGGCTGATGCCACAATTTGACAGCCTTCCACTTCAAACCCCTTATATTCTTGCCCTAGTTTGGCCATGGCCTGCTTGGATCCATAGATCATGACCTCAGTTTTTGAGCTGTTGAAACATAACCAATTTTTTCGTCTGCATAATCTGTTACCTGCAGGCCCATATGTTCCATTTGGACGCATAGGGGTTTTATGTACACATTGAATAGTGCAGAGGACAGGCAGGCGCCTTGATGTACACTATAGTATATCATGTATGATTTAGAAGAAGCAATCCCCCCAGTAAATCCTGGATTTTATGTTACTTAGGAATTAATCTAACTATTAGATAGCATTCATGGAGAAGTTCCCTGTATCAGCTAAGGTATGTAGCAGGCGTTTGTGATCCAATAAATCAAAGGCTGTTGATAAGTCCAATAAAATCAACCGCCCTGTTTTACTGTTCTCCAAGGTGCCCAACATCTGGGTTTGTAAGTCCAGGAGGGCACTCTCGGTTCCACGGTTACTGCGCAAGCCTGATTGTGCAAAGACTGTGATAGTTCAAGATGCTTTTGTAATTGTATAGCAGCAATTCTATCATCCATTTTGAGTAAAAAAGGGGTGCTTGTGATGGGCCTTAAATTGGATTCCTCTTTTGGGTCCAGTCCTAGTTTTTTGATTAAGGGAGTCGCCACTACATCTTTAATTAATGTAGGGACAGATTTGTGGAAAAAGGAGGCATTCACAAATCTCCTAAAAAAAGGGAGCAAAGAGTTTTATGTTCGCCAAAATAATCTTGGATGGCATAATATCACCAGGGCAGGATGTTGGGTGCCTATTCTTTAGTATCTTCTCTATTTCTGTAATCGATATATATCAAAACAAAAAAAGTTCTTGATTGTTCCCATTCCCCTTATTTCTTCCTGTGTCCTCTTCTTCAGTAAGTTCTTCCATATTAGGTAGTAGGTATGATTCTATCACGTGCAGACGTAATTTTGACAATTAAAGCCTGATGAACTCTGGTGCAGTCATCATTGTCTGGCACAAAAGTCTGTCTAGAGCATTGGGTTTTTCCCATTTCTTAAAATATCAAAGTGTTTTCTTGTATCATTCTCCCTATTGTTAATTTGCTCATTATAGAAAGTTTTCTTTGCCTCATACATTTTATGTTTGTATTCTTTTTCAATCAATTGTCAAGCCCTTTTATTTTCCTCTGTCTTATTTTTCTCCCAAGTTAGTTCAGCCTGTCTTTTTGATTGTTTAAGAATAGTTCATTCAGAGGAAAGCCGGTCCTGGTGGTTAGACCAATCTCTTATGATCTTAGCTTTCATTTGGACAACTCTGTCTAAAAATGATTTAATGTGATTACCATATGTTTCTGCTAATTTACTTGGTGGAGCTTGAGCTGTAGTTCACAACATAATCCTTTCAAGACAGTTATTAAGGTCTGTTGATGTATATGTTTTTAAACTTTTACTAACAGTTTGCTTAGGACATTTGTGATTTCGATGCGGTTGATATGGTAATTGTAGGCTGCATCCAGTGAACGAATGGTCAGACCAAATGCAAGAGGTTGTTTTAATCGTAGCAACATTAATGTTTCCAGAAGAGATCCTATCAAGAGTATGGCCATTAAAGTGTGTCGGGTCCGAATTATGAATATATACACCCATGTTATTTAGGAAACGTTCCATGTCAGAAGCCATCACTGCCCCTACTCCACCCCTCTATAATCATCTAGGTTGCAGCATCCCATGAAAGGTCGAGCAACACCACTGGGATGGGGGAACGAGAGAACGACATGATCGCTAAACAGAAGGTTGAGCTGCAAAGGAGTGCCACCACCACCAACAAAAAAGCCTTCGGGATTCAAGGGAAAACAACAACAAGTAAAGAAATGTCATGATGAAAAGGGCAACAGTGCTTTGTCATGATTATTATAATCATTATCGTTATTAGTAGTATTATTATTATCATCTACCGCATACCCTGCATACCAGAGCATAATCTTCACACCAAGGTGGTATAAATGCCCGCCTGAAGCTATAGCAGGTTTGGCAGTAGACAGTATTGCTTTGCCAGAAGGAAGGCTATGGAAAAAGTTAAGTTGGATCACTGCACTCTGGCGCAAGAGAAACTACTACCGCTGAGAACCGGGCAGACTTACTATTGGACAGCAATATGGTTTTGGGTCCACTTATTACCCTTATGTTGTGTGTATGAAACACATTAGATGCTACCAGCATCTTCCCTACGGTCACAGTAAACAACTCTTCAGCACCTCACCAGAATACATGGCCAACAACTATGGGTTTACCATGCTAATCTTATAAAGGAAGAATACCCCGGCATGCGCGGCAACAGACTCAGGGGTGGACTGGCTTATGAGGAACTCTGGACATCTCCCAGTAGGCCTCTGCACCCTGGGCCTCTTTTATGTAACCTATTTTATTTCCAAATTATTTCATAGGAAAAGGGTTGGGCTTGCTGATATGAGGATACTTTGAACATTATTTCCAGGGCCTCTTTTGGTTCCCAGTCCCCTCACCCTCCTGGCAACAGTAACTGGAAAAACACTTCTATGTCATCTCTAAACTCTGCAGTAACTGCCTCCAAGATCAATCCCAGTCACTGGCTCATAGCATCTGATGGACGTGTGTTTTTATTTTAACAAAAATGTGTCATTTCACAAGCAAAGAGTTTGGCCCGTGTTTTAACCAGGTACTGGCTCTAACCTCAAACCAGAGTTTGGCACATGCCCCCAAACCCCCCAAAACTTGCCTCGCTTCCCCATCTCTAATTTTGAAAACTGTCCATACAATGGTTGTAGGTGTCGGCGCTCGGGCAGTGTTCCTGGCCCTGGGCACTGTCGGCACTGGACAGGCAAGGTGCCTTAAAAGGGTGCCTTTAGCGTGGATGCCGGCTCACGCCTTCCGGCGGAACCGGGCCAGCAATAAGCAGGGTTGAGCCAATGAACTCCTAGGTGTGCTGAAAGTAAATTGCAATTGAGGTGTTACGTTGTTCTGATTCCTAATATTAAATGTGCATGGGGCATGAGTGCGTGTGCGTCAGAATGTATACACTTGGGTGAAGCCAGAGTAGGGCATAACGCGTCCTCAGTAGGGGGCCTACCCCGTGTGCTGTCTTTGAATAAATAGGATCTTGTTTCCAGAGCTGATTGCTGTCTGACTTTGTTTTTGTGATATATATATATATATATGCCCCCTTTTACAATTAAGATGTGGCAAACAAGCGAGGGCATTGTTTATAGTACTGTCGCAAGGTGTGCACGCACAGTGGGCCACAGAAATGTTAGGGTTTTTGATTTCCAAATGTAGGTGGGTCTGTGGGGCAGTGGTGTAGGTGAGTATGGGGGTTGGGGTAGCGATGTTCCGGGAGCAGGGGTGGGAGGGTGAGTTAAGTCTGAAAAGGCCAGGGCCTGGGAAAAAAACTGAGGGACTGGGAAAAAACAAAAAACAGAGCTGTGAGTTGGCAAATAAAAGTGAACAGTGGTCTGTTGGGGGAGATAGTAGGGAGAGAAGGAAAAGTAGGGTGAGGAGGAAAGTAGCGGGAGAAGAGTGCAGGGGGAGAAAGAGAAGGAAAGTAGGGGAGGAAGGAAGGAGCAGGCGGAAATGACTAGAAAAATAAAAACATACCTCCTCGAGTTCTCAGGCCGACTGACATTGTATCTGCGTGGGGCCCAAAATGTGACCAGCAAATAATTGCAGGCCTCTGGTCCAAAAGCGCACTAAGCCACAAATATTGCTGATGATATTTTGGGGTGAGCCAGCCATCTCCCGAAAGCCCTATTCTCCCCTCCTCCCCACATTGCACCACACATGTCCCGCCCCTGTCTATAGCACCCCAAGTAAGGAACATTGTTTTTATTTGCCCATCTCCAGAGTGCTGGAAATAAAAAAAATAGCTTAATAGCTTAATAGCTTAAGCTGCCCCATTGCCTAGAGGCCAACAGAGGGTGATGCTGGAAAAGGCAGCAGTCTGCCTTCCCTCACGGTCCCTAACTTATGACACTGATTGACAACTCAAGCTTATATGGGGGAATCTCCTAAAAAGTAAATCGAAAGTGTGTGGGACCTTGAACCGTGCAAAATTTCGGTTGTACGAGTTATCCCTGAACTCCCTTGCCCAGGCTTAGCGTTGACCAATCAATTGTTATTTAAAATGTATCATTTTCCTTACATTGTCCCAATAAATGGATCCACAGTCATAACTCATACTGCTTTCCATTAAAATTCACAAATTGCGATTATCGAATGGGAGTGACTTTTTTATGGCCAGTACAATTTTTGGCTTCAGTTTGTCTTTATAGAATGTAATATACAATAGATTGCTAGTCATATATAAAGACAAATGTCCAGAAACACAAGTACCTGACTGATTTGCATATGGCTGGACCCCTTTTGCAATTACGGAGAAGGGCTGAAAAACGGTGGTCTGGAAGGTGGCCCAGAGAAGTGCCAGTGGTTCAGATTAATTCAGAACCTCCACCCATCACTTTATTTTGGTTATAGTGTGGCTCCCTATGTGAGAGTGGGTATGTCCAGAAGTGGGTTCGTTGCTCGCTGCAGGATAAGGAACCAAGCTGCATCTCAATGATGAGGCCCACAAGGCCGAAACATGTTTGGGGTTGCTTGTGTTCCCGTGCACAAGAGACTTGGCCTAGCAATTTGGACTTAGCTCCTCCCATTGGTGGCAGCACCTAGCTGATTTGCATATGGCTGGACTCCTTTTGCAATGACACAGACAGGCTAAAAAACGTTGGAATGAAAGGTTGCCCAAAGCAGTGACAGTGGTTCAGATTAATTCAAAACCTTCCAGCCATCACTTTTTTGGTTTCTCAAACTGTAGTAAAGATATGAATTGGTAGATGACATAGTTACAACATGTTTCGAACAGTGTTAGAAATACTTGAGCGCTTTGAAACACTTGCCTGTGAATAGGCGCTATATAAATAAACAATACCATACCATGCCAGTGTGTGAAGTCTTCTTACGGGAAGGAGCAAAAGCTAAAATAGCATGTTCTAGAGCCTGTAACCCACTTAGTAGGACCTCAGTAATGTTTGAGCCCCTTGTGCCAAATCAGAGCAGATAACTCATTTTAATATCAGCCTGACTCCTCACACAAGGGACATCCAGGCACAAATGCCAGGCAAATCTATTTGGAGCAGGAGTGCCAGCAAGAGCCGCAGCCCCAGAAATGTGCCACTGCCTCAATGGGGGTCATGAGAAAGATGGTTTGCTGTGATTATGTGACATTTTCACACGCTATACGTTTGAAGTTTGGTTATAATGTATGTATGTGCGGATGGGGAGAGACCATGGGGTAGTGAGGAGGGTCTGGAAATAAGGTACCGTCACCCATACTGGACCGCCATTCTATGAGAATCCCGATAGTGGCACGGATCCCCCGGCAGGCCTGACCTGCCGGGTTTTCGGACCCTGTCTCTCACTGAGACACCAGCACCATTAGCAACGGTGCCGGTGCTTCAGTGTTCCCATTCCCAATGGGGATTTACCATTCCGCCGCCACTTGTGATATCCCGGTGGTACGGGATTACCGCCAGCCTTGTAATGAGGCCCACATGTCTTTATTTGCTGGAAATATGGGTCTATGGGCCCCTGCATGCTTGACATTCGTGCCAGTCACCCCAGTCTAGCCCCTTCTTTCACTTGAAATTCTACCATCTGCCAGAAACGCATCGCACTCCATCATCATCTTTTTCACAATGATGCTAGAACTTCACCCCTGGGCTCCTACTGTGGCTAGCACACGTTCTCTGAGAATAGGGCCGCCCTTGCATCTGCCTGGGTTCCTTCATACCTGAACCGTGTTCACAGGCCGCAGTTGAACCAGCAGTGAAACATTTCTCTGGTAAATGGGGAGGCCGAAGGCACGGGATGTTGGGGCAGGGTCATTGGCAGGGGTGGGGACGTTGAAATGCCGTTGTACTTTTTCCCAGAAATCCCCTAGGAAGAAAAGTCAGGTAGATCATCTCATCTCCTGCACTGAACCTGCACCCAGCTGTACCACGTGACCCAATGCTCCTTCTGCTCACAGTAAGGTGAATTGATTCCTCCCTGACCCACACACTTACCTGAATCCCTCCTACCCACTCTCGTCACTCTGAACCTACCTTCCGCTCGTCTCTTCCCCTAAATTGATATGAAGTAATGTGGGGAATTCAGTGCTTTTAGTGGGATGCTAAATCGAGGATGGGGGATACTCTTTAGGGGGCATAGCCTAAGCACAGGTGTACTTAAGGCACGCCCCCTAATGAGAGCCCTGCTTGTCTAAGGGGGCAGAGGGCCTGTAAGAGCAGGAGAGATGGGGTGCACTTGCATTTTTACCTTTGGGGTGCCCAGCCCCTTCTTTTTGTTCGAAATCACAGGCTCTGAGGCTTTATTTAAGAAACAAAAGAAGTGGATGGGCGCACCAAAGGAATGATACCAGTGTGCCGCAGCTCTCCTTCTGTGCCTTAATGAGGAGCCAACACGCAGCAGGCAGCCCTTTCATACAAGGAGCCGCATGGTTAAATGGTTGCCTGCGTGAGTTGCTGACCCCTGCCGTGGCTAGTCGGGGTGAGCCCTGGCAAGGGTCCACCTCGGGAGCACATTTTGGAGACTGCCGGGGCTCTGCCCTGAAACACTGCGTGTCAACATTATTTTTACAATGTTACAAAAAACATTGTTAAATAGCTGATCATTGAACTCAGTATAAGATCATATCCAACTGAGAGGAAAGGACAAGGGAGAGAACAAAAATAGGGTTCCTCTCTAGATGTTTGACTCAGTACAAGTAGGAAAGAGTTGTTGAGTTTTCCTGGGTTATTTAGTTCCTGTGTACATTTGTCAATCTTGTGATTCTTTTTTTGTGTTACTTCTTCATTTTTCTGATTTTAATATTAGTGCAAATTGTCTATGAAATTATTGTGCATTTGTGTTGTTTCAAATGTGATTATTTGTATTTAATTTGTGTTTTGACTTTGAAGTATCAATGTGGCGTTAACACCCGATTCCGGCACGCCGGATCGGGTGTTAAGGCCACTAGCATCCCGGGTTACCAAAGCGGCAACCCGGGGTGCTAAAAAAACATATTTTCTTTTGTTTAACGGGACGCTGCAAGTCACACTGAATGAAGGAAAATGCTTTCCCAAGATGGGTGTCATGTAACGTGAAGGCGGGCTCCACATGGAGCCCCTCTTCCCTTTCCACGGTGGCCAACCAGAGCCCTCTGGAAGGCGGGGGCAGCTGCAGTTGGCGGCCAGTGCCGCCGAAAGGTAAGTGGAGGGAGGGATGGGGGGGGGGTTTAGAGGAATATAAAACATTTTAAAATGGCGGTCCGCTGTGGGGTGCCAGCCTGCGGGTTCCGTATCAGAGATTTCAGTCCGCGTTCTGCAGAATCTGATTGGCTGCGCTCCCCACTCGGGTGCTAATGCTTTTAAGACTATGATGAATGAATACAATCGTTTAGATAAACATTGAATACGCTGAGGTAACGTTACCAGAGCAAAACATATTTGTCAGTGCACACCAATTTATAGAGGTAAAATATCTTACCAATATTAGTGATAGTTTGGGTGCAGGGGAGGTGTAACGACCCTGACACAAGATCGTGATGCAAACAGTCAAAAAAAGGATCCAATCCACGGTGCGCAGGGGACCGGAGGGTCCATAGATTGGGTCCTTGTTTTGACTGTAACGTTACTACAGTACAGTCGCTACTGAGGGTCTATCTAAAAATTGACCCTGATCATTTCTTGTATTTTACCGGCTCGTCCCGCCCCACTTAAAGATCTGGGGCACTTATAGGCACTATTTAACCGAACCTGCTGACCACAGCTTCACAATGCCTCCTTTTTTCTCTCTTCCATCCTTCCTTCTTTCCCCAACTACCTCTGCATGGTGCTAGGCGCTGTAATATAAGCTACCACCTTCACGTAGATAGGTAGACATATATGGCATAAAGTACCCTCCTACCATAAATCATAATTGACACAAGTCACTGAGGAGTTCCATGACCACATTGTATAAGGTCACGGAAGTCTGAGGTGACCTGCAATAGCCTTTTTACGCATGGTGGGGGGGTTATTTTATTCCTTGTGTCACACTGGCATACACTGCCATCCTCTTTAATACCCGGGGCCGAATTCACAGAAGCATTTTATAATGGCAAAACCCCATTGGAAAATGCTCTGTGAATCAGGGCTGGGCACTTGCTTATTGTTGTGTGAGGGATCTGCTGCTTGCTGATACATATAATCGATTGGTAAATCTGTGTTGATTTTTTTTTAAACGAATATACACCTTCCAATGTTTTCCAGAAAAATAGCTTAAGCAGTTTAATAAAAATGCATATAAAACATTTTAATGTGTTGCTTTGTAATAAGTAATAACATACAGATTCTTAAAAAAAAGAATTTCCATAGATTTGTCACGGCACTAATGAACTGCTTCAGAGGCATTCTGCTCTGCGCTGGCTCGAGCCGCATGCATTGTAACGTCACAACTGAAGCGCAAACACTTATTGCAGAGCTTTTGAGGTGCAATTTCATATTACAGGTCAGTAGTGATATCACAACTAGCCCGTACTAAGAACTTTATTTACAGACTTTCATATTTATTTATTTTATTTATTTATTTATTAAAAACCTGTATTAACCCTGCCACATGCCCGTAGGCCTCAGAGCGTGCATATGGGTATTGCCGGATGCCATGTATTAGAAGGGGATCAATAGCTAAACAGACATGCATGCATTGGGTGGATAGCTAAACAGGCAGGTGGATGACTGGACAGCTAGAACTAATGCTGCATGTGTGACCAGCCAGACAGACAAGAAAAACCAGGCACAGATTTAGAAAGACCAACATCTAGACAGACAAGCAATGGGTAGCTAAAGAGAGGCGCAGTTAGATGGATGTCGAACGCGACAGAGTGAAATGGATGATAGCTAGACAAAGTGTTGCGCGCGATGAGCAGCTAAACCCGTACGCAGTTTGATGGATTGATGGACAGACTACCATTAGGTTGATGAGTCTCTAGGCAGTCACAGCCAGAAGGATGGATAGATAAACAGGCAGGCAACAACAGAGATAAGAGCTGCAGAGACATGAAGATAGATGGAGGAATAGTCAGACATGCAGTTCGAGGGATGCCTATCTAGACACTAAGGATTGCAATCCAGGAAGGCAGGCCCTTATCGATTGATGAACAGATATATCACTGTGTGTTAGATCCTCATAGCAGAGGACTTGTGCACAACATGAAAACTGCAAAGTTGTCAGATGAATATATATTAGGTGCTGTGAAAATGCTCTACAATTCCAGAGCTGGGCGCACAAGCCTGGTCACATTTCTGGGACTATTCGTTCGAGGCCAGAGAAAACCTTGGAAAATGAAGTTAGATGCTAGAAAATGCAGCCAGGGAGAAAAGGATACCAATGGATAAAGTGTCAGCTCCTAGCGACTGCTCAGTCCTACATGCTGAGAGGAAGAAGAGCATCAAATGATAGGGAATGCCATTGGAGATTGCCATGTTGTGTAACACAATACTGCCATATGGATTATATATTGCAAGCAACAAGTGCACCTGCATAGGATCCTTGTGCTCCAAGGGGTGGAGCATCTCTGGCACCTTGCAGGAACCTAACAGAGATATTGGAATAATCCTGGGGTTAATTTCCCAGAGCCTTAACCCAACAGATCCTAACTCCATAGGAATGTCCATTGCTATCATGAATTTTCTGAGGGTTCTCGTTATCAGTACTGCTATGAAGGTAAACCCGGCTTTACATGTGGAATAGAATTAACGCCATACTATATACAAACTACAGGGATATTTCTACCTGGAAGGGGTATTGTAACTTAGGAATATTGTTAAACTTAAAACTCATTGACTGGGTTGCTCCCTCAAGGCATAGTGGGTTTAACCACACCACGCCATGCATGTGCGATGCGGTAGCAAACCACTGGACATTAAATGGCACGAGCACTTCCATTCTCATGGAATAAGACACCTAAAGGAATTTCAAGGGAACCTGCAGGGAGTGAGGAACTCTTGGCACAGTGATGGAGAAGGTGGGACATGTGCTGCTCTGGCAGGGATTCCGCCCCCCTAAGGGGCAGGGCTCCAGGAAAGGCTTTAAAGTGGTATTGCTTCACGCCTCCATTTAAAAATCATCTGCAAATTATAATTGACATACACAGTAAGATGCATTTTTACTTCAACGGCCCCCTCTGGAGTAGGCAATGGTGCTATTTCTGCTTGTGGCACAGCAACGCTGACCGCACAGCTGATTTGAATGTATGCGGAGCCCAGGAAAAAGGATCCAGTGCATCTCTTGCTCCCTATGTTTTGGGACAGATATTTATTATTAGGTGAACGTTGACATATCACTTGAGTTTCTTGTACTTCATCCAGAGCAAGCCAAGAAGAAGGTGTACATGATAGACTGGATTGATACAAGAACTCAGTGCTTAACCTACAAAGACTTTGACTCTGCAATCTTTGGTCCCAAGCGTTATAAAGACATAGCTGCTTATTTACGTTTGGCACCATCTGCTGCTATAAGAACGGCCATTCTTCGGTTGCGGTTTAACATCTGGCCCACCCGTGAGGTCAAAACAAAAAGAAAGCAAATCCCCTCTGACCTTAACTGGTGTAGGTTTTGCAAAAATATAACGATTGTCGAAACTTTACAACATTTATTACTGAACTGTCCTGCTCTATCTACTTTAAGAAAATTGCACTTTGTTAACCACTTTGCGTATTTTGCACAAATTGATCCTAGAAATAGATGGATCGCCATGGCAGCCACTGAATGCATGAGTATAAGAATTGCAACCATCATTTTTTTAAAAGCCTTGAATATGGAATGAAATTAAGAGTTCTTTGTTTATCCCTTTCTGAAAAAAATTTGTATGATGATATTTTAGCATTTTGTAATCTTTTATGAATATTTGTGTTATTTGGATTTGATGTTTATGGATTTTTCTATTTCTTATAAATTGAAAAAGTTGATGTAATTTCAACTATATTCAATAAAAAAAAAAGAAAAAAATATTTATTACCTAAAATCAGGCCAATCCTGTCGATAAAAATGCCTTGCTGCTAGCCTTATCTGAAGTCATGTCAGCTGGGAAACTATTGCATTGTAATGAAGCTCTAAAGCCAAACAATGTATTTAGAGATTGCCTACTGCCAAGGTTTCAAAGTTCCCCACAGGACTTTTGGAGCAGAATCGAAAAACCTGCCTGCTTCCAAATGGAGGCAACCCCAGTTAAACCCCAGTGACATCCTTCACGCCATCTTTTACTTTGGATCATGAGCTTATTTCTCTCCCTAATTAAGCCTGAATTAAGAATGGCCACAGGTTTTTCTGGCTGTTTGTTATGTAATTCTCCCCACTCCGTTCATATACTTGCAAATGTAATCCTCTAGCCTATTTTTCCCCTCTAAATGCTTAATTTCAAAGTACATTTGAAATATGCTGAAAGCATTTTGCTCTAAGCAGGATAGAATCCCTGTACTGGGAGCTAGTCTTTCTTTTAGCTCTTTTGTAGTTCACTTTTTATCCTGGTCTGCATACTCTTAAACCTTGCAATGAGACCAACCCTTATAGAGGCTGAACACACATTCACGCATTTGATGGTTTTATTGGGATCAAAAACGGATGGGCAGATCTTTCTTTTTCATAATCACAATATTACATTTGCTGCTCCATGTCCACACTCATGCCACATACTTCCATTTACCACGCTCTTTTTATTTTACACAGACCGGGAGCATCGAGGCCCTGTTACAGAATTTGTTGTTGTTCTCTTAGTTGCATATTTATGACGCGCTAAAATACCCTGAGGTTTCTAAGTGCGGACCCGGTGATCGAACCTGTGGTTCTTCAGGTCGTCTTGCTTCCAAAGCGAGCACGTTGCCACTGAGCTATCTGTTCTGGTGTTTATCCCTAAGTGCTAAATTGCACCCCAAAAACACTCTGGCCTTGACCACATTTGTCTCTTAGCAAGATCTAAACTGGAGATAGCAGAGTGGTGGAAACTCGAATCCTGCAATTGCAACTTCACTCGTGTCAATAAGGCAGCGGTTTATTGTGTAAAGCTGGTGTTGCAAAGGATGGCTGAAAGGGAGTAGAAACTGCACCCAACTTGATACCGGGCCCCTACCAGAACCGTAACACGTATATTTGCACAGGCCTATTATTGATTTGTAGTCATGTCATGAACCACACACATCATTGAACACATGTATTTTTACTCATCTGAATCAAGATGGAGCCTACAGTATGATGAATACAAATCACATGCAGGAATTGCCTTGGTTGTTAGTTTTTATTTTGTCACAGGTAATGTTTACCACTGTGGCGTGGCAATGGCGGCAACTGTTACTACCAGATTCATCGTAAACCACTGCTAAGGGGTACACGCGACGCCTTGGCCAATCAGAGAGCAAACACTATCAACAGCAACAATGGCATCTGCTGGCTTCAGAGTGCATGGAAGGGGCGGCAGCGGGCGGATGCTCCCATCCGACAGTTTGTTTTTATTGTGCCACCCAAAATAGGGTTCTGCAGCTGTGCCAAACCTGTTGCAAACACGTGCTCGCTGGCATTGTATCTCAAGATGAAAAAAAGCCTCCCGCTCAAGAATTACTGACTATTAACAAAAAAGGTGGCAACATTTCGCATTCTGGGGCCAGATTATCTATTTCTAACATAAACAACGGTGCTAACAAAACAAAATGGCGCACGTGACAACAATTCTGCTGCTCATTTCATCTGGAGCAAACTGGTTTTGCCCTAATCCTTATTTCTTAAAGATGTGTGCACTGGGATAGAAATGAAGCAGCCTGTATGTTGCACCACACTTGCTGTGTGACATTAAGAAAAAAACATTTCTTTAAAAAAAAATCTAATCTTTCCCATTGGAAATGTCAAGCAACATTGTTTTTATTGATATTACATAATCAGAAAACAGATTAAAAATCGGTGAGCTGTTATGCAATAGGGTTGTAGCTAAAATTGGTGTGAAACATCTGTGCTCTAATCCCTTTCACACTGGCAGAAAACACAGGCAACACTATTTAATTCCGTTTCAAATATCTTTTGGTTTATGGATTGGGGGAAACATGTTTACTCGGTTCGGCATTACACCAGCGACAAAACTAGCGCCGAGTGCACATGCTCAATTTTTAACACTGGTGCTGTGGTTAGACATTGTGCCCAATGTCTGGTAGTTACAGCCAGGCTCGGACTGGCCTATAGGGCAATGCCCGAACCAAAGGCACACAATGCTAGCGTGGTCCCGTTTTTGTGGTCAAAGTGGGTCACTTTTTTCGGCCAATGTGGGCCAGTTTGATAAGTTACTTCACTGTGAGGCTAGTAGTTTTAACTAGTGTTACTGACTAAATATTAATTAAATAAACCACAATTTGCATCACATTTGATCAAAAACCTCCTCAGTGGATACTACTCAGTCTGTCACAAAAGGAATTAATTGCCATTTGCAACTGTGGGCCACTTTTTCATTGGTGCCAGAGACAATTGTATGCCCCAGTCCAACCTTGGTTACAGTGGGTTTCAAACTGGTAGGCTTGGTATACGACCGCTTTAGCTGTGCTGTGTAACTCCTACCCTTTCAACTCTAATTAGAGGGCACACTCTTGTCGAGTTATTTAAATAAACGGTCAAAATAAGAAATGCCATTTGTTTTAAAGAGGGAAACATCCGGGCACCGGGCTCAATAACGCAACTTGTGTGTGTTCGAAACCATTTTGGGAGGGGTCCGTGGCACAGTTGGTTGGCTAGCGTCCGCCATTTCAGCTGATAAGTTCCCCTGCAGGATTTCATTGTCTCTGGGCTCATTAGCTCAGCCGTCATGCGGCCACTAGAGTTTTCAGAAAGTCTGTCCTAGTCACGTGTGCAATGCAGCTGCGCGGGTGCCAATCACTGAGGTCTGGGAGGCGGGGGTAAGACCCAGCCATCGAGTGATGGATGATAGATGCGGACAGGACACTGTTCCGTCTTTTAACACACAAACTTTACTGGGCCAGGCCGGGCTCCCGCTATACAGCGGCAGCATTCCAGGTTCATTCACACGGTCTCATAGCCGACAAGCTCGTGCTCCTCAGACATGAGCGTGGGAGGAACTGACGCAGCTGGCCGTACATGAAGACGCTGCAGGTGCATGAAGGGCCTGCCGACATCTGCAGGGTTCACACGCACTTGTAACTCATGCATTGGTTTTGTGGGGAGGATTGGCCTGAATCAAATTTAGGAGGGGCACAGAGGGGGCCAAAGACAAAAGTAGGGAGGCCACAGACAAAAGTTGTGGTGGGGCCACCTATGAAAGGTAATGTGTGACGTCACACGCACTCCTTCAGAGAGGCCCACACCCCACTGAACCTCCCATCAGAATGCAGGCATGAAACCATTCAATAACTAATGACCCATCATTAGCAGTTTTGTGCGCTATGTTCTGATTGGAGGGGCTGCAAGCTGCTCTACACACAATGGAGGTCGCTGTGCAGAAGCCGGGCAGGAACACCTGAGAAGTGGCTCGTGCTCATGTTCATACAAATGCCAGAATGCATGCCAAGATCACTGCTAGCTTTGAGACAAAAGGAGAGTATTTTCTGTGTGACATGCAGACATTTGCCTTAGTGAGTGTCACAAATAACACCGCAAACAGAGAACACAGTCACTGCTCGCCTTAGGTAGGAGGGGCTCAAGGTGGGGCCCAAGATTTCAGAGGAGGGGCATGATTTTAGGAAGTAAAATAGGCAGTCACCCCCTTCATCTGGATCCCTTCATGTGTTAACATTTTAACATGGTGAGTGTGAGTGGATCCAAGAAATCTTTAGGGTTGGCCTCTAGGGATCTGCTGCTAGTTTAGTCCGTAGGCAACCCCCAAGAATATTTGCATTTAGTGCAGTCTTTTCAGTCATTTTGAAGTGCTCTACATGATTTCGAGAGAAATGGGGGGTCCCTCCTTACCCTACCTACGATTCTACTACCCACCCCATCACCTACCCTTACCCACCTCTTATACCCCCTACTCCTCACCATATACCTAGCTATTTTGCCACCACAAGTAACTACTGCAAAGTAATTTACCACCCAGTAGTTTCGGTCTATAGAACAGTGGCACAGGCTCAGGGACGTCATTTGACCAAAATGCCAGCCGTAGCGGAACTGACATCACACAACACTTGATGTCATTTGACCCTGGCCCCAAGTGACATCATAGGGAGTGATGGCAAACATAATTCTGATTTTTCTGATGCATCTAGCACCTGTGTTTCCATGTGCTCTCATTTCAGCCATATATAAGAACCAAGGCACAGAGGGAGGTGTGATTTGACCACATTTGAGGAATGTCATTTTCCACATTCGATGTGGGGTCTAAATGTATAGCATACATAAAGCAGTACTTGTTACAGGGTAACCAAAATCTCTAATGCAGCCTACAGCTACTGTATGAAACATCTATAGATCAATGGACACAGAAGTGCGTGTTATCTGTGGTGTTGCTGTGTTAAACTAGCCAAAAAAGCACTGACCTGGCGAGCGTGTGCTGCTGTTTGATTAGGAGCAGCAAAATGCTGCACGAGCAAGGCCTGAAAATTAAATCATTGACCAGGATTTAGTATCAAGAATATTCCCTGGTTATAAATGTATCCATGAGTCAGCTACCGCTACGATAGAAGGAACCTATTACACTGGTCTGCCTGCACAGAGGGGAGTGCACCTGGTAATGTTATCTTTGCTGGAGTATAATACCTGGGAAAGGTTCTCTCAATATACGCAAGACCCCACATAGTTTTTATTATCGAAGCGTAATACTGGGTGCCAGACGACTTAAAAAAGCCCCCACGATTTAATCTAACAACATTGCTGCACACATAAATCCATGGCACCACAAAGTTATTTTAAATTGAGAACACCCACAAGTTGCTTTTCACCTGGGGACTCACTGGCAGACTTCAAGGCGCACACTGCACACTACCCCTTTGTCAGACCCAGTGGTGCCCAATGGCGTAGCACAAAATTTGGTGCCCCCCCTGTGAGCCATGCTGTGGGGGCCCGCCCCAAGCTCCTTAACGAAGCACAGGGCACGCCACACCCCACGTGTGCGCAATGTCCACGATGATTATGCCGTTGCAGGGGCATGCACTACTGCAAGAGAAAGAAGTAAACATGTGTTTTAATCAAAGCTTACATGTTTCACGTAGCATACAAAAAAAAGAAGGGGTGGTACCTGGTCCACAAATGGAGTTGTTTTTTTGGAGGGTGTAAATATCTGCCACAAGTATGCGATCGCAACCGAGCGTAGCGATGGAGCACAAACTAATAAAAATGTGTTTGTGCGGTTCAAGGGGGATTCTTCTCCCTCCCCAGAGAAAATGTTTTGAATAATCGGTTAAAATGGTACATTACAAAGCACAGTTTCTGTGAAAATGTGGGTAAAAGGCCAACAATTTGGGCAAAAGGCCAACAATTGACTTTGTAGGGAGTAGGGTAAATCATGAAAAAAAGTATAATGGACCGTGACCATACACGTGTTCGCTTTAAGAGTTTTTTTTATAGTATCATTACTAGCAGTAGGCACAAAACTGGCTCTGCCAATATATGCCAGTACTCCTATGTAAGAAAATACTACCGTTGGTTTGGCCATTAAAAGTGACAAGGCGGGAGACCACCAGGGGGCGCAGAGATGCACTGACGCATCTGCACTAGTCTCCTCCACAGGGCGCCGTTAGAGGGACCTGAGCCCCCCCTCGACCCCCAGGAGTGAGGCGCCACCCCCCCCGCGGCCCGCAGACACCTCGGGGCCCCTGAACGCCCCAACTCCGGTCTTCCGACTCGGAGATTTCGCCGAGTTCTGGAGCTCGGGAGGTGGAGGGAGAGGGAGCCCCGCCTTCCCCCGCGCCGCGGCTCCGCGAGAAGTAACGGAGAGCCGCGGCTGAGCTGGGGCCCAGGGGAGCGACGTCCCACCGCATTGGCCACCGCGGCTGATCCAGGCGGCTCAGCAGCGGAAGAAGAGTGAGCTGACGCTTGCTCCTTAAGGCCGGCCTCCCCTTACAGCGGCTGTATACCAGGCGGAGAGGAGCAGCTGCAGCCTGTGCGAGGCCCGCGCAGGTGAGGGGCTTCCGGGCGAGGCCACAAAGTGCTTTGGGCTTTCTTTCCTCCTCCGGGCCCTGCGGCTTGGACTCTCCTACGGAGCGCGGGGGGCCCAGGGAGCCGGCGTAAGAACGCACGCAACAGGCGCGGAGGGCGCCATACTAACTACTGTCCTCCTCCTGGCCTGTAGGGCCATTTTTCTCCGGACGACCCTCGGAGCACAGGCTCCCCTAGGCGGAGCGGACTCTGGGGACACCATACGGTACGAGAGGGCCCCTGGTCACACATCAGCATTCAGGGCAGAGGGGATCGTCCCGGGGGTCACCTAATGCGCCTGCTGCTGGGCTCCACTAAAGTGTCCACCCTCAGGAGTATATGTCACGAAGAGGCATCCCGACGGAAAGCACGGACAGAGAGCGATAGACCCTTGCAAACCACGGCCTGGAGCTCTGATTCAAGCAACCCCCCGCCCCAACAGTGAGCGCGAAGCCTAGGCCCTATACAGTGGAGACCTCTGGTTGCCCTCCCCCCTCTGGAGCAGTGACACAGCCCACTCGGCCCGAAACACTCAGAAAGAGACCTAGGGGAGATGGTCGGGGTGAGCCTATGAACTGGAAGGAGTCCCTGCAGAGATTTAGACATCGGAACCCAAGCCCACCAACCAACCCGGAGATGGCGGCCCCGACTCATCAGGAACTGTCAGACACTAATACAGTCACTAAAGGTATGGCTGCCCTCTTAGAGGAAATAAGAGGCTTCAGAGCGGACATAGCAGTATGGCTGGACACCCTGGATAAAAAAGTGGACAATATAGAGGATAGGGTCCAAATGCTCGAAAATAACACAGCCTCGAATGACATTTCGGAGACTCAATTTGACATGCGCCTATCAGAGCTCGAGAGGAGAGAAGAGAAATGCTCCCTAAAGCTGGATGACTTGGAAAATAGGGCACGCCGCTGTAACTTGCGCTTTTTGGGCTTTCCTGAGCGGGAAGGGGAAACGCAAATGGACATTATCAAAGCCGTAAATGCGGTGGTGGGTACTCTTTTCGAAGGTGCAAATACGAACAAACCTACTATTGACAGAGCCCACAGGGCGGGGGCGGCTAACAGAGGCCCCAGATCCATCCTCGTACGATTTCATTATTTCGCTGAGAAAAGCAAAATCCTGGAACTGGCACGCAAGAAGGGCCCGGTGGTCTGGGAGGAGGCCCGGATTTCAGTGTATCAGGACCTGTCCGCCTTCACTCTGGCGAGACGTCGGATGTGCTCCCCGCTAACGAAAATGCTCCAGACCAAGGGGGTCCGATACAGATGGGGGTACCCCTTTTCACTTTCTTTCGAATTGGAGGGATACAAATATGCCCTGGTCACGGAGGATGATATTCGTAGGGTGTCGGGAGAACTCCTGGAAGAACCAAACATGGAAGTCGGAGAGCAAGGGAGTATGAGAGAACCGGTTGGCCCGGGGGGGACAAAGGCTCCACGGGAGAGACGTAAAGTCCGAGGCCACAGGAAGTTCAGAAGAGTGGCTCCGGCATCCCCTGGTCAACCAGACACTTGAGGAACCACAGGAGGCTTCATGGATAAGTTTGTACTTTATTTCAAATGGGGGAGCACTGTAAATGTTTACAATCTAAATGCAAGAGGGGGGTGGAGGGGCTCGAGTTGTTGATTTTTGAAGAGTTCAAGAGCCCGGAGGGGGGAGACATTGGTGGCCTGGCTCAGCGACAGGATGAAGCCGCTGGATTACCAGGCGTTCGGGGGGGAAGGGGGAGGGGGGAAGAAAATGTTTGGGGTTGCTCAATGAGGTTTAAGCTGGGGCAAGCCAAGTCTTTTGTTTTGTTACGTACATACAATCCTGTCCTTGGAATATAGCAAGGGGCGGGAACATTGCGGGAGCACTGAAAGTATTTGCTTTGTGGAGGGAGACATGAGCCTTCACCATCGCTATAATGGATGATTCATCACAATTTTTGACAGTGGGCTCGTTAAATGTGGGGGGGCTCAACTCTCCCACTAAAAGGTCGCTGCTGGTGAGGGAATTCTCAAGGCTCCGGCTCCACTTCCTATTTGTGCAAGAAACACACTGGGTTAGGGGCAAAGAACCGAAGCTGAGGGCTAAAACAATTGAACAGACGTATGCAGCGTCCTTCTTGGCCAAGAAACGTGGAGTTGCACTGCTGGTCTCTCCCGGGGCCCATTTTGTTCACAAAGCCCAGAGGGCAGACCCGGAAGGGCAATATATCATGGTCAAGGGGGAGGTAAGGGGCCGACTGTTTACCCTGGTTTGTGTATATGCTCCAAATGAGGGGCAAGATCACTTCTGGGTGGGGATGAGAGAGAAGATTATGGCTTTCTCGGAGGGTACTTTATTGGTTGGGGGGGATTTTAACATGGTTCTCAACCCCGAGCGGGATAGGAGGTCGCCCATCCCGTGTCCTAATCAGCGACTCCACAAAAAACTGGCTGAGGCTTTCCAAACAGTTAACGAAGAGCTGGGCTTGAGCGATACACACCACAGTAGGCAAGGCCACGACCCCGACTTCACTTTTTTTTCAAAGACTCACGCTACATTCTCCCGTATTGATTATATCCTAGTGGACTCCACGCTTCGGGGAGAGGTCACAGACTCGAGGGTGGAGGTTGCCCCTTGGACAGACCATGACTTGGTTAGAATAAAAATGGGTATCCCCCCGGCCCCGCCACCAGGCTCCCTATGGAGGTGTAACGATCTTCTACTGCATGACAAAGAAGTACGCCAATCCCTCCTTACAGATATCACAGAATACTTCTCTATAAATGATAATGGGGAGGTTGGGGTCAATGGAGTCTGAGAGGCGTTCAAGGCAACCATTAGGGGCATTCTCATTGCAACAGGCTCGAGGAAAAAAAGGGAGAGGGGCCACGAGGAGAAACTATTGAAGGAAAAGATAGAGGCCATTCAACCGGGAGGGAAATTAAAAACGCAAATGTTCCCCGGAAAGTGGGAGGAGCTTCAAAGGTTGCGCTCAAAATTGGCTGACCTTCAGGTGGGCCAAACGGAAAGAAAACTGTCCTTTCTGAAACAGAAGTACTTGGAAAAGGGGGAAAAGGCGGATAGAATACTAGCTTGGAGGCTTCGCGAACTCAGAAACAGTAGAAGGGTGAATTCCATCCGCTCTCCGGGAGGGGAATCGACAGCTAGAGATAGTAAAATAGCTGAACAGTTTCGGCTGTACTATGAACACTTGTACTGCTCGGAGTACACAGGAGATGGAACCGAGATTGACGGCTTCCTGGACTCGCTCCCGATTCCCGGTCTCTCCCCCGAAAAAGCAAGTACACTAGAACTCCCCGTCACCCCAGAGGAGATAATTGACACCATATCCTCATTAAAAAGTGGTACAGCTCCAGGGGATGATGGGTTTACGGTCAAGTTTTACAAGACCTACCGGTCAACGTTAGCCCCATTCATGGCTAAGATGTTTAATTCGGCGCTAGTTCAGGGCTCCCTTCCCCCCTCGATGATGTCGGCCCTGATAGTAGTGCTTCCCAAAGAAGGGAAGGATCCCTCCCAGTGTCAATCATATCGACCTATATCCCTTCTTAACGTGGATGTTAAAATCCTGGCTAAACTTCTGGCGAACAGATTGGCGAAGCTCCTCCCCTCCTTGATACATGGGGATCAGGTAGGCTTTATTCCGGGACGCCAGGGTTCGGATAATATACGGAAGACCCTAGACCTCATGCACGAGACCTCTAGGCAGAGAGTGGAGGGCTACTTGCTGGCACTGGACTCTGAAAAGGCCTTCGACCGTGTCGAATGGCCATATATGGGTAGAGTTCTTCAGAAAATGGGCCTGGGGGAACATTTCTGTGGGTGGGTCTCAGCACTATATAATGGTCCTATAGCAAGAGTTTTGGTCAATGGTGGCACATCGGAACCCCTGGCTCTGTCCAGAGGAACCCGACAGGGCTGTCCCCTTTCTCCCCTTCTATATGCTTTGGCAATGGAGCCCCTGGCCATAGCGATTAGAGCGGACCAGGAAATCTCAGGGATACGCTGTGAGGACTGCGATTTCAAACTCTCCCTATTTGCTGATGATATCTTGGGTTACCTGACCAACCTCCAGGTTTCACTGCCCAGACTGTTCGAGCTTATAAACTATTATGGTGCATTCTCGGGACTCAAGATAAACGCGTCCAAATCCAGCATTATGCCTATGGGGCTGGTTGATCATGATATTGGAAATAGTTCTGAAATATTAGGGGTAAGAATAGAACGAGATTACACTAGGTATCTGGGTACCTGCATTCCTAGGGACCTTTCATTACTATACCAGAGAAATTTCCCCGAAATATTGACCAAGATTAGCAACGATCTCAAAAGATGGGCGCCACTTACTCTCTCCTGGTTCGGGCGTATGGTCACGCTTAAAATGAATGTCTTGCCTCGCCTACTGTATCTCTTCGCGGCCCTCCCTGTGGTGATCCCTGACGCCTTTTTTGAGGCTCTACAATCCCGAGTCCTTCAGTTTATATGGGACGGGAGGAGAGCAAGAATCAAGTTCTCCACCTTGACCCTTCCGAAATCTCATGGTGGATTTGGCCTCCCTGACTTTAGGCTATACTATAAAGCGGCACAGCTCCGGGTGATGATGGAACACATACGGGAGGATAGGAGGACATACTGGACATATATAGAAGATATCCACACCCACCCGAAAAAAGTCAGAGACCTGCTATGGGCCTCCCCCAAAGCCCTCCCCTCCCACCTCAGAACACACCCCACGTTAGCGGCCCTATGGGCTGCCTGGAAACCGAATAAAGATAACAAAGCACTGTCATCCTGGCCGTCCCCCTTAACATCTCTGTGGGGCCCCCCAGTCAATCTAGACACCAGAGGCTTCCGATATACTCAGACGTGGTCAGACATGGGTTTGGAGAGGATCTCCCAACTATCACGCGAAGAGGGCTTCATAGACTATGACCAACTATGTGAGGCATTGGGCGACAAATCACCCTCGATCTTCGAGTATCTACGCTTAAAGGGAATTCTGACTCACCCTCGGTGGGCGGACAACCTGAAACGCCCCCTCACCCCCTTTGAAAATGTAATAACTAAAAGTGTCTCTCGGAAAGGCTCTCTATCTAAGTTTTACAGTGCACTGATAACGGCTAACCTGGAGGGTAGACAACCCTTTAAGCGAATATGGGAGGATAGGCTGGGCATGACGGTGGATGACCACACATGGAGGGCAATATTCAAGTCCATTTTCACGGGTTCTCTGTATACCGCTGCCATGGAGCACAGCTTCAAGATTCTCCATTCCTGGCATCGCTCCCCGGCTACCCTGTCCAGAATGTTCGTAGAGGTATACCCCTTCTGTCAGAGGTTATGTCTCCAAAGGGGCACGTGGTTCCATATGTGGTGGGGATGTCCGGTTATTCAGGTATACTGGTCGGAACTGCTCAGCTGGATAAAGGACATAGAGGGGTTTTGCCCAACCCTACTCCCCCTGGAAATTCTCCTGGGTACTCCCATGCCGGAGACGGAACAGAACGCATTCCCGAGGGTTATTGGGGCTATGCTGAGGGCGGGGAGGTTAGCATTGGCCCAAAAATGGAAAAGTGCCCTAGCACCGTCCAAGGAGGAATGGCTTTGTAAATTAAGGTCGATTTTCACCTATGAAAAGCTTACAGCAGTGAAAAATGACTCGGTATTTGAATTTACGCAGGAATGGACTGCGGTGCTCCTTCATGATGACTGTGTTTCAATGCGTCTGTAAAAAAAAAAAAAAAAAAGAAAATGCTTTATTATGTATTTCATGTAATCACTCCAGCACCAACCCCAGAGTTAGTTAGGCCCTCAGTCGGCCTTGAATCAAGCAGATCCCACGTTGTCAAAGTTAATGTCAATGTACATAGCGATGTTCGAAGGTGCTCTCGGCAAATGCTATAACCTGCAAAACCTCAAGACTTGGTATGGAGCAAAGTTGGGGGGGTGGGGAGGGGGATGGGTTTAAAAGATAAAATAAAGTTGACATTTTTGTTTGTTTGCTATATGGCAGGCGGGGATTGCCGACGCACCCTACCTTGTATGTTTATTGTCAATAAAAAACAAATTAAAAAAAAAAAGTGACAAGGCACAATATGAAATCCTGTCCAAACTGGTTCCAATGAAAGCCAGTCTAGACCCATAAAAACACATATCCTGTTTGATTCTGTAATAATTAAAGCTCCTTAGTCATCTTGGATAGGTTCCACAATTAAGCTTTATTCCAGTTACATAAAGATGGCAAGCATGAACCACTGGGTCCGATCACCCAGGATGGGCCTCTCCAATTTACATACTCTGGAACCTTCATGACAGGCATTCCTGCACTCACAACCAACATTCTCTCAGACACACCAACATTCTCTGAAGCATTTCCAACCACCTGCATTCACACGAAGCACGATACAACACATCTCCCTTCTTCACACACACACAAATTCACAAAAGAAAACATACACGGAACACTCATATTAGGCATCTTTTTTGTGAGAGATGCAACTCAGAATAAAGACAGAGGGCATCCCCCCAACATACTGGCTGTGCCTCCAACAGCAGCCGCTCATTCTTACGGAAAGCACCCCCCTATCTACCCATACTCTACACCTCTTAGTCACATGAATGGGAGGGGTGTCCCCTCTTTAGTCGCAAACACATCTGACCCATTCCTCACCCCACTTTAACTATGCATGCCTACAAAATACCCATTCCTCACCCCACTTTATCTCTGCATGTCTACAAAACACCCATTCCTCACTCACTTTATCTCTGCACCCATACATACTACCCATTGACCAAACCTCACACCGGAGTAGAGGTTCCACTCCATCCCATAAACACAGTTGTGTTGGCACGGTGTCGCTACAAACCATACCTCATTCAAATACCCTTACTATACTCTACTATGCTAGCACAAAGACACTTTAACATTTTGACATCACCCTAAAAGCCCGAAAAACGGAAACATCTGTTGACTTGAACCTCCTTAAACAGGTCAAACTACCCATACTTTCAACTGACACCTTTTCACTAAAAGGTCTAAATACACTACTTTTAACGAGATAAGAATCACATCCTAAATGTCCATAGCTGTGATGAGCTCTAACCTGCAAATTCTTAAAACGCGTTAGTCCCTTGCATGTTAACATAACAGCTAGCATTTTCCACTGCACCTGCTTGCATTAGGATGACAATAGCAGACCCTGTGATAATCAAATCCTAAAGGTCTTTGTTATGCCAGCACCTAAAAGTCCATGTTGCGGGCAGCGACCATAAAGCTTAAATTCCTCAATAATGTTAACTAAACATCAACAAAAGAACACCCAACCTTTTCCCCACAATAGTCTTCCTGGGCAAAACTTCATACTTTTCCATGCAACGCACACGTACACTTTAGCTGTCCCTGACTGCATTCACTTTCCCCACTATACCGAACATAACAACTCCTCTTTAATATCCCCATGAGCCAGTGTATAGAGCACTTGCATGACAAAGGATATGAATGCGCGTTGGCAAAGATTGTAAGGCACCCTGCTTTGCTTGTCCCTCTTCCTCCACATCACCAGCTCTGCCCTGCCAAGGATGTGCAATAAAATCCACTCCCTTACTCCTTTAAACAAAATTGTACCTCACTTTGTCTGCACAGCAACTTTGATCCAGGAAGTCCAAACTTTCCTTAGCTGTGATCCGCCGAACGCCTGCTAAAGATCTGTTATGCAACTCTTCCGTAGCACCAGGCAAGCAGCATAACACTACCAGTTGGCACAATTACCCCTGAAAATACTGCAGCTGTGTTATTGTTTGGGACACTTGCCCCTAGCCCCAGTACTCCAGGCATATGACGCATGATGGACAGTGCTTGATTGATACTGCATTCTAGATTCTGTCCACTTATGGGAAAGGCGGATCACTGCTGGGAAGTTCCCTGCTGCCTCCATTTTTTCTCCTGTGAGGTTCTATCGGAAACCAGTGCCATGCGGGCACAGTCCTCATTGGTCTATGTTTATTCATCCTTTGACTTTAGGGGTGTGAGAGGTGCACATATAATATAGGTCCTCCCAGTTAACTATGTGGGGTGATCTTCTGAGCTTATTTTAGGAAAAGCCACTAAAGGAAATGGGGAGACTTTTAATAATGAGAAGACCAATCACCTATGATGGATTGATGGATTCTGTTTCAGAGGCCACCCTAATTACTTGTATCCATGTTTACAGTGAGTTCTCCAACATGAATGCACATGCTGTAAACATGAGAGTTCTTCTACTTCTGGGATAATGGGCCTCATTACGACTTTGGAGGTAGCCATGCCCTTAATAAGGGCATGGCTGCCTCCAAAATCGGGTCCGGGTTCCCTGAATGGGGAAATACCGGGCCATTCCGAGTATGGAGGGCCCGGTATTTCCTCTTTCAGGGAACCGGGGCCCGGTCCTTCCCATTCCCATTCGAGCCCTCATAGGGCTCAATGGGAATTGGGAGGGAGCTAACAACGGGCTCATCACGAACGGGCCCGTTGTTAGCTCCCTGGTCCCCTCGCGGCAAACGCTATGGACGTCTGGAAAAACCAGGCGTTCAGAGCGGGTCCCGCGAGGGGACCTCGTAATAGTGTGGAGTGGGTTTAACGGCACCGGCACCATTACCAGCGCCGTTGAACCCATTCCGCACTTCTCATAATGAGGCGCACCGTCTGTGTAGTTGGTCCAAGAGACGAGAAATGAATAAAAGACTGACACGGTCATGGACCTAACAACCGTTTCTATGCGCTTGATGAGACATGATTTTAACGTTGATTATCCTTATTATCAGTTTGTGAAAACAATGAAAAGACCTATTTCAATGTGCACTGTGCATTTTATGTGGAAAAAGTTCAAATGATGGATGCCTCATGTTGCACTGCAAAAGTGTAATGTATTGTTGATAATTGTTAATATACAGAAATACATGGTTGTAATACCCTGCCATGTATGATGTAGTTAGGCCCATGCTGAGAATGCGTGCATCCTTATCTTTGTGATATATGCAATGGCTCCCCTATGCAGGAATGGGACCGTTTTGATGCTTTTCAAAAATTGCAAAACCTATGTAACGGAGTTCCTTCAGGAATCCTTTTTTTATTTAATATTAACCACTGATCTCAATGGGCAAGCAGAAAAGTCCTAATTTTGTAATCTATCGCCATGGTGGGGCAGGTGCAAAACAAAGGAGGTGATGGCTGGAAGGTTTAGAATTAATGTTAACCTCTGGCACTGCTCTGGGCAACCCTCCAGACCATGGTTCTTCGACTGTCAAGCCATTACAGAAGCAGGAAAGACCATATGCAAATCAGGCCTGCTCCCAACACAAAAGGAGCCGTCCCACCTAAACTGCTTGGCCACATCCCTTCTGCACGAAACCACAAGCATCCCAGAGATGTTTCAGCCCCATTGGGATTGATATGGTTCTTCAATGGCAATCAGCCAGAAAACGCTGGAATGGAGTCAGACCGTGAGTCGAGCCAGCAAAGAGTTGAGCCAGTGGATAGACTACTTGACAGCAGATAAAAAAGTGGTGGGTGTAAAGGCAGCTCAAAAAACAGAAATTGCATGGTTCTGTCACCTAGAGTTATGGGTTTTTGGATACCAGTGGTCTCAGTTGCAGTAGGTTATGTAGACATTTTTAAGCGGGAATATGTTTTGCTTAACAATAGTTATTGTGGGTTGTCCCAAGCACTATTATATAACACGAAAAAAGAAGGGCACTCAAACCCAAAGATTTACTCAGCCGAGCAAGGGTGATGCTCGTGAGTCATCCTGTGATATGTGATGTCACAAGAGATTAAAAAAAGGCTGGTGTCGTCCTGTAAGCCGGTATCTGGAGAGCACGTTTTACTTATAGATTTAAACTATTACCTGGGCTTGTCTTGACAAGAAGCACAAAAGGACAGGGAAGGTTCTATCAATCCTGGCCTATCCTACATGGTATCCCTAGTCAGTGCTGGTTTGCCACCTATCTAACAGTGGACAGAATAAGAAGTAAACAACTGTATTTTTAGGTATTTTCATTCTCATTTGATGGTCATTTGTTGACTGACAGCCCAGGTAATATATTGCTTGTAGAAAATGGTAGTATGAACAGGGACGGCAGCGCATAAGTGTTCAAATGCAGGGTGCAGCAAATTCCCAGTCAGCATTGTGGCACAAATAGCTTTATTGGCCTGTACTGAGGGTGAATGTACCCCAATTAAAAAGGTCACTCAGATTTGAGAATTAAAACAACATGCTATGAAGACTAAGCCATGGGGGTAGACGTTATAGGTTCTAGGTCTCCCTGCCGCTATAGCGTGGTGTGCGGCAGGAAACCTCCTACCATCTCCGCGTGTGTGTCAACCGGTTTTGGTGGTCAATATGGTTAAGCCCTCTTTCTTCAGGACTGTCTTCTGTAGTAATTGCAAGGCTTGTCTGCTTACAAAGATTGGCTGCAACTCTAGTGGCCACTACTAATATGTATCCAAATTCAACTATATAATTGGAACAATCTCACTTCCAATTGCCTAGGAAGACATTCATTCAGATCCTATAAGAAATAAAAAGGGAATAGCATCACTACCAGTGTTCAACTAGGGCTCAGTAGGTTAGAAGTGAAAACCATTTGGTTGGATGTGACGAGTCACACAAGTTGTTGTGCTGTGGAACACCTAGGAGGGAAGTAACAGGGTGCACTCCATTTAGCCCAATGTTTGTACAATTGTGTGTAAGTAGACTCAATTGCAGTAGGCCTTGTCCAGCCAGCATGCCACCCCAAATGTTACTCTGGGGTGGTTGAGGGAAACGGTTGCTCTTCTTTTTCAGATCTCTGTCTTCAACTCTATGGAAGAAGGCTTTGGAGCAGACTGTGCTCCCAACAAAGTACCAGAGGCACTCCTTCTTCTTCAGATTTCCAAAGAAGAATTGACTGATGGGGCCCACTTTTTAAATAGGCAATCTTCTAAAGAGGATCAAAAGCCTTTCTGGGCTTTTGTACGGGATATAATCATGGCTGCTGTTTCAAAATGTTCTGCTTGATGATGCTATACCCAGAGTGCTTTGTCTGCAAGAAGCAGGGCAGGATTACAAGAAGTTTGGGAGCCCTAGGAATTCCCAAGATGGTGGAACACTTCTCTTACTGGAAATCCCTTTCCTGAGCTACTCCACCCCTTCCCAGGTCTACCTACATCAATGAGTCTATGTTATTTACCCCCTTCATGAAATGTCCTCTGACCTGGCAGAACCTATCAGCTGAAGCACTGAACCACCCTCTGGCACTTGGGGGCAGTTCCTCTCTTTCTGGGAGGTGACACCCCTTTCCTGGGGAAGCACAGCCCGAGTAGTCTATTTTGGATGAAACTCGATCCCAGACAGTGAATACCACAAGGCCTTGTCGGGAAGGTCATTTAAAACCAAGCTGACAAGAAAAAGATGGCAATTGGTTTTCGCCAATATTAACTGTGGATTCCCAGAGATGACCGTGTCATAGCCAGACCTGGCCTATATTTTGATTTCTGATCTGCGACCAGGCTCTCGGGGCCCACAATTACCTTCTTTAATTTAGCTGCAGGATAGCCCATAGTTAAAGGCAGATCCTGCCTGCTGGAGGTTTGCTCCCAGCAGCCTGTGGCAGCAAAGCACATGTCTCCTTGCATCTACCACATTGCCTAATCAGAAGACAGCTGCTGAGAGTAGTCAGGAGAAAGGGTCAGCAGAGGTAAATGTGTGCACACTTTGCAGAATGGAGCCTTATGAAGGGCGGTATGATTAGCAAATTACACTTTCAGGGACAAAGCCATCTGCATCCTTTCATTACTAAAAATCAAAACAGCCGATGAATTGAGTGCCATTAACCCTTTGGGCGACATGTAAAAGAATAACCTTTTTTGCCATTACCTTATAAACAAAGGCACATTTTGAAATGCATGTTCCTCTTTTATCTCAAGCCTTTTTTATCTTTCAAAGCCGATGAATTGAGTGCAATTAACCCTTTGGCCGACATGTAAACATGTCCTATTTTACACATAGCACCGGGTACATGGTAATAAATAACATCTGTTACTAACAGTGCTACATAACAGCAAAAAAAACCCAGTTGCCCCCGTGTTCGGCGCGCTCTACAACTATGAAAATAAATAAATAAAAAATAAATAAAGTGCTGCATAAAAAAATCGTATTTGCATTATTTATTTCTCTCTAATACTGTAAAGAAAGCTTTGATGCCTTTAGAATAATTACCTTTAAAACAATTAATGATTCCAATCTTATATTGACAGCTTTATGTATTAAAATTTTTAGAGACTAGATCTAACATTGAAAATGTCGTACAATACAAAATCAAAATCAACACTGTCCGTAATCAGAATAATTGTATCAATTGCATGCGCTCAGAGGACTCGTCTCTTTTATTTTCTGTCTTTCACATCCCCTTTGCTAATGACACACAAGGTCTTTTCCTTTCTCTTCTCTCCCGAAAGACGTTGGGCAGGGATGGCTGGTGAATTATTTTTACTGAAGGGGTATACATATTTCCCACTAATGAGCGGTGGCCACCAAGTGTTGTGATGTAGTTCCATATTAAACAAATCGGTTTCTGGGGTCCCCCCGCCCAGGAATTTGTTTTAACAATGATTTAAAATGAAGTATATTACCGTAGACATTTTTGTGAAAATGCGGGTACAACCCAACACAGTTTACAATCAGTTCGTTAGAGTGGCTCTGTAGAAAGTTGAGGTGAGGTAGTTCCAATTTAACCAAGTGGGCTTCTGGGGGTTCTTCCCTCAAAACATTTTTTAAACAATGGGCCTCATTAGGAGGGTGGCGGCCACGGAATGAACGGTGCCGGTAAGGGACCGGCACTGTTCATTCCGGGCTGCCACATTACGAGTTCTGCAGCGGGTCCCGCTCTTCACACTTGGTCAGACCAGACGTGCAGAGCGGGACCCGCTAGCAGAACAGGATGCTAACAACGGGCCCGTCATGGGGACGTACCGTGTCCGGGCCCCGTGAAAGGGAATTATCGGGCCCTCCAAGTTCAGAATGGCCCGGTAAGCCCCCTTTTGCGGGACCTGGACCCGACCCGAGTTTGGGGGTAGCCATGCAACAAAAAATTGCATGGCTACCTCCATACTCGTAATGAGGCCCAAAGATTTAAAAAGGTGTATATAACAGTACACATTTTTGTGAAAATGGAGGCAAAATGCAACACAGTTTGCCATCGGTTCTGTAGAGTGGCACTGTAGGAATACAATAGACGCCAGGTCACCAACAGTGCACAGAAGCATTTTCCAATGCATTTTCATAATGCCTTTATCCATAACATATGGCTGCACTGTCACTGTAAAACATACTTCATTATGCCAGTGCCCATAATGTATAGTGGCTGTTAGAATATACAGCAGTATTTTCACTGTATGAACACTCTTATGTTGACTATGACCAGTAACCTATGTTGAACAGGCTTCCATGCTGACTGTGCCAATCTATGCAGTGTTGCGGATGTAAGAACAAACACATGATGTCTGTGCCTTATAATGCCAGTATAGGTACTGTATAAACACACCCAGGTTTCTTTGCTGAATAAGCTGTATTGCCATTGTAAAAAGGGCATTGGCATGTTGACTGTAACAATATATGCCCGTATTGACACTGTAAGAAGAAACCCAGGTTGGTTGAGCCTAATAATGACAGTATTGTCACTTTCAGAACGCACTCATGTTTGTTTTGCCCAATAATGCTTTACTGCCACTGTAAAAATATATCAGACTGGGTGTGACAATAGGTGCCAGAATATTGTCCTAGGACCCTTTGTCTAGTGGCCAGTTTCCAAATGGCAGAGGTCTAGGGGACAGGGATGGTATTCTTTTACCGGACGTCTATGATAGATTCTGGTTCGATGGCACAGCGAGTAGAGCGTTCACTTTGACATCTATGCAGAGCCTACTGATGCAGGTTCGAATCCCAGCAGGGCCGAACTCAGCCTTTCATCCTTCCGACGTCGTGGGTAAAAATAAGCAGCGCTCAGATACCGGGGGTTTCATAGCCCTATATAAATGCTAAATTATTATTATTATAGATGTCAAGCAAAAAATACATAACTGCCCCATGGCCCCCCAGCGCCTTGCATACACACATAATTACTATGATTGTGTGTGTATGTTTGGCACTTTTGGGCCCAGGGTACAGGCATGGTATTTGTTTACTGGACATCTATGATAGAAGTCCATTAAAACCCCTTCTCCCCCCTTATACCTCCAGTGCCTGGCATACACACATAATCACATTGATTGCGTGCATGTGTTAGGAGCTCAGGACCCAGGGGACAGGCTTGTCATTCTTTTTACTGGGCATCGATGATAGATGTCCAGTTAAAAAAAAACATGCCTTACCCCAGTTCCCCCCAGCACCTCACATCCACACAATTGGCCCTCATTCCGAGTTAGGACTACACCATGGAGTAAATAGCTCCATGGTTAGCACCATGGAGCTATTTACTCCATGGAATACCGGCATGGTGAATGGAGTAATTACCGGTCCATTCCAAGGTTGGATGGACCGGTAATTCCCCATTCACCATAGCCCTTCCCCATCCCCATTTCTGCCCCCATAGGGCTCAATGGGAATGGGGAAGGAGGTAATTACGGCACCGTAAATTACAGTGCCGTAATTTACTCCAAGGTCACTTTGCGGGTCCCGTAATTTACTCCTGCTAAAAGCAGGAGGTAAAGAGGGACCCGCAAAGGGAACTCGGAATACGGAGGTAAGGGATTACCGCCATCGGTGCCCTTACAGGCGCCGGTAATCCCTTACCTCCAACCTCGGAATGACCCCCAATCACATTAATTGTGTGCGTGTAAGACACTGTGCCACAGGGAACAGGCATGGCATTTTGTACTGAGTATGCCCAGTAAAGAATGCCAGTCCAGTCCGCTGGGATTCATAGTGCTTTACATGCAATGTCAAGCCTGACCCTCTATGCCCCCCAGCACCTTGCATGTACACACAATTGATTATCTGTGCATGTGAGGGCAATGAGGGAAGGAATGCCATACATTAATTGACATCTGATAGATGCCCAGTAAAAGATACCATGACTTTGTCCCCCAACACCTCACATGCACACAATTAATGTGTGCCTGTGTGGCACTTGAGGTCTCAGGCGGCAGGCATGGCAGTTTGTCCATGGCATCTATGCCCAGTAAAAAAAGCCATGACTGTACCCTAGGACTCCAGCTCCAGACACACATCTACCCCCTGGGCTCCCCAGCACCTCACAATCACACATAATCACATTCATCATGAATGTGATTAAGTCTCACTGCAAGGCACTGGCACACCATGGAGCAGGCATGGCATTGTTTGCTGTGCATGTTTGATAAAGCAAGCATGATAAGTGTTATTGTGTAGCTAGACTTGCATTTTAATGCAGCGAGTCTAGCTATCTCTTATTGTGGTTTGACATTTTATATAGGGCATCTCTGATAAAGCAAGCATGATAAGTGTTAATATGTAGCTAGACTGGCATTTCAATTGAGGTAGTCTAGCCATTTCTTAATGTGGTACGACATTTTGTATTAGGCATCTTTGGTAAAGCAAGCATGATAAGTGTTATTACAAAGCAAGACTGGCATAAATTATGCCACCAGTCTGAATATTTCTTAGTAAGGCACACCATTTTGTATTGGGCATCTTTGATAAAGCAAGCAGGATCAGTGATATTATTCTTACTGTGGCATGACATTTTGTATTAGACATCTTTGGTAAAACAAGCATAAGTGTTATTATGTAGCTAGGCTGGTATTTCAATGCAGCCAGTCTAGTCATTTCTTATTGATTATTGGGCATCTTTGATTAAGCAAGCATGATAAGTGTTATTATGTAGCTCGACTGGCATTTTAGTGCAGCCAGTTTGGACATGTTTTCATACTTTGGCATGCATTTTTAATGGTAAAGCCAACTGGAGTATGTTCCTCCATGGGGATACTGCCATATACTGGCCATATTGAGGCAGAAAAAGCATGGACATGTTTTTTTTATAGTATTATTACTGGCATTATGCACAAAGCAAATGTGAGTATGTTCTTATATGGGACTAATAGGTGCAGGTAGCATGGAAATGTATGGGCACAGCCAGTTTGAAAATGTTTTATACTGGCACATACGGTGCGAAAAGGCATCATGAAAATGTGTTGGAGAAATGCTCCTGTGCACTGTTGGTGACTTGCATCTATTGGATTCTTTTCATGAGTTACCCTACAAAACCCAACAGTTTTTTGTTTGGACTTTTACCCATTTTTTCTAAAGTGTGCTCTAAAATGAACAATTTAAAACAATTATTTTAAATAAATTCTCAGGGTGGGGGGGAACCCCCCCGAAACCTCCCTGAGTGGTGCAGGCTCCCTCACCATGCTCGGTTGCTCGGGCATATCTGGCACAAATATTTACACACCTCCAGTTAAAAAAAACTAACCGGCCGCGACTGCTTATACTGGTACTGTACACTTCACTCGTGTTTTGAAGGTTGTTTGCTCAGTACTGTATGTGTTAAATAGTCTGCTCTGCTTGCTGTCAGCAGTGGGTGGGTAGAGTGAAAGAAATATGAGCCCCCCCATCACTGCATTCTGCAACCCCCTGCACACTTGCTCACAGTCACACACACACACATATTTGCTATGAACATCTTCATATACACATGGGTGCTCACACACGCATTCCCATACACACACTGACATAACCACATGGCAACAGCTTGCATGCACAAACGCATACATACACTCAACGTTTTTTTCAACGTACCCGCTTGAAAATGCCCCCTGGTCGCCTCAGGACAGGACCAGAGCAAAATCACCATTGAATACAGCAGGAAGTGGGGGAAGTGTCAACCAACACCTCTCCCAGAGTCCAGTTTTTGGCAGCATAGATCCAGTACCTGGGCAACTCTCATCTAAAAGGATGTCCATACATGGTCAGGGAAGCAAAAGGCCAAGAACCACCAAGCAGAGCGAGCTGTGATTATTGTATACAAATGGTGAACCAGGTTTCCCCCGCGAGATGGGTGGGCTGGCGCAGAAGAGCTCCCAAAGCTGCTCTTTGCAATTGAGGAAGTACTCAGGTTTTAATGGGACTGTCTTCTGGCTCCTGCATAATACTTGACTGTCGCACATTATAGACAAGCTGCCGCTGAAGTCAGAAGAACTGACTACCTGACTGAAATCTGACACTGGATTACCTTTGGCTACCTCATAAAAACTTGCCCAGCACCAAAATAGTCCACTTCTCCTTATCCACTGTGCCCACTCCCTCCTTATTTGAGGAAGATATTAATACTATTCTATCTAGTAATCTCAAAAGCTCAACGTAGGTACTGCTACTTGGGGACCTCAACTTGGGCTTAAATGACCCCTTGGACCGGCCTGCCTTGGCAACGGCAAATGTTCTGTCAGAACTTGGCTTTACCCAGAGAAGTAAAACAGCCACCCACAACAAAGGTAGACTACTACATTGGGTGGCAGACTACAACTGCCATGCCAACATCCTCTCCATCTCACCGCTAGCATGGACCGACCACTACCTACTCTCATTCTCGCTTTCTACCAACAGACCCCCGCCTACACCTGCCCCAGTGCTCCACCTACACTAACTACAAATAAAAAGAGTATCACTGCGGATAGGCTTATCCCTGCCTTACTCCCCACCCTTAACTCACTTCCCGACAGCTCTGACCATGAGAGCATGGTTAAGGAGTATAATAAAATGATGGCCTCCTCCTTGGACCAGATCGCCCCCTCAAAATTAGACCAAGCAAGCCAAAAATCCATCTAAATAAATGGTTAACACCATTTAAAAAAAACCTAAGACAACAAAAAAGAAACTGCGAGGCTGCATGGAGATGACTACCATCAGAAGCCAACAAACTAAAGCTTACCAAACTGTCATCCCTCTACAAAAAAGAAATCTGCCTAGCTAAACGAGTATCCTACGACACTCGTATCGCCCAAGTTAAGTCCAATATGAAATAGTTATTTACCATTCTTAAAGAACTTGAGACTCCCATCGCAATACCAGACACCTGTACTAAAGATAAAAAAATGGTGCTAAGATATCCAACATGCACTATCCAATAAAGTATTTACCCTACAAAATAAAATATCCCAAAGAAAGCCTCTTTAAAGGACCTACCAACACCAAAAATAACTGGGAACGCAGACGAAGCCCAACCCACCTGATTCAACTTCTCCAAAGTATCTATCCTCGAGGTGGAAAGAATTATTCTGTCCCTCAAACCATCCAACTGTCAGGGTGATCGTTGCCCAGCACAGCTCATCAAGGATGCGGCTCGAGACCTGTCACCCTTCATAATCAAGCTTATCAATGCGTCCTTTGCCACCGGCAACATCCCCACTAACCTCAAACAATCATTGGTACTCCTACTCTTGAAAAAACCGACCCTAGATCCCTCAAAACCCACTAACTATAGGCCAATTATAACAGTGCCCTTTCTTCTAAAAGTTTTAGACAAGGTGGCCTATATGCAAATACAAACATATTTGGAACTACACCACCTGCTAGGAGCCATACAATCAGGTTTCCGTCCACAACATGGATCGGAGACTGCCCTCATTGATCTCAAGACCCAAATCGATGAGCTTAGAGACAGTGGTAAATCAGCTCTACTCCTCCTTCTGGACCTCTTAGCTGCATTTGGCTTGGTGGATCATACAATTTTATGCAAACATCTTGACACAGCAGCACACTTCTCCAAGGATGCTATTACCTGGATTAGATCTTTCCTAAGCGGCAGAACAACGAGGGTCTTCTCGCTCTCAGCAATGGCAGACCCCATACCCATTACCTGCGGCATGCCACAGGGGTCCTGTGTCTCGCCTACACTGTACAATATTTTTACCAAGCCCCTTTTCGATGATCTGCACCATCTCGGTATCACCTACACCAACTGTGCAGATGATACTCAGATCCTCCTCCCACTTTCAGGGGATTATGACAAGGATTTGGGCTTGGTGAACAGAGTATGCATCATCATCCAGGCATGGATGGCCATGCATGGTCTATGCCTGAATGATGATAAAACAGAATTTATCATCTTGGGTACCCCTACTAACTTAAAAAAAATAGGACCTAACTATTCCTCATTCATTGTTGATGGTAACCTCATTAAGGTAGCACAGTAGGTAAAAACACTAGGTTTTTAAACACTAGGTTTTTATCTCGACTCTACCCTCCCCTTTGCCAAACATGTTAACTCGCTAGCGTCCACTACTGCCTACACGTGTAAACTAATTAGAACCAGTAAGCCATTTCTCTCCAACAATAGCTGCACCACCCTGGCTAGAGCCCTCATCCTGTCCCGCTTGGATTATTGTAATGCCCTTTACATAGGTTCAAATAAATCCACAATTAGAAGAATCCAAACCCTTCAAAATTAATGCCCCTAGAGCTGCTTTAGGCATCTCCAGAAGAGACCACATCTCCGTGAGCAGTCGTCAGAACAACTGGCTCCGGACTAATGACAGAATCCTTCTAAAAACTCTGTTGCTCACCAATAAATCTCTTAATAAAGCCGCCCTATCTACCTCTCCGAGAGATTCCACAAACAGACTTCCCTAAGACCAACTAGATCCGCAAACAGGGATCACCTGTCCATCCCTCGATTCAAACTATCCACGATTGGAGGTAACAGTTTCCCCGTTAATGCGGCCAAACTATGGAACTCCTTGCCTCCCACACTAAGAATAGACCATTCCTACCAGAACTTTAGAACCAATACTATCAAGTGGCTGAAATCCAATGCCCACTAAATCGCACAATGTAGAATCCTAACTGCAACTAGTAATGCCCACCTGTTACTCTTAAATATCCACATATTCTGTTTATGCAAGAATTCTGTACACATTGCCTGTAATATTTGTAAATATCTGTACATATCTTGTATTATCTGTAAAGATCTGCATATACCATTTTCTGTAAGTAATGCTTTGTAAGTAAGGTATCTCATACCACGAATCTCTGTAACTAAGCTTTGCATCTTCTTGTAACTGCTGCGCCCTGATACCCCCGGGTCTGAAGCGCATTATAAATAATAAAACAAACAAACTTATATTACAGCGTACATAAGATCATTAAAAAAACAAATAATAACTATTTGAATAAGACAAGGGGCTTCATTACGACCCTGGCGCTAGGGGTATAACGGGCCGGTAGGGCTGCCGGGCCCGTTAAACCCCTACCGCCTCATTACGAGGTCTGCTCGCGGGTCGCACAAGCAAACCAGGATGCTAACAATGGGCCCGTCATTAACGGGACCGTTGTTAGCATCATCCCCATTCCCATTGAGCCCTATGGGGGCTGAAATGGGAATGGGGATATACCCGGTTCGGGTTCCTTGAATGGGAAAATACGGGGCCCTCCAAGGTATTATATTTCCTAATGTTTAAGGTTTGCTTCTTGATCTTTCTTTTTATCTTTTTTGATTTTATTCAAATAGTTATTTTTCTTTTTTGAATGATCTTATGTGCGCTGTAATATAAGTCACATTGTATTGCTAAAAAATTGTTGTTACAATTTGAATGCAATTAAACAAATAAAAAAAAAATAACTATACAGATTATAGCAGCATAACAGCAGCAGATTGGCCCCTGCAGCAATGTATGCTCACTATTGCATAAGCCCTCTGATAAATTGGCATTCTCTCACAACCTTGGACACTCGGCTCATTAGCAGCACATAAGCAAAATGAAACCCAGGTGCGGAGAACAATGTCAGAGTACTGCCCACTTGCTCAATTGTTCTACCATCGCTCATCAGCCGAGCCTTCAACCAAGGCTTCTCCTTTGTACTTAACCTTGCTGGATGTTTTCTTCTCTGGAACTTTAAGGGAGTTATAGTACATTGTAACCTTCACCTGGAGCTTATGAATAGGCCTTGTTTTCTGGTCTTACACCATCTGTGAAGAGGCCACAGTTTTGTCAATTTCAGCTTTTATTTGGTCACGTTTGACTCAATTGTGTCCGGTGTCATTACCATCCCTGGCCTCTGGAGACTTGGTTGTTCTGTTACTTATATTCTTTCGGCATCTTTAATCGTCAATACTTGGCATCCACAAATGTTTGCTCATTTACTTAATCTAAGAGAAGTAAATCCTGCTTGCATTGCTTATCCTCGTTGACACCTCTTGTACGCTTCAGTTGCTTCTGGTTGTGGCATCCTTGATCTTTGGCCAACAGCTATTCTTATTCATGCACACATTTGTATTTCAAGACTTTCAGCTCTGCAGACCTGGTCTCTCTCCTTCGAGCCTTTCACTTACTATCATTCAAAGCTGATGTCCATCTTTCCAACATGACCACTTCACCCGTGTTATATTTTCTACTGCAGCAAGCTTCTTTGTGACTCATCTACCTTGCATTTCTGTGTATATACATTCACTACTCATCTGGTTACAGATCTTCTTTGTATATATGGTTTCTTCTTACTTGTATGTAGGCTTTCTCTTGTTTCTTCAGTTATATCTTCATTTTTTGAGTGTTCTCATATAGTTTCAGTGTGTCATAGTCTCTTCTTCTTCTTATGACATAGTTTTGCACCTGTCAGGTTTTCTTTACAACTCCTCAATATTCAGCAGTACCTGTAGATCTCCTGCTGCCACTTCATTTCGAGGGCACATTTGGTACGGTTGTCTGAGTGCATCTCTCATACAATCAATGTGGTATTGGAATTTTACCAGGTGTCATGCATAGTATCTTCTTGTTCTTCATCCAATATGTCGGAGGTGGGTTCTATCATTGACGTACATGCCTGCTTCTCTACATTCCCCCCCCTCATCGTGTCCTCAACCACCTACTCTTCCTCAATTTTCTTAATTCTTCCAAAGAATGACTTCTTCAGGATCCATATCTTAGTCACCCCCGTCAGGTGCTCACGGGTGGTGTTTTCGGTCTGTGTGTACTCATCAGTCACAGCATTCACATCAATCATTATCTTCATTCCAATTGCTTTCTTTGCTGTCTTCTTACACTGTCCTATGAATATTCTTATATGACAGAATCCCAGCAACACTAACACCAGTATTGCTCTAAATAGTTTGAAGGCATTTGTCAACCAAGTTGGAACCCATGAAAACAGGGACGAAAACCAATCTTCATCCTCGATCTCGTCTACTTCTTCCATCATCTTCAAATGGAGGGTTGACAGCACAGTTATTACTTCTATCAGTGTTTCATTTTCTTCATCATGGGCAGGTTTGCATGTACAGAAAGGCCTGATCTTGGCAGACACACCTCCTTCCATTGCTGTAATTAAGTCCAGAACACAGCTGTGATGGAGGGCCATGAGCCTGATTGCCCTCAGTTCTTCTCTGATTACACGGAATCCTTTTATTGTTGTTTTCATCATTTGTAGCAACTCCCACCTAGTGATCTGTAACCACTTGGCCTTTAATGCAGTCTGAATCCTGGCATCACTGTAGCTTTAAATATCACTGCTGTTTTGCTGAATAATGTATGTTCATCTGGAATGTCATGACAGGCTTCTATTGATTTTGCTGAAAAACAGTTCTTCCTCTAGTATCAAATTAGTTTAAGCAATCTTTTCCTCCTCAGGTGTGCATCCATTTGTGGGAAAGCTACGATCTGCAAGTCGCTTTGTGGTACTAATAGGGCTGGTATATTTATCAGTACTAATTTACAAACTCCTTCCCATTCTGTTGCCAACTTCATATATGTTCTTGATCCAGAGGCCCAGTAGTGGTCCATCAGGACTGCTGCTCCTCCCTTCATAACTGATACATCAGAAACACTATCAAATTTGATATTTTCACCACCTTTTATTGTGCCATTATTTCTGAAGCATAGGGATGCATTCTTCAGGGGTAGTATCTGTAATGGTCCCCCCTCATCGTGGACCCATGTTAACAACCTTGTGATGTTAGGCCATTCGCCTTTGCATTCACTTTCTGCATTCACCACAACTACTTCCCATTGTCCTGACAATGATACTGCCTTGCACACGATCAGTCCATCAGCCCATCCATCAGGAGCAAGGAATGTTCCTTTAATTCGTAGTTAACCGCTTTCCCAGCATTCTCGAATTTCTTTCCTTTTCTTGTCCTTGCATTGTAACATCCGGTTTTCCTTAACTCTGATTCCTGCTTCATGTATTCTAGGCTGCTCATATTTTATTATTCAGTTCATTGGGCCTCATTGTGAGTCCCACGGTAGCCGTTACGGTAAAACCGGCACGGCTTCCGCCAGAGTAATTTTTTTTCTGGCGCCAACGAATGAGAAATTACCGGGACACTACAGCCCGGCGGACCCAGTAATTGCCCATTCCCGGGCGCTGGAACAAATGCTCCCCATTCCCATTTGAGCCCCCTAGGCTCAATGGGAAAGGGGAGGCCGGATGCACCGGCACCATTGTAAATGGTGCATCCGACATGGTCTGCTCGCGGGTGCCGGTCCGCCCGCCAGGTCAGACCTGGTCAGACCTGGTGGGAGAAAGGGCAACTGCGAGCAGAACTCGTAGTTTGCCGGTCCAGCAACTACGGTACCGGCAAGCTTACTGGTCACGTAGTCACTGGGCTGGCAAACTTATAATGAGGCCCATTGTCTCTTACTTTGCTCTCAACTTCATGTCTTGCACATAATTGGTGTCCCTTTGGGATGTCGCTTTATCCACCCACACTATGGATGCTGTCTTGCTTTGGAATTGTCCTCTAGTGAGGGAAAGTGCAAGGTGCATCCGGCAGTGTGCCTTTTTTACTGGTACTTCTGTTGCTATGAATATTTTAGATGCTCCCATAGCATAAGGGATAAGGGAAAATACACAGCAGCTTACATCTGACTTTTTTCTCGCCACCCGCTTGGCTGATACTACATGTTATTCTTTAAATTGGCCGAATGATCAAGATATTAATGCATAACTTCATTATCTTCCCCACCATCTCTTTTAGATTGGGCAATTTGTTCAGAAATATCAGAAAAATCATCACTTGTGCCTTTATCAGGGATAGAAAGAGATGTCTCATCCTGGGATGCTTCATTTGAATTATAAAACAATGGCCCTCATTCTGAGTATGGTGGTAGTCATGGCACTATTTGCGCCATGACTGCCTCCCATACCGGTACCGACTCCGAGTTGGTTCATGGGGACTTACTGGTCCATTCCGACCTTGGAGGTACCAGTAAGTCCCCATTTACCAAACCATTCCCCATTCCCATTTGAGCCCCCATAGGGCTCAATGGGAATGAGGAGGGCGCAAATAATGGACCGGCGTATGCCAAGCCCATTATTTGCGCCCAGGTCCCTTAACGGGTCCTGTCCTTAACACCTGGTCAGACCAGGCGTTAAGGAAGGGACCCACTAAGGGACCTCGTAGTAGGGCGGTAAGGGATTACCGGCACCGGTCTACTTACTGGTGCCCGGTCTCCCTTAGCGCCCTACTCAGAATGAGGGCCAATATCTCACGAAATGTGAAGAGCATAAGAAAATAAGAACAACACATAAGGCAAAATGTAGTTGTAAGAAGTGTTGCCATAGTATTCAAATGCCACATTATCTCTTTTGAAGAAGCTAGTCTTCTTGTTAGCAGTGTGTGTTATATATAATGGAAAATTCCCAATTTTAATTAAATTATTCACCTTCAATTGTTTTTCAGAATGTGTACTTGTTTAGCTGAAACTGAATTATAATAGCTGTAATAACTCTGCAAATAATAGGACTGTTTTTAGGATTTCCAAAAAATACAACAACGTCCACATTTCGTCGTACTAGAGCTGGATATGTTCGGAGTATGTATATATAAACAGCATGCAGAAATATGTGCAACATATCAGGCAACATAGAATGTATCATGCAATGTTCGTGTCTTATTTTTAATGTATAGTCTCTTTTTAGTTCAACTGAAAACGTGATAGAACTTCATCAAGTCCATTCATTCCTATTAGACTTTAGGAAATGCCAATTTGTTCCATGGATTCTTTGTCTTTGCCCGTGGTATCCAATCTGGTCAGCATGCATGGAACTTCTTCTCTTGCTTCACTGTCAACGGGTGCGGGATGGGTCGGGTTTCTCCTTAGCAGAGCTTCATGTAATTCAAGTGCAGCCAGGCTCTCCTCCCTTGTAATCCCACAGCAGTAGTGGTGACCCTCTCAACTAGGTACAGTGCCTCAAAATGGGGCTTTTTCCAAGTACAGACAAAACTTTGACCAGTACTTGATCCCCTGGGTACAAACTAGGCTGCTTGAGTGAGTCAATAAAATCAGTTGGATGGTTGTCTTCCTCAGTCTTCTTCGACCATTCCCTCTGATTTTTGAGCTGTTGAGAAATAAAGAAACACTAGTGGTCATAATAACCTAATGGTTTGTTACACTGTGGGCATCAGTTTTTATTCAAGTGGGCGGAGCAAGGGGTACTCGAGCAAGGGGTACTCTCATGCAACGTCCGGTCCCCAACTCATGAGGAGGTAGGTGATGATCTGAACCAGACTGGTTTCTGAGGGAAAATAAAGCAAGGGGTAGGCAATATAACCACCCCTTCTTCAGAGTATTTTTTATTTTTGCTGTGCTTTCTTTGAGAAGTCCATTTAGCCACTTACAGATACCATTCACCTCTGGGTGATAGGCTGAGGAAAACGTGTGTTTTATTCCTAATAGAAGAACTATCTGTTCAAACAACTCTTTTACAAAATGCGGGCCATTACCAGACCACAGAACTTCGCAAACACCTCATATAGGAAACACCTCACACACTAGAAACTTGGCAGCGCATGTGGCATCGGGGTGCGTGCATGGACCTGCCTTGATCCATCTGGTAAAGGGACATGCTACTACCAGCACGTGCCCATAACTGTTACATATCAATATAATACATAAGTAGATGCTGAAAATGATCATTGGGCCTAGGGAGGGCTCCTCTCACAGTTTGCAAGCTGTGTCCTGCTGTAAAATTCTAGCACACAGTGCACTTTGCAATAAACTGTGCAACATGTTCTAATACATTTGATGTGAACTAGTCTTCTGCGATCATTGCAGCAAGACTATCTCTGGTGGTATGTGCGGGGTAGTAAAGCTGCTCCAGCACCATCTTCAATAATACTAGAGGCATAACTGGCTTTCCACTGCTGTCCTGTCTCTATATAGCCTCTATGGGGAATAAAGAGCCACAGGCATAACAGGGTCTGCCGCAGCCCCCGTGGTGCGGGGGGCCCCATGCTGCCCATGCTCAGCAGGGGGTCCACTGGTGGTGGGAACCCTCCTCAGCAGGGCTTTCAGGGGGCCCCCACATTTTGTGTTATGCCAGTGTAAAGAACACCCTTTTTTTCTGCACAAATCCTGCTCTTCCTGTGGAGCTCGACCTTGCAGCTGAATTAACTGTACAATGGATAACATATTAAATCCCTCCTACACTAGCATGCAATGTTCTGATCCTTGCTTAACATCAGAAATATTTGGAAAATATGCTGCTCTTTTGGCAGATTTCTTTTCAAATCATGTGAGTCTTAATGAAGGGGAATTGAAAAGAAGGTATTTTTACTCTACTCCCTTACCGCATACCGGGTCCGGGTAGGCGTTATGGGGATTTACCGGGTCATTCCGACCCTGGAGGACCCGGTAACTCCCCATGCCAAATATTATTCCCCATTCCCATTCGAGCCCCCATAGGGCTCAATGGGAATGGGGAAGGAGCTAATAACGGTACCGCAATTTGTGGTATCGTTATTAGTTCTGAAGTCCCTTAGCGGGTCCCGTCCTTAACACCTGGTCAGACCAGGCATTAAGGACGGGACCTGCTGAGGGACCTCGTAGTAGGGCGCTAAGGGATTACCGGCACCGGTGACCTTACCGGTACCGGTAATCCCTTAGCGCCTACCGTGTAATGAGGCCCTATAACTGTAAAATATTTGGCTTTAGCTGGAATGTTACATAATATTGTAGCAGGGTTCAGAACCAGAGGAAACTCTGCTTTAACAATATTCTTTAAGGGGCAGAGATCTTGAATAAATCTCCACAACCCCCACCCCCGTTGATTTCTTCACTGGGTACACAGCCGTATTACATGAGGACTCTGATGACACTAATATTCCCTGCTTTATTAAAGCAGACATGGGCCAGGGCGTCTGGCAGGTCTGACCTGACGGGCGCAGTGGTCCCAATAAGAAGACTTGTCATGGAAGCACCACCACCATTAGCAACGGTGCCGGTGCTTCTGTGTGCCCATTCCCATGGAGTCCTATGGGACCCCACTTCATGGGAATGGGAACTTACACTTTTCCCTGCCCGGTAACTGGGGCTGCAGGTACTTGTAATGTACCGGTGGCATTGGGATATCAGGTAACAGAAACAGTGTTATGAGTTCGGCGGCAACCCGCCGGTAGCACCAGCGAGTTACCGCCAAACTTGTAATGCGGCCCAGGTCTCAATATGCCTTGATCTGCTTCTCTGGACATGGGATACTGTTTTGCAAGTCGTCGGTATTCAGTGGTACCTGCAGATCTCCTGCTACCACTTCAGTTCGAGGGTACATTTGGTGTGGTTATCTGAGTGCATAACGTCTCTCATACACCCGATGCAGTATTGGAATTATACCAGGTGTCATGTACAGTGTCTTCTTGTTCTTCATCCAATATATATCGGAGGTGAGGGGGAGGGTTCTATGAGTGATGTACACGTCTGCTTCTCTAAATCTTCATTGCCACAGCAACTCCAACATCCAGCATTTCCAATCAATATCGTCAGGAACAGCATGCCCTGTCTCTTAGTTCAATTGACCTAAACCGTGGTCATCACCCTTGCTTTGAGCAGGATAAACGGTTGCAAGAACCTCCTCGTGGGTCTACCACACTTATCCATTCTCCCCATTGAAACAGTTCTCACGTTTTTGACCCGCATACTGTTCTGCCTCTCCCACTTAGCCCATGTTCTGCCACCAAAACTAAGCCCATCAAAATTCTCACCCTTGTCAGCACAACCATCCATGACTTGCCTTCTCCTCCTGCCCTCCAGATCAACACATCTATTTTGCTCTACAGCACCTCCACTCACAAATCCACACCTTTCTATACCGAGGCTCCCTGTACAGAATCTACGTTGAGGATGTGTCCCTAACCCCCACGCCCCCTGTAACGGCTGTACCTTGGATAGCGTTCTTGCTTTCCGGCTGGCAGCAATGCATGCAGCTGCACCCCTTGGGCTTCTTCAGGAAGCTTCTGCCCTGGAGTGTGCATCAGGGCTCCCACCTGAGTTCCCTCTGATTCAACTTGCATCTCTGCCCCTTGGGAACCTTGGCTTCCTCCTTTGGATTGAATTGTAATTGTGCTGCTGAAACACAGGGATTTTCAGGATGGGGACTTCTGCTCGGAAGCCCAAAATGTCCTTTGCTGTTTATTGCCCTTGAAAAGTGGTGCAAGTGAATTTATTTAACCAATGAGCCGTTGATCCACGGCAGGTCTGCTCACTTGTGGACGGCAGGTATGTGGCCCTCTGATCTTGGCCTTTGTCTTTAACCAACTTGAGTGGTAAAGAAACCAGGAGCACTCATTAACAATGCATGTCCTTTTGTCATCTCCACTCCTGTCCCTTCTCCATTTGATTATTGCACTTTTCTATATTTAGGTTTAAGAGGTTGTTTGTAAAAGCATCTGTAAATAGTGCAGAATGTTGTTGCCCAATAAACAGTGGGGTACATCAAATGGGACTGAACCCCAATTATGTGCAAGCTTCACTGGCTTTGATTTAAAATGCATATTAAATTTAGGAACTCTACTTGAGCTCCATCTTCGTCCCATTCCTTACGGTTATGAGATGTGTCAGTCATCTAACACAGCCCCTCCAACAGTGCTCAATTTGTAAGAAAATAAGTGCCAGGGCCCAAATATTTTCTAGCACTTCTGTGATACTGTGGGTGAGCCGTTCCCCACCCCTGCTGCCACCACCCATAGCTGCTCCCCACAGTGTTGACATATTTGGGGTTACACTACAGCTTGCACCTGCTCATTGTGGTTGATGAGTGCACTATGACCACTTAATTATTAAAGTGAGTCTGTGAAAATAAGTGCAAGAGCTGAGCCCCGGCAAACACCCCCACAATTTGAGCACTGTCCTCCACCAACCTATCAAAAGATGAAAGTGCCCTAATATTACCTGCCCTCCCTGGGAGGAGCCACAAAGGACCTGTGAGCCCCACGCTCACAGAACCCCCCCGGACATCTGGCCCACAAAGAATCCTGCATATTCAGGCACTGCATTCCGTCTTGTCAAACCCAGCCCCCTCCTAGTGATAGCAGAACACACAGATAAATGGATTGGGAATCTGTGATCCCTTCCCAGTACAACCCTATGAACCTGGGACCGGCACTGAATCTGGAATCAGCAGATCCTGCTCGAAAACAAAAACATCATGCAAAGATCCCTCAGCACAGTCCAAAACTACCTAAGAACAGTTGTACCCCAAATGTTGCTCTCTCTTTGTATTTCGAAAAACTATAAAACCACCAAACTATTGTATCTACTATCGCTGAGCACTGAAGAAGCACTCCCACCAACAAAACACACATTGCCTCATGTTCACAAATAGCATATTGCAACTTGAACTGGCTTTCATTCGCACCACTGACATCTTATGGGATAGATATATGAATTTGATACACTCATATCAGAGGTGAACAATTTTTGGTTCCCCACATATTTTTTAAAACAATTCCCATAAGCCCAAGCCAGCATAGCCAATGGAGAGGGAATTTGAGAGTGTTAGTCCAAAGAATCTGGTGAGCTTCTGGATGCGGACCCGTGACTTAAATTTATTTTATTTATTCTGTATTTATAATGCGCCTATACAAAGTGTGTTTCAAATCACAACAAGACAAGGGGTGGACAGGGAGGACAAAAACGATCCTACTAGGTCTTGTGACATTCGGATCGTGCAAGTGCAGCAGCAAGAAGTGCGTGGGAGAAGGTGGTAGTGCAGGTCTGGGCGGAAAGGCCCGTGGGCTAAGCGAGTGGAGGCCAGGTGGACAGAGCCAGGGGAATGCAGAGAGTGCAGGGGAGGGAAGGTTCACGTGCTAAGTGCGAGGTAGGGGGCTGAAAGGGCTCAAGGGGTGCAGGCGCAACCAGGCAAGTGCAGGGGGAGAGCGCCCAGATGGACAAGTGAAAGTTGATTGGGGGGTCAGGAGAGACCAAGTGCAAGGGTAGACTGAACGAGGAGGGCCTGGTGCCCTGTAAGAATCTGAAGGAATCAGGCAGCCAGTCAAGCAGCAGACGGGGACATTAGCAGGAGAGAGGGAGAGGGAGAGGGAAGGAGGAAGAGAAACAGAAGGTCTAGAGATGCTTCCGGAACTTAAGGAGATCCGGCTCAAGTCTGAGAGGGGCGGGGAGGCCTTCAGAGGGAGGTACCTGATAAGGAGAGAGATCTACCCCTTGTTAGAAGAGTATGCTAACAAGCCTGGGCTTTGGCTTACAATTCCTTGGCCCTAAATAACAGTAAAACTGAGCTAATCATATTTGACTCAGGGCCACGATTTAAGAAAATTGATGTGAAATCCTCTCAGTTTATCCTTTTGGACAATATTATTCCTGTCTCCAAAAGTGTAAAAACCTTGGGTGTCAGTCTTGACTCTGCGTTATCTATGAAAAAGCATGTCTCCAATGTTCGCTCCTCTTGTGGTCTTGTTATCAAACTCCTCTATCAGATGTGTCCCTATCTTAACATTAAAAACCGTTCCCTTCCTGCTACAACGCTAATCAATTCCAGCCTGTGTTATTGCAACAGCCTACTTATTGGCACCTCTAAAGCTAATTTTAAGCATCTACAGACGACAAAGAACAGTGCCGTTAGGGTGGTCTTTAGTCTCACTAAGGGTGACCATGGGCCTCATTACATGGTAGGCGCTAAGGGATTACAAGCACCGGCGCCCTTACCGGTGCCGGTAATCCCTTAGTGCCCTACTATGAGGTCCCTTAGCGGGTCCCTTCCTTAACGCCTGGTTTTACCAGGCGTTAAGGATGGGACCCGCTAAGGGACTTCAGAGCTCATAACGGTACCAAAAATTGCACAACCGTTATTAGCTCCATCCCCATTCCCATTGAGCCCTATGGAGGCTCAAATGGGAATGGGCAATGGTTCCCGGAATGGGGACTTACCGGTCCCAAAGAGGTCGCAATAGACCGGTAAGTCCCTATTCCGGGAACCCGGACCCAGAATGCGGTAAGGGGGTAGCCATGGCGCTAATAGCGCCATGGTTACCGCCTACTGTGTAATGAGTTCCCATGTCTCTGATTTTAGGAGAAAACTTCACTGGCTGCTGGAAAAAGAGAGAGTTAGATATAAGACTCGGTCCCTTGTTTTTAAATGTTTACACTCAGTTGCACCTTGCTGCTTGGAAAAAAAAATCTCTCGTGTTAACCCTTCGAAAGCACTGAGCTCCAGCTACTCATATCTCCTAACCCAACCTCCTTACTGCCTGGAGAAATTTGGAGGTACTTGTTTCGAAGTCAGGGCGCCCCTAGAATGGAACTCCTTACCCTTCCTTATTAAATCGTCTCCTTCACTGACCGGTTTCAAGAAAGCGATTTAGACTTCTTTTTTAATTCCTTGGATTAGACCTCTTTTTTGTGCTCCTTCATGTTTGACCACTTTGTCCTTGTGTGTGTGCTCAGGGGCTTATGGGCGTGTAGCCCTCTACAAGAACTAAAAAAAAATATATATCTGTTTGTCTTGGGTGCTCATATAGGAGGACCAAATGCTCCACACTAGGCCTGGTGTTCTGTGCATTATTTTCCATGGGGAAGATAAGATCACCTGGTGCATCAATCCCCAGCAGGGCCATCTTAAGCACTTTTGGGGCTCTGGGCACAGACTTCTTTGCCCCCCCCCCCCCGACACCAAACCAAAGGAATTAAGTGATCAAGAATATCTGAACCCGCCCCGCCCCCACCGCACCGCGCCACAATCACAACCCATAGGTTGATATGCTGCCTCACAGCATTAAAATTAAGGATGTTTACTCCCTTTAAATCCCCTTACCCTCTTCATTCTTGCTCTAATCAGACTGATAATGTTGGCCTTCAAAAGCTACTTGTTTATCAGTCTAGGAAGAGGTTACTTCTGTTCTAGCATAGATACAGGAGACTTTATATCAATAAAATCCAGGAATGTAAGCAGACTGTAGTATTAATGAAGGACTGTATGTAAAAGGTGCATGTAACCCCGAATAGACAGAGATCTCACATTTGCTGCCTCACAGAATTCAAACGTGCTCAAGCATGGATAGAGCAGACCAATTGGTAGGAGGGAGAAAGCTACACGTACCATAGCATGGATAGTGGATGCAGATTAGAAGCTACCAGGAAGGTGTCTGTATCCAGACAGACTGAGATTATAAGTGGGACGTAGTTTTCAAATAGTGTTGCCATTAGAGATCAAAGGAACAAGTGCATGTGGTGTGCAATATATCAACGCTCACTAGTATAGTGGAAGCAACACTATAGCCAGTGGAACCATGAGTGAGGCTTTTGTGGAGATCATACCCTGAGAAGGAAATCATTCTGAATGGGTGACAATTTTGAAAGGTTTAGGGACTGACAATTTTGAGAGGTTAGATAATACAAGATTAAATGAGATGCCCAGGAGCACACATTGGTTAATGCGTGAAGCTGGGATTTGTGCCAACTCTGCAATTTCTGCATATGAACACCTTTGTTACCAGTTCTTATCATGAACTGCAATTATCTAATTTCATAAAACTGACTTGGAAAGTACACACAGCACATTACCAAACATGACAATTTTTTAAAACAAAATATTATAGGAGGGTGTAACACAGAATGATTCTAGCTCCATTCTCTCCATCATCAAGAGACATTTTATAAGTACCAGCATTCCAAACAGTGTGATTTAACAGATTGAGGGCCTCATTACACGGTAGGCGGTAAGGGTTTACCGGTACCAGTAAGGGCACCGGTACCGGTAAACCCTTACCGCCTTACTACGAGGTCCCTTTGTGGGACCTGACCTTAACGGCTGGTGTAGACCAGCCGTTAAAGTTGGGACCCGCAAAGGGACCTTGGTGCTAATTACGGTACCGCAATTTGCGGTACCGTAATTAGCACCTTCCTCATTCCCATTGAGCCCTATGGGGCAAAAATGGGAATGGGGAAGGGCCATGGAGAAAGGGGAATTACCGCCCCGCCAACCTTGGAATGGGGTGGTAATTCCCCTTTTCTCCATGGTGGTACTGGTATGGTAACGGCGGCAACCATGGTGCTAATAGCAGCATGGTTTACCGCATAACGTGTAATGAGGCCCTTAATCTTGGTTGGTATTTTAAAGCTGTACATACTTCCAAAACACTGGCTTGTCAAATAGCCATTTATAAACGTGCAGAAAAACCTTTGACTTTTACAAAAATGCAAAGCGTTTTTGTGTGTCAAACTAGCAGGCTTTAAAATATGCTTGCCGGAGCCCTTCACCATCTGGTCTGCTCCCTTCTGTCTACCACCCCTTCCACTCAAATGGCCTACATAAGAAGAAAGCTCAAGTAATGGGCTACACGATGCCACCAGCATGCAAGGAGGCAAACTTCACAGAAGACAGTACAATAATGTAAGAGATATAAGATGATTGATAGGATCACTGTATTGTCTGCTGGCAAAGCCAGGAAACAAGCATGAATGCTTTGGTTCCAAATTCTGATACTTATTCATCTCTTGGACTAACAGTTTATGCTCATCGTTGGAGGTGATTGCCCAGGTTTTACAACACCCCATCTGAGCACACCAATATCTAGACCTTCACCATAAGGTTGACCTGTTCATGTTTATAGCAACCCTATCTGGTGCAGGTATATTGCTGATAATAGCACATGTTGTGCTGCAAGACCAAGTACATACACAGGCAGGTTTATAAACTCAGACATAGGAAAGGCTCAGCCAGCCTTACAGGAATGTGCTATTCTAATCTTGCATAGGAACACATATCTCTGCAATGGGTGCTTCACACACTGATCTAACTTCTGAACCACTGTGGCACTCAATTTACCAGTATGCATTTCAAATGTGTTTATTGCACATGATCAACATAATTCCCACAGGAAGGAAAGACTGCTAAGGAGTTTGACCGCAACAAACACACAAACTATATACACCATAGTGAACACAGAAAGCATTACATGATGAATGATTGAGGTAAAATGTACTTTCCAAAACAGACAGGCAATAGGTTTAGAGCCTCAGCATCATGCAGTACAATATCCTTGTGTGTGCTATTTAAGTCTGGTGAACAAAGGAATCTTACTACTTTAGATCCGACAGCCTTGTTGGGCCCCCTCCAAGGTGGGGGCCCTGGGCAAGTGCCCCTTTTGCCCTCCCACAAAAACGTCCCTGATCCCCAGTTATGCCTAATCTGCTTTTTTTGAGATGTGCCAGTTATCAAATCTGATTTACAGCAAAGCAGCCTCTCCCACCTGAACAAAACTATGGGATCAACATCCTTTTTGCAGAAGGACAGCACTGCAACACCTTGCATTTGAAAATAACACAGCCCTGTGCCGGAAAGCCAACCCCAATCAAGCTTTGGCCCCTTACCGCCTTCCATGCATTTGAAATACTCCTAAATGGGTGTCTTTATTATCCGGATAGCAGATTCCTTCATAACACTGCACTACCAACCCCACTGCCCCGAGCATGTACACTGCACTCTCACCTTCCAGGCGTGCACACTGCACCCCGCCTCCCAGGCATACGGATTGCAATCCCAGCTCCGGGTAACAACACTGCACTCCCACCTTCCAGGTGTGCACACTGCACCCCTCCTCCCAGGCAGACGGATTGTAATCCTAACTCAGGGTATAAACACTGCACTCCCACCTTCCAGGCGTGCACACTACACCCCTCCTCCCAGGCATACGGATTGCCATCCCAACTCCGGGTATAAACACTGCACACCCACCTTCCAGGCGTGCGCACTGCACCCCTCCTCCCAGGCATACGGATTGCAATCCCAACTCCGGGTAGAAACACTGCACTCCCACCTTCCATGCGTGCACACTGCACCCCTCCTCCCAGGCATACAGATTGCAATCCCAGCTCCTGGTATAAACACTGACCCCTCCTCCCAGGCATACAGATTGTAATCCCAACTCTGGGTATAAACACTGCACTCCCACCTTCCAGGTGTGCGTACTGCACCCCTCCTCCCAGGCATACAGATTGTAATCCCAACTCCGGGTATAAACACTGCACTCCCACCTTCCAGGTGTGCGCACTGCATCCCTCCTCCCAGGCATACTGATTTTAATCCCAACTCCGGGTAAAAACACTGCACTCTCACCTTCCAGGCATGCACACTGCACCCCTCCTCCCAGGCATACGGATTGTAATCCCAACTCCGGGTATAAACACTGCACTCCCACCTTTCAAACGTGCACACTGCACCTCTCCTCCCAGGCATACGGATTGCAATCAAAACTCCAGATTTAAACACTGCACTCCCACCTTCCAGACGTGCACACTTCACCCCTCCTCCCAGGCATACGGATTGCAATCCCAACTCTGGGTAGAAACACTGCACTCCCACCTTCCATGCGTGCACACTGCACCCCACCTCTCAGGCATACACATTGTAATCCCAGCTCTGGGTGAAAACACTGCACTCCCACCTTCCAGACGTGCACACTGCACCCCTCGTCCCAGGCATACAGATTGCAATCCCAGCTCCCCGTGTAAACACTGCACCCCCCCTCCCAGGCATACAGATTGTAATCCCAACTCCGGGTATAAACACTGCACTCCCACCTTCCAGGCGTGCGCACTGCACCCCTCCTCCCAGGCATACAGATTGCAGTCCCAGCTCTGTGTATAAACACTGCACTCCCACCTTCCGGGCATGCACACTGCACCCCTCCTTTCAGGCATACAGACTGTAATCCCAACTCCGGGTATAAACACTGCGCTCCCAATTTCCAGGCGTTCACACTGAACCCCTCCTCCCAGGCATACAGATTGCAATCCCAACTCCGGTTATAAACACTGCACCCGTCCTCCCAGGCATACAAATTGTAATCCCAACTCTGGGTATAAACACTACACTCCCACGTTCCAGGCGTGCACACTGCAGCTCTCCTCCCAGGCATACGGATTATAATCCCATCTCCGAGTATAAACACTGCACTCCCACCTTCCAGGCGTGCACGCTGCACCTCTCCTCCCAGTCATACGGATTGCAATCCCAACTCCGGGTCTAAACACTGCACTCCCACCTTCCAGCCGTGCACACTGCACCCCTCTTCCCAGGCATACAGATTGCAATCCCAACTCCGGGTGTAAACACTGCACTCCCCCTTCCCAAGCGTGCACACTGGACCCCTCTTCCCAGGCATACACATTGCAATCCCAACTCCGAGTATAAACACTGCACTCCCCCTTCCCAGGCGTGCACACTGCACCCCTCTTCCCAGGCATACAGACTGCAATCCCAACTCCGTGTGTAAACACTGCACTCCCCCTTCCCAGGCGTGCACACTGGACTCCTCTTCCCAGGCATACAGATTGCAATCCCAACTCCGTGTATAAACACTGCACTCCCACCTTCCAGGCGTGCGCACTGCATACCTCCTCCCTGGCATAAGGATTATAATCCCAACTCGGGGTATGAACACTGCACCCGTCCTCCCAGGCCTACAAATTGTAATCCCAACTCTGGGTATAAGCACTGCACTCCCACCTTCCAGGCATGCACACTGCACCTCTCCTCCCAGGCATACGGATTGCAATCACAACTCTGGGTCTAAACACTGCACTCCCACCTTCCAGGTGTGCGCACTGCATCCCTCCTCCCAGGCATACGGATTATAATCCCAACTCCGGGTATAAACACTGCACTCCCACCTTCCAGGCGTGCACACTGCATCCCTCCTCCCAGGCATACGGATTATAATCCCAACTGCGGGTCTAAACACTGCACCCGTCCTCCCAGGCATACAAATTGTAATCCCAACTCCGGGTATAAACACTGCACTCCCACCTTCCAGGCGTGCACACTGCACCTCTCTTCCCAGGCATACAGATTGAAATCCCAACTGCGGGTCTAAACACTGCACTCCCACCTTCCAGGACTGAGCACTGCATCCCTCCTCCCAGGCATACAGACTGCAATTCCAACTGCGGGTCTAAACACTGCACTCCCCCTTCCCAGGCGAGCACACTGCACCCCTCTTCCCAGGCATACAGATTGCAATCCCAACTCCGTGTATAAACACTGCACTCGTCCTCCCAGGCATACAAATTGTAATCCCAACTCCGGGTATAAGCACTGCACTCCCACCTTCCAGGCCTACAGATTGCAATCCCAACTCCGGGTCTAAACACTGCACTCCCACCTTCCAGTCGTGCACACTGCACCCCTCTTCCCAGGCATACAGATTGCAATCCCAACTCTGGGTCTAAACACTGCACTCCCCCTTCTCAAGCGTGCACACTGCACCCCTCTTCCCAGGCATACAGACTGCAATCCCAACTCCGGGTCTAAACACTGCACTCCCCCTTCCCAGGCATACAGATTGCAATCCCAGCTCCGGGTGTAAACACTGCACTCCCCCTTCCCAAGCGTGCACGCTGCACCCCTCCTCCCAGGCATACAGATTGCAATCCCAACTCCGGGTATAAACACTGCACTCCCACCTTCCAGGGGTGCACACTGCACCTCTCTTCCCAGGCACACGGATTGCAATCCCAACTGCGGGTCTAAACACTGCACTCCCCCTTCCCAGGCATACAGATTGCAATCCCAGCTCCGGGTGTAAACACTGCACTCCCCCTTCCCAAGCGTGCACGCTGCACCCCTCCTCCCAGGCATACAGATTGCAATCCCAACTCCGGGTATAAACACTGCACTCCCACCTTCCAGGGGTGCACACTGCACCTCTCTTCCCAGGCACACGGATTGCAATCCCAACTGCGGGTCTAAACACTGCACTCTCCCTCACCGGGTGTGCACCCCCTGCTCCCACATCCCCGGCACGTGCAATGCGCTCCCACCCACCCAGGCGTGCACACCTCCACTGTTAAATTAGCAGCCACGGAATCATTATATACATGTGACCTATAGAATGTCAAGTTTGTTTTCATGTAACATGTACTCTGCACGCTCCCTTTTGCCCTCCCCTCTCAAAGAAAGGTTTCCGATTACCTGCGCCTTCTTTAATTCAAAGATACCTGAGCAACAGAAAATTACAAAAATACGTATTTTTTTTCCATATGACCAAACATGTTGCCTTCCAGCTAATTCGGAGCACTGAATGCTGCATTTTATCAAAGAGTGATATAGCCTGTAAAGGCGCTCCGCGCGTCCTATGCACCGATGCCGTTTAGTGGTCGCGGAACTCCTGAGCGACCAGCCATATCCCGCCAGAGTGAGGTTAGGGCTTTAATATCCTATATATTATCCCTGAGTGCTTACACCTGCGGCCTATGGAGATAAAGGGGCCTAGGCAGGGTGCACAAGTGAATATTACCAGGAGACGGCCACTCCAGAGGCTAATGGCAGCCCCGAGGAGGGAATGGGAGATGACGCGGAGAGACTCAATAGGACTCAACCTTGCCTCTCATTAAGATGCGCCAGCTGGGGCTTCAGGAACATGAGCTCGGGGGTCAAGGCTACATGGCCCAAAGAGATCGGGATTGGATGGATGGGTAGGGCTGGTGGTGAGGACTGGAGTAAAGGGTGGTAGACTGAGGTCTGGTGAGCGTGGCGAGAGAACAGAATCCAAATGTAGGTCAAGGACAGCCGGGGAAGAGGAGGGGGTGGAAGAAAGCGTTGTGGACAGAAAACAAGGCCTGGCAGTCGGCATGTGTATGGGGGAAGCTAGGCGAGGACCACCAGCATTAGCAGTAGGTGAAGGGGCCCAAGCCTAGCAGAACAGAGGTCTGAAACATTTTCCTCTCCAAATGTTTTACACTACAAATCCCATCCGCCCCAACCAGGATAGTCAAGGGTGAGCGATCATTGGAGTTGAAGTCCAAAACATCTGGTTCGTTACAAGTTGCATCAGGTGAATAACTGGTGGATTCGGGGAGTTGAGGTGCTGAGGGGAAAATAAAGGAGGAGCATGACTTAACCACATGTTATTGCGCAGGCAAGGATTGCAGGATAGGGCGAGCGGGCAACAGCCAGGTGGGAAAAGATGGTGGGTACAGAAATGGGAGGCTAGTGTCACATAAGAGCAATGAACAAAAGCAAGGCTTCTGTACCAGTGATGCGAGCAGACTCAAAATTAAGAAAGGAGGCCAGGATGAATTCTTAGCTTAGTTTCCAGTATGAAGTTTCTCAAGGAAAGTGCCTGCACAGAAACACCCACCGGCCGATCTGTCCACTTACCTGCTCACTCTCCAACTGAGAATTGGAACACTCAGACGAGCACTGGCTCCAGCGTTCTACTCGCACGCGCCTACTTGACATTATAGCCAGTCCCTTCCAGCAGGATTCATATAATACATGAAAGACTCATCACAACAGTTAACTTATCTGAGGATGTTGCTTAGAAGGAAAACAGCCATTCTGATCCTGCACCGCTGTGGGCAGACACCAGTGGTGAGATAGCACCAGAGAGGAAATGGAGCAGACCCTTGGGGGAACTACACACAACTCATTACAAAAAACGCAAATAAGATTGAAAACTGCAATAGGAAAGGATCCACCAGAAGTCATCATTGCTGACATATAGCATAGAAACAAAACAGCCAATGGGGTTGCAGACAGATCATTTGGAAACCTTCCCGAGTCACAAACAACACTCTGTAAAGATGTGCTATTGTTGTGCAACCATGATGCCGGTGAACATCCCGAGTCCTGGAACCACAACATAATGAGTTAACTAAAGTGTACAATGAACACCGGGGCCATATTGCAGAAATGGTGCTTCAGTGTGAGTGCAAATGTCACTAGGGCACAAATGCAAAATAACAGTCTTTCCATGCATTTGTGCACCAGGCCACATTTTGCACTAGTTTTAGGACTCCGGCAACTATTGTCCTCGTGCAAACATGTATTGAAAGAATATATTTTTTGCAACAGGGCAATTTCTGCCCTAGTGCTAATTGCACTTGCATCGGTGCAAAGTTTCTGTAATGCTGGCCACCCTCCAGAAACACCCAGTGGTTTGGGTCACCTGATGGAACAGAATAACACAGGTCAATGGCGGTTCAATACATAGTAGATGCTGCAACTGTTTGCAGAACCGTACAAGGCATAGGGCCGATGCTATTCCAACAAATTAGTCAATGCTTGCTAGGATATTGCAGAAAACCCTTTGTGAACCCTAATTTATCGGAAGGCAAGCAAACAGGAAGTTATCAGAGCGAAAACCCCAATCTATCGGAAGGAAAGCAAACAGGAAGTTACGAGAGCGAAGGCCTCAATATATCGGAAGGCAAGCAAACAGGAAGTTACCAGAGTGAAGACCCCAATCTATCAGAAGGCAAGCAACCAGGAAGTTACCAGAGCGAAGACCCCAATCTTTCGGAAAGCAAGCAAACAGGAAGTTACCAGAGCGAAGACCCCAATCTATCGGAAGGCAAGCAAACAGGAAGTTACCAGAGTGAAGACCCCAATCTATCAGAAGGCAAGCAACCAGGAAGTTACCAGAGTGAAGACCCCAATCTATCAGAAGGCAAGCAAACGGGAAGTTACGAGAGCGAAGGCCTCAATATATCGGAAGGCAAGCAAGCAGGAAGTTAGCAGAGTGAATACCCCAATCTATCAGAAGGCAAGCAAACAGGAAGTTACGAGGGTGAAGACCTCAATATATCAAAAGGCAAGTAACCAGGAAGTTACCAGAGTGAAGACCCCAATCTATCGGAAAGGCAAGCAAACAGGAAGTTACGAGTGCGAAGACCTCAATATATCGGAAGACAAGCAAACAGGAAGTTACCAGAGTGAAGACCCCAATCTATCGGAAGGCAAGCAAACAGGAAGTTACGAGTGCAAAGACCTCAATATATCTGAAGGCAAGCAAACAGGAAGTTACGAAGGCGAAGACCTCAATGTATCAAAACGCAAGTAACCAGGAAGTTACCAGAGAGAAGGAAGAGGCTACTTTTGCAAGTATGTAGGCATTCCGGTTTAGCACAGGACTAGGCACTATGGACATCAGCCGACTAAAATCCCAAAACCCACATCTCATGTCAAGAAAACACATCTACTTAAGGTCTCAACCTCATAAAACGCTAATGTACCACCATCATGCACACAGGCACGCTTACAAGCAAGCATTTAGACAGAGTGCCAAGTTGCCACGTAACCCCGCACTAAGTTACAGGCAAACAGGCTATGCCTGCATTCCCCGTGGTCCAACAGTAAGACCAAAACTACACTGCAGTGCTTATTTTTAGTAATGTGTACACCTGCCACCCAAGCACCACCACGCAATCGAATTGTAAACAACACAGACTCTTGGCTCCAGGCAGTGCGCTCAATTGACAGGACAATGGAATTCCACGATTAGCCAAACAATTGAAGTGATCCTTTTCTAAAGTAATGAGTACATGTATCATTCTCTCAGGAAGTCCCATCAAGTTCCGGAGATCATTCAAGGGCAATCTCTTTACCAAGGGCAGGAACTGGCCATGTGACACATTTCCAGTGCGCTGGAACAAACCCCAGAAGTCTACTCATTGCCTTGAGCCAAGAAACGGTGGGAGCTCTTTTCTGCGCACATCTCTCCGGGTCTAAAAATAAGACCATGGTCTTATTCAATCTTCCTGCAGTTTGTGCAGTGGGGGGTGATATCACTGCATCAATGTGTCCCCTACTCCTGAGGTTCTGCCAGTCGAAGGCCATTACAGAGCACATTATGTGGCATCAGTTTGCACAGTTTCTTCAGTTCGACCCTTTTGAAGAGGTAAATCTAATGTATAGCCACCGTCACTCCCCACCAGGGGCCTTCAACCCATCTCCATATACGGAGAAAAATGATAATTCAATTGGGTTTTTATATCGTGCTTCATGTCACAGCGCTGTGTGGGCATTTACAGATGTTAATGTCACTGCGGTGGGCCCACCTGCATTAGCTTCAGGCCCCACTACGCCTCTGCTTACTTCCAAGACAAGCGCATTGCCCCATGAGCTGTCCTCTCAAAGCTCACAGCTTAGGTTCTTGCCGGTGACACGGGGCCTACCTGAACTTTGCAAGTTTCACAGAGCAGGCACTACTCAGCCTTCCATACATCCGCGGTCAATCGATTGGGTACCATTAAATTGGCTAACAAGCAGAGCTGTTATTTTCATTTCTAAATGCGGCATGACGCGTCACATAAAACGTCATCATTTTTATACGTTTAATAGACATTCCACGCTATGAGGTGCCCTTAAGGTGGTATGGATGACACCCAACAACACAATCACTGGACGCCACCCATCTGGAAACAAACCTCCAATGTATGAAAAAAGCACGAAACAAAGCACAAACAGAAAGCACACATCACAGACGCCACTTACCCCGGTTGCACCTGAATCAACAGATGAGCACAGCACCTACCTTGTCCTTCTCTTCCGCCTTTACCAACCCAGCCCACTTTACCTTACAGAGCCACAACAGCGCCTGGAGACCATGCAAAAGGCAGCAGTGCACAACATGAATCAATTTAACATAACATAACATGTGGGAATTAAAGAAAAGAGACACATTGGTGAATAAAGAGGGATGGATCTTTCAAGAATGATGACACCTAAGACGGAAATATTGTTATTATGCTGTTAACGGCTGCTGCAGCGGGCCGTACAGGTTATTAAAGGCCTTCTGCCCAAAGTAAGGCCCAAGCGTAGCAGGAGGGATAACTGATGCCAGAAAGCTGTCACCAGGCCTGCACGGCTGAAAATAATGGCCCACAAGTCCCAACATGCAATGTGCAAAACTAGGACAGGCTCAAGGTGTCACTCAGAACATGAAGCCCTTTGGCAGCCAGTTACTGTGCATACTAATGCAGTAGTTTGGGATGGATGCCTGGTTTGGAAGCATGTCACAAATTGAGGTTGATGCTGTTTGTGTTCTCCAGAGCAAAAGGTGGGCCTGGGGGGAATGAGGGAGGAGTTTCTCCCTGAGCAGATTTGTCAGTGAGTGTATCCTGGAGGCCCCCCCAGGTTATTTAATGGGGTACGGGGAAGGTTTGGTGAACAGTCGGTGGAGGGTGCCGTACATGTTTTTCCAGAGCCTTCACTGGTGGGGTTGAGCTGTGCTGGAGGCCACGTGGCAGAGTGGGCATGGGGATGAGCAACAGGCAGAGGTGCATTGGCGAGTGGAGAGAGGGGCGACATTGCAGAAAGTTTCCGGTGCAGGAGGGTGGAGAGTGGAGGCTGCGTTGACAGCAGTTTTTTTCTGGTGAGAGGGGTCCAGAGCAGGGATCCTGGTGGGTCGGGTGTAGAGAGTGGGTTGCAGCAGGCGTATTAGGGTGTACTGGGGTCGGGGGGTTGGGAAGGGATGGGTGTTTGGCGTGTGAGCAGGGTACAGTAGCCCGGTCTAGCAGGGATTTTGGCACAGGGTGACTGTGATGGGGGCCTGCTCTGGGCATCCAGTAGGCCCCTTTTGGGCTATAGACATGGGCAGCATTGAGGCCCAATGCCTCTGTGGGTTGGGGCCTGCTATGGACATCCAGCAATCTCCATGTTGCTATGGGACATCAGCATCATCTGGAGTGGGGGCAGGGTGAGCCATGCCCCTGACCATGCAGACCTCTGCCACAGTACTAACACAAGGGTCCCACAGCATCATGGCCTGCAGGCCCGTGCTCACACGGTGTGGGCCTGCAGGCCTAATGAATGAGAGACGGACTCAGTCGTTCCTCTTTGGGAGTCTCCAGTCGTTCTTGTGCACGTGTCTGCAGAGGCTCCTTTCCATGTTAAAAGGGCCATACACAGGGGAGGGACACATGCCCTTAAAGGGGCAACTCATTTGGGAGGGTCACACAAAACAGTGACCAAACTGTTAGCCAGGGATAATGTCCCAGATTTGGGTGCTCTGTTCCCGTATCTCAATATTATTTTTCAATTGGAAAACTCAGTGATTCCGGTTTTTGGTAGTAGGTCTTCATAAAAAAATCTGTGTATTTTAGGTTTATGTGAGTGTGAATGTAATTTGGTTATCATTCTTTTCCATCCAGATGATGCATACATACATCTTGATTGAACCACACTCTGCAAACAACCAAGTGGGCTTTTCCTATCGTATTAAGAGCACTCTCGGTGACATTTACCAACACTGTTAATACCCAACGTGAAATAAGTTTGGCTTCTTCCCAATAGTGAGGTGAGTCTCCCTAGCCAATAGTGAATATCTTCATGTCTGTTATGTCCTTCCTAGGCACTGAGGCCTTTTTGGTTTCAACCATTGTGCTTTTAACCAGTTCGTTTTTTGATTCCTTGCGTTGAAACATATGACCATTGATGCAAGGTCAGTTTTTGATTCATTCTCTACTGGCTTACTTTTATGACACTCCGCGGTTTATTGATATTGTGTGTGATTTATTTCATGTTATATGTTTCAGGTGCTTTCTTGACTTCACCATAGTGCACAGATTTTCGGCGTCACTAACCTTCTCGCACTGGGAAATGAGTTGCACTATCTTGAATTCTTTCGAGGTGTTTTCTCTCTAAAAGAATCTAAACACTCGTGGTTTTTAATTTGTTTTTTGCAGGTCTAGATATAGGACATTTGTTTCTCTTTTAGTGTCTTTGTTTTCCATGTTGTTTGTATAGGTAAGTGCACTAATTATCATGTGCACATTGCTTTTTAGTATATACATGTTTTTCCTGATGAAGACGTTGATCACATCATCTCTATATGTCGAAACCGGTTGAAGAAAGCTGGGGATGTGATCATTGGACTCCATTTATCTGATCCACTCCACTAGTTGAGCACATGTTTTATAATTGTAGTGATCTCTAACATCGAATGCACTTTATGAAATAAGGTTGTTAGTTTCGACCATTAGAAGGTTTCATTAGACATCAGTTTGTTGATGGATGAATGGTGCTGAATGTGGACGAATGAGTGAATGACTCACTGTCAGTTTGATGAATTGGCATGTTTTTAAGTTAATGTTTTCCTGCAATGTAAATGAAATTCCAAGTGTTGACTAATGTATGATTAATTAATTTCCTATAAATTGTGTATCAAGCTAAATACATTTTTGATACTTTATTAAAAAATGTAGGTCCTCTGGGTAATTTTTTCAGTATAAACCTTCATAGATGGCAGACAGGAATGCACAAACTCATCCAGAAAAAAATCCTGCTTTAAGATAGTGGTAGCTTGTGATTAATCAATTATAATATGTGTTTATTCAAACAATAACACTCAACCCCGCTTCTCCTCCCACCACTATTGAATGTAGTACCTGGACAGCCACTGGTGAAATATAGTCCTACTTTTATGTTAGTTGTCCTGTGCCGTTTTTATTTTTTTTAATCTGGTCACACTACTTTGGCAGGAATTGATCAGTGTGGGAAGGAATGGAGGGGCGATGGATATGTTCATTGGGGCAGATAGTCATGGGGACATGTGTCAGGCCAGGTCCTGGGGCAGGGGCCACTACATGGAGGGTACACCAGTGGAAGCTGGCCTACAGTAGGATGGGATAAAAAGGCCAAGCACACACCCAAAGGCGCTGCAGACTTGGACCAAGCAGGGTACACATTCGGGCCTGGGGGGTGAGCGTCCGAGGTCGCAGCTGTCTGTGGGTCCGGCAATTAAGGGGTTAGTGGGGTTCACTATCTTATGCAGTACCGCCAGATATGGGAGGCTGGAGTGGAGCGGGCAAGGGCCAGTAACACATGCTTGGGTGACGTGTATTTTGTGGAACGTGGTGAGGGTGGAGCGTTATGGTCCTGCCCCCAGGGAGGAGTCAGCCAATAATACAGGTCTGGCAGTGGGGGGGGGGCTGTTGGCAGAGGTGGTGGGGGTATTGCAGAGGAGTTAGAGGGGATCCACAGAGAAGGGTGTCTCCCATGGGGCCCTCGCTGTAGAGGTGGTGTGCATTAGTAGGCATGGTTAGGAGGGTGGAACATTGTAGGGTGGGAAAGAAGGAAGGTTTAGTGAGGGGCATCACTAAGAGGGTGAGAGGCGCGAAAGAGCTCAAGGCGATGGAGGGGATAACGGATGGAGTTGTGAAGAAGGAGAAATAGTAAGGTGCATTGTCATGGTGGGAATGGGATTGCTTGGAAAATGGTGCACTGGGGATGGGGGCATTGGGGAGGACACTTGAAAGTGGGGGGTAGTTGGTCCCGGAGAGTATGGAGGAAGTATGGCCTTGGCGGAGGGCAATAGAGCTGATGCAGACCATGGTTTGGAGTGGAGAATAGAGGTTGCTGGGGGGGTTAGGGGACAAATGCAGTGCAAATGTTTTCCCATCTGCAGGGCCTGTTGGGGACGGTGCAGAGAGGTGAGCACTGGAAGGGGGGATGATCTCAAGAAGAGGACTTTGCAATGTCACAAGGTAAGCAACAGTGGGGGCGAGTGTCGGCTTAGTAATGAAGGGGGTCAGGAAGAGTATCTTGGTGGTGGCGGGAGGGTGAACCAGGAGTGAACACGGCCAATTGAGGTACGGTGCAGTGGGTGCGGGCAACAGCACCCTGGCATGTTGGGTGGACGATTTTGGCTGTGAGGGCATATAACAAGGAGGGGTGTAAGATTGGAGCAAAGCGTTGGGCAGAAAAGCATTAGGTGCACGGGATGACACCTGGGTAATGAAGGCGCAAGGTGTCTGGCACATTGGTGGGATACCAAGCAAGGGTGTTAGGGTGGTGCACCGAGTTGGGGATGAGTGCAGCTAGTGTACAGATTCGCACCCAGTTATCTGAAGATGGCAAGGGATGGTACCTGGAGTCATTAGCAAGGTTGGGCGTCTGAGCGAGTGTAAAATGAGATACAAGTACAGTGGGGATGCTGGACTGCCCCTGGTTATTGGAAGTGCACAGCAAGTGGGTAGGACATAGAGATAAAGGGTAGAAGGAGAGTGACATCTGTCCTGGCTGGGAGCATGGGGGGAACAGGGTCACTGGCTGCAGGGGGTAGAGTGAGGGTGTGGGCACTTTGACTATTAGGAAAGGAGTTGGTGAAGGGCATGAGGGCCCACTAGACATCTTGGGGCATCAAGGGCATATTTTGCATAGGTAGGATGCACCTGCTGGGCACAGTGCAGCACAGAACACATTTTGGGGTGGACACATTTAGGGTATAGAAGTACTATTGTGGGTTGGTGGAGGATGTTGTGCAAAGGGGGCAAGGATATCTTCCCATAAGACTGGCGTGGAGCAGTTGCTTGCTTATGTCGAGGACTTTGGTCGGGCAGGGTACTAACAGGGCAAGTGAGCAAGATGAGGGTGGGTATGACAGGGCAGGCAGCTTCCGTTCTATACTGAGGATAATGAGGGGCATGCTACAGTTTTGCAGACAGACTTAGCGAGTTAAGGTGGTGAGTGTGGGTGTTAGGTTATTACGGTGGCCTCTGGCGAGGATTTCGTAGTTCAGGGGGTTGACTGCAGTCAGTTAATTGTGCCGGGTCAAAGGTGCTGCATGTGATACTACAGTTGATGCCTGGGATAAGTCTCAGCATCATAGGGAAAGTGGATTGGGAAAATGAGAATAAACAGCAAAGATGTTGTAAGGCAAGTCCCACGCATAGTAAGAAAAATCAACCCAAAGAGCCAAAAAAAAGAATACATGAGATATGGAAAAACAAAAATGTATTATAACACAGTGTAGGCCCGGAATTGTCAAAAAGACATTCAACTGGATGACATAAAATGGCTGGTTTTATAGCAAATTACAGAATAGCAATGACAGCATATGTTACAGATTATTCACACTTTCTGGCTTCTGATTGGACATTATCATTTACACTATAGGTGAAACTATACACTACCTAGCCAAATTGGTTTATTTGACCCTCGTGACCGGAGCAAGATTTCAGTTTATTAAGTAATAAGTATTGAAATCACCTCCTTTCCCATGGTGCTGATTGGAAAGTACTCTTTTAAGTTAACAACAGCCAAACCTGACATTTGATTGGCTGTTTCAGGTGGATTATTCATGGAATGAGTGACTGAGCCAGTTTCAACCAATCAGTTCGAACTGTTCATCGCCAATTCAACTTTGCAACTCGTCGTTGACAACATTACTTGCTTCTCCTTCCTTTCTCATGATTCCATTTGCTCTGCTTCTGACGCTATCAGATGGGGACTTAGTCTCCTGCAAACCTCATTCTCGTACACTGATACCTGATTAATTCTATTCTATGTGCACTGGTGTTTTGTGTGGCTCTTTGGATCATTCCTTAGCAATTGGAGCTCTTCCAGTGAGGCTTTTCCTACAGAGGGAAGTGTTCCTTCATCATCTGTCTTAACAGGCATATTCTTCTCTGTTCATTGTTCGGTCCCTACCAATTGGTGACCTCATTATTATACGTTTTGATGTACTTACTTGGGAACTCAGCTAAACTGATGTGTTTTGACCAATCCATGTGCAGTGTTTGACAATTAGCCCTGGGCTCGTTTATTTCTTTGTAACTTTTTCATGACCTCACTACCGCAACTCAGGGCTGAGAACATGTTTGCCCCTCTTTCCCTAACCAATCACTTCGTGACATTCTGTCTTACTGTGAAAAGTTGTGTCTAGGTATGTGTGCTGTTCTTTACAAGGGCCTGGCTATTTTCTGCTGAGGGTGTGAGGGGTTGAGTTCTTCAAAGATGGCTAACTGGGACTTGAGGCCTACATTTGTTGTTTACTCGGTTTCTAGAAAGGGTTTGTTGGGGGGAAATTCTCCCGGGGTCGGCTGGGCCGTCCGCGGACCTCCGGGCAGGCAGGCCCCAACTCCTCCCGTATATCCCAAAAAAATTGAGTATGAGACACACGCAAGAAGCAAGGTGGTTCTGCTGTTTATTAAACAAAACGGCAGGGATAGGTCAAGGATCGTACGCGGCCGTCCTGACACTCTCTCTCAACCATGGGGCTCGCAGGCCCTTTTTACCTTAGTATGACGCGCTACTTGCGTCACCTGGGAAAGTTAGCAAAAAACCTATCGCCACTCTGGATTGGTTCCTCGAGTGGCAGGGTTAGTATAGCATACGTATAGAGAGCATTATTAGTGGTCGAAGGTTAGTCAGGTGGTATACTTGGGTTGTCCCTTCAATTTGATACATGAAAATTGTTACATGAAGACCCCTGAGGATTGGTCAATGTTAATGGCATCAGTGATAAGAGCCCCATGTTCTGATTGGTCCACTCGCGAGCCCCCCAGTCTGGGACCATCGCTGTTCCCAGCTCGCGGTGCACCTGTCATTTGCAACAATGTTTCACTATGGGTATGTGCAGACAATGTGAGGATTTATTCATATGCTGGAAGGCCGACTACTCCCACCGCCGCAGCTGTCCATTGAGTCGCTTAATTGTATCTGCCTGTGTCTTGAAACGGGGGATCCAGGCGCCTCCCTCCTCCTGGGCCTGGCACCCTGTCAGGTTCGGCTTGGTCACGTGAGGTGGGACCGTGGTTGAGGCAGAATTCTGCACAATTAATATTGCATTTTCCACTGTGTGTCTGGCTTAATTTGCAGGTGTGACCTTGGCGTCGGCTTGCGGCATGCGAGTTTGCAACATTGTGCCCTTGACTGTCTGCTTTCGCCGGGCTCATTCTGCAGGGTCAGCAACTGAACTTTTGCTCATTCAATGTTCATGGAAGCTCTTGCTTGCGGCCTGCTTGGGCCTGGTGCATAGGTGGAGCCGTTTGATACACAGGCGCTTTAGGTTATGGTATTATATTGCTTTATCCCCAGTATCGTGTCTTCGTTATATTTCTCATTATGGCGCATGGGTTTAGGAGAAGCGTGAACAAGCTTTTTGGATGAGTTCATTGTACGTCTTGCGTTTCTGCATTTTGAAAAGCCTATGTGAAAAATAATAAAGATGCACGTCTGTGGGTGTGTCCGTCACCTACGTCATAGCACTGAGTATGTTCTTCGTGTGGATTGGTGTGGGAGTGTCCAGTGTGCATGTTTGCACGGGTGTGCTGACCATTGGCTAGGTCGTCATGGCATCTCTAACGATGTGTTGATTTAGTGCTGGATGGTTCAGTCGAGTCCATCCATGCCGCAGGTGTCGGCATGGGCAGGGCAGGCTGGTGGGCAGGCGGGTGGGCACATCCGTATGTTCCTGTACCAGGGTATTTGGTCGTCTGGTAAATGGGCAAACTCCTCTCGTGGCGGGTGCCTGGGCCGTGATCCTCTAGGCCAGGGGTGAGAGGGGATTGGTGGGAGCCTTTTGTTCCATTCTCCCACTTCAGTCCCCCCTCTGGTCGACTTGTCGACCACAAACATATCCTTTTCCTTATCTCCTCTCACTCTCCATATTTTAGTTACTCCTCCCAAATGTCCATAGTGGTTAACATGGTCTTCAAATGACCAATACATATATACACAGGTTCCTCCAGGTGTGCAGTATACCCATTTCCCTATGTAGCTCCTTGGGTTTCTTGGGTTTTCGAGCTTCACAGATGGTGGGTCCAGGTGGTTGGTGATGATCTGGTTACGCAACTTCTCTCTCTCTTTTATTATTGTGCCTGTGTGTTGGCCGTCATCTGCTGGCATCAAGGGGTGCATACCAACCATTTTGATCATCTCGTCTGTGGTGCGTGCCTTCCGGGCCTTCCAAAACCTTATTATGATCAGTGCAGCTCCAGCCAAAATAATGCATCCAACTATAATCTTCAGTCCATCTGACAGCCAAGATGGCATCCATGACCATAATATCGAAAACCAGATCTCATTCTTTTTCACACCTTTACTTTCATCCATCATTTTGGAGTGCATCTGGGCCAATTGTGACACTGCTTCTGTCAGTGCACCATTGTCAGCATCGTTAGCAGGAATGAATGTGCAGCATGATTGTCCTATCTTTGCGCAAACTCCTCCTTCCATTGCTGTGAGGAGGTCCAGTACATATCTGTTCTGTAGTGCTACCATCCTCACTGCTCGCAGTTCCTCTTTTATTGCGTTGAATCCATTTACTGTAGAATTAATTGTCATCATTAGTTCCCATCTAGTTATCTGGAGCCATTTTGCGTTTGCGTAAGCCTGTAGTCCCGGATGTATTATTGAGGAGAAGAACATTGCTGCTCTGCTGAATAGTCTGTGTTCTGGCGGGATTAAAGTGAGTGCTGTTTCCGACCTTCCCCATAGGTAATTTCCCGTCAGAGGTTCTCCTTGTCTTTTCTTTCTATTCAGGACAGTGTTGTTGCCGTTGTTTTGGTTCTCTGGCCCCTTCTGAAGTTGTACAGATCTCTTCTTCCTCTTGTTTCCTTCATCCATTTTGGGAAAGTTCGCCACATTCACATGTTTCTGGGGCACCACTAGTGATGGTACATTAACGTGTACCATTGTGCATATACCATTCCACAGAGGGGGCAGTGTGTGGTATGCCTTGTCTCTGCAGGCCCAGTAATGGTCCATTACTACAGCTGTTCCTGCTCCCCCCTCAGGTAACTCCGTCACGCTTGCACAGTTGGTGTTGTATCCCACGTCCACTTCTCCTTTATGTTGGTAGCATATCTTAGGTGCAGTCAGCGGCAGTATTGTTATTGGGTCTTCATCCTTCTCTATCCACGTTAGCATGGGTACGTACTTGACCCAAGTCATCCAACATCTGTTGTTGTGTTCAGCAATAGTTGTAGTATCCTCTCTCGTTACCATGTTGCTGCCAACCACTCCTATGTCCCATTTGTCACCCAGATACACCTTCCCTGTTATTATTATCAGTGGTCTTTCCCAACATCCTTGTTTACCAGGAACTTCAGTGGCGTACCAATCACATGGTAGGTACTGTAGTGTTACTTTCTTTGTTTCTCCTTTTTCAGGGCCACTTGTTATGTATCTGAATGCTTCAGCATGCAAACTGGCCTTGTGGTAACTCAAATAAACCTTGAGGAAGTTATTTTCGTACGGGTATGTGTCTCGTGTTTTCCATACCAGGTGCACCGAGTTCCCTTGAAATCTCCCTTTCGTTTGGAACAGTGCCAGGTATATTATACATCGCGCTGTCTTTTCATCTATTTCCGTGGCAACGAAAGTTCGGGAAGCGCTCATGGCGTATGGGATCAATGAGCAGACGTAGCAGCTGTCTTCTGTTGTTTGCTTACCTATTTGAGTCATGTGTTGGTACCACATATTGTTCGAGACGTGTGCTGAATCTTGTATGTAGTTGTCAATACCTTTATTGTCTGAGTATGTGCTGCGTTTAACTCTATTTCCCTTGTGTGGGATTTTGCTAGTACCACCTGACGTAACACCTGTTGCAGCCGGGGGTGGGGGTATATTAGGTTTGGGCACAGCCAAAATATTGATAGCTTAACTGTTCTGCCATACAGAGGCAGCCAAGAACCCGTGATCATCAAAATCCCTATCATCTTTATTACAGAGGCTAATCTCACCGGCATTTTTGCTCTTACCTTGCTGCAGTCCGGCAGCTAATTCTTGCGATGTTAAAGTTGCCCGCCTGAAAATTCTCAATATGCTTGTTATTAGTGTTAGTTGTTGTTTTCAAGCTCTCCCTATCAAGTAGTCGTTCAGTGCCCAGGCGAAGAGCTGTTCCCACGCCAATCTAAGCAATCTATCTCTTAGGACAGGCAAGTATGGGTGGAGGTGGGGCATTGATTGTTCTATGGCCAAGAGAAATGCTGTGTAGTAGACACGTACCCTCCTCCTTTTCAGGTACTTTGGCCTTTTTATGTGATAGACAAATTGGTGTGATAATTCTTCAGGGTAGTTATCGTCTGAGTGTAGCATCTACTCCTGGGCAGTGAACCTTGTTAGTTATCTGTTTTCTTAGCAGTACAATAATACACGGTACCTGCATGTGCGAGAGAAAAAGGGGAACATTCAAGTGTTTACATGTGTATGTGTGCAAGGTAATGTCCTTCAGTTGGGTTATTACTGCAGTGGGAGGGACGTCGATAGGCAGAGGGTTTAGGGCTCAACTGGCGGAAGTCTCTTTACTCTTTGATCATGTGACCATGGGGTGGGCGGTATGGGAATTACCCTTCTCTATTTCAGTAGTTGTCTCTGGGGAATCTGGGGGGTGGTAGGGTAGGGAGACACTTAGGCCGTTAGCTGTGGTAGAAGTCTCTTCCTCCGTTGGTGACGCTGTTGCTGTTCTTCCAATGGCCCTGTCGGTGACGCTAGGGCGGGTCTGGAGTTTGCAGATCTTTACGTCGTGTAGGTGATTCCAGGCACGTTTGTCCTGTAGCTTTACTGCTCTCGTTGATACTTCCTCTACTAGGGGTGTAACGGTACACCGGTATACCGGTATAATTACCATGCATCTCCTCATTTAATCACAATAACCTTGACCTTGTCCATACCGGTTTACCGTGTGTTCAGCATCAAAGCACAGTTTTGTTTGTTTAAAGTGGTTTCAGTTCGCTCATTTTAACACGTGGGAGACACAGGCAAGGCGGCAACGCAGATCTGTACACGCAGACAGTGGAAGTTCTGACCACTTTATTATTTTGTTTACATTGCCTGCAGCTGCCTGGCATCTTCCAGTAAGCTAGCACCCCCACTGAGCAAGGCAGATAAGCTGGTGTCAAAAGTCCCGAGGCTGCAGTCACGAGGCTCCAGTGAAACATGCATTGAAAGCTCCAGTGAAAGCTGCATGGCTTGGGCCCTCTAGTAATGTGCTGTTTTTCTTCCATACTAAAATAAATACATTCTGCGTGAAAAAAAAGCCTCCCATGTGCAATGCGGGAAGGGTTGTTGTCCCAGGAGTGGGGCTCAGGACATCCTAAATCGTCATGTTCAGAGCCGGTATGTGTCAAGAAAGCTATTTTTTTTTCCCCATTTTGTTTTTCTTTCAGAGCTTTCAGTGAAAGAGACAGACAGCCAGGCCCGTTGCACAGCAACCACCCTGCCAGCAGGATCATAAAGGTTTCAATTTGGTCCAGGCCCCTTGAACACGCCATAAAACAACACATTAGCTCCTGTGCAGCAGCAAACTTTCCAAAAGCATTTCAGTGTAAAAGTTCTCGAGTGGTGGTCCGGTGGCAGGCTGCTTTGTATGGGCAAATGCCGTATAGTCAGTCTAGCCACTGTTGCCAAGGTTTGGATGTGAACATTGCAGAGTAAAGTGCTGTATATAGTTTAGAACAGGGGCTACTTTTAGTTCAGAGACCACGTGCAAGACTATGAGAGCGGTGATGAGCATGGGGATTTGTAAAAAGATTGGTTTTATTGGAATTTTATTTTTACTCCGGAATAAAAATGTATGCATTCACTGTGGCATTTCAATACTGCAATTAATTTAAAAATACATAAACTGCAAGCTTACAACTACCTCTGCACATTATAAGGATACAGTAGGTACTTGAGAAGTTGAATGTTACATACATATATTTTGTTCTGCAATCCTTTTGCAGTATGTTAAAGGGTATTGTGGCAAAGCGCTGTAGAGCTGAAATGGTGGATTATGGACCTGCTGAATAAATGGGTCATTTTTAGTTTTGGCTATTAGGTGGCACTAAAAGTGCTGCCTATAAGCCAAACCTATTGTCACGGGAAGCGCAGACAGGAGAGAGATGGGATGCAAGGAGGAACACACATTCTGTGGGTATTGCTTGAATATTAAGAAAACTATGGCCATGGTAGTCCCTCTAGCCATTCCCACTGACTATCTTCCCCTCCCTTCCCAAAGCCCATGCCCCTGGGATCGCAAAGTCTAGTTATGTGCTTTCTGATCATCATTCTGAAAAGCAATGGCATAATTACAGCTATAAACGAGCCCTTCATGTATTAAAACTGTCTTAACCAAGTGTACCATCAGCCACTTGATGTGTTAGCAGTATGTGTGTCCTTGCAGCTGTCCCTTGCACTTAATTCCTGTTCCAACACACATTCAAAAACCCAAAGGTTGTTTCTCTTGTATAGGCATTAAGTGAGCACTTATAAGGCACTTCCGTTATATATGCCCAGGTACTAACATCATTTTCAGCTGTTGCCTTTTTATGGCCAGGTAGGAATATTACGGCAATGCCTGAATAATACAAAGATCATGTCTACACAAAAGCCAAAAGTGTTGGCTTTGTCAAAGCTTGTCATTAGTAGACAACATCAGATTGCAGCCTGACAAGCCGATGTAATTTGGGAGATGCTCATTAAGTCCTTTTTTTACATTCTGGGAAATTTGCTTTTTCCATTATAAATACTGGGCGACAAGCTCCATAATGCAAAGAAAAAACATGAATCGGTGAGTAGCTCTCAAATTAACATGGAGCTTTTTGGCATATATTTGCCAATGCAAAACAAATACATGCTCTTACTCAGCTTTTAGTCCCTCATTCAAGTATTTTTCCCCAACACAGCTCTTCTTGGTTAAACAATCTTTGTAAATTCCTTATTGAAATGCTTTTGAAAAACATATGCTGCTATTGCATAAATGATATGATAGTTTATTTATATAGCACCTATACACAATGTGTTTCAAAGCGCTTCAAGGCAAGGGAGGGAACAAGGGAAAATACAAGGACATTCTTGCAAGCCATGATCAGTAAGTATGTGACATTAACTATCATACTTGGCCTGACGACATTTCAGATAGTGCTTGAGGGGTTGGGGGGGACATTAAGGGGAGGGAGGAGGAGACAGATGATGTTGCTATCATTCTAGGTCCAGGGACAATTCTGATAGAGTAAGTGCATAGAAGACATTGAGGGGAGGAGGGGAGGAGATGGGAAAACGGAGAAAGGGAGAGAAGAGAACAGAGAGTAAGCAGTCAACGAGTGGAGAAGCAAGAGGGGAGGGCAAATACAATTGCAGAAGTCCGTAGTAACACATAATGTTGCAAGCCAGGATACAAGATGAAGATGGGAACAGGATGCTTCGGGACCACCATGAGTACAAGATGCAAAGGAAGTCCAGCATGAGAGTTGAGAAAGGGTGACGCACTGTCAATCAATGAAGACCATAAAAGTAAAATCCAGCATTGGCCACAAGAAGGTGATGGTGAAACCAGAATGGATCAGGACAGACTCCTGCAGATGTAGGCTAGAGGGGACAGACCTCTAAGCTACAGGCAAAAGCTATTAGTGGGGCTTTAAAACATGATGAATGTGTGATCTTGGGCACATAAAGTAGTTGATTGATCTCACACTTCCCTATATACTTGAGGACGGTCATACCAACAACTCTTTAGCTTAGTATAGTCAATCAAAAAATACAAGAAGCAAATAACGTAATATTTTTTTACACTGGTTACTTTCTTCTCTAGATGCAAAAATAAAATGCACTGCCAGCACTGCGTTGTGATCCCATCCCATAAATTTAAATGCTCTTAAAACATTCACAGGTTTTACCTGTGGATGTTCTCTTGTGCTGCTGAGTCCGTAATGTTAGGCTGTGGTCAGTATAAAAATAATAAAACATTGCCTGTATATCCTCACCTGAAAACCCTTTTGATTACTCAATGTTTGCAGAGTAAACAGGAGTTTCTGCAAGATTCGCCATAGTAGAATCTGCACTCTGAGCTGTTCAGTGTATGCCACTGATATGTACTCTGCTTCCAGCGGGATTCCCAAAAACCAGGGCACAATATAACAATCAGTTAAATGCCCAAATTAAATTTACTTCTCTTTTCAGAGACTTGGAAATACATAAGGCACACATAATTATTGCCTTGCAAAGTGGCAGCAGCAATGGCTCAACCCCGAGCTGGAGTCAAGCAGTCCCTTCTCCCCTGACTTAGCTTAGGGGCCAGCAATGGCAGCACAGCTGAGAGAGCTACTGGGAAGCAAGAGGCGAGCTACCAGTGGCTCCCGATCGACGGGTTGGAGACCATGGGGTTATAATAATGGTCCTATGGGTGACAAACCTAAGGATAGTTATTTGCCTCGGTCGACCAACTATCATTCTTGTCTACATTTGAGTGGACTTGATGTGCATGAAGGTATGTGGGGGCGGGGGGCTGAGACCTACTTGCTATCAGTTTACTTACACCCATCAGAAAAGTCCAATGGAACACCATTTGCTGTATTGGCGCATTATAAATACCAAATAAATAAATAAAACTGTACTGAAAAGAGCTTCTTTATAAGCGTTCATGGGCTAGGTTTGTTCCTTTTTAATGGCAACCGTCTGCATTTCTCTGAAATTTCTGAAGTGCTGCTAAGCCTACAGCCTACTTTTGTGGCATGCAAACCATTGTAAAAGAGAAGTAAGCGATTGCACGAGGTCCCTCCAGAACCATTTTAGTAATTAGAGTATGTCCCAGTTTTCACAGGGGCTGAGGGGGTGACGGAGCATGCACCAAAGATTTTAAATGTTTGTACGCATTCACACTTTCTCTGGCCCCACTTTTGAGAAGACAGAGTAATTACCAGGAATTATCCATTTAACAGATGTTTTGATTTGGGTACCTGCAGATCTGTTTGAAGATGCATGATTGCCCATTTCAAAATGTTATTTGGGGAGCCCCATTCCTACATCTGGGAAAAGCAGCCTGCCTATGTTAATATTTTTATAAAGGTAGCGGGCGCCCCTCTCTCGCAAGAACAGACATGATAACCCGTTCAGTGGTTATTAACCACTTGAGAGTTCGCAGCCACTGCTTTTACTCACTGTGCCTTTCACAGATGGGAAATATCCATTTGCATATCAGTCTTTGTCCTGCCCAGGGGCAGTCCAGCACCGAAATACAATGGCAATTCCAATCTGAACGAGAGTACCACCAGCAACCCCATACACGTGTTTCACCCTTGTTGGGGATCATCAGTGAGGTGAAGCTGATGCCTCTCTAAGCACAGTGAGAGGGAGACCACGTCTGGTTGCCCCCAGGAGACCTAGGGCTACCAATCCCAGGTTCCTTAACAAATAGTTTTATAAAGGTAGCGGGCGCCCCTCTCTCGCAAGAACAGACATGATAACCCGTTCAGTGGTTATTAACCACTTGAGAGTTCGCAGCCACTGCTTTTACTCACTGTGCCTTTCACAGATGGGAAATATCCATTTGCATATCAGTCTTTGTCCTGCCCAGGGGCAGTCCAGCACCGAAATACAATGGCAATTCCAATCTGAACGAGAGTACCACCAGCAACCCCATACACGTGTTTCACCCTTGTTGGGGATCATCAGTGAGGTGAAGCTGATGCCTCTCTAAGCACAGTGAGAGGGAGACCACGTCTGGTTGCCCCCAGGAGACCTAGGGCTACCAATCCCAGGTTCCTTAACAAATAGTTTTATAAAGGTAGCGGGCGCCCCTCTCTCGCAAGAACAGACATGATAACCCGTTCAGTGGTTATTAACCACTTGAGAGTTCGCAGCCACTGCTTTTACTCACTGTGCCTTTCACAGATGGGAAATATCCATTTGCATATCAGTCTTTGTCCTGCCCAGGGGCAGTCCAGCACCGAAATACAATGGCAATTCCAATCTGAACGAGAGTACCACCAGCAACCCCATACACGTGTTTCACCCTTGTTGGGGATCATCAGTGAGGTGAAGCTGATGCCTCTCTAAGCACAGTGAGAGGGAGACCACGTCTGGTTGCCCCCAGGAGACCTAGGGCTACCAATCCCAGGTTCCTTAACAAATAGTTTTATAAAGGTAGCGGGCGCCCCTCTCTCGCAAGAACAGACATGATAACCCGTTCAGTGGTTATTAACCACTTGAGAGTTCGCAGCCACTGCTTTTACTCACTGTGCCTTTCACAGATGGGGAATATCCATTTGCATATCAGTCTTTGTCCTGCCCAGGGGCAGTCCAGCACCGAAATACAATGGCAATTCCAATCTGAACGAGAGTACCACCAGCAACCCCATACACGTGTTTCACCCTTGTTGGGGATCATCAGTGAGGTGAAGCTGATGCCTCTCTAAGCACAGTGAGAGGGAGACCACGTCTGGTTGCCCCCAGGAGACCTAGGGCTACCAATCCCAGGTTCCTTAACAAATAGTTTTATAAAGGTAGCGGGCGCCCCTCTCTCGCAAGAACAGACATGATAACCCGTTCAGTGGTTATTAACCACTTGAGAGTTCGCAGCCACTGCTTTTACTCACTGTGCCTTTCACAGATGGGAAATATCCATTTGCATATCAGTCTTTGTCCTGCCCAGGGGCAGTCCAGCACCGAAATACAATGGCAATTCCAATCTGAACGAGAGTACCACCAGCAACCCCATACACGTGTTTCACCCTTGTTGGGGATCATCAGTGAGGTGAAGCTGATGCCTCTCTAAGCACAGTGAGAGGGAGACCACGTCTGGTTGCCCCCAGGAGACCTAGGGCTACCAATCCCAGGTTCCTTAACAAATAGTTTTATAAAGGTAGCGGGCGCCCCTCTCTCGCAAGAACAGACATGATAACCCGTTCAGTGGTTATTAACCACTTGAGAGTTCGCAGCCACTGCTTTTACTCACTGTGCCTTTCACAGATGGGAAATATCCATTTGCATATCAGTCTTTGTCCTGCCCAGGGGAAGTCCAGCACCGAAATACAATGGCAATTCCAATCTGAACGAGAGTACCACCAGCAACCCCATACACGTGTTTCACCCTTGTTGGGGATCATCAGTGAGGTGAAGCTGATGCCTCTCTAAGCACAGTGAGAGGGAGACCACGTCTGGTTGCCCCCAGGAGACCTAGGGCTACCAATCCCAGGTTCCTTAACAAATAGTTTTATAAAGGTAGCGGGCGCCCCTCTCTCGCAAGAACAGACATGATAACCCGTTCAGTGGTTATTAACCACTTGAGAGTTCGCAGCCACTGCTTTTACTCACTGTGCCTTTCACAGATGGGAAATATCCATTTGCATATCAGTCTTTGTCCTGCCCAGGGGCAGTCCAGCACCGAAATACAATGGCAATTCCAATCTGAACGAGAGTACCACCAGCAACCCCATACACGTGTTTCACCCTTGTTGGGGATCATCAGTGAGGTGAAGCTGATGCCTCTCTAAGCACAGTGAGAGGGAGACCACGTCTGGTTGCCCCCAGGAGACCTAGGGCTACCAATCCCAGGTTCCTTAACAAATAGTTTTATAAAGGTAGCGGGCGCCCCTCTCTCGCAAGAACAGACATGATAACCCGTTCAGTGGTTATTAACCACTTGAGAGTTCGCAGCCACTGCTTTTACTCACTGTGCCTTTCACAGATGGGAAATATCCATTTGCATATCAGTCTTTGTCCTGCCCAGGGTTACCTGGGGGCAACCAGACGTGGACTCCCTGCTCACTGTGCTTAGAGAGGCTCAGCTTCACCTCACTGATGTTGCCCAACAAGGCTGAAACACGTGTATGGGGTTGCTGGTGGTACTCTTGTTCAGAGAAGAATTGCCATAGCATTTCGGTGCTGGACTGCCCATGTGTGCGGGACAAAGACTGATATGCAAATGGATATTTCCCATCTGTGAAAGATACAGTGAGCAAAAAGCAGATGGCTGCGAACTCTCAATGTGGTTAACAACCACTGAACAGGTTATCATGCCTTGTTCTTCCGAGAGAGGGGCGCCTGCTACCTTTGTTGAATTCTTTGAAGGAACTTGGGGTTGGTCACCCTAAGTTACCTGGGGGCAACCAGACGTGGACTCCCTGCTCACTGTGCTTAGAGAGGCTCAGCTTCACCTCACTGATGATGCCCAACAAGGCTGAAACACGTGTATGGGGTTGCTGGTGGTACTCTTGTTCAGAGAAGAATTGCCATAGCATTTCGGTGCTGGACTGCCCATGTGTGCGGGACAAAGACTGATATGCAAATGGATATTTCCCATCTGTGAAAGGTACAGTGAGCAAAAAGCAGATGGCTGCGAACTCTCAATGTGGTTAACAACCACTGAACAGGTTATCATGCCTTGTTCTTCCGAGAGAGGGGCGCCTGCTACCTTTGTTGAATTCTTTGAAGGAACTTGGGGTTGGTCACCCTAGGTTACCTGGGGGCAACCAGACGTGGACTCCCTGCTCACTGTGCTTAGAGAGGCTCAGCTTCACCTCACTGATGATGCCCAACAAGGCTGAAACACGTGTATGGGGTTGCTGGTGGTACTCTTGTTCAGAGAAGAATTGCCATAGCATTTCGGTGCTGGACTGCCCATGTGTGCGGGACAAAGACTGATATGCAAATGGATATTTCCCATCTGTGAAAGGTACAGTGAGCAAAAAGCAGATGGCTGCGAACTCTCAATGTGGTTAACAACCACTGAACAGGTTATCATGCCTTGTTCTTCCGAGAGAGGGGCGCCTGCTACCTTTGTTGAATTCTTTGAAGGAACTTGGGGTTGGTCACCCTAGGTTACCTGGGGGCAACCAGACGTGGACTCCCTGCTCACTGTGCTTAGAGAGGCTCAGCTTCACCTCACTGATGATGCCCAACAAGGCTGAAACACGTGTATGGGGTTGCTGGTGGTACTCTTGTTCAGAGAAGAATTGCCATAGCATTTCGGTGCTGGACTGCCCATGTGTGCGGGACAAAGACTGATATGCAAATGGATATTTCCCATCTGTGAAAGGTACAGTGAGCAAAAAGCAGATGGCTGCGAACTCTCAATGTGGTTAACAACCACTGAACAGGTTATCATGCCTTGTTCTTCCGAGAGAGGGGCGCCTGCTACCTTTGTTGAATTCTTTGAAGGAACTTGGGGTTGGTCACCCTAGGTTACCTGGGGGCAACCAGACGTGGACTCCCTGCTCACTGTGCTTAGAGAGGCTCAGCTTCACCTCACTGATGATGCCCAACAAGGCTGAAACACGTGTATGGGGTTGCTGGTGGTACTCTTGTTCAGAGAAGAATTGCCATAGCATTTCGGTGCTGGACTGCCCATGTGTGCGGGACAAAGACTGATATGCAAATGGATATTTCCCATCTGTGAAAGGTACAGTGAGCAAAAAGCAGATGGCTGCGAACTCTCAATGTGGTTAACAACCACTGAACAGGTTATCATGCCTTGTTCTTCCGAGAGAGGGGCGCCTGCTACCTTTGTTGAATTCTTTGAAGGAACTTGGGGTTGGTCACCCTAGGTTACCTGGGGGCAACCAGACGTGGACTCCCTGCTCACTGTGCTTAGAGAGGCTCAGCTTCACCTCACTGATGATGCCCAACAAGGCTGAAACACGTGTATGGGGTTGCTGGTGGTACTCTTGTTCAGAGAAGAATTGCCATAGCATTTCGGTGCTGGACTGCCCATGTGTGCGGGACAAAGACTGATATGCAAATGGATATTTCCCATCTGTGAAAGGTACAGTGAGCAAAAAGCAGATGGCTGCGAACTCTCAATGTGGTTAACAACCACTGAACAGGTTATCATGCCTTGTTCTTCCGAGAGAGGGGCGCCTGCTACCTTTGTTGAATTCTTTGAAGGAACTTGGGGTTGGTCACCCTAGGTTACCTGGGGGCAACCAGACGTGGACTCCCTGCTCACTGTGCTTAGAGAGGCTCAGCTTCACCTCACTGATGATGCCCAACAAGGCTGAAACACGTGTATGGGGTTGCTGGTGGTACTCTTGTTCAGAGAAGAATTGCCATAGCATTTCGGTGCTGGACTGCCCATGTGTGCGGGACAAAGACTGATATGCAAATGGATATTTCCCATCTGTGAAAGGTACAGTGAGCAAAAAGCAGATGGCTGCGAACTCTCAATGTGGTTAACAACCACTGAACAGGTTATCATGCCTTGTTCTTCCGAGAGAGGGGCGCCTGCTACCTTTGTTGAATTCTTTGAAGGAACTTGGGGTTGGTCACCCTAGGTTACCTGGGGGCAACCAGACGTGGACTCCCTGCTCACTGTGCTTAGAGAGGCTCAGCTTCACCTCACTGATGATGCCCAACAAGGCTGAAACACGTGTATGGGGTTGCTGGTGGTACTCTTGTTCAGAGAAGAATTGCCATAGCATTTCGGTGCTGGACTGCCCATGTGTGCGGGACAAAGACTGATATGCAAATGGATATTTCCCATCTGTGAAAGGTACAGTGAGCAAAAAGCAGATGGCTGCGAACTCTCAATGTGGTTAACAACCACTGAACAGGTTATCATGCCTTGTTCTTCCGAGAGAGGGGCGCCTGCTACCTTTGTTGAATTCTTTGAAGGAACTTGGGGTTGGTCACCCTAGGTTACCTGGGGGCAACCAGACGTGGACTCCCTGCTCACTGTGCTTAGAGAGGCTCAGCTTCACCTCACTGATGATGCCCAACAAGGCTGAAACACGTGTATGGGGTTGCTGGTGGTACTCTTGTTCAGAGAAGAATTGCCATAGCATTTCGGTGCTGGACTGCCCATGTGTGCGGGACAAAGACTGATATGCAAATGGATATTTCCCATCTGTGAAAGGTACAGTGAGCAAAAAGCAGATGGCTGCGAACTCTCAATGTGGTTAACAACCACTGAACAGGTTATCATGCCTTGTTCTTCCGAGAGAGGGGCGCCTGCTACCTTTGTTGAATTCTTTGAAGGAACTTGGGGTTGGTCACCCTAGGTTACCTGGGGGCAACCAGACGTGGACTCCCTGCTCACTGTGCTTAGAGAGGCTCAGCTTCACCTCACTGATGATGCCCAACAAGGCTGAAACACGTGTATGGGGTTGCTGGTGGTACTCTTGTTCAGAGAAGAATTGCCATAGCATTTCGGTGCTGGACTGCCCATGTGTGCGGGACAAAGACTGATATGCAAATGGATATTTCCCATCTGTGAAAGGTACAGTGAGCAAAAAGCAGATGGCTGCGAACTCTCAATGTGGTTAACAACCACTGAACAGGTTATCATGCCTTGTTCTTCCGAGAGAGGGGCGCCTGCTACCTTTGTTGAATGCCTATGTTAATATGTTTTTTGGGTACACACAGTTTCAGGTGGTTCCTTTTGTACCTTTGAAGCACATACCTGATCACAAAATCAATAAATTGTAAGGAATGAGAAGGAACTTGTTCCTTCGGTATGTGTGATATGTAAATTATTATGGATTATATAAATTACATTTTAGATTGTAACAGATTCTAATGCATACTACAATGGGTGAAGTCCCTGGTTTTATCAATGAATTTGAATAATCCCAAAATGTATCACTGCCCCACAACACCCACTAGCTGAAAGCAGGGTAAAAATGGTCTGTTATTATTGATCACCTTTTGGAGCGATTTATGTTTGGCCACCAAATATACATTTGAAGTGACACAGCCTCAACCTGTGCCT